>NC_071988.2:43647500-44847500 GCF_028885655.2 Pongo abelii
GAAGTTGCGGTACAGACTATGGAGCATAAGCCTGAAATATTTTTGTTTCATATCGGATTTGGTACTTATCATATTGGATTTTTTTCACTTGATTTCTTTTTTTACTTTTCTGAAAATATCATTTATTAGCTTCTATCACTCACAATACCCTTTGTATCCACGATGGTGATGATAAAAAAAAAATAACCCTTGTGTTGGATTTCATTTTGAATTTTTTGTATAGGAAATATATATATTTTTAATTTTACTTTAAGTTTTGGAATACATGTGCAGAACATGCAGATTTGTTATGTACATATACGTGCGCCATGGTGGTTTGCTGCACCTATCAACCTGTCACCTAGGTTTTGTCTTTTTTTTTTTTTTTTTTTTTTTGAGATGGAGTCTTGCTCTGTCGCCCAGGCTGGAGTGCAGTGGTGCGATCTCGGCTCACTGCAAGCTCCGCCTCCCAGGTTCACGCCATTCTCCTGCCTCAGCCTCCCGAGTAGCTGGGACTACAGGTGTCTGCCACCACGCCTGGCTAATTTTTTGTTTTTTGTATTTTTAGTAGACATGGGGTTTCACCATGTTAGCCAGGATGGTCTTGATCTCCTGACCTTGTGATCTGCCTGCCTCAGCCTCCCAAAGTGCTGGAATTACAGGCGTGAGCCACTGCGCCCGGCCCTCGTCATCTAGGTTTTAAGCCTCACATGCATTAGGTATTTGTCCTAATGCTCTCCCTCCCTCTGGCCCCCACCTCCTGACAGGCCCCAGTGTGTGATGTTCCCCTCCCCGTGTCCATGTGTTCTCATTGTTCAATTCCCACTTATAAGTGAGAACATGCAGTGTTTGGTTTTGTGTTACTGTGTTAGTTTGCTGAGAATGATGGCTTTCAGCTTCATCTATGTCCCTGTAAAGGACATGAACTCATTCATTGTTATGGCTTCATAGTGTTCCATGTTATATATGTGCCAGATTTTCTTTATCTGGTCTATCATTGATGGTCATTTGGGTTGGTTCCAAGTCTTGCTATTGTAAATAGTGTTGCAACAAACATACGTGTGCATGTGTCTTTATAGCAGAATAATTTATAATCCTTTGGGTATATACACAGTAATGGGATTGCTGGGTCAAATGGTATTTCTGGTTCTAGATCCTTGAGGAATTGCCACACTGTTTTCTACAATGGTTGAACTAATCTACACTCCCACCAACAGTGTAAAAGTGTTCCTATTTCTCCACAGCCTCACCAAAATCCCTTGTTTCCTGACTTTTTAATGACTGCCTTTCTAACTGGCATGAGATGGTATTCATTGTGGTTTTGATTTGCATTTCTCTAATGATCTGCGATGATGAGCTTTTTTCATATGTTTTTTGACCACATAAATGTCTTCTTTTGAGAAATGTCTGTTCATACACTTTGCCCACTTTTTGATGGAGTTTTTTTTTTTTTTGTAAATATGTTTAAGTTCCTTGTAGATTCTGGATATTACACCTTTGTCAGATGGATAAATTGCAAACATTTTCTTCCATTCTTTAGGTTGCCTGTTCACTCTGATGATAGTTCCATTTGCTGTGCAGAAGCTCTTTAGTTTAATTACATCCCATGTGTCAATTTTGGCTTTTGTTGCCATTGCTTTTGGTGTTTTAGTCATGAAGTCCTTGCCCATGCCTATGTCCTGAATGGTATTGCCTAGGTTTTCTTCTAGGGGTTTTATGGTTTTAGGTTTTATATTTAAGTCTTTAATCCATCTTGAGTTAATTTTTGTATAAGGTATAAGGAAGGGGTCCAGTTTCTGTTTTCTGCATATGGCTAGACAGTTTTCCCAGCACCATTTATTAAATAGGGAATCCTTTCTCCATTACTTGCTTTTGTCAGGTTTGTTGAAGATCAGATGGTTGTAGATGTGTGGTGTTATTTGTGAGGTCTCTGTTCTGTTCCATTGGTCTATATATCTGTTGTGGTACCAGTACCATGCTGACTTTCAGACATATCAGGGTAGTATGATCCTCAAGGGACATCTTATCTTTCTTTTAGTCCTCAACTATTGATCCATGTATCCAACCATTTAACCATTGATTTAAGAGGGATCAAGTGACAGAGTGTATGTAGTTGCATTTGGTCAAACCCACCTACTAAATTAGAAATCTAACCCAGTAAGCATTTTCTTTGATTGTGTATCAGTATTCTCATTATCTGTGGTGATAATTTAGAACCTCATAAAAACACCATTTAGAAATATTCGTCAAATAGCACAATTTTGGTATAAACATATTAAACCAGAGCCTAAGAAGCAGGGTTGATTCTTTCCTTTCCCTCACTCTTAAGATGCAATTCACCTACAAGTACTGTCACTTTTATTCTTAAAATATATATCAAATATCTACATCTTTTATTCCAGCACCTACACCCTTCATCCAAATCACCGTCCTATTTATTCTGATATATTTCATACTCCTGTCATTCTTGTCTATCTAAAGACTTTTCTGCACAAAGCAGCTAGTGATCCTCTTAAAGCATAAATCGTAAAACGCTACTACCCTATTTAATACCTATTATTGGCTTCTCATTGCCTTTAAAATGATATTCAAACTCCTTACCATTGCAGTCATGATTTGGCCTCATCTATCTTTCCAGCTCCACCTCACATCACTCTCCCCTTATCAGTTTGCTAGGGCTGCCTTAACAAAGCTCCACAAACCAAGTTACTTAAATAACGGAAAATTATTTTCTCACAATTCTCGGGCTAGAATTCTGAGATCAAGGTGTCAGCAGGATTGGTTTCTTCTGAGGCTTCTCTCTTTGGCTTGTAAATGGCTTTCTTCTCCCTCTGTCTTCTCATGGTCTTCTCTCTGTGCCTGTCCTGATCTCCTCTTATTAGGACATTAGTCATACTGGATTAGGGTCTGCCCTTAAGAACTAATTTTACCTTAGTTACCTTTTTAGAAGCCCTATCTCAAAAGACAGTCATATTCTGAGGTACTGCAAATTAGGACTTTAACATATGAATTTGGGAGGAACACAATTAACTCCCAACACTTCTCACTCAATATATGCAAGCCATATGGCTTCCATTTGTTCCTCAAACACAAGTTTTTCCTGCTTCAGCGAATTCACTTGCTTTTGCCTTTGCAAAAGGCAAAACTGCTCTTTGCATCTCTGGCTTTTCATCTTTCTTTTTCACTGCCACCTCCTCAAGGGGGGTCTTTCCTGACCAACCAATCTAAAGCACTATTACCCCCCATTATTCCTCTATCACAGTTTAGCTTGTTTATTTTCTGTTTCCCTCCTTATAACCTCCATTAAAACAGGGCATTTGCCTCACTCATTTATTGCTTTAGACCCTCTGTGCCTACTATAGTGACTTATACATTAAAGAGTTTCAATAAAGAATTGGTGAATGAATTGTGCTTTATATAAAGTAGGAAAGTATTTCAAATAAATAATCAAATATTTTCTAACCTTTTTTTGTATTTAAAATATGCAAATGCTCATTGCCTTTAAAATGAAATATTTCATTTTATTTCATTTTCACCAGACTTCCTCAGTTTAAATCCTTCTCTTGAATCTTCATAACTCTGACTGAGGGCAAGTTGAATAAATGCTTTGTTATTCAATTTCTGCATTTGCAAAATGGAGATAATTATCTGTACCTAAGGCATTGGATTATTATCATGATTGAAGAAGGTGTATATAAAATACTTACAACTACAGCTGTTTCAGGTAGCTAGGCAGGCATGAGTGAGGCAGGAGAGGGCTCTCCCCTACCCACCAGGAATGTTGGTTGATGGTTTGGCAATTATCACATTGCCTCTTTAAAAGTGATTAATAGGCAGCAGGTGCCAGGGAGAGGCTATTTCCTGGTGGTCCACACCTGTCGTGCTAAAGTGTTAATTAAATGCAGATGCCAGGGAGAAGCAACTTCCCAGGCATGTGCATTAAGAGACAAAAATGGCGGAGTATGACCTTCCAGGGCACTCCGCTGGAAAAGGGGAGAAAAGCCTCAGATGGGCATGGGTACAACTTCCTAAACACACTGCACTTGCTCACTTCCTAAGGGTAAGGAGGGCACTGCACATGTGGGCAGCCCACCCTAAGGAAAGAATCATGGGAAAGGGATGCAAAACGCCAGAGGTGGGTCAGCCTATATAGTCCTAGGATCATGGTTAAATGGGGCACTTGACCTTGGTGCCCGCTTGGGTCTCTTCCAGGCATACTTTTTTTTCTTTCCTGTTCTCTTGTTCTAAAGCCTTTTTTTTTCCTTCTTCAAGAAGGTATGTCCCTTTTAAATGAAAACAAACAAAAAATCTCTGAAAAAGATTTGATGGTGGATCTACTAAACACTCTACAAACAACTGCCTTAAGGATTCTTTTTTCTTTTTCTTTTTTGTATTATACTTTAATTTCTGAGATACATGTGCAGAACGTGCAGGTTTGTTACATAGGTATACGCGTGCCATGGTGGTTTGCTGCACCCATCAACATGTCATCTACATTGGGTATTTCTCCTAATGCTATCCCCTATCCCTCCCCCACCCCCTGACAGGACCTGGTGTGGGATGTTCCCCTCCCTGTGTCCATGTGTTCTAAAGCCTTTTTAAATCAACTTCCACTCCTGCTCTGAAACTTGCCTTGGTCACTTTTTCTGGCTTATGCCCCTCAGTCAAATTCTTTCTTTTGAGGAGGCAAGAATTGAGGTTGCTGCAGACCTGTATGGATTCACCGCCGGTAACTTGGATACTTTCCACCAGTAACGCACCTAGTACATGACAAATGCTACATAAATATTTGATATTATCATTTAAGATATGGAAGGTCAAGTATTCATTCCTATATAGTTGATAAAAAGAGATGAAGGCCATTTGTTCTGCCCATGACAACTTTACTATATAGCTAAAGAAACTATGTAAGTTAAGTTATTCACATAAAATTCAATTAACCCACTTAAGGCAAATAACATTATACAGGTATAAAACGTTTGAAGTAATGCTTATGAAGAAAATGAAGATAATTAACATGATTGTGCATCATATAGTTATTTCCAAGTGAATGGTACTGCCTAGTACTGATTTCACCATTTCCCATCATCTTTTTTACAAAGCCATGTGACAAATAGTATTCTTTACAAGGTATTTTACTGGAGATCCATTACATGTTAACTTCTAAAATATTTCTTAAAAATGTTCTTTAATGATGTAAAGAGACAAAGTGACGGGCAGAAATGTACAGCAGTACACAGGACAGCTCAGGGCCTCTCAGCTAGCACCTAAAAATGTAGGACCAAAATGCTGCTTTACCCTTGAGTGTTATTTCTCATGGAGTAATTCTTGAGCCAAACTATCAGTTCAGCTTTGCCATTAAATTTTTTTAATATCCAGAGATTGTCTTCAGGATTTAGAGATCTTATGAGAACATCCCATTTTCAACAGCTATTATTTGGGAATATCCAGATTCTCAAGCATAATAGATGGAAAATAATGTGATTTCTGAGCCCATCTGGTCATCTGTGCTAGACAGTTCCAAGCAAATACCCTGAAAAAATTGATTTTGCTGGCAAATTTATAAATTTGGTCCTAAATTCTATGAGTTTGTTTAGTGTTCCTCCACTGGGCAGCAGAGATGCTAAGTGGTAATGACAAACTCAGATACGCACATTTAGGTAATTATTTTAGATTCCAAACACCTGCGCCAAGAGTGGGTTGCTATTCAATAATCTCAGTTATCCTCCAGCTGCCATATGACTTGTTTCACATGTAGACTAGGCAAAGATCATATATCTCACCTCATTTCTTCCCCCAGGCCCTATCTCTGATTTTCAGGTCTTTTTATAATTGCTTCAATCAATGCTATAACACATTAAGTGGATATTTATGGAAAATCAATTCAGAACACTATAATTAGCAAGCACTGTAAGCTTGGAAATGTTGATGATGCAAAGCATTCAACTCCAGGAAGGGATTTATCTATAATAAAACTTGTATATAATTACCTATGACATTTACCAATACTGACTTTGTTGATATTCAATCTTGGTTTTTAGTTAATTTATTTGAGATAGCACATATGATAGCCTTCATCCTATTTTCTCAAAAATGATTACGAATATTCACCTAAGTTATATGGGAGCAAAATGGAATGTTGTCTTTGAATATGTAGTCTAAACATTTTCAGCACTATGTTAGAAGCAGTAGGAAATCCGATTTTGTATCCCATATGCGAAATAATTTTAATGGTTTTCATGTATCAGAAAGGCATACTACAAAAAATTAATTGCACTGTCCTTTTAATTTCAAGCTCCTATGAAGAAATTTTTCTGGAATAAGTAAATTAAAATCGCTCTGTGTCTCTCTCTCTCTGGCTTTCTTTCTCTTTCTCCTTTTTTCTCTCTTTGATGGAATAACAGGCTTTTATCAGTTCAGGTTGATTCTAAGCAATGACTTTAGAAATTAAATCAGGCTGGCTACTCGAAAAGTCGAGGACCAAAACAGAAACTTCTTCAGTAGTTTTGGATGTTTGTATAATGGAGTAAACAGCTTGAAATTAGATATTATTGTCACTATCTTTAGTTCCCAAGTTTATATATATATGGCAGAAAGATTTGGGCAGAAGGGATGTTTGATAATACGCAAATTTCTCGGTCTTCACCATAGAAATTCTGATTCAATTTGATTCATTTGAAAACACAAAAATGAGTCTTAAGTAAATTATCCAGAAACAGCATTTTCAGAAACAATAATTTCTAGACCAAAGACTCCTTCATATTGCTCAAACAGTCCTGCCTTTCTCTCTCTGCCTCAAACAGTCCTACCTCAAACTCTCTTAAATGTTTAATTTTTCAAGATCTTGTGTTTATTCTTCCCAGAGCCAAATTTTTACCCCTCCTTATTAATGATTAAAGTGGTTAAAGCAGTTGTCAAAAAAACTCAGCAGCACGGCAGAGACTCAAATTCACTCTTCTGTCCTCTCCTTCCCTGATGCCACCCAGTCCCCTTATGGACCCAGTCTACTTATCCTAGATCAGCCTATGGAGCCTAACTAATAGGGCTATACAAGTCATTAGAACACTTAGGTTTTCAAGGTAGCTGCATAGCCTAAAGAATGATGTGGGCCATTACTTTATCCTTGATTACAGAAAAAAGGAATTCAGCAGTGTTTGTACTTCCATAACAGAAGAATCAACTTTGCATTAGTTTCATCTTCTGAGATATGACAAAATAAATAGATTGAGCTATTACAATGCTAGCTTAATAAAAAATCATAAACAACAAACAGAATATTGGTTTCCTTTGGGGAAACAGCAATCCAACAGTAGCTGGTATGTTTTATTTCTAAGTTGAGATATAAGTACATTACAATATTATTTATACTTATTTTAAATTAATTAGTTAAATAAACTAGTATTAGATGCTTATTATCCAGAAATGTGGAAATAAATGATGAAAACAAACTAGTGAATAAGTAGAAAATTGTTGTCTTTGAGGAGCTAAAGTTGGAGTGGGAAAGTGGAAAAAGACGCAAGAAACTCACTTTTTTTTCATAAAACGCTTTTTGAGAGTTCAGTATACAATGAACTATTTGATAAATGTAAAATTTCAATAAAAATTTTAAAACTGATAACTTTGCTAATATTTTTAATTTTTTGTTTTTTTTCTTTTTAAATTTTTTGTTTTGTTGTTTTCTGCTTAGTTTACATTTTCACATTATGGAACATTATCTAGAGAAAAAGTCAAAAATAATGTATGCTTTCCTTACTATTCATTTTAGTTATCTTTAGACTATTCTGATCTGGGTTTTTTTTGAGCTTTTTGTTTTGTCTGACTATTTTCTGCCTTTTTAGTATCTTTCAAAGCCTCAAAATATTTTATTAAAGATCAGTTCTTTTACCATTTTTGTCTCTCATTTCAATTTAGAGTGTTTCCGTTTCTGTGAATGTAATAATCACAGATATAATTTGTTCATTTTTAAGTAGCTTCCTAATTCATCTCAATGATGCATGGTGTTCCAGTTCCACGGGGTTTGTTTACCACTTCAGCAATCTGTATACAGCATGTGAATCTGTCAATCCCTGACTTCATTAAGATTAAATTTGCTTCAACATGGCAAATATAGTTGCCCCCAGGTTTAGATATGATGAACTGAAGGACAGAACCTGGGCTGCTGTCAGGTGGAACTGTCAAGTGGACTATGCTGCTCTGTCCTTGTTTTATTTTTGTACAGAATTCTGTATCTTAGAGGGATACCAAAGGTTACCAACATTTAGATTATGAATATAATTTACCACAAGAATTCTATTATTCGCTGAAAAAGAAAAACCATACATTATATATAGTCCTCGGTAATTTTAACTACTTTTTCCTAAGAATTTTTTTAAATCATGCATTATTGACATAAACGATGTAGAATATTTCAATAAAGAAATAGTCTGTACATATGGTGGTTTTAAACAATTTACTATTCATTCAGATATTGAGTATTTTCTACTAGCTTCATGGCCATGAAAAAACTGCTTAGCCTCTGTGCCTTAGTTTTCTCTTCTGTAAAAGGGGGTTTATAAAACTATCAATATAATAAGATTAAACAATTTAATAATAAAGCTAACAATTATGCACAGCCCTTATCATGTGTCAGACACTGTTTTAAGCCTGTTGTGTGTAATACTTATTTAATTTTTAAAACAACCCTGCAATGTCTACATTTTACAAGTTAGGAAACTGAGGTGGGGCAACTGAGATGCAATGGAGTCTATGACAGACACGATTTCTAGTCTTAAAGAGCTTATATAGAATATAGAAGATAAACAAAAAAATCAAGTGTGATTAGTTTTTGGTTTTGGGCATATATGAGATGGGACAGCAGGAGACACTAGGAGGCTCCAATCTACTCTAAAGAGTAAGGTAAAACACCTCAGGGCAGATGAAGTGATAAAAGCTGAGCTCCCTGTGTTCTGAAGATGACCACACAGACAGTCCCATAGGTGTCCATTGACAGATGAGTATCAAAAGAGATAGTTGAAGAAAAGGCTTTTCAGGAAGAATACAGGAAAAGTAGGAGCTGCTTTTTCTCTAGTAGTATTAATACATGTCAACTGGACAGGGAAAATAAGCAGAGAGGCATGCAGCATTGGTCAAGGGAAGACAGCAGGGTATAACTCCATTGCATTGCACCTCTTTGTTTTGACTCTCAGCTAGAGAGCAGAAGAGAAAGTCACTCTCTTTTGCCCTCCCTCTTGCTTCCTTTTAGTCAATGAACATGTAAGAGGCCACTATAAGCCAGGCCCTGCTAGGAAACAGCACTGAATATTATAGATAAGGTTCTCATCCTCAGGGTCTTTACATTCCTATGGGAGCCTAACCAAAGTAAAAACTTTACTGAAATTATCACTTTTAAACAGGGAAAGCAATTTTTAAGACAATATTGTAGAAAATTCAGGCCAAGGCTCATTTCTAATTGACATTTCCTTTAATGACAGGAGTGGCAGATGAAATTATTCTGGAACCATGGCATAAAGAATGAATAGAATATATGAAGAATCATTAGGCAGAAGGTAAAGTTTGCTTCTTGTTTTATCTAACAGGTCAAGATGGTAAAACCATTAAGTCAAAACATAAGTAATCAACATTAACCACTGTTGAGCAATGATGATGATGATGATGATGATGATAATGATGACGATTATACACTAGTTATAGTAGAAATATAAGCACTTATATTTCAGACAGTGACAGTGTGCTGAGTTTTTTTTTTTATAGACAATATCTCATTCAACCCTCAAAACTTTTTATACATGAGAAACTTCAGATTTGGAAGAGTCTAGCAAACAGTTGAAGGTCAGTCACCAAGCAAGAAAGTAGCAAAACTGAGATTTAAATTCTTACTTGTCATGATACTTTTTGGACATAATTGAGACTAGAATAGATATAGATAGGTAGAGATATAGATACATACACATAGATGTATATACATACATAAACATCTCTCTATATGTGTATATACAGAGAGAGAGCAAGAGAGAGACTGGGTGACTGGATTTTACCCATATATACAGAAAGAGAGATACTGGATTTTTGTGTGTGTGTGTATATATATATATATATATATATATATATATAGAGAGAGAGAGAGAGAGAGAGAGAGAAAGTATGAGTAAAATCCACTGTCTGCAAAAACTGACAAAGCAGCTTTCAGTCTACTAATAATATTGTTTTATTTTAATATCTTATTCATGACCAAGTTATTTTAAGTAGTACATAGGATTTAACAGAGAAACAATATCATATATCTCTCAATTATATAGCACATCTTTTTGTTTAAAGAGTGATGAGTCAATCTTCCCCCAAACATACTACAAAACATTGCAGGCTTCAGTTTTATGCACAGCTTTCACCTTGATTACAATGAGTCTCTGTATCAGTCAAGGTCATGGAAAGACACAGACATTCAAAGTTCTTGATTGAGTAGAGGTTAATTAAGGGAATACTGACAAAGTGTCAGCTGGGATAAAATGAACCCAGCAAGAGATGATGAAACACTACAAGGCCGGTAACAGGGAAGAATCCTTACTATCTCCCCACCTGGAAGGCAAGGGAAGACAGCAGTTACCCTGACTTGGAGAGAGTGCCTGCAACCGAGGATAAGGTTGCGCAGCAGGGGCACTGACCACAGCTCTAGCAACTCAGCCACTGCCCAACTGCAGCCATGAAAGAGGGAGCCAGGGAAGAAATACCCTCACCTCATCATTCTCCCATGCTCCCAACATCTTTTGGTGTTTTCCACTACCCAAACCCTACCAAAAGCTAGGGGGAAATGGAGCATAGTTGATATTGCACACAAGGGCAGCCTTCTAGAGTGTGGAAGAAGGAGACAGATGTAGGGTTCCAGGATGGGTCCATGGTTTCTGGCCATCCAGTGCATAGTGGTTGTGGCATGCACTCAAGAAAGCAGCAAGAGCCAGATGAGGAGTTCATTTTTGAAATAAGTCTATTCACTTTAAAATGAGTTCAGTTTTGGAAGGTGTATTTATTTATTCCCATTCTGTTTAGGTCTTTAAATAATTGTGAGTTGTCTGTATTTAATTATTGCCTATATAAACATGTAATTTTGAAGCTTTTTATATAAAATGAAAAAAAAAGTGGAAACTCTTCTTCACTTGAGATAATATGTTTAAATCTGCCTGAAAGGTACATATTGATACATATTGATATATGAGTGTGTCTACATGGAGGACCAGGAGGATGAACTCAGACTCTGGTATTGAAGATACTGAAGAAACAAAATGATATGGTTTGGCTGTGTCCTCACTCAAATCTCATCTTGAATTGTCACTCCCATAATTACCACATGTTGTGGGAGGGAACAGATGGGAAAGAACTGAATCATGGGGGCAGTTTCCCCCATACTGTTCTCATGGTAGTAAGTCTCATGAGATCTGATGATTTTATAAGGGGTTTCCCTTTTCGCTTGGCTTTCGTTCTCTCTTGTCTGCCACCACGTAAGATGTGCCTTTCGCCTTCCACCATGATTGTGAGGCCTCCCAAGCCACATGGAACTGTCAGTCCATTAAACCTCTTTTTCTTTTTAAATCATCCAGTCTTGGGTATGTCTTTATTAGCAGCATGAGAACAGACCAATGCACAAAATAAAACGAAAAAATGAAACTAAAGCTAAAAAGCTATAGTGGGACATTCACCACACCCCTTGTTTCTACAGTGTGGAAGGAATTTCCCACTGCACTCCTAAAAGGAGCAATATGGCAGGAATCCTTTATGCTCCTTTTTCTTTAGTACCTTTTCACTTCTCTCCCAGGGAGGAGGAATGACATCTGACTGGTGAGTGATTCTGGATAGTTTCTCTCCCTCCCTTCCTCTCTCTTTCTTCCCATTTTCAGATACACAGCAGTTCCTGCTCTTCTGTGGGAAGAACCTCTTAGAACAGACCATGACCCTATGGGTTATTATTTGGGAGTTGGGAATGGATGGAATGGAGTTGAGTGGCCTGTAGTTCTGAGTAAGTAAAATTATCAATTCAGGAAACTGTCAGGAAGACCAAGGTGACCTACATGTTAGCCGTACTCTCCAACTTGGATAGACCAATAATAAAGCAAATGTTTTGATCTCCATCTGTTTAACTCACATATCATTTCAATTGGTTTGCAACTTGAGAGGAGAAAAGAGGAATTATGTTGTTATCATACTCTAAAAAGAAGTCCAACTACAGCTTTCTTGAATAATAAAATAATACAGGAAATATAGCTCTCCTGATCCTTTATTTAACTCTAAGCATATGCACATTTTGTAAGAACTTTAATCTGCCCACTTGGTTTGAGGAGGCATATCATAGGAGTGAGATGACTCATTAAATAAATCTCAGGTGTTGGAGGAGAGAGGTACTGCTGAGAGACTAAACAGAAACCAGTGACACAGCTGAGGTTCAAATTTCAGTTTCCATTGATGTGTACATACCCAAATCTGCTCCTGTCATTAATTCCCCCAAAAACAACCTATTAAAAATAAGAAATAAAGAAGCAAACTTCTACTATATTTCACTGATCTCAGGATGAAGTCTGAAATCTCTGGCAGGATCTCTAACCTTTTCTTCTATTATGGATTCATCTTGTACCACAATCCCCCTTACTCTCTATGCTCTTCTATTACTCAAACCACCCAATATTCTCCCTTCTGCCACAGGACCTTTGTATGTGCTGTTCCCTCTACTTGCAAAGTTCTCCCCACCCTACATTAGTCAACTGCTGCTCATGAGTCCTCTTTCGGCTTGAGCTTTACTCCCTAAGGGAAGCTGCCTTGGCCCTTCAATTTAGGCTGTGGATGGTGTTATATTTTCTCACGGTTCCATCTCTCTTTCTCTCTCTATATATAAACTTATCCTGGTTGTGATGTATTCATGGATGGGATTGTTTGTTTAATGACTATTTTAATCCAGACTGTAGCTTCATGAAAGTAGAGACTACATGTAATTTTGCTCACCTACTATTTGCAAGAGTTTAGTGGAGTCTTAATGATTATAAGTGGAATCAATGAATAAAATAATCAATTAAAATTAATGAAAAAACAGTTACCCAAGTGTTAACGTACCCCATATATCTATGCAAAATACTGACTAAATAGATTTTATGGGTCTTAGGATACAGAATTTTAGTGTAACTCAAGAAAATATTCCATATTGAAAAATAAATTCATTTCTACTTTAGATTTTCATAGTTTATTTTCTGTTTCTCAAAAATGTTCATTTCATTCTAGTGGCCTTAAGTTTTTAAAAAGTCATATCTGCTATGGTTCAATATACTTTATTTCTTTAGGGATTTCTTTACACAGGAATTTACATAGTAGCATTATTATATTTTATTTTAACTATCAAGATGATCTAATAAATTTTCGAAATTATAAATTATTCCCAAAATAAATGTTGCACATCCAAAAGTCTTATAATAGTTTTTATTTATAAAATAAAATCATGAGATGCTGGAAGTAGAATAATAGAAGTTGATTTCTCTAAGAAAACAAAAAACAGAGCACCTCAGTTCTAACAAATTCTACAAATTGCTAGTCACATGCACGGGTAAAGTTAAATATCCTGGACATCTGTATGAATGAGGGTAATGATGCCTGCTCTGTCCCTTCACTAGATGAGGATCACATAAAATATAATGTGGTCTCGCCTCTCTGTAAAATCAAAAGCACAATTCAAATCTAAGATAGTCATAGTCTATCCTGATGCTGTAAAATTTCAAAGAAAATTTTGATGTTGTTGTGGACTCTGAAGCTACATCACACTGTTCCAAAACAGGGAAGTGTTGGGGCTAAGAACACAGCCTCTGGAACCAGACTGCTAGTCTCAAATACCAGCTTGCCCACTTGCTGGCTGTGCAACCTCAGGCAAGATACTTAACCTCTCCGTGCCTATGTTTCCAAGTAGTAACATGAAGATAATAATAGCATAGATCTCATAGTGTTATCAAGTTGATGAAATGAGGTAGCATATGGAAAGGCCAAAGAAAAGAGTAAGCATCAATTAAAAATTTACAATTATTCATAGGCAGGGTGCTGTGTAAGACTTCACTGCTCGATTTATTAATTGCTTATATGGGATAGTATGGATGGTGACAATTTATTAAGTTGTTCACCATATGATTCTGTAGTCTTTGACGGAGAGAAAAAATCCCTATCCATTTGACACTTCAAAGATATTTTATCAAAGGGAATATAACTTTGCCAATTAGAATTTAATTAATAGAGATTCATCATTTCTCATTTATAACTCATCTTTACCATCTTTTTGTCTCACGTTTACTATGGTTCTCTCTTCTTGCCCAATGCAATGTGTGCCCAGTTCTTTTGATTAGCTTATAACTTCATCTCTCAGACCAGTCCTCTAAATTTCCAAAGTGGTTTGTCTTTAATCTTAATACCTATTTTCTCTTGGTCTTGAGAATACTCCACCTCAAGATTTGATAAACCTTCTTGTATATTTCATGCCAATTACCTCCCTGGGTGGATTTAGTGATAAAGAAATTAGAGATGCAACCTAATACTGACTCCTGCAGGAATCATTACAATTTTGCATAATGCCATTTATCAGGACCCACTGCCAGTCTCCATTATGGGAAGAAGATTCACTTTGAAGCCTGTTTGAATCAATTTGTAAAACTGCTTGAGATACTAACAGATGATTTACTGAAATTGAGATATAACTATTGCCTTTTTGGCAGCCATAAATGGTGTTTCTCTGTCAAAACAGCAATCAAGTGAGTTTTACATGATTTGTTGTTAAGAGACTCACAGACTTCATGGCTTACATTTGTTTCCTCCTCTGGATGCTGGCAACTCCTTTCCCTGTCCCCTTACTTTGAAGTGATTAAAGGGATTTCTGAGAATCAGTGATTGCCAGAGGCTTGTTGTGTTGTACTTTAGTCACTTTCATCTTGTCTTGCTCCAGGCGTGTTTTCAATGTACATCTTTAATTCCACCCATGAATCAGAATTGTTAGTAGTCCCAGGATTTTATTTGTTTGTTTATTTATTTATTAGGGACGAGGTCTCAATATGTTGTTGCCCAGGCTGATCTCAAAATCCTGGGCTCAACGAATCCTCCCACCTAAGCCTCCAGAGTAGCTGGGACGACAGGTTCAAGTCACCATGCCCCGCATGTTTTTATTCTTGTTTGTGTTCATGGATGATTTCTTGCTCCAATCAAGGGCTGTGACAGGAATCAAGTATCTTCAGGAGTACAGGGCCAGACCCATCCTTAAAACAGCTTTAAAGTGCTCCTCAGACTGAAATTGTTACAACTCTAAAGATCAACTGACCATGATCAAAATAACACATTTAGGGCTGCGCAGAGTTTACATAGCACCAGTGGCTATTGTGCAACTGTAAAAAATAAATGGGAATTTCTGTTATCTTCCCTAATCTGTCAGAAGGTGCTAAGAGGAAAACGTGACATAAGGTCCTCAACCTTTGTTTCCTTCTCCATGATCTCAGGCAGAATCACAGATGGTTTTGAGACCAAAACCCACACTTCATTTTTGCATAACTCCCATGATACCAATTCTTTTAACCCTTGGTTTCAAAGCTCAGTGTCACACTGTCTGTCCTCATTTTTGCTAACTACTAAATTCCTAATTTATATTTCCATGACTCTCCTAGGCTAGCTTGCAAGCAGTGGTTATGAGTTTTGCATGCATTTCTTCTTTTACTCGAAACGAAAAAGAAAACAGTATCACATTTACAACTCTGGTACACTTCATAAAAATTTGAAAAATAGATTTATCTTGTGAATATTATAATTGTAAAAGAAAATTAGGTTTTTCTGGACAATATGCCATCAAAAATCAAATAGCTAACATATAAATCATCTATTGAAAATAACTTGATGGTTAGGTACTTCTCTAAGATTACAAACACACACCTGAACACACGCACATTCCTTCAGACCTCACAAAATTCTTTGTGATTATCTCTATTTCACAGAATGTGGAAAGTGTTGAACAGGGTAATTAAATAGCTTCCAAAAGTTAAGCAGCTAAATAAATGGCAAAGTCAGGTTCGGACCAGGTGGTCTGGTTCCAAAACTAACTCAACAGTACATATGCACAAGGGCAGGATACAAAGATGAATACTATTTATGTAATCTTTTTTATTTAAAAAGCTCTACCTCTATGAAACCTAATAACTATATTAAATTCTCAGTTCAATTAAGTAGATTGGAATCACAGATCCCAGTCACCCAGTAACTTATCTTTTGAATAGCAGGCACGGTTAATCAGATCCCTAGTAAAATGTCACCAACCCTCTGAGAGTACAGGCCCACACAGTCCAGTCCATATAAAGTAACCTAGTAATGAAGATTGTTTCAGAGTTACTAAGGAATGGACACAAAATACCTGCCTGCTCTTTATTGCTATAATAATAAATATTGCTATAATAATAAATTAAAAAGTGCTTTTTTTAAATCACATAGTTAGGTTTCTCCCCAAGGGGATGTTATTGTTAATTTCTAAATCAGTCAGAGCTTTGGCCTAATCTTAGGCTGCTTTTTGTGATCACTCCAGCTGCCGATCTTCAGATCACTGACTACTCAGTGTGCAAAAAATCTGGAAAGTGAAAGGCTCATTTCATCATGAAGCAAAACTAATATTTATGGAACAACAAGGGCTTACTATGTATAAGATACTATTTTAAATGTATTAACTGTATTATATTATTTAATTCTTACATCAATCCTATGTGATGGGTGCAATTATTTTACTCATTTCTCATATGACGATACCAAAGCAAAGAAGTTAAAAAACTTTTTGATAGACCAGGCACGGTGGCTCACGCCTGTAATTCCAGCACTTTGGGAAGCCGACGCAGGCGGATCACGAGGTCAGGAGATCAAGACCATCCTGGCTAACACGGTGAAATCCCGTCTCTACTAAAAATACAAAAAATTAGCCGGGCGCGGTGGCGGGCTCCTGTAGTCCCGGCTACTTGGGAGGCTGAGGCAGAAGAATGGCGTGAACCCGGGAGGCGGAGCTTGCAGTGAGCCGAGATAGCACCACTGCAGTCTGGCCTGGGCGAAAGAGTGGGATTCTGTCTCAAAAAAAATAAAATAAAATAAAATAAAATAAAATAACTTGTTGATATAGTCTGACTATATGTCTCCCCCATAGTGAAATTGAATTCCCCAGTATTGGAGGTGGGGCCTGGTGGGAGGTGATTGGATCATGGGGGTAATTTCTCACGAATGGTTTAGCACCATCCCCTTGGTGCTGTCCTCTTAATACTGGGTGAGTTCTCATAAGATCTGGGTCTTTAAAAGTGGGTGGCATCTTCCCCCTCTTCCTCTTGCTCCTGCTCTGGCCAAGTGATGTTCCTGCTCCCTCTCTGTCTTCCACCATGAGTAAAAGCTCCCTGAGACTGTCCCAGAAGCCAACCAGATTACAATGTCATGCTTGTACAGCCTGCAGAACCAGGACCCAACTAAATCTCTTTTCTTTACAAAGCACCCAGCCTCAGGTATTTATAGCAGCATAAGAATGGCCTAATACACTTGTCCAAAGTCACCAGTAGAAAGTGAGAAACATATCTATTTTAGAGAAAAAATAACATATGAAATTGGTTGAACCATGAAGACAGATAACCACCAGGAAATGATGAAAGACAGAAAGGAATCATTTTCAGTCAAAAGAGGCAACTTCCTTTGTTCATGGGTTCCAGCAAAGTTAAAAATGGAGATATGCTAAAACAGCAGTTACAATTTTTTGTTGTTGTTATTAAATTAAAACCCAATTACCCATGTGTTCTGACAAGGTTATCCTGTTGCTATTTCAAGTATGGTTACAAATGTTATATTTACTGTAAATATATTTCTACTGCAGCTTATATTCACTAACTTACAGTACACTATATACAGACCATGTGTTTAAAGTTGTAAGATGAATACTTCCATTAATTCCTCTACCTCTGAAACTATATGCATACACTCTTTTAGAGATAATTTCCACAGTGTAAGTGCAGGGCTCTTCATAAACAAATGTAAGGCCTGGAAAGGTGGCCTTTCTGGAATTCCAGTCATTGGTCCTTTCACCTAGCACACAGGTGTTTTACAGTCATTTGGTGTTCACAACAACCCATTCATTTTATGGGATGAAACAAATGTGACTCAGAGATGTTAATTAACCTAAGGACTATCACCTTGTAAAAAGTGACATTGATGAGATCAAAACCTAAATCTGTCTAGTTCCAAAGCCACACAGCTGCCTTGTCAGCAAAATAACAGGAAGAGAAAAAGCAAAAGAAGAGAAAGAGAAGGAGAATGGCTGGTGATAGAAACATTTTTGTCCATTACTTTGCTTCATCCTTCTAAATACCTTCCCATAGGTTATTCTCATTATGCAAAAACAATCTTCTGTGCCACAGCTTTTTACTACATGCTTCCACTCCCAAAGAGTCTACTAATTCCTCCAGCCTTGCAGTAATAGACTTCGGAAGATGGCTTCACTTTACTCCCCTCACCCACATCCTGACTATTCTCAGGTAGGGTTGCCAGATAAAATACAAAATGTCCACACAATATTGTGACATTCTTATACTCTAGATCATTCCAATTTGACTGGGCATTTGTATTTTTATTTGCTAAACCTGGCAACCCTATTCCGAGGAGACATTAACCAAATCTGTTAATTAACCAAATCTGCACACATTCTGTTATTCATGCTTCTCCTCTTCAGTACCCTAAACAGGTTTTCTTCCTTTTTTCTTTTTCTTAGGCTTCATCTCCATATTCAAGCATAGATATTTATAGAGTTCAATTTTTTATCTTCTTGTAATTCTGAAATTGGACTGTGCTGAGGCTCAGGAAACGATACCCCAAAGTATGGTGCTTTGCCATGCTGAGTACTTTGAACTAGAGGACATTGGAAGGTCTCAGAGGAGATCTCAGAGGAGGCTTCAGAATCAAGGTTGTTCTAACATTCTCCTGCCCTCCTGCCTTTCATCCTTTATTCTCTATCGAAGCAGGGCACAGAAATTAGAATTCTTCTTCCCCAAGGTGGTTCATGGAAACTAGAGGCTCTTTTCCCCAAAGTCAGACAAAAAACCGGAATGATTACCTAAATATCCTCCTCTCCCAATGGTTTGCTATCTAGGAACTGGTCATAAAGAAATTCTCTGACATATGTTGTCTGATACTAGGTTATAAGACCCTCATTCCAAAGGGGTCCTGTTCCATACCCAGGAGGAAAAGGTGCTACACAGAGAGACCAGGAAGTATCTAAACAGGCATTCCTTGCTTGGTTTCCTCACCTCAGTCTACCAGCATCAGTTCATATCCTTTGTGTTTAATCATCAATAATTTTCCCTGTAGTTTGGGGGGGGGGGGGTCTTCATTTTGAAGACTCCCATGATTAAATGAATTTGTTCTGCTTTTCTCTTGTTAATCTGTCTTTTCACATTGAGTGTTCACATAAATCTGTAGCCTTTATGATGGGTAAGGAAAGACATCGTACCCTTTTGCCACTACAACTGCACAATGCATTTTTAAGCACATACTTTATTTCAGTTTTTTAAAAGAGTAAAGTAAACATACTCAACCATTCTCTCTTTCCTCTAGCAATTCTCTAACATGAGGGAAAAACAAGTACAAATTTTTGTATTTGTGACTTTCAAACTCTATAAAACACGTCCAGAAAGAAGCATTATAGGTGGGATAACGAAAATAGCAAATATTAAAGACAGCTTTCTTTCTGGGGTAAGAGAGGGAATAGGGAGACAGGGAATGAATCTAATAGTCCTCAGCATGTTTTAAAATATATAAAATATTAGCCAGAGCACTAAGACTGATAAAAAAGCAGAAAGCACCATACTCAAAAGAGACTAAAATTGGCAGCTATCAAAATGCACATATCTGTTTGTAAACCTCAGAAAATAATCTGACAGCTAGTAATCTGTCTACTCTTATATTTAGCTAGCAAATATACACAGTGTCTGTGTTAACATACATGTAGATTCTTGTATGTGTTTTTGCTTTTATAGTAAGCATTAATGGTGTATAAATTTTTTCTTTAATTTTATTTGCAGGGAAAAAATTTAAGCTAGAAGTAGAAAGATAATATTTTTTAATATTTTTCTCATAATCCAAGAAAGTGATAAAGGAGACTATCAGAAAATGAGATGAAAAGTGTAGTCTAATCAGTGTTAAGATGTCAATATTCCAATAACCATATGCCAGCAGTAAATTTAACATAATTAGCATTTTTTTCCTATCAAGCAATAAATCAAGTAGAAGACTGATTGCAGAAAAATCAGCTAACCCTTATGAAACATTCTAACATTCGTTTTCTAAAACTAAGATTCCTCCAAACAGATCAGAAAAACTTGAAACAATTTGAATAGAGATTCAGAACGAAATATACCACCTGTATAATACTCTCAATGTTTTTTATATAGGTTTCTGATACTTTAGTTTTTCATAGTTTCTTTAAATAGTGATCATAAACAATAAAACAAACGAGCAAGAAACACAATCTTCTATTAGTTAGTGGTGGTATTAGAAAAAATAATATAATGTCTGGCCCCCAAAATTACTGAGCTAGAGTTATAACAGATTCCAATATGTAAAGATGTCTGAACAATGTATTTATTTCTGTTACATGGGAAATCCTTCTAATCTATCCTAACATTCCATTAGTTCAAAGTATCTAGAAATCTAACCCCAACTTTTGCAAGAACCTTCAAAATAAGCCAAACTCAAATGCTTTTAATTCCTGCCAAATGACTATCTCCTAGTTTAAAATGAAGTCATTAGGTTTGAACTCTAACTCTCCAATCAATTAAACCTATCTATATTTTAGCCCATATTTCTCTCTATCTGTGAGCATGAGGTATTTTTCTTCTTGTTTCCAATTAGTCCTTCTATGTACGGTTTTTAACCTACTGTTTTCCATCTCTTCAAGGAATGTGCTCCATTGCTCATATCTAATTTCTCCTAAATTTTTACCTACAACTATCCTCTTTCAGGATAAAGGAAAGGAAGTAGGCTTCTTTCGGAGGAAGTAGGTTTAATTTTCTCCTATTCTGAAAATTAAAAACTTTTCTTTGGCTCGGATTCACTTTCTAGCCACTGTTTTTCTCTTTCTCAATTTTCCTTTATAAGGTTCCTTAAAGAGCCATCAATCCTTGATGCCTTTAATTCTTTACGTCACATTCATTCTCAATCACATGTCTTATTTCATTCCATTTCCACCTTCATGCCTTACCTGAAAATACTCTTACTAAAATCAACTATGAAGACTGCTGCCAAATCCAGTAGTTATTCCTAATCCTTTTCCTCTTTCCCTGTGACCTTTGAGATGTAAAGCACATATCTGGTCTTCCTGAAATCTTCTGCTCTATGTTCTTCTCTTCTTTGCTATTCCATTCTGCCCATAACTGGATCTTCTTGTTCTGCCTGCCCTTAAATAATGATGTTCCACAGAATTGTGTCACATTGTTTTGTTTTGTTTTAACTAAACAACTCCCATTATTTGTAGTATTATTTGTAGAATGATCATTTCCAATTTATATCCATAGTCCAGACATCTTATAGAAATTCCAAAATAGGACATTACACCTGCCAGCTGGTCATTGTCACCACCTAAGCGGATCACACATTACTGAAATCAAGCAGTTCAAAATGTACCATGCTATGCCTCTTCCAATACTTCTGCCTAGCACCTCCCTAAATCTGCTTTTTATTTCTGTATTCCTTATCTCTGTTTATGATACCAATTGTTCCAAAAGGGAAAAAAAAAGCATCTTATAACCATTTTTGGTAATCCACATTTACCCCATGCAATTAATCACTCCTAATAGTTCCAGCTTTGAATTATTTCCTAATTATTTTTCTTTTCCACTATCAACACTGTTTTTGCCACTGTTCATTCACCCCCCTAAAACCTCTTTACGGGCTATTACAATTTGTGTGTGTGTGTGTGTGTGTGTGTGTGTGTGTGGAACATTTAACATGAGATCTACCCTGTTAACAATTTTTTAAGTGCACAGTACAGTACTGTTAACTGTAGGCACAATGTCAATAAGCATATCTCTAGAATTGATTTATCTTGTATAACTGAAAGTGTACCCATTGAACAGCAACTTTATACCTATTCTTCCAGCTCTTGGCAATTACCATTCTACCCTCTGTTTCTGTAAATTTGACTATTTTAGGTATCTCATATAAGTGGAATCATGTACTATAAGTTCTTCTATGATAGGCTTACTTCACTTAGAATGAACTTGTCCTCCAAGTTCACTAATGTTGTCACATATGGTAGGATTTCCTTCATTTTTAAGGCTGAATAATATTCAATCATATATATATAGGCATATATATCTCACATTTTCATCCATTCATCGATCAACAGATGTTTAGGTTGTTTCCTTGGCTTTGTGAATAATGCTGCAACGAATATGACAGTTCCTCAAAAAATTAAAAATAGAACTACTATATGATCCAACAATCTCATTTCTGGCTATATATCCAAAAGAATTGAAATTAGAATCTTGCAGAGATACAATAGTTCTTTTACTGTTTGTTTTCCTGCCTCTGGTCTTACCCTGTTCAAATCTATGTTCCTTTGTGCTTTCAGCATGACTTTTTTAACACTTACATGATGATAACTTTCATATGCTCTTTCAAAACTTTTCATTAATATTTCCCACCTGAATGAGTGTAAGCGTTTTAGTATGACATGAAACAATTCAATGATATCTAGCATTACTAGAGTTATTAAATAAAATTATTATTTAGGAAATACTCATACTAAAATTATGGTTATAATTTACCTGAAATTTAAACTTAATCAGAAATCCTGTATTTTTTTTTCTGGCAATCCCAACAACGGGAGACTTGCTTATTCTCTAGGTTCATCTCTTCTTGTGCTTCACCCATAATTCCACTCCCAACCTCTAAACATTATTATCTAACCTCCATCCTGCCCTACCCAACCAAAAAAAAAAAAAAAAAGAAAGAAAGAAAGAAAAACTTACTAGCCTAGTTTACTCTTCTTTCTAGTCTCTTAAAATATTAACCTTTCTGCCTGTAATATTTTCTCCCTGTCTGGGGTGCCTCTTCTCCATAATAACTGTGCCTGTGGTTGCACAAGCATGAATCAATATCTAATTTCTCAAATGGACTTGCAGTTAGGTGTGGCCATAAGACCAAATTATCTCCAGTGAAATGGAAGCAAATGTTATCTGTGCCATAATCTAATCCTGTTTCAAAAAGCCTCCAAAAACAGTGCCCGTCAATGTTCTTTGTGATGATGACACTGAGAGAGACCTCGAATGTTCATATAAATGATGACCAAGTTGCCATCAGCCTGGGTTCTTGAAAAACAACCTGGAGCAGATTCCCTCCTCCCCTCTGGAGAACCTGCCTCAAACTGTTTAGTGAGAAATAACAAAAACAAAAACTCTCTTGTGTTGGAGCCATTGCATTCAGGGTCTAATTAGCCTATCTTCCTAATTCACTATCCTCTCTCATTTTCTGGTCTCAGCTAAATAAATATTGCCTATTATGGAAATGTTAACTATGAAAATATCACCTACTATGCCTCCCAAATACTAGATTACAGAAGGAGGTAACAGTAAACGAAGAAGGTTTAATGATCCTGAGGATTATGAGCTGCAGTGAGAAAAGTAGGACTTTCATTAAATTTTATTTGGGGCATGAATTATAAAGTAAGAAATGAAATCCTCATTTCTTATGTACAAAGAAATATAGGTTAATGAATTTTTTCTCATGACTAAATATATGTTTTCCTGACTTTCACATTTCAAAGAAATTGGAAGTTAACAAGTTATTATTAACAAGGCCTTTGAATAAAATCATTCAAAAAATCAATTTCCTTTACAAGTCATTACATTCTAACGCATATTTTTAAAATTATAAAATATTTTAGTTTTTAGGAAAAGTACACATTGTACTCTATACCAAGCATTGGCATTTTTTCCTGTAAAGAGTGAGATAATAAATAATTTAGAATTTTCAGGCCATAAGGTCTCAGTCACAATTATTCAATTCTGCCATTAAAATGTAAAAGCAGTCATAGATGACAAATAAATAAGCATGGTTTTGTTTCAATAAAATTTTATTTACACAAACAGGTGGCAGGGAAGATTGGGTTCACAGATCGTACTTTGTAAATCATGTAATCTCTATCCAACTATGTACAGTACCTGTATAAACACCACAGAAATTATAAATATATTATTAATAATATTTTGTCATATTCTCTCCTTCTCCCTTTCCTTCTCTCTCTTTCCTTCCCTTCCTGCCCCCTTCCCCTCCTCTTTCCTTCCCTTCTTTTCTTTCTCTACTAGTATATTACAGATACAGCAAAAGCCACTCTTCCTCTCCTATCCTTAGATCTTTTTCCCCTTCATTCCCTTCAGAAGTAACCACTATTCTGAAATTGGTGTCTATCATTCCCTTACATGTACCTGTATCTATAAATGCTGTGAACTAACATTTTTGGTTTTAAAATTACACAGATGGTGTCGATTTTGTAGACATCTTTTGCAGTCAGGTTTATCACTCAACATCATTTGTGCTTTTTAAAAAAACTCTAACAGCATGGCTCTGGACATCTTTGTATACTTGTGAAAATGCTCATGTGTAAGATTATACATGTTCATGGGTGAGTTTTTTTAGGCTCTTAGAAGTGAATATTTATAGTATGTGTATCTCCAATTTTACTGTTGCCAAATTGCTTTTCAAATCGAATGTTATGTTTTCACCAGAAATATACTAGTTCCTGTTTCCTCATATCTTGCCATATATGGTGTTATCTGAGTTAATGATTTTTTCCAATTTGATGAAAGTCTAATTAAATCCCATTGTTGTTTTAATACTAATTGCTTAGGTTTAGGGAGTGTTTATTATGTTAAGCATGGTTCTAAACAGCTAATATGTTCTAAAGCTTACTTAATCATGTAGGAAAGTATTATTTTTGTCTCCACTTTACAGGTGAAAGAGCAGACCCAAAGATGTAAAATCCTTTCCCAGGTTCAGGTCACTCAGGTAGTCAGAGATAGAACCAGAATCTGCACCCACGGGGTCTGATTCTGAAGTCCATGTTGTTTACACATGAAACTTACAATT
Source organism: Pongo abelii (assembly GCF_028885655.2). Taxonomy (NCBI): domain Eukaryota; kingdom Metazoa; phylum Chordata; class Mammalia; order Primates; family Hominidae; genus Pongo; species Pongo abelii. Next base: position 43,672,620 of record NC_071988.2, read on the forward strand.
CTCTCTCTAGGTTTGACTTGGCTTTACCCTGTGAGTAAAGTTGACGATCATTTTATATATTATTCAACAGATTTTCTCTTTTGTGAATTTTCTGGATGTACCTTTGGCTCATAAAGTCATTGTCCCGTTGTTATTTAATTGTGCTTTTTGTTCTTATTCATTTGCAGAGGTTTCTTTATGTATTCTGAGAAGTAAATAGTATTTAATTTATGTAGGGTGCAAACATTTCCTTCAATTCAAAACTTGGCTTTTCATTTACTTAGTGTGTCTTGTGTCATTTTGAGTTTTTTCTTTAATTTCATGTACGCAAATGTATCATTCTTCATTCTTTTCCTTCATGGCTGTGTTTTTAAATAGTTATTTAAGAAATTATTTTACATTTCAAGATCATGAAGATATTCGTGATTTCTTCTTTACATTTATTTCAGTTTTCCATATGGATAGCCAATTTTACCAGCATTATTTATGGAAAAGTCTGTCCTTTGCTCCACTGTATTATAATGCCACTTGCAACACTTACTATTCTTCCTACAGAGAGTTATTTTGGGGCTCTTTTTTCATTTCCACTGAGATATTTATGTCTTCACAGATATCAAAATATTTTAATTGTCACACCTTTTAGTAAGTCTTATCATTTAGTAGGGTGAATTTTCTCTTATATTCATAAAAATTCAGGACTTGTCTATTTTTGTCCCTTCAGCTTCTCATGTAACTTTCAGGATCTATTTGACAAATTCAAACGAACAGAAACCAACTGGTAGACTGGAAATAATTTGAATATATAAACATATGAAGAACTGACATCTTTATTTAACTGAGTCTTTATAAACATAAGCATTGTAAATCTCTCAACTTATTTGTGTCTTTTTATGTCTTTCTTTGAAATTTTATATTTTTTCCATGAAATGTCTATATAACTTTTATTACATTTATTCACAGGTACCCTCTTTTTTGTTATTACAAATAATATTTGTCTTAAAGTTACATTTTCTAATTATGTATTACTGGCATTTGTGAAAGCTACAAATTTTTATGTTAATAGGGTTCCTTATTTTGTTCTTCCTTTAAAATAGAAGGTCTCTAACATTTCTCCATTAAGAATTATGCATCTTATAGATCTTGGAAAGTAACCTTTATTGAGTTAAGTAGAGACTTTTCTATTCCCAGTTTACTAACAAGATTGAAAAAAAAAAATCATGATTAGGCATAGAACTTTTGATATGCTTTTTTTTCTGTTTCTGTGTTAATTTTTTTATTATTATTTCAATAGGTTTTGGGGGAAAAGGTGGTTTTTAGAAATATGAATAAGTTCTTTAGTGGTGACTTCTGAGATTCTGGTGTACCCGTCACCCAAGCAGTGTACACTATACCTAATGTGTAGTCTTTTATCCTTCACCCTCACTCACCCTTTCCCCCAATCCCCAAAGTCCACTGTATCATTCTTATGTCTTTACATCCTTATAGCTTAGCTCCTACTTGTAAGTGAGAACATACAATGTTTGGATTTCCATTCCTGAGTTACGTCACTTAGAATAATGGTCTCCAATTTTATCCAGGTTGCTGTGAATGCCATTATTTCATTCCTTTTTATGGCTGAGTGGTATTCCATTGTATCCATTGTATGCATATATCACAATTTATTTATCCACTCATTGATTGATGGGCTAGTTCCATATTTTTTGCAATCACAAATTGCGCTGCTATAAACATGTGTGCGCAAGTATATTTTTTGTGTAATGACTTCTTTTCCTGTGGGTAGATACCCAGTAATGGGATTGCTGGATCAAATGGTAATTCTACTTTTAGTTCTTTAAGGAATCTCCACATTGTTTTCCATAGTAGTTGTACCAGTTTACATTCCCACCATCAATGTAGAAGTGTTCTCTTTTCACTACATCCAGGCCAACATCTGTTATTTTTTGATTTTTTGATTATGGGCATTGTTGCAGTAGTAAAATGGTATCGCATCAAAAGCTTTCTTGTATGTGTTGAGAGGTTATTTCCTCTTTATTTTTTACTATAAAAATTTTAGTAAATGACTTTTCTAATATTAAACTATTCTTTCTTTCCTGAAATAAACTCTGCCTTGCCCTAGTGTAATTTTTAATTACACTCTTGGATTGATGTTGGTAATATTTTATTGAATATTTTACATCTACAATCACACATAAATGTCTTATGCTTTTCTTTTTACAAAAGGTACTTTAAAATTCACTGAATTATATATCAGTCTCACAAATTGAAAAGAGGCACTTCCTTACTTTTTGCAACAGCTCGAATAATACATGGAGTGACAGTTTGAAGGTTCATCATAACTTAAAAACCTCCTTGGCCTAATGCTTAGATTTGTTTTTGAGGGTAGCCTTTAATGTATTGATTCCATTCATTTAATGGCTGAAAATTATTCAATTTTTTTTTTTCCTGAAGGAGATTATCAAAGTTCCATACATATTGTAACAAACTTATTCATTATGTGTTTTGTTTATTTTTAATATCCCCATATTTTAAAATATAAGTTTTCTCCTTTTTCTTGTTCAACTTCACTAGAGGTTTACCGTTCATTAGTCTTTCCATAAAATCAGTTTTAGTTTTGTTGCTCTCCTTATTTCTTGTTTAATAAATTTTATGAGTCATGCCATATGGGCCTGGGGCCATGTTCATGAGACAGTCTTTTTTTTCTTTTTAATCACAAATTCAAGTTTTTAGTAGATACTGGCTATTCAGATTTATAATTTTTATTTGCCCACTTTTAATAAATTACAATTTTGAAAGCATTTGTCTCTGGTGGATTAAAAATGGCCACAGATTCTTGTGGCTATCTCACTCATGGTGGAGTTTGTGTGCTCTTCTTTATATCTGGGCTGGTTTTGCCAAATGGAATCCAATAGAACATTGCAGGAATGACACCATGCCAGTTCTAGTCCTAGCCTTTAAGAGGGCTTACTTTCCCTCTCTTATATTCTTGCTCTTGGAATCCAGATACCATATAAAGAAGCCACCTTCATGGCAAGCACAAATGGATATAGAGAGATCCCAGTCTTTCTATACTGGTCCTTTCCAACTCTCCAAATGTCCATGTGGCTTTTTTAGTCCTAGCTGTCCTCTGATTGTAGACATATGAAAGATCCCAAGTGAGACCAGCAGAACAACTATTTAGTCAAACTGGAGATTCCATGAGATAATAAATGATATTTTTTATTTTGTCAGTAAGTTTTAGAATTTTTGTTACATAGCAATAAGTAGCTAAAACAGAAATTGATCCTGCAAGTGGGGTGCTGCTGTAACCAAACCCTAAAATATGTGTACTGATAGTGAGCAGAAGCCAAAGAGCTTGAGGAAACTATCGGTGCATAGTGGAAGGACAGTGAAGGCATTTTATCAGGGACAGTAAAAAAGGCAACCTGTGTTATATGTGGTGGAAAATGTGGCAACACAGTCACCTGCAACAATAAAGAAAACAGAAGATATATTTATTGAATCTGTGGATTTGGCTAAGAAGATTTCCATGCAGAATATTGAAAACACTAACTGGTTTCTTTTAGCTGTGTACAAGAATGTGTTCAGAGAGATTAGTTAAAAAGAATGAACTGTTTAGTTATTAAGCAGAATCTAGAGGAAACATTTCCAAGCTAGGAATTACCAGATTCAAATACAAAACTGTTTCTAATTCCCAACCACTATCCAGCAAACTATTTTCAAAGAAAGTATTGGGTTCAGGGCAAAGATCAAATATAGTTTTTTACAGGAAAACACGTTTTTAAGGTCACAATGCCAATGACACCTTGCACTGCCACTGATTCTCATGCTTGTAGGAGGCAATCTCTGCTAAGTCTTATAGGGTCTTAACTACAAGTGCACAGCGTAGCCCTTGACCAAAGGTCTCTGCTGTATACCAACACAGACTTATTATCCCACCACCCCCACCCTCACAAAGATTTCTTTTCTCAAATTCTTTTCTGTAAATCTCAGTCACTTCTGTAGCCCTCAATTTTGATCTATGCCTTTTTAGCCTCACAACATCACCTTTCAATTTAGGAGTTTCTTCTCTCACTATGGTAAGAAAAGCCCTCCCATTCACAATGCCTGGTTGACTGTCAGGGTGACTTCATATATTCCCCTATCTCAAAAGTCTCAGATGCTCTACCTATTTTCCAATGTCTTCCAGTTGCTTTAAATATTTTGTGCAGTATGTAGTTGTTTATAGCAGGAGGAAAGTCTGGTATCATTTATTCAGTCATGATTGGAGGCATGTGTTATAAGCATATATCTATCTGGGCTTATTTTTTGTGGGAACATTTTATTTATAATTTGGCTGAGGGAAATTCACTCTCTCCCCTGAGCAATTTTATACTTGTCTCTGCCAGTGTCCTAGAGGTTTCCACACCCCAGAAATAATTTTCTTATTGAGGATGCAAGTTTCAAAGCTTACATGGGTATATAAGGTATTTTTGGTGTGTTTTCTTCTTGCTATACTCAGTGTCCAGGAACAAACAGATAAGTGCACCCTGCCTATGATGATAAACGTCTTTTTGTCGAGACCATCCCTTCACTATGATGCTGGCTTTCTTGGCTAATGGAGAACTTGTAGCTCCAACATCTCAACTTAAGCAGCATCTCTGCCTTTCTTTCAGTTCTTCTGTGGTTGCTAAAACCCATCTAAGCCCCTACGGCTGAAATATCTCTCAGTAACCAACCATCTTATTCTTTCCTCAAGGAGCCAGCAATATCATGTCTCAATATAGCCATAATTTTTTCATTCTCTTGTTTCTGAAACCTGAAGATTTTTTCTCTTTTGTTTCCTTATACATTATCTAAGCATTTAAAAAATTTTGTTAAATTTTATTCAAAATTTCTGTTGTCTAAGTTAGCTTAATCATGTCTCCAGGTGCATCATTTTAATATTTAAATATTTCACAGATCTCTATTGTCTTAATAGAAAAAACTTTTTATCCCAACCCTTTCCATGTCCCTATGTCAGTAATTCAATCTCACTGTTTAGAGCTCTTTTTAAGAAGAAAATGAGTCTTTTGATCTAGAATTTTTCCCATTTAAAAAAATTGTTTCAATTGGACATCCATGTAAAAAATAATCTTGTATCCCTGCCTGATGGATTTTTATACACAAAAATCCATTACAGATGAATTCTAGATGTAAACATAACAGAAGAATAATGAATATTTTAGTAAAAACATAAGATAACATCTCTATTACTTTGACATCAGCGAATATATCTTCAACAGGACACACAGGAAAGTGTTCATTATAAAATAATACAAATTACAAATTAATATTTGACTATTGTATTAGTCTGTTCTCACGCTGCTAATAAAGACATACCTGAGACTAGGTTATTTATAAAGGAAGAGGTTTAATGGACTCACAGTTCCACATGGCTGGGGAGGTCTCACAATCATGGTAGAAGTCAAAGGGAAAGCAAAGGCGCTTGTTACATGGTGGCAGGCAAGAGAGCATGTGCAGGGGAACTGCACATCAGATCTCGTGAGACTTACTACCATGAGAACAGCAGGGGAAAGACCCATCCACATTATTCAATTACCTCCCACCAGGTCCCTCCCATGACATGTGAGAATTATGAGAGCTACAAGTCAAGATAAGATTTAGGTGGGGACACAGCCAAATCATATCAACCAGGTTAAAATAAGATATTCTGTTCACCAAAGGAAAATGAGAAAGCATGAAACAACAACCCACAGAGTAGCAGATGCTTTCAATTCATGCATATGACAAAGAATTTGTATTTGATATATACATATATTTGCAAAAACATAAAATATAAAAAGCTTATAGAAAATTGGCTAGTGACTTGAATAGATACTTCGAGAAAAAAGATATCCAAATATATAGTAAATATATGAAAGGTGTTTAAATTATTCCACCAGTTGATGAGGATATGGAAGGAACTTTCATACACTACTGGTGGGAATGTGAACTGATACAACTTCTTTGGGAAGTAAGAGATTTTGTTGGTGTGATTAAATTAAGGGTCATGAGATGGGGTACTTATCCTGGATAATCTGAGCGAGGCTGGTGTAATTTCAAGGGCCTTTGTAAGCAGGAGGCAGAAGGAACAGTTAGGGAGGAGATGAGCAGATGAAAGCAGAGATCAGAATGCTTTGAGTAAGAAGTCATGAGCCAAAGAATGCAGGTGGCCTCTGGAAGCTGGAAAAGGCAAGAACTTCAAGGAGAAAGGCAGCCCTGACAACTCATTTTAGATTGCTGACTTCCAGAACTGTTAAGATATTAAACTTGTATTGTTGAAGCCATTGAATCTGTGGTTATTTGTTATAGGAGCAATAGAAAACAAATATCCTCTATGACCTAATAGTTTCTTTTTTCAATATACCCCAACAGGGAATGCATTTACCAATAGGGGAACTAAAACGTTTATAACAACACTTCTTGTTTCTCTAGCTTGAAACACATTGCCCATCAATGGTAAAATATACAAACTGTGGTATATTCACAGAATGGAATACTACGTAGCAATGAGAATATGTATCTATAAACACATGGAATAATATGAATAAATGTCCCCAAAATAATGTTGAAAGAAAGAGGTTCGATGTAAAAACGGTAAATACCGTATGATCTAATTTACATAAAATTTTAAACAAAAACTGTGATTATAGAAAATGTAAATAGCTATTACCCTTAGGGGAAGATTAGAGCCTGTAAGGGAGAAAAAGAGGTGCTGTTAATGTCTAATCTTTAGTTTGGGTTATGGTTATATGAAAATGTTCACTTTGTGAAAATCCATCAGTTTAATGTATGTATTTTATACTTCAATAAAAGGTTAAAATATAAATTTAAAATGTGACCCAGAATGTATATTGATTGACAACAGGGAAAATTAAAATATGTGGGATATTTAAAACATTGTTTTAAATTAAAATGATTTAGAAATTCACTTTGGATGAGTTAATCGAAAATATTAACTAAGGTCTTTTTGAGGTCTTATTTAAAAGACTGAATTATCCTCTCAAGGCCCAAGGGCCTAGCCAAAGGCTAGGACTGTCCCTTAGGGCACTGTTTTCAGGCCATGCATATTTAATTAAACAGTTAATTTAAATACACATAGAAAAACATCCCCTCAAGGCTAAAACAATGACAATGTTTTTCTTTCTAATTGTTTTTCCCTATGTCCCTATTGAGACTACAACCTTAATATAGTACTTTTAGCTATAGTCACTTCGAGGGAGACGTCTTTCCATTTTTAACAAGCCTTTTGTACTATTGCTTAATAGGCACACTGATGTCATCGGTGCCAGCTGCTCTCTGCTTAGAGAGTAAAAGAATGAGGATGCAAGGCAGCCATAGTTCAACTTTTAAAAATGAGTTGAAAGTAATGGGTAAGTCCCTGCCTTTCCTCTTTACCTCTACAGAAAGAAAAGGCATCCCACTGTCAGGGCACAAGTCTTCATCCATTGACTTGAATTCCCATTTTATTAATGTAAGATCCAAGTACCTAGACAGGCTGATGATATTCATGGACAGCCTCATTCTTCAATAGGAACATAGATTAAATTGTGGCTTCCTAACTTCATTGCAGTTCGTGAATTCCTTTCCACATTTTAGTTAAACAAAATATATTTTGAGTTGTCTATTGTGTATAAAATGCTGTTTTAGGAAACTGAGGGAAGGTAACACAGAATGAAATAAGATACTATTAGGAAATCAGATGCTAATAGGAAAGACAAGTCATGGTTAATTGTCACTAATGTATTACTATGATATTTCTCCAACTCATTTTGAGGTTTAAGTTTAAGGGAATATCTAAATATTCCAAATATGAGGACTTGAACTAGGAGTTGAAACACTAAGCATTCAGTACATTCAGATATATATTTGAAACAGATTGTGGTGATGGGTGCACAGCCCTGTCTATATACTAGAAAAAATTAAATTATATTATTTAAATGGGTGAATTTTATGATATGAAAATTACATCTCAATAAAGATGTTTTAAAAATAGACTGCTAGAAAAGAGTTTAACTAATTCATGTATCTGGGGAGAAGGGAGGTAAAGAACTGAAATGAACTATGTTTCATCTTTCTACATCTCACCTGAAGTGTTTATGAGTGCTCATAATTTCTGGTTGTGTACCTATTTGTATATTTGCAAATGGAGGTGATTCAACTCCCTTAATGTGGTATATTTGCTTACTATTAAACATCCTAAACTTTAAATAACCTAAGGCTGTTTTCCTTAACATTTAAATATGATATTTAACACATTTCCTTAGATGACACCTCACCACACTTTCCATTACTGGTTCTACTTTTTAAAATCCAAATTGATTCTGCAGAAAGTATTTGCTACTTATATTAACATATGAGTCAAGTGGTTTAAACTGGGGGCTCTCAGGCTAGATTGCTTGGATTATAATAAAAAACCACCACTTAAGAACTATGAGCTCTTGAGCAAGTTGCTTTACCTCCCTCCCTATGTCTCAGTTTCTTCATCTGTAAAATGGGAATAATAATGACCCCTACCTCATAAAATTGGTGTAAATACCTGGCACATAGTAAGCATTCATCAATGTTAACTGCTATTATATCATTTAGGGTCAATAATTTCTAAATAATTTCTAAATATATAATTTCCACAATTAATTAACTGGGTTAGGAAACTTCTCTTGGAAGGCAAAGCAGTCTTTTTAAAATTCCCAAATGACAAAAGTACTTACACTTCAGCTAAAGACTCCATTCTTCCCACTATCTCCAAGCAGTTTCTTTCCTTTCATCTGTTTTGATCATTGTTTGCTTTGTGGTTTTTTTTTTCAGAGTGGCAATACATGATCTTCCACATGCAAGTCAAATAAAGAGAGTGTAATTATTAATATATGTTTCTTTCCTCCATCATGAGGAAATAATGTATCCTTCAAATATAATCAGCTGGTTTCTCTTTTAAACCAAGTGTAAACCTGCCACACTAATACTTTGGATCTGGCAAATAGAAAGTTTCTGTAATACTTCCCCTTTCAAGTACATATGGCCATAGGATTACAAAAACAGAGTCAATGGAACAGGAAAAAAAAATAGTAAGATCCATTTAGTTCATTCTCCTACATCCAAGCACCTAAACCATCCCAAAAAGTAAATCTGTTTTATTCTCAAAATCTCTCAAGGTGAAAATGTAATTTTCTTTGGCAACCTATTCTAATTTCTTATAGTCTGTATAGTAAAGTAGCTTTTTGCTAATGCAAGTACAGGAGTAAAATATTCAACAACATTTCTATTTCTGGTTCTTTCTCTGTACGTGATATTTTTCTTCCATATAAGTTGTCTTAATTTTATCACCACTTTTAAGAAATATTCAAAGCCATTCGTGCAACAAGTGTCAATGTGAGTGAGCAAAAGGTCTAAAGGCAAATTGTTCTTTATGCATCTGTTATTTGAGGTATATTGGGTTTTTCATGATTTCTCTTACCCCCCCAAAAAAAACTCTTAAATATGTACTCCAATTGCTACAAATTGAACATTTTGAAAAGGGCTAATATCCAGAATCTACAATGAACTCAAACAAACTTACAAGAAAAAAACAAACAACCCCATCAAAAAGTGGGCAAAGGATATGAACAGACACTTCTCAAAAGAAGACATTTACGCAGCCAAAAAACACATGAAAAAATGCTCATCATCTCTGGCTATCAGAGAAATGCAAATCAAAACCACAATGAGATACCCTCTCACACCAGTTAGAATGGCGATCATTAAAAAGTCAGGAAACAACAGGTGCTGAAGAGGATGTGGAGAAATAGGAACACTTTTACACTGTTGGTGGGACTGTAAACTAGTTCAACCATTGTGGAAGTCAGTGTGGCGATTCCTCAGGGATCTAGAACTAGAAATACCATTTGACCCAGCCATCCCATTACTGGGTATATACCCAAAGGACTATAAATCATGCTGCTATAAAGACACATGCACACGTATGTTTATTGCGGCACTATTCACAATAGCAAAGACTTGGAACCAACCCAAATGTCCAACAATGATAGATTGGATTAAGAAAATGTGGCACATATACACCATGGAATACTATGCAGCCATAAAAAATGATGAGTTCATGTCCTTTGTAGGGACATGGATGAAACTGGAAATCATCATTCTCAGTAAACTGTTGCAAGGACAAAAAACCAAACACCGCATGTTCTCACTCATAGATGGGAATTGAACAATGAGAACACATGGACACAGGAAGGGGAATGTCACACTCTGGGGACTGTTGTGAGGTGGAGGGAGGGAAGAAGGATAGCATTAGGAGATATACCTAATGTTAAATGACGAGTTAATGGGTGCAGCACACCAGCATGGCACATGTATACATATGTAACTAACCTGCACGTTGTGCACATGTACCCTAAAACTTAAAGTATAATAATAATAATAATAATAATTAAAAAGTTAAGCAATAAATATGAACACTGATTTCAAAAAAAAAAAAAAAAATATGATTACATGTTCAATTATATATCACAGGTTTAAATGTGACAGGGAGACTTTTTTTTACATATAATTCTGCTTTCCACAAGTCATTTAGGTGTTAGGAAGGCAGGCAGAAAATGAAAACAATGAATTGTATACTAGTCTTTGACCTGCAAAAATGCTAAACTTGTCACAAGCAAAATGAGAACATCAAATGGAGGTATTTTATGTTAAAATGAAAAAAACAATTATTAAAATTAATAGAAAATAAGTAGGGTACAATCAGAAAATATCTTGAAAATCTTCTAGGAAATATATGTGCTATTTTCTAGGAAATGTTCTAGGATAGGAAAGGAGGAGGAATATGAAAGTGATAATAATAATTTATTCAACATATGTGAACTGAGAACCTACTATGTTCTAGGTACTGGAGATTCAGCATCGAGCAAAACAGGAAAAGTGCTTTCAAGAGATTTACGTTCCAGGCAAAAAAAGTTGAGAACAACAAAATAATAAACAAAAGTATATAAAATATAATGTTAGGTACTTGATAAAAACGTTGAAGAAAAAATAAGTCAGAGTAAGGGAACAGAGTGGGGAGAGATATCACTTAAGACAGGGTGGTCAGAGAATGTTCTGTGAGGTGCAGTCATTTTAGCAAAGGCATGAACAAAATGAGAGTTAAGCCATGCAAATATCTGCGAGAAAAGTTCTCCATCTCAACAACCCCAAAGAGCAAAGAGCCTGCAATATCATCACGTTTAGAATTTTCAAAAACAACAAAAAGATCAAGGTGGCTGGAGTTAAGACAATAAGGAGAAGAGTAATGGAAAATAATTCATGAGAGCTATCCAGGGGTTGGATCACATCAGCCACAACAAAAATTTATGGTTAAATTCTAAGTGAGATGGAAATCATTGGAAAGTTAAGAGCAAGGGAGTGGTATGATATGAGTAGGGTTCTTAAAAATATTACTCCGGTTGCTGTGTGATAAACAGACTTCAGTGAAGTAAGACTTAAAGCAGGGAAACGAGCTAGAACCTATTGAGTTAAAAAGATGTAAAAGATGAAAGTAACGTAATAAATGCATGTAAAAGATGAAAGTCGTTTACACTATGGTCTTCGTGGTGGGGATTAGAAGTGGTAAGACTTCAGCTCTATTTTGAAGGTACAGTTAGTAGAATTTCTAATGGTTTGCACATGAGATGTAAGAGACAAAAGCACAAGAATGAAGGACGGTGGCAAGATTTTTGTCCTGAGAAACTGGTGAACTAATGGTAGTGTTCACTAAGTTGGGGTAAACTGGAGGAGGAAGAGATTTGGGAGGAAAAAATGAAGTGTTCGGCCTTGGATGCATTAAGTGTTAAATTCCTGTGAGATATCCAGTGAAGATTTCAGTAGGGAGTTGAAAACTCAAGTCTTAATTTCAGCAGCAAGTTTGGTTCTGAAAATCAAAATTTAGCCATAATCAGAGTATATATGTTATATAACCCCATGGGGATAGATGTGGTCATCTAGGAAGTTAGTGTAAATAGAGGAGAAGAGGTATCAACATCTATTTTCAGAATATTTCACGTAAACAGTATAGTACTACTAACTATAGTCATCATGCTATACATTAGATTCCCAGAACTTATTCTTCCTACAATTGAAAGTTTGTAAATTTTGACCAACATTTCCACATTTCTCATACCCCCAGCCCCTGGCAAATACTGTTCTACTTTCTGCTTTTATAGGTTTGACTTTTATAGATTCCATAAATAAGTGAGATCATACAGTGTTTGCCATTCTGTATCTGGCTTATTTTACTTAACATAATATCGTCCAGATTCAATCCTATCACAAATGGCAGGATTTCTTTCTTTTTTATGGCTGAATAATATTTCATCATAAGAAAATAGGAATTGTATATGACAGTGAATGTGTTAATTGCTTTGAATGTGGTGACCATTTCACAATGCATATGCATATCAAATAATCACATTGTACATCTTGAATATATATAATTTTTAGTTGTCAATTAAAAAATAAAATAAAATAAGAGAGGAGAGGCCTCAGAATTGAGTCCCAAGCCCTGGGGCACTTCAAATTTCAATGTTAGAAAGATGAGGAGGACCCAATAATGGAGACTGAGCTGAAGTAATATTGAAATAGAAGAACAAGAGACCTAGAGACCAAGGGAAGAAAGTAATTCAAGAAAAAAGAAGTGAACAGTTCTGTCAAATGGTTTCTCAAGATTAACATATGAACAATTATCCACTGGGTTTCACAATGAGAAAGTCATAGATCACTCTGACAAGACTGTGACTAGAGTTTTCAGTAGAGGGATGGGGAAGGATGCTTGATTACAGTAGGTCCAAGAGTGAATGGGAGATGAGGAAATAGATATTTCAAAGTATTTTCGCAACCAAAACAAATGGACCCATTGTAAGACAGATATAAGCCCCACTACCCTACTCTCTCCATGGTAATGGTCCAAGAGAGAAAACTGTTGACAAAGAAAAATGAGAAAATAACAACATAAGCAAAATCTCTGAAAAGGCAATAATAGACATTAAATATATATAAAGAAACATCAATTACTTAAGATAGAATATATTCTTCATATAAGTCACCTGTGACTTGGAGTGAGGAAAAAAAAAGCATTATATTTATTTAAAACTAAACCAATGACAAGTAGAGAATTTGCTATATTGCCTTTAAAGAGAAAACCTCTAAAAGTATGCATTAAATTTCACTTGAATTATCTTTTTGTTAATGTCTTAAGGGGAATAAAATAACTGTTATAGTTCTAGAAAATTAATTTCCAAAATGGTTATGTTTCTCCCTCATTGGGTTTTAAAAAATATTTAATTAAGTGGGATGCCTTGTTACTAAAGATAGCTGCACACAGGTAGAATAATGAAACATGGCCCAGAAATTTACTCCCCATTGAATAATGTAACAGCATATTCAAAAATTAATATTCTGTACTCTCAAGGGTATCTTTCAAATTTCAAAATGAGACTTTCTGATGTTATTGTAATTGGTATGAAAACTTGAGCAAAGTAGAATCGCTAGTATTATGAAATGAAACATATGTTAAATTATCATAATAGAAGATCAGCTTAGGGCAGGGGGCTGCTTCCTATATGAGAATTTTGTGTAAATGTTTTCCCTCTGCCCATGACAAGTCTAAATTTCACTCTCACATATTCTTTCCTCTCCCACTGCGGCAACGGAAAGCATATGGCATTTTTTCTTTTTCTTTTTATATTTTTATAATCTTCATTTTGTCACATTTTAGGCATAACAGCAAGTTTATGCCTAAAAACTTTCTCTCTTCTAGTTAACATGGATTTCTGTGTTGAAAATCTAGGTAGATGAAGGAACTAATCTGTTTTATTTTTCAAAGAATACTGGTTACACAAACCATGATCATATCTCTGGGTTCTTTCAAAGAGAATAAAAGGAACACCAATGTTGTCATGACATTGAATCAATACTTAATGAGGTTGCCTCTGGGAGAAAAGACTGATGTTTTAGGCCTAAAAATGGCTACTTCTTAATCATTTGCTGTTGCGTTAAGCCTTTTAAACCCAGATTTAAACACTGCATTTGTATTGTCTACAGATGGATTATTATACAATTTAGTATTTTGTTTGATGTTAGAAAGAAGAGAATAGTTAGAAGGGAAATAAATGGAAATAAAGGAAAGAACAGGAAAGAATAGGAGAGCTACAGCTGGCAGAACAATACCAATTTTGGAAAAAAATGGTTTTAAAATATGGAAAGCTGTTATTAGGATTACTGATGGCTTAAAATGCATCCCTAGTCAACAGTCTTCAAGTGACACATGAAGTTGAATTTGCCACTGAGATAGGAAGTAGAAACATTTATTCATCAACACTTCCAACATCCAACCAATTCAAATATCCAAAGGCAGCTGTACTCTTTCTTTAGAAGGATCCTAAGGAATTCCAAAGAAAGATCTCCAGGTTGTTCCAGCAGGTATGACATCAATTAAAATTTATTTTCCTTGCCAGGAACTATCTCCAATCTCCCACTGTTCCCCAGTGACTGGGATATGTGGTCACATTTGACTGTGCCTCAATAACTTAATAACTCAAAGTAAGTTATCTTCTTTTGCCTAAATTTTCTCATCTGTAAGATTCACATAATATCAGCTTCTATCTCAAGGAATAATTATAGAGATTAGATTAATTAACAATGAAAAGGTGCTTTAAATTGTATCAAGCACACATTGAGGACTCAACAAATAATTGTTATTAGTCCTAAATAGTAAAGAAGAACCACCTCTTCCTATAATCTTTAAGTTCAAAATTGAAACTTTGAATATTAGCTATTCTTTATAGAATTTTAAAAAAATATTAGCTTACCCTAATATTTGGGTCAGAATTTAGTACTTTTTTATAACTTAACCATTATACAATTTAAATCACTTAATAGAGCAACTAGAGTTGGAATTGTATTTTCTTATTTGTTTCACATTAGGGCAGTTTTCTAGGCTCATCAGAGTGTCAGTATGACATTACAAAGTCCCAGAAGGCAATCTTAGGCCTTTTCTTAGAAATTTTCATTTACATTTATTAAGACCAAACAGTTGGGTTTGATAAAGGCTTTGGATAATTCTGTTGCAAAAAATATAGGTGATGTATTCCATATAAGGAGAAACTGCTGAAAGCACAAATGGGTCGTTGGCAACCATGCTATCCCCAATAACTTTAAGAAATGTATTTAGATATACTTTATTCATGCTTATTTGCTCATTTGATTTTCATGTCAAGATGATTACAATTTTCTCCTTACTCTTGTACTGCATATAAATAGGGAGAAGAGGTCCTTTGAAATCTATTTATTCTCAGACTAGCATTTCTTTTTCCCAAAGGCCCTACCCAACATTTTTTCTTCTTTCATTCCTACATTCCTTTCATACTTTAAGAGTATGAAAAGAGGTATCCTACATGCTGACTACATGGATTATTAAATAAATTTTTAGAAAGGTAAATGAAGGTATACACTGTATACCGTCTCCACATATCACATAGAGGCATGAATTTAGGAGCCAATTTGAGGCTAAAATTCCATGAAGAAAGGATAACCATTAACAAATAAATCAATGTCATGTTTACACTTACATTATTGATTAAAATCCTAATATATTACAATGTTATTGCCTGTCAAAAGAGATAATGCACTTTAAAATCTTTTCAGTTAGGGTTCATCCTCAATCAATATTTACATAGAATACAAATCCTCTAGAAGGAATATTCACCCTAATGAATAGTAATCAGTCATGATAGAGATATATTGAGTATGCCAGATAATTAATTTGCTAATAATTACTTCATTTTGAGAGACAGAATAGCATAATGACTAACAGCCTATGGGCTCTGGACTCAGACTTCTAGTGTCCAAATCCCAATGTCACAGTTTACTGAGTGTGTGACTGCTGGGGATAAGCCCCCAAATATGGCCATAAACTGGTCCCCAAACTGGCCATAAACAAAATCTCTGCAGCATTGTGAGATGTTTGTGATGGCCATGATGCCCACACTGAAGGCTGTGGGTTTACAGGAATGAGGGCAAGGAACACCTGGCCCACCCAGGGCAGAAAACTGCTTAAAGGCATTCTTAAACCACAAACAATAGCATGAGCGATTTGTGCCTTAAGGACATGTTCCTGTTGCACATAACTAGCCAGAGCCCATCCCTTTGTTTCGGCCCATCCCTTTGTTTCCCATAAGGAATACTTTTAGTTAATCTATAATCTATAGAAACAATGTTTATCACTGGCTTGCTGTCAATAAATATGTGGGTAAATCTCTGTTTGGGGCTCTCAGCTCTGAAGGCTGTGAGTCCCCTGATTTCCCACTCCACACGCTATATTTCTGTGTCTGTGTCTTTAATTCCTCTAGTGCCGCTGGGTTAGGGTCTCCCCAACCAAGCTAGTCTTGGCATGTGGTCCTGTTAATTCCTCTATCAAACGAAAATGAGAAAGTACCTATACCTCAGGGAGCTGAGGTCATCACGAAATGAGAAGACATACATTGAGTGTCAACACATAGTAGAGGTCCATCAATAAATACCCATGGTTATATATATATATATAAATATTTATACATATATAAATGCTGAACCATAAGTACATTGAGTGTCAACACATAGTAGAGGTCCATCAATAAATACCCATGGTTATATATATATATAAATATTTATATATATATAAATGCTGAACCATAAGTACATTGAGTGTCAACACATAGTAGAGGTCCATCAATAAATACCCATGGTTATATATATATATAAATATTTATATATATATATAAATGCTGAACCATAAGTAACTGCTGTTTTTCAATATCTATCAAGTATTGTCAATTTAATAAGTTTCCATTCCAAAACATACACAGTGAATCTACAGGGATTCAAAAGAAACTACACAAAAATTAGCAACAGGAACATTTTTTTCCACAGAACCTTTTTCAGAAAGATAAATGATGAACAAATAAGCAAAAAAAATTTTTTTAAAAAGTACTTCTACTGTATATATTGTGGAATCTGCATACATTTGTCCCATCGCTTATACTTAATTATAAAGTAATATACAATAAAATTCATTATGAGGCACTTTATGAATTTGATGAACTGTAAACCATCAGATATTTAAAATATGTGTAGAATGAAGTGCTTTCTCTTGTACTTAAGTTTTTGAAAAAAATTATAACCTATTCAGAAAAATATTTTAACACTAAGCTTTCTTGAAGAATTTTTGGTAACAACAAACTCTCACACATCTGTGGAGTAGGCGCATATAGATTGTATTAATGGTAACAGAGGTTACTGAATTGTGCATTTTGATTAAAAGATTGATTCAACAGATCTATTTTTATGTTAGTCATGAATCAGGCATGATGTCAGACCCCAGGGAGACAATGATGAGTGAGACAGGGAGGGTCTCTGCTCTCAACCACACATATCACTGGAACTACTGAAATCCACTTATTACTGCAATGCCACCAACACAGAGAATTGAAAATTCCTCAAATACGAAAACATAAATTCTTTTTCTCATTAGAATGAGCATTTAATAGGGCCAGGGTTGTTGATAGTTCCAAAAAGAGAGTACAAATAGTTCTTATGGGGAAGAGTATCCCTCTTCATTTATGAGTCACATCACATATCAGCAACCAAAAAAATTCTCACTTGACTTGAAGAGTTAGATAACTAACAAGATTGGAAAATGGAAGAATAAAAGGTGAATCACAAATCTACTTAAATAATTCTATTATATAACAGCTAACTTTTTAGCAGCTTATTCCATAATAAAGTTTCCAAAGTAAAAAAAATCAAACATTGATAAAAATTCAAAAGATGATATTCACTCCATGTGACATACATAATTCATCATTTTCTCTATGTGACCATAATACAGGTAAAGAGCAAGTATATTGAAAGGCATTTGACTATCTATTTGAATTTAAAAAGCTACTCTCCCAGGATCAAATTTACAGCCAAAAATGCATGTGTGTACATTTGTCATATGTACATTAACAAAGCTGTACATAAAAATTTTCTAAAAGAAAACAACTACGACATTTTCAATGTTAGCATCATAAAACCTTAATGAATTTTTTATGACTGAAAGACTGCAGAAGTTTGGAATACAAATTAGAAGTCTTATAAAAGGTTGAAAATGTCTCTCATTCCAATCATTGAACCACTGGGAAAAAAGATGAAGAAAGCGGAAAGGAGTCAACTTTCCTAAATTCAAAAGAAAAATTTCCCTAAATTAAATTGCCAGAATACTTTATAAATGGTCATTTCCTAATTTTTCCCACTGACAATTGGAGAATTCTTTAGAGAAATATGTATTTCACAAAATAACATTGTTAAAAACAAAAAACACATGTGACAGGGCAAACCCAACATGTCAGTTAAGCCAAATAATCAGGAAGTCTGTGAAATAATAAAAATGACTGATACACTCAAAACACTATAATGATAATGTACATTATAATTATCTTGTCAATATGAGCAGATGTTAAGTTGGATTGTCATAGTTAGGTTTGTTAAAAGCCACACTCAAGTCTGAGGACAAAAACATAGATTGTTATTATCTAAAACTTCTATTTCTTTTAAAAAATCAAACTGTTGTTTGAAATCATGTAAATATTCAATAGCAGAAAAAAAAGTCCTATTAAGTTTACTTTTCTAAATTTAAAAAAGATTATAACTCCTCCCTGAATTCTTTAACTCTACAGATAGTTTTAATAAAATTGAACATTTGGCCAAATTTAGAGAAAGTAAAAAAGATTTTATAATATTGGTTTAGACAGAGACATCTCATGGGCTTGATAAATAATTTCAAATCCTTGCTTCCCTCCTTGGAATAATTTAGGGAGATTTAACTTTCTAGCTTTAGCAAAGACCAAGAATGTTAAATGAGTCTAGTGAATGATGTCATGCGGTTTCCAGCGAAACTACTCAATCATTTCTGTTTAAAGGTAATCAACTGAATTTAATATTATAATGGTGCAAAAGTAATTGCAGTTCTTGCCATTACTTTTAATGCAACAACCTAATATTTTCACTTTTTAGTCTCCATAATCACTACCTAAAAACTTTCAGTTTTTCCATGAACTGATAAAGTTTGAAGCTCTTCCATGTCAGACATAAAGTTAAACATCACATTATACTGCAGTTGAATCTCAGTTCTTATGAGTCATTCTTCTGATTTTCACACTATTTCTACTATATTGAATTATCAAATTGTATTGGCTTTGAGTACCTAAACTTAATTATATTAATATTTATATAGTCATTTCCTGGCCCATGTCAAAAATTTGGTTGAAAATTACTTGTATCATTCATAGTGAGAGTTTAAAGTCTAGACTGGAAAGTATATCCCTAACACATTTTATCATCTTTCTAAACTATCCTCACTCTAATACATTGTGTATCTTCTTTCTAAAACATTCTCAAACCCAGATTAGATTGGCCAGGCAACTTGCTATAAAGCAAAAAAAAAAAAAAATCCACTATTTTGCCTTCTGAATGAAGTTTAATCAGTTTAGAGACTAGAATGTGGTCCACTGCAATCTATTAATGCTTCTTTATTATTCATGCTGATTAAAATGTTCTACATATACACAAAGTTGTAAAGTCTTTTTTACTACCCAGAATGGCTTTTAGAAAGTGAAGTGACTTTCTAAGAATATATGTCTTGATGGTAACTTAGAATAAAAGAAAATAAAACTTCTACATATGAGACAGGATAAAGATTATACTGCTCCTTAAAGTGTATGAAAAGTTGGAGAAGGTATCCTAAAAATGGAGTGTAGAAATGAGACAGGGATCATATGGAAGATGTAAGTGCACATGTGACTAGAGATAATAGGCATATAAAAGATTGGTTCTTAATGTTACACACAGTGGGGTGTGAATATAAGCCTTTCCTGTGCTTGTTCCTAACATTTGGGTAAATTACCTTTATGAGAAAATACTTTTAATTTCTCTCTTTCTGTCTTCTCCCTCCTTTCTTCCTCCTTTCCACCCTCTGTCCCTCCTGCCCTCTCTCCCTTTTATTTTATCATATGAGAATCAAAAAAGAGATAATGTAATGTACCCATAGCAGGCATAAAAGCATGGAAACAGAAGTGGTCAAAAGTTTTTGAGAATTTCTAAAGCTTTAGGAAGAGAAAGTTTTTAGTCATCTATAAACTGTACAAATGAGGACACAAACTGACTTCAGGCTTACATGTCTAAACTAGAAGAAGTTGAAATAAGGTTTAATCAAAGCTAAGAATCTACTAAACTACAAAGTATAATCTTAAAATGTAAATGCAACAGCTTCTTTATGATGCCCTTTACCAGCTTTTTATTTCTTGTACATCGTGGTGGGACAAACTGGTTCTAGTAAGTGGTAGCTGTTACACTTTGCATGCCCATGTGAGGGGCAATATTCAGGGAGGTCCGAATGCCAGCCTAGGGAGAATGCTCTCAGCAAAAGGTATGGTAGTATAAAGAAAGTGATGAGAAGAGGAATGATGCTGCCACATAAAGCTTCCAACAGAAAAGCAGAACTTTTCATAAGACATCAATTAACAAATTGGCATCAGTGTAGCAAATATTTAGTAAAGGTCTGTATTAACATATAATTGAACTTGATTAAAATATGGTTTCTTATTTCATGAGAGTCAGTAAAAATTTCAGGGTGGTTACTTCCATGGTCCCAAAAGAGTGGCATCCCAAGGGTGGTGTGGTAGAAGCCATCTGACCTGGTGCAGGCAAAAAGGCAGACACATTGTCTGCAGACAATCTAAAACAGTAAGAAAACCATATAAAAGTTGGTCTTTTTATTACTGTATCCCCATGTATGGATTATTCTAAACAATTTCCATAACAAGATACTCCTCCCTGAAAACACTTTTCATTCAACTAAGTTTTAAACAGTTGCTACAGGTTTCACCAAGTTTTATTAATTATGTGTATGCTTCAAGTTAATACATTTATGTTATATATCCTTTAATAATGTATTCTAGGTGGAAATTAATACAGAGAATTCTAAGTTATATAGTTGGCCTCTTACTCGTTTGGATGCAGCTATATGTATTCCTTTTTTAAATAATTATCTAAGGATTCAAAATTGTTTAAATTTGCTTAGGACATTATTTTGGGCTTTATTCCTTGTGGTAATAAATATTCTTTAGTCTAAACAGTAGATTCCAAATAAATAATAATGGCACAATAATTATGAAAAGAAAGTAACCAATCTTGAAGCACCTGAACTCTATCATTCTATATAACTAGGTGGTATTTTGTGTGTATGTGTTTTAAAATTTTTTAAACAGTAAAGCCAAGTGAGAACTGCAAGAAGTCATATTTTTGTTTGGTAAGTGCAAATTTTAGCTCATACATTAGCTATTTTACTCAGTTTAAATAAAGTTCACATTTAATATTCTCTCAAAATATTTGTTCTAAAGTTAAAGAATGAATTGAGAAAGTATCATTATTATTTCATGAGACTTACTTACTGAAAATAATTTTGTCAGACAAAGAATGGGAGTGTTTAAAAAATGATCTTCATCAATGTTTTAAGTACTCTACGTATACCACTAAGAGAACTTTGGTCCAAATCCCACTCTGTGACATTGGCCAAGAGATGAAGTTTCTCTATCTGTAATTTGGAAATAAAACATTCTTATTTAATTGGATTATTCTGAATATTAAATGAGTTTAGAACAGCACCTGGAAAATATTAACTAACTGATAAATGTCCAAAGTTATTAATATTCATGCTAGAAGACATGACAGACCATCAACTCCTAAAATGAGTACCTCAAATTAATAAGCCTATGAAATATTAAAGGAAAGATTATAGTAAAAATCCCAAATAAGACAAAACAAATAAAAAGAAAAATACCTTTATATGAATATCTCAAGCTTTGATAATTATAATTTATATTAGCATTTAAAGGACTCCATGGCAAGGAAATCTTTTAATTTTGTTTAATCTTATTTTTCGCTTATCTATGCCGTAAGTTCCGCTTTCAGGAGTATTTCTAGAAAAGAAACAGTACACTAACAGTACACTAACACTGTTAGAAAAGAAACAGTAACTAACAGTGTTAGAAAAGAAACAGTACACTGTTGGTACACTGCAAAAAACAGATACACAGAGTAAATCATTCATTCATCCATTCATTCAATAAAAGCTTACTAAACAATCAAAGAACCAATGATATCAGGCTATAAACAGTCCATAGGGGAACTAGACCCCTGTTTTTCCTCAATAATTAATTAATTAATAATTAATTAGTAATGCACATTATGGAGCATTTACTTACATAAATGTTTCCTAAACATTTTACGTGCATCATTATTTTTTAACTCTCACTTCAATCCTATGTAGAAATAGTAAGAACCATTTTTAAAGATAAAGAATCTGAGGTTTGTAATCATCCAACCAGTAAGTTGTGGAATTGGACTTTGGACCAAGATATTCCTGACACCAAAATCTGGGTTCTGACTACACTACTATATTCTTAAGTAAATTTTACTCCATTCCTAAAGAAGCTTACTGTCTGGAAATAACAATAAGTTTATACAGAAAGTTACAAGGATTGTATTAAATTTTCTCTTGTTGCCTTGCCTTCTGGAAGGCTCAGGGCTAAGGAATGTGATTGGTTTAATAGCTTATTTTAGTCTTGTGTTCCTGACACAGTTACCTACTCTCTGTTTTTCATCACTTTTGGTTTCCTCTTCTACCTTTGTTTAAATGTTTGATTTATCAAGAGTCTTTTACACAGACATATAAATTAGGCCAAATCCATTGAGGAGGCAATAGCTGGAAACCTTAGGAAAGAAATCCAAATATATAGTAACTATATGTATCAACATGAAGCTTTCACTCATAATACTGTATTATGTAACTAAATTATTCTCCGCACAGTATGTTCCCAACAGATGTCAGGGTTTCTTGCTTTTTTCCATTTATCCTTTCCTAACCCCACTTTCTGTCTATTCCTGTGGCAGGAAAAGAAAAACAGCTATCAAGTGCTCTTAATAGGATAGGAATGCCTATTAAAAGTTAGAATATTAATATAGTAGAATGGTAATTACTTTCATATTGCTTAAAAGGGCAATGGCGAAAAATGAAGGGAGCAGCACATTTGTAGAGGTGATGATGAAATAGTTTAGAAACTGTAGAAGAAAGAGCCAATAGTCATTGACTCTCTGGCCTTATTCTGGAAAGTCATCCAGACATATTTTAAAATTTTGTAGACTTGGAAAACACATCACACTCACATTGGTCAACAGTATTCAAATTGTAATGAATGGTATCTAAAATCAGAAATGATGAGAGTATCAATGACCTGTTTCACAGCCAGGCCAATACCTCATCTCTGTTCTCATCCTTTCTGACCTCTCAACCATGACTCAAAGAGTTGAACTCCCAGTCTCCATTATTTCTCAGATATGGAGAGGACAGACTCCACTGGCAACCAAAACCTTCTGCATGCTTTTCCCAATATTTTCTTTATTGATATGCTGTGATTGCCAGGCTATCTCCTATCTATTTTTATTTCTTGCACTCTTAAATCGGGGAAGGCTTTTCTCTTAGGGTCTGTCAGGAGAGGCACTTAGTGGAAACAGTACAAGCTTTGGAATCAAATAATTCTGGATCCTAGTTCCCATTACATGTCAGCTTTGTGGCTTGGGATAAATTGGCTGTACCTTTACACCTTATTTTTATGTGTAAAATATAGATAGTCATATTTGCATAAAGGTGTGTGCATTATCTATAGTTGCCATAACAATCACCATAAACTTAGCAACTTCAACAAAATTCATTTATTATCTCACAGTTTTAGTGAGTCAAAAGTTCAGGCACAGTGTGGCTCAACAAGGTTATCTGTGTAAAGTGTCACAAGGATGAAACCAAGGTGTTACATATCCTGTATTCTGTATTGGAAGTTGGGGGAGACCTGCTTCCCAGTTCATTCAGGAGGCTAACAGAATTCAGTTCCTGTCCATGCTTTCAACTTGCTCCCTTCTATCTTCAAGCCAGCCATGGTGCTTGGAGTCCCAATGCTTCAAGTCTCTTATTTCTTCTTCTGCCCTCAGCAGAGAGAAAGATCTGCTCTTAAGTGCTTATATGATTACACTGGGTCCACCAGGATAATCCAAGATAATCTTTGTATTATATAGTCAATTCATTAGTAACTTTAATTACATCTAGAAAGTCTCTTTTTGCCACATACATAGCGTATTCATGAGCATGATCTCCAGGAAACAAACGTCACGGGGAACAAAATTCTGCCTACCAAAAGGATTAGTGTGAGGATCAAGTAAGTAAACATATATGCAGGGTGCAGAGTCTTTATGGTGCCAGCCAGATTTTGAACACATACTGAATAATTACTTATTTATCTCTTCTTTTGCTCACACCATATATATACATGCTTTTCTTAACTTTGATATGTTGGCTTGTGTCTCATCTTTAAAGATTAGATAGATTCACTAAGATGAAATGCAACTTTTCTATTTTGATCTCATTCACACAGGTATTAATGAATTAAAAACCAACCAAACAAAAATGTTTACTTTAGTATTTTTCCTTGATTTTTTTATGATCAAGTTATAGCCTAAATCCTTGGCTTCTCATTTAACCAAGGAGTGACAGAGATCTTGGAAATTTTCAGTCATCTTGGAGAAGACACTATGAAATTTATACAATTCCTAATCTAGGTAATTTATAGTAGAGAGAAAATGGTAGGGAAAAGCTTTCTCTAACCTTTTGAAGAACTAAGAAATTACAAAGAGCATGCCAAGGCCAAAGCACACCTGTATTAGGCCTGAATTAAACAGAATCATCTAACTTTTTTCCAATCAAATGATAAAAATAAAAACCCTAGAAGCTTTTTGAAACAGGTAGGAACCACTAGACAATATACGATTCATACTGCTACCCTCTGGGTATCTTTGCAATCAGCAGATTCAAGTTTTAAAGTAATTGGTATTATTTTTCCCTCTCCCCAAACACTCAGCTTTTCTATCACTGTCGAGAGCTGCATCCTTTTCTCAAATTTAAGACCATTCAAGCACTCGAACTTCAGGGATGGCAATTATTAATTTCACTACTAAGGCCTGAGAAAACAAATAAGCTGCTCCACAGTGAAGAAGGACTTTATGCCTCCATTGTATGCTCTCCCTCACAACTCCCCTAGGCTAAGGACACTATCACAGGGAATCAAATTGTGGAAGGGGACAGATGCATTTCTATGCAGCTCTCCTCCTAACCAACCAGTATAATAGTGATGGTTCTCTTTTTGCACTCTAGAAGTTTCTCTGTACCATATACACTCTTTTCATTATGATCCTATAGCACTTGCCAAAGCTAGATAAAATTCTTGCAACCCACTATTGAGATGGTATTCTTGGTTGTCTGCTTGGGTTTCTATGCTTTATGTGTATCACTTCAGAATGAGTTTAAACTGAGAGAAAAAGTAAGTACGAAGATAATGTTTCATTAGTAGTGACATGAAATGTGAGCTGGTATAGCTAGAGGTAGCTTAGAGGAGAGATACATATTCTTTGATGTCTATAAGAAAAGTGCCATTTTTATAAAGATGATAGAGTTTCGGAGCTAGGAGATTAAAAATTCCCGGATCCAGCTATCTGACTTTAAAAATGAGTAAGTTGAGGACAAGAGAAGTGAAGGAATTTGCTGAAAGTGGTATGACTTAATCAAGGCTGGTGAGGATTAGCACAATGACAGCCAGTCTGAAGTCACTACATTACATGCCCCAACTCCTTCAAAACTATGCAAAACTCTGTCACTTGTAAAATAATCTCCATTTATCTGTACCCAACTAAAATAATGCTGATCACATTCACATTCCTGGTTGTTGAGTCTCATTTACTGATTGCAAAAGAGTAAAATTTATGGATCACTTTTTAAATATGGAATGTACCTCAATGGCTTCCATTTCATAAAGTATACATATTTTCCTACACAGATTTAGAAGAAATACATGTCCTGCTTTCCCCTTTGCACATATTAAGTCATACATGACTAAAGTATCAGAGATACTTGCTTCCAACAAATTCTTCTGGACACTACTTTGAACAAACTGATGTGTACACTCATTAAACACTGGGGTCTGACTGATAAGAATTTTCTGTGAGCCTTTTGCCTAACGACATTAAGACAGAGTTCCCAATTTGTACTTGTGGTGATTTACTGTTCCCGTTCCAACCATAATGATGGAAAATGTTTTTCCACTATCATTTAATTAGCCAAGCAATCCTAGTAGAAATTAGTCTTGAAAATATACCAGCAGAGAAAAGATTGAGAGCAGCTATAAAGAACTTTGCACCAAGACGAGACAACTTTAATAGCATGGCACTGGTATTAAACACTATCAATAACAGGAGTAATCCTTTCCCATAAAAAGATTAAAACCAGAGGCCCTCAGCTTTTTGGGGCTTGTATTCCCTATCCATGTAATGAAGAGGCAGGTCTAGCATATTTGAAATATTATTTCTAGTTCTAGGACTCTATTTCATTCCCAAAAGGATGGCCTAAATGAGTGGCCCTGAGGATAAATAGACTGTTAATAAATATTCTAAAATAAATGTAAAGTTATCCTAAAACAAAAAAGAAAATCTAGCTTGATTAACTACATATGGCCAGTAACAGTTCGATGCATTCAGCAAAGTACAGGCATACCTTGTCTTACTGTGCTTTACTTTATTGCACTTCATAGATGTTGTGTTTTTTTTTAAACATTGAAGGTTTGTGGCAACCTTGCAGCAAGCAAGACTATCAGGGTCATTTTCCCAATAGCACATCCTCACTCTGTGTCTCTGTGTCACATTTTCGTCATTCTCACATTATTTCAAACATTCTTATGAATATTACACCTGTTATAATGATCTTTGCTCAGTGACCTTTGATGTTACTTTTGTAATTGTTATGAGGCATCACCAACCACACCCATCAAAGATGATAAACTTAATTGCTAGATATTATGTGTGTTCTCCATCTCTTTCCCTCCCCATGAGCCTCCCCATTCCTGAGGTACAACAATACTGAAATTAGGCTCATTAATAAACCTACAATGTCCTCTAAGTGTACAAGTGAAACGAAGTCATGTGTCTCTCACTTCAAATCAAAAGCTAGAAATGATTAAGCTTAATAAGAAAACATGTTGAAAGGTGAGACAGGCCAAAATCTCAACCTCTTGCACCAAACAGCCCAAGTTGTGAATGCAAAGGAAAAGTTCTTGAAGGAAAGTAAAAGTGCTAAGCCAGTGAACACATGAGTGAAAAGAAAGAAAAAGAGCCTTATTTTTGATATGATGGCAGTTTTAATGATCTAGATAGAAGATGAAACTAGTCACAACATTCCATTTAGCCAAAGTCTAATCCACAGAAAGGCCCTAAATCTCTTCAATTCTATGAAGTCTGAGAGAGGTGAGAAAGCTGCAGAAGAAAAGTTTGAAGCTAGCAGAGTTTGGTGCACGAGGTTTAAGGAAAGAAACTATTTCTATAACAGAAAAAGCCAAAGTGAGGCAGCAAATGCTAATGTAGAAGCTGCAGCAAGTTATTCAGAATATCCAGCTAAGATAATTGAGGAAAGTGGCTACAAAACAACACATTTTATTGTTATTATTATTATTTTGGAGACAGAGTCTTGCTCTGTCACCCAGGCTGGAGTGCAATCTCAGCTCACTGCAACCTCCACCTCCCAGGTCCAAGATATTCTCCCACTTCAGCCTCCCAAGTAGTTGGGATTACGGGCATATGCCACCATGCCCGGCTAATTTTTGTATTTTTAGTAGAGACAAGGTTTTGCCATGTTGGCCAGACTGGTCTCAAACTCCTGACCTCAGGTGATCTGCCCGCTGTGGCCTCCCAAAGTGCTGGGATTACAAGCATGAGCCACCATGCCTGGCCCAGATTTTCAATGTGAATAAAACAGTGGAAGAAGATGTCATCTGACATTTTCATAGCTAGAGAGGTGAAGTCAATGACTGGCTTCCAATCATTAAAGGACAGGTTGACTCTCTTGTTACGGTCTAATGCAGCTTATGATTTTAAGTTAAAGCCAACAGTCATATTCCAAAAGTCCTATGGACCTTCTAGGGCCCTTAAGAATTATTCTAAGTCTACCTTGCCTGTGATCTATAAATGGAACAAGAAATCCTAGATGACAGCACATCTGTTTACAGCATGGTTTACTATTTTAAGCCCACTATTGAGACCTACTACATAGAAAAAAGATTCCTTTCAAAATATTACTGCTTGATGACATGATTTTATATTTAGAAAACTCCATCACCTCAGCCCAAAATCTCCTTAAGCTGATAAGCAACTTCAGCAAAGTCTCAGGATACAAAATCAATGTGCAAAAAATCACAAGCATTCCTATACACCAATAAAGACAAACGGAGAGCCAAATCATGAGTGAACTCCCATTCACAATTGCCACTAAGAAAATAAAATACCTAGGAATACAACTTACGAAGAATGTGAAGGACCTCTTCAAGGAGAACTACAGACCACTGCTCAAGGAAATAAAAGAGGACACAGACATTTGGAAAAACATTCCATGCTCATGGATAGGAAGAATCAATATGGTGAAAATGACCTTACTGCCCAAAGTAATTTATAGATTCAATGCTATCCCCACCAAGTTACAACGGACTTTCTTCCCAGAATTGGAAAAAAACTACTTTAAACTTCATATGGAACCAAAAAAGAGCCCACATAGCCAAGACAATCCTGGGCAAGAAGAACAAAGCTGAAGGCATCATGTTACCTGACTTCAAAGTTTACTACAAGGGTACAGTAACCAAAACAGCATGGTACTAGTACCAAAACAAATATATAGACCAATAGAACAGAACGGAGGCCTCAGAAATAACACCACACACCATCTGATCTTTGACAAACCTGACACACACAAGCAATGGGGAAAAGATTCCCTATTTAATAAATGGTGTTGGGAAAACTGGCTAACCATATGCAGAAAACTGAAACTGGACTCCTTTCTTACACCTTATACAAAAATCAACTCAAGATGGATCAAAGACTTAAATATAAGATCTAGGATCACAAAAATCCTAGAAGAAAACCTGGGCAATACCATTCAGGATATAGGCATGGGCAAAGACTTCATGTCTAAAACACCAAAAGCAATAGCAACAAAGCAAAAATTGACAAATGGGATCTAATTAAACTAAAGAGCTTCTGCACAGCAAAATAAACTATCATCAGAGTGAACAGGCAACCTACAGAGTGGGAGAACAATTTTGCAATCTATCCATCTGACAAAGGGCTAATATCCAGAATCTCCAAATAACTTAAACAAATTTACAAGAAAAAAGCAAACAGCCCCATCAAAAAATGGGCAAAGGTTATGAACAGACACTTATCAAAAGAAGACATTTATGCAGCCAACAGACATATGAAAAATGCTCATCATCACTGGTCATTAGAGAAATGCAAATCAAAACCACAATGAGATACCATCTCATGCCAGTTAGAATGGCGCTCATTAAAAAGTCAGGAAACAACAGATTCTGCAGAGGTTGTGGAAAAATAGGAATGCTTTTACACTGTTGGTGGGAGTGTAAATTAGTTCAACCATTGTGGAAGACAGTGTGGTGATTCCTCAAGGATCTAGAACTAGAAATACCATTTGACCCAGCAATCCCATTACTGGGCATATACCCAAAGGATTATGAATCATTCTGTGATAAAGATACACGTACACATTTGTGTATTGCAGCTTTATTCACAATAGCAAGGACTTGGAACCAACCCAACTGTCCATCAATGATAGACTGGACTAAGAAAATGTGGCACATATATACCGTGGAATACTATGCAGCCAAGAAATAGAATGAGTTCATGTCCTTTGCAGGGACATGGATGAAGCTGGAAACCAGCATTCTCAGCAAACTATCACAAGATCAGAAAACCAAACACCATATGTTCTCACTCATAAGTGGGAGTTGAAAAACAAGAACACATGGACACAGGGAGGGGAACATCACACACCAGGGCCTGTAGGGGGTCGTGGTCTAGGGGAGGGATAATATTAGGAGAAATACCACATGTAGGTGATGGGATGATGGGTGCAGCAAACCACCATGGCATATGTATACCTATGTAACAAAACTTCACATTCTGCACATGTAACCCAGAACTTGAAGTATAATAAAAAGATATATTACTGCTTATTGACATTGCACTTAGTTACTCAAGAGCTCTAATTGAGGTGTGTAAGATTGGTGTTGTTTCCCGGCTTGCTAACACATCTATTCTGTAGCCCATAGATCAAGGAGTAATTCTGATTTTCAAGTCTTCTTATTTAAGAAATACCTTTCATAAAATTATGGCTGCTAAAGATAGTGATTCCTCTGATGGATTCCTCTGATGGTAAAGTAAACTGAAAACTTGGAAGAGATTCAACATTCTGTATGCCATTAGGAATATTTGTTATTCATGGGAGAATAACAAAATATTAACAAGAGTTAATATTAACTTCCAACACTATGTTGAATAGGAGTGATGAGAGAGGGCATCCCTGTCTTGTGCCCGTTTTCAAAGGGAATGCTTCCAGTTTTTGCCCATTCAGTATGATATTGGCTGTGGGTTTGTCATAGATAGCTCTTATTATTTTGAGATACCTCCCATCAATACCTAATTTATTGAGAGTTTTTAGCATGAAGGGTTGTTGAATTTTGTCAAAGGCCTTTTCTGCATCTATTGAGATAATCATGAGGTTTTTGTATTTGGTTCTGTTTATATGCTGGATTACATTTATTGATTTGCATATATTGAACCAGCCTTGCATCCCAGGGATGAAGCCCACTTGATCATGGTGGATAAGCTTTTTGATGTGCTGCTGGATTCGGTTTGCCAGTATTTTACTGAGAATTTTTGCAACAATGTTCATCAAGGATATTGGTCTAAAATTCTCTTTTTTGGTTGTGTCTCTGCCCGGCTTTGGTATCAGGATGATGCTGACCTCATAAAATGAGTTAGGGAGGATTCCCTCTTTTTCTATTGATTGGAATAGTTTCAGAAGGAATGGTACCAGTTCCTCCTTGTACCTCTGGTAGAATTCTGGCCAGGGCAATTAGGCAGGAGAAGGAAATAAAGGGTATTCAATTAGGAAAAGAGAAAGTCAAATTGTCCCTGTTTGCAGATCACATGATTGTATATCTAGAAAACCCCATTGTCTCAGCCAAAATCTCCTTAAGCTGATAAGCAACTTCAGCAAAGTCTCAGGATACAAAATCAATGTACAAAAATCACAAGCATTCTTATACACCAATAACAAACAGAGAGCCAAATCATGAGTGAACTCCCATTCACAATTGCTTCAAAGAGAATAAAATACCTAGGAATCCAACTTACAAGGGATGTGAAGGACCTCTTCAAGGAGAACTACAAACCACTGCTCAATGAAATAAAAGAGGATACAAGCAAATGGAAGAACATTCCAGGCTCATGGGTAGGAAGAATCAGTATCGTGAAAATGGCCATACTGCCCAAGGTAATTTACAGATTCAATGCCATCCCCATCAAGCTACCAATGACTTTCTTCACAGAATTGGAAAAAACTACTTTAAAGTTCATATGGAACCAAAAAAGAGCCTGCATCACCAAGTCAATCCTAAGCCAAAAGAACAAAGCTGGAGGCATCACACTACCTGACTTCAAATGATACTACAAGGCTACAGTAACCAAAACAGCATGGTACTAGTACCAAAACTGAGATACAGATCAATGGAACAGAGCAGAGCCCTCAGAAGTAACGCCACATATCTACAACTATCTGATCTTTGACAAACCTGAGAAAAACAAGTAATGGGGAAAGGATTCCCTATTTAATAAATGGTGCTGGGAAAACTGGCTAGCCATATGTAGAAAGGTGAAACTGGATCCCTTCCTTACACCTTAAACAAAAATTAATTCAAGATGCATTAAAGACTTAAACATTAGACCTAAAACCATAAAAACCCTAGAAGAAAACCTAGACATTACCATTCAGGACACAGGCATGGGCAAGGATTTCATGTCTAAAACACTAAAAGCAATCGCAACAAAAGCCAAAATTGACAAATGGGATCTAATTAAACTCAAGAACTTCTGCACAGCAAAAGAAACTACCATCAGAGTGAACAGGCAACCTACAAAATGGGAGAAAATTTTCGCAACCTACTCATCTGACAAAGGGCTAATATCCAGAATCTACAATGAACTCAAACAAATTTACAAGAAAAAAACAACCCCATCAAAAAGTGGGTGAAGGACATGAACAGACACTTCTCAAAAGAAGACATTTATGCAGCAAAAAAACACATGAAAAAATGCTCATCATCACTGGCCATCAGAGAAATGCAAATCAAAACCACAATGAGATACCATCTCACACCAGTTAGAATGGCAATCATTAAAAAGTCAGGAAGCAACAGGTGCTGGAGAGGATGTGGAGAAATAGGAACACTTTGACACTGTTGGTGG
Source organism: Pongo abelii (assembly GCF_028885655.2). NCBI lineage: Eukaryota > Metazoa > Chordata > Mammalia > Primates > Hominidae > Pongo > Pongo abelii. Next base: position 43,705,119 of record NC_071988.2, read on the forward strand.
GACTGTAAACTAGTTCAACCATTGTGGAAGTCAGTGTGGCGATTCCTCAGGGATCTAGAACTAGAAATACCATTTGACCCAGCCATCCCATTACTGGGTATATACCCAAAGGACTATAAATCATGCTGCTATAAAGACACACACACACGTATGTTTATTGCGGCACTATTCACAATAGCAAAGACTTGGAACCAACCCAAATGTCCAAAAATAATAGACTGGATTAAGAAAATGTGGCATATATACACCATGGAATACCATGCAGCCATAAAAAATGATGAGTTCATGTCCTTTGTAGGGACATGGATGAAATTGGAAATCATCATTCTCAGTAAACTATCGCAAGAACAAAAAACCGAACACTGCATATTCTCACTCGTAGATGGGAATTGAACAATGAGAACACATGGACACAGGAAGGGGAACATCACACTCTGGGGACTGTTGTGGGGTCAGGGGAGCGGGGAGGAATAGCTTTAGGAGATATACCTAATGCTAAATGACGAGTTAATGGGTGCAGCACACCAGCATGCCACATGTATACATATGTAACTAACCTGCACATTGTGCACATGTACCCTAAAACTTAAGGTATAATAATAATAAAATAAAATAAAAGAGTTAATATTAAAAGATTAAATAAATTTAAATAGATTAACAAGAGTTAAATTAAAAGACTAACAGGAATTTGAAAGAAGCTGATTCCAACCCTTATCTTATCTCAATGGTCACATCTCAGTCTCCTTTGCAGATTCTTTCTCTTTACTCCAAAACCTTCTTAATATTCTAGTGTTTTCTCTCAGTTGTTGGGCACTTCTCATTTTTATCCATATTCACTTTATTGGTAACTGTAGGAAGTTTCATGACTTTAAATACTGAGTATACTTCAACAACTCACAAAATTTTACCTAGGCTCAGTCTGCTGAACTCCAGGCTCATATATCCAATACTTAGATATCATACATTCAGTATCTCTGAAAATACATTCCTAATGTTCCATTCTAAATCGACCCCAAATTTAATGTCTCTCATTTTAATTCATGGCAACATTTTCTAATTGCTCAGGAGAAAAACATTGGATTACTGTTTAAACCCTTTATATCACAATATATTTGCCAGGAATTGCTGTTGCCTCTGTCTTCAAAATGGATCCATAACTGACTACTTTTCCCCATCTCCAGCACTACCACCACCTTGTTTCTTACTTATACAAATGCAATAGTCTCCTAACAGTTAAGAAAGCCCAGTGTAGCCGGGCATGTGGATGAAGGGAAGAGGTAATATCGTAGAAAAGGGCCAATAACAGATTATTTTAAAACTTTTTAGATAAAGGTAAGAAGCATGATTTTATGCCACTGGGATAAGGAACCTACTGGAGTGTTTTACACAGGGAAGCAAGGTGATCTTATCTGTGTTTTAAGAAAGATAACTTTGCTCCTGGAAACAGGATGGATGGTTTAGGGGTAAGGGTAAAAAAAAATAAGAGGGATTGAATAGGAGGTATTGCAATAGATCAGAGAAGGATGATGGTGAGAGTGGATATGGAGAGCAGATTCAGGATAGAAGTAGGTAACGAGGACTTGTTGATTGAGTGACTGAGGTAAAGTGAAAGAAAGAGAAATTAATGTAACTATTGGGTTTTTAGGTTAAGCAACCTAGCAGATGTTGTTATTATTTACTAAGTTAAGGAGATTCATTAACTATAGTTTCATAGCATTTTCAAGCATATAGCAGAAACACTATTCTAATTTAAATATCCTATAAATATAAACCACATAAACTTGCATGAGCTCATTAAAATTGAGAATTTAGAGGCTGGGTGTGGTGGCTCATGCCTATAATCCCAGCACTTTGGGAGACCGAAGCAGGAGGAATGCTTGAGCCCATGAGTTCAAGACCAGCCTGAACAAAAATAGCGAAACCTCATCTCAAAATAAATAAATAAATAAACATTAAATTAATTTGATAATTTAGGAATTATTTTCATACATGCAATACTGTTTCTGTGCTATAAAATGAATTATTTAAGCGTATCTTGATCATGTTTAAAGTAAATTATTTAAGCATATGTTGATTATGTTTAAAGATCATGTTTACAAACTTAAAGTAATAGAATTGAAAGTGTCTATAATGTTAAACATTTCACAAATATTTGGCTAACCTATGTGGTAACAATTCCAGGAAAAGGAAATTTACCTATCTCAAGGACTCTAGCACAAAACTCAATTTTTAAACCTATCTAATAATTAAAACACTCTTCCTTACATTAGGCCAAAATCTACCTCCTGGAGTATTTATCTAATAGTCCTGATTCTGCCATCTGTGGCAAATAGTCCTGATTCTGCCATCTGTGGCAAATAAATAGCACCTAATCTAAGATAAACAACATTTGTCACCTTTGGCACCACTTTTAATTCTCTGGCTCACAGCAGGCATTACTAATTTACCACTGTAACTTTTCTTGCTGATCTAGCAGGGTTCCTAATCAGACTTAACACAGTATTCTTGGCAGCCACTACAAATCAATAGAAGATAAAACTAATCCCTTCAAGAAAAAATTATTGAGTGTTTATTATGTTTCTGCATTCATTCAAGGAATCCACAGTCGACCTATATGTAGATGGTTATACAATAATCTCATAAATATTATAAGAAGTATAGAGTATTATGAAAGCTCAGGAAAAAAATGGGTATCTGGACCAGATTAAATAGAATAAGGGAGAGTTGCCCTCTTGCTAGCAGTCCTTTAGTTGAACAGACACTAAATATATGTCAAATTTTCTTTTCTCCATTCTTAGTGCCCTTAGTATCTTCAAGCTTGTATGCTAGAGGAGAATGTTAAGGCATATTAGGGAAGGGATTTCTCATCTTTTTCTATATAAAAGGCACTTAAGACTTGAACATAATTAACATTAGAAGAAGTTGAGAAATGGCTGTAGAGTTCTAATGTGAAAGTATAAATCAAGAATTGTATACTCATCCAAGTATTTCTTCTATAATGAATAGAAAGTCATTGACAACTATGCAAGAGATTGGGTGATTAGTACATAAAAACTTTCTTTAAAAACATGGATACATAAAACTGACAATGAAATCTAGCTAACCAAGAGATTAATTAGAATAGCTCAATTAACAGAAAAATAGTGATACATCAAAAATACATAATGTTGAGTAGTGAATCTATGTAAATATAGAAATTAAACAATTTTGAGTTTGACATGGTTATAATTTCTGCTCTTCAAAGCAAGGAAGTAGTAGATACTTTGCACAGTTGAAACAATCAAAAACATTGGATGCCTATTCTGTATGACAGTTATTTTCTCAAATTTACAGGTAACTTTTTCTTTTCATGAAGAAACACTCATTTCAAAGTCAACTATGCCTTCAATTTTACATCTGTTCTTCTATCTCAGACATACAAAAGTAAAAATTAAATCAAAGTTTTCTATTTTTATATGAAAAAGTATCCCGTTTTCAAAATTAATTTCTTTCTGACTAGCTATCTCACCTACCCTCTTCCTTTCTGCATATATACTGAGAAGTGCATGTATGGAATATGGTCAGAGAAGGCAGGTAACAATCCTTGTTAAAATGTCAGATTTTTATTCTTATTTGAACTTTTCTAATCAGTATCATTTTTTCTATAAAAACAATAAAGGATTCAATTTTTTAAAAATGATACAGGTTAAAAAATATATATATAAATTTAGTCTTATTTATTAATTTTCATCTTATTTATTTAGTTTTATTTATCTGAATATTTTGAGAATTCTCATCTTTAAAATAGAGATACTATCTGCCTCACAGGATGACTATGAGCTTTAAAGAAACTGATACATGTAAAATTCTTACTAAACTATCAAGTGTTTCACATGTATGTAATTCATTACTCATGTAATGTTAATATTATGTATTATATAATTGCATAACATTACATATTGTTAGCATGCTATACTATATTATATAGAATACTATATCATGTTACCAATAAAATCTCACAATATATTAAAAGAATCAAAAGTATAAGAAATTTAAATACAAAGACAAAATATAAAGTGGTATAAATACAAAGTGATATATCTAGGGATAGAGCAAAATAGGTCTTACTTATCTAATATTAAAGTACAATAAGGGAACATACTTTGAATAGATCCATGGAGAGAAAACACCAAGAGTTGATACAGGGCAATGCAGACCCTGAGGCTAAAGAGAAAGGAAGCTGGAAACGTACAGGATTGTCAAATGCCAGTGCTAGTTCCATCCTAGAATGGCTCCTGGGGAAGGGCTGTGTGAAGAGATGGTGAGGCAACCCACTCGTGCTGTGAAACTTTGGGATCCTAGCTACACGAGATCCCACAACCACAACCCCCATAGACATTTTAACTGGTTGGGGTGTGTGGGGGGTCTGACCAGAGAGTACACAGAGAGGAGAGAGAGACAGAGCTCCAGCCTGCATGGAGCCTGGGGGTTTTGCACACAGGGCAGCTGCAGTGGAACGTGGCCACAGGTGCCCATATCCCAAGGCTCTCCATCTTCCCCAAGTTGCTCTAACCCCAGTTGACTGTAAGGTCAAGAGACAGCAGGGCCAAATTTTGCAAGAGATTATACATTCAAGTCTACAAAACAAAAGCTAACAATATGATAACAGTATCAAAATCTCACATATCAGTACTAACCCTGAAAGTAAATGGTCCAAATGCCACAATAAAAAGGCATAGAGTGGGAAGTTGGATCAGAAGACAAGACCCAATTGTCTTCTGTCTTCAAAAGACCCACCTCACATGTAATGACATGCACAAGATCAAAGTAAAGGGATAGAGAAAGATCTACCATACAAACAAAAAACAAAAAAGTGCAGGAATCACAATTCTTATATCACATAAAACGGACTTTAAAGCAACAACAATCAAGAAGGACAAAAAAGGGCATTACATAATAAGAAAGGATACAATGCAACAAAATGGCTTAACTATCCTGATTATGTATGCACCCAACATTAGTGCACCCAGATTCATAAAACAAGTTCTTCTTGACTCACAAAAACACATAGATAGCCACACAATAATAGTAGGAGACTTCAGCACACCACTGACAGCATTAGACAAATCATCCAGTAAGAAAGCTAACAAGTTTTTGATTTAAACTCCACAATTGAGCAATTATACCTAACAGATGTCTACAGAATGTGCCACTCAATAGTCACAGATTATATATTCTTCTCATCTGCACACAGAACACGTCCAAAGATTGAATACATGCTATGTCATAAAGAAAGTCTCAAGAAATTAAAAAACTTGAAACCATACCAAGCGCTCTCTTGGACCACAGTGCAATAAAAACAGAAATCTATACCAAGAAGAATGCTCAAAACTACACAAATACATGAAAATTTAACAACTTGCTCCTGAGTAACTCTTGGGTGAGCAACAAAATTAAGGCAGAGATCAAAAAATTCTATGAAATTAAAAAAATTAGAGACACGTCTTACCAAAACGTTTGGGATGCAGCTAAAGCAGTATTAAGGGGAAAGTTTATAGAAATAAACGCCTTCATCAAGAAGTTAGAAAGATCTCAAATTAACAATCTAATACCACACCTAGAGGAACCAGGGGAAAAAAGAACAAACCAACTACAAAGTTAGAAGAAGAACAGAAATAACTAATATCAGAGAAGAACTGAATGAAATTGAGAAGCAAAAGTCTACACAAAAGATCAATGAAACCTAAAGTTGGTTTTTCAAAAGAATAGACAAAATTATTAGACCATTAGATAGATTAACAAAGAAAGAAAGAGAAGATCCAAATAAGCACAATCAGAAATGACAGAGATAACATTACAATTGATCCCACAGACACAATATATATTCAGAGACTATTATGAACACCTATATGAACACTAATTAGGAAGTCTAGAGGAAATAGATACATTCCTGGAAACACAAAATCTTCTAAGTCTGAACCAAGAAGAAAGTGAAAACATGAACAGACCAAACAAATAGACCACTGGAACAGAAAAGAGGACCCAGAAATAAAGCCAGAAACCTACAACGATTTGATTTTCCAAAAAATTGACAAAAATAAGCAACGGAGAAAGGACTCCCTACTCAATAAATGGTGCTGAGATAACTGGCTAGCCATATGCAGAAGAATGAAACTAGACCTCTTCCTGTCACCTTATACAAAAATTAACTCAAGATGAATACAAGATTGAAATTATAAAAATTGTAGAAGAAAAGCTGGGAAATACCCTTCCCGACATTGATCTTGGCTAAGAATTTACGGCTAACTCCCCAAAAACAATTACAACAAAAACAAAAATTGACAAGTAATACCTAATTAAATGAAAAGAGCTTCTATACAGCAAGAGAAACGATCAACAGTGTGAGCAGACAACCTACAGAATGGGTGAAACAATTCACAAACTATGCATCTGAGAAAGGTCTAATATCCAGAATCTATAAGGAAGCTAAAGAAATCAACAAACAAAAAAAGAAACAATTTCATTAAAAAATGGGCAAAGAACAAGAACAGACATTTCTCAAATGAGGACATGCCAGTGGCCAACAAATGTATGAAAAATAGGCTCAACATCACTAATCATCAGAGAAATGCAAATGAAAACCACAATGAAATACCATCTCACACCAGTCAGATTGGCTATTATGACAAAAAAAAAAACAAAAAACAGGTGTCAGTAAGGCTGTGGAGAAAGAACACATACACTCTTGGTGGGAATGTAAGATATTCATCCATTGTGGAAAGCAGTACGCAGATTTAGTGAAGAACTTAAAGTCCCATTCAACCTAGTAATCCCATTACTGGGTACATACCCAAAGGAAAATGAATCATTCTACCAAAAAGACACCTGCACCTGCATGTTTATCACTGCACTATTCACAATTGTCAAGACATGGAATTGACCTACATGCCCATCGACAGTGGACTGAATAAAGAAAATGTGGTACATGTACACTATGGAATACTATGCAGCCATAAAAAGAATGAAATCATGCCCTTAGTAGCAACATGGATGCAGCTGGAAGTTATCACCCTAAGAGAATCAATGCAGGATCAGAAAACTAAATACCACATGTTCTCACTTATAAATGGGAGTGAAACCCTGACTACACATGGACATAAAGATGGAAACAATAGACACTGAGGATTACTAGAAGTAGAGAGGGAGGAAGGCGTGGTCTGAAAAACTACCTATAGTGTACTATGCTCGCTACCTGAGTGATGCGATCATCTGTTCCTCAAACCTCAGCATCACCCTATGTACCCATTAAACCCTGCACTTTTACCCTCTGAATCTAAAATAAAAGTTGAAATTATTTTTGTAAAAAATATAATTAGGTGGTGGCGCAATATTTTTTTCTTGAGTGACTAGTTATTACAACTAGGTATGTTGAGGGAAAAAAGTCTAGGAAGTATCAAGTAAGATTTAGTCTCCATTAATAATTCCTCAGCTTGAAAGGGCCTATATTTTCCTAATCATTATAGAATTTCCTATGAGATTAAATTTTATCTCATAAGTACCAGTAATTACCCCTAAAACTTGTTTTAATTATAACTTTGAATTCCAAATGTGTTCAACTAATTTCTATTGTTTGTTTACATAGAGACTGTAGGAGATATTTTTCTACACCCCCTATTTTGTTTGAAGTCCTTTTCAAGCCTCCCTGTAAACAAATCTCTACAAGACTTTTTGTAGATAAGGGCTTGTAGATAATTTTTTCAGATCATTAAGAGATGTTGATAAAATGCTCAAATAAAATATAAATAAATAGTAGGCTACTTAAACAAAATCCAGAATCTGAACAGATGGAAATCTTATCTAAGGATTATTATGGAAAGTAACACTTCAATTTTTTTCAGTCTGATAATTTTCCATGCCCATAAGCTGCAGTTTTCTTTTGAAAACTATTTTAAGAGGTTTTTTCTTCTTAGTGATGACTTTTTCCCTTACAGTTAGAGTTATCAAATATAGTCAACCAAATTACTGAGTTCAAATGCTTTTCAAAAGGAAATGTTCAACTTGCCCAAACTTAAAACCAGATTAATTTATCTGCCATACTTAATGGAGAGTATTAACCTTACCTGCTGCCAAGCATCTGACCCTGGTTCTGCATCTTGATTCATGCTTGATCTGGCAAGCAATCATAAATAGCCATATATTCAAAAACCTAGAGGTAGCAAAGGTGTAATTGGTAGAAGCAGCACACAGAGGACACAAAGAAATTGAATTTATATAAGAAAAGGTCAGGGAAAAGCAAATTATATTTATTATTTTAGACACTAGATTTCTAGTCTTTGATTTTTTTTTTTTCTAGGAATCTGGCAAGTTAGGTTGGTTAGTATTTTAATCAATTGTATGATGACATGAGGGAAATTTTTTAAAACCCAAGAACCTTGTAAACACTGGCCAAAAATATAAAAAGTTGTTGAAAATATTGAAACATAGCTACTTGTAAATTATTTTAGCATTTTGAAGTTACAGAAGATCAAGCACAAAGACATTGTCAGAGAACCTGGGGAAAGCCAATCAAAAGAAGGATGATTTATCAGAAATATAAATAGAATTATTGCATAGAGAATGAGATAATTCCATTTATCATTTGTTTAACAATTTTCTTGAGCATTTTATTTTATATCACAAAGATTTAACATCACTAATAATAAAAATGTAAATTAATGCAATGCATGCCCTTTTGCTTAAAAATTGACAAAGGATAGGAAAAGGATAATGTTCATTTTGGCAAAGGTTTAACAAAATTGACAATAACGAAAGTATAAGTGATAATTTATTATGGTGAATCTAAATCATAGAAATGATTTGACACATGCAGGTTCTCTATAAATATACAAAGGGGAAGATAAACAATTACATTACTACTTTAAATACATCCTTCCTCTTAGTATATCTGGTCCCTGTAGTCCTGTGGTAACGCAGAAAAATGGAAGCCAGTCTGAAACTTAAGACTTAGAAACTTAAAAGATTTTGTAAGACTCCTTTGCCCACTGGTGCCTATGAGCTATCAAAGCACTCTTAAGATAGGTACATAAAAACACATTCTGCCCAAAGATTTTATAAATTGAAACCAGATTTTCTCATTATAATGGAAAAACATATTTTTAAAAGAATATCTATTCATTTCTCATGCCATCAAGTTCAAAACCATTTCTTCATTACCCTCCAGCACCATAGCAACCAGTAAGATTATCTGGTTTGACTTATAAAAGCATTGGCTCACTTTGAAATAGAGTGTCTATTCATGAAAACTGAAAAAAATTTCCTTATGAAACCTGATTTTCATGATAGCTTGTCCCCTAAGGCTTCACTTGGATTCTCACCAAAGACCATTATCATCAATAGAACAGAAGAATGTTAACTCTCTATAGCATCCTATATATCCATTTTGTGGACAGGTTTTCAAAGTCACATTTTCAAATGTTGGACTTGCTTTCTTAAGTGAATATTATGCAGAGCCCAGTATACAGAACAGATTAAGGTAGAGCTGATTTGCTAAAAGCAGAGTGAGAGATGAGCACCCTTCATGTTTAAGGTCCCATTTTTATCTAGTAAAATCCTGAGGCATATCTATTGAATCTTTAGGACAAGGTGAATTCAGTTAAAACACCAATGAACTAGAAGAAAGTAACAAAATGTTCTAAGGCAAAAGAAGATAAAAGGCTGTCAAAAACAGAGAAATTAGGTCCCGCAGGGTGGCTGATGCCTGTAATCTCAGCACTTTGGGAGCCTGAGGCAGGGGGATCCCTTGAGCCCCAGAGTTTGAGACCAGGCTGGGTAATGTAGGGAGACCCTGTCTCCATATTTTAAAAAATAATAATTAGCCAGACATGCTGGCACACGATTGTAGTTCCAGCTACTCTGGAGTCTGAGGTGGGAGGATTGCTTGAGTCCAGGAATTAGAGACTTCAGTGAGCTATGACTGTGCCACTGCACTCCAGCCCAGGTGACAGAATGAACCCCGTCTCAAAAAAGAAAAAGAAAAAGAAAAACTAGACGACTATTAGTACATCCTCTGATGGGGCCTTCTAGAACTAAAATGTTGGCAATGTTTGGTTTGTTCCTGGGCTTAATAGCTCTTAAATCTAAGACCCAAGAAAGCCCCTTTTTCAGGCTCTTTTATCTTGTCCTTATTTAATTGTCAGTTTCTGGGAAAGGGAGGGAAAGCAGAGAAAAAAATGTAAAAATTTTAAATATTTAAGATAAACATATATTTTATTTGTACCTGATTATATTTATATTTCTTTATAATTTGATATAAGTATTACCTGTCATTTATTTTGACATGCATCAGGCTATTTTGTGTTGCTATAACAGAATAGCACAGACTGGTTAATTTGTAAAGAAGTTTCTCATAGTTCTAGAGGCTTAGAAGTCCAAGATCAAGGTGCCAGCATCTTGTGAAGGCTTTCTTGCTGTGTCCTCACATGGCAGAGAGCAGGAGGAATGTACCCACTCCCCCAATCCCTTTTTATAGTTGCATAAATCCATTCATGAACAAAACACCTCCCAAAGGCTCCATCTCCCAACACTGCAGGACTGGGAATCAAGTTTCTAACAAACAGATTTTACGGAACACATTCTGACTGTAGCAATATGCAATTATTAATATTGGTAATTTATTACATATTAATTCACTTTTAGTAGCTTCTCTTTGTAAAATAGTTAACCTGGTCATTTGGTAGATAAAAACTTGTGAGACCCAAGATACTTGAAACTACTCTACCCAACTGGCCTTAAAATTGCCTAGCCATTAATAATGGTTTCCCTTGGTTTAAATATTTCCAATTCTTATACTATCATATTTGTTTTTAAAGTAATTTTGCAGCAGAAAAGGAATGCTAAGATTTGTTATTTAAGAAATGGGAGCATAGTGCAAACAGAGATCATGAATGTATTTTGTTTTGAAATCTAGACACATACAGCATGAAATAATTTAGTTTCCTCATCCTCGAGCAAGAGATATGTCCTCCTTCTTTTTTCTGATCCTTAGTAACCCCTATTTCTCTGCCTTTCTTTCCATTCTAACCACACTGAATTCCTTTCTAGCCAAAATAGCCAATATAAGAAGAGGCTATGGAAATTAAATCCCTTTAACAGAAGACCTGTGATTGACCTTGGAAATGACCTTCCCATACAATCAATGGTATAAATGGTATCATAACAGTGTCACATGTGTTAATTAGGCATTTATGAGCAGAATTGGGGATCCAACAATAATTTATAATGTTATTCTAATATGTTTTAAATTGATATATTAATGGCTTATGAAACATAATTTACATATCTGTTCTGTTATTTTTGTAAAAAATAAGGATATCTCAGACGCTGAAACATCAATATAATTAGTAGACTATTTTGCTGCTCTTTAATAAGTTCATAAAATTACTCTATTCCTCTACTAACACAGTGATGAATGGTATCATGTGGGTTTCACTAGTATTTGTTCCCTAAATTCTAGTAGTGATTCATCTAATTATGTGTTTTATTTCTAAATCTTTAGTTTCTGTGATTTTTTTGAAAGTTTTTTTGAGTATTTCCCACAGCAACAATCTAAAATACACACTGCCTCTGAAAAAACCTCAAGAATGACACCCCAAAGATTATACTATCCTCAGGGTCACAGAGTCCATGTTACATGAGGTCTAATCTGAAACACTCCATTAGATAATAAAAAATGGCTCATTTTCATTTTCTTTTACATCAGTAAGATATATTATAATAAATTTCCGATATTAACTCTCTATATTTTAAAAAGCATATTTAATGCTATAGAAGCAGAGTACTTTCACATCTATTCTTCACATATCTATATGCTAAGCACTGGGTTGACAATAAAAAACCAAATATTTCAATAATTAAGACACCAACACATAAAGCCTGCCACCACTGCAAAATACTAAGTTAAAAAAATATATTCAACATAAGATAGGGAAAAAGTATTCCATAAATAGGTAAGCCCAATAATTGGAACAAATTAAATCAAAACAGATTAGAATAGCATTGCCAACAAACTTGCAAAAATAAAACATCATCTAAAATTGTAATTGCTTTGCAAATTAAATCACATTTTGGACTGTTTTTCATCCAAAAAGCTTACTTTTTTGACATAGCATGGTCCCCTATTTCTCAGATGTATTTTTTTTCACATATAAATAGATATCTACATTTAACATAGTCTTATGAGATCTTTTTTCTCTGGTAACCTATTAACAAAATAGCATCTTACAATCAATGAAATATAGTATATATTCATCTTTTCTATTTTTAAGGCAAACACTACCATTAACTTGCACTTTAATACATCTTTGAAAAATAATGTCCCTGCTATTTACGCTACCACAGAGGCATCTTGAGTAGAGACTGAATATTAATAATGTATAAGTGAAATACCATATCTGCTTCTCCCAAGGCAAAGTATTTCAAAATCCCAAATAGAGATATGGTAGGTCTTAGATTCTTTATGTCCAAGGGAATAGATTTATCTTACATATGTAAAACATTAGAAATGTCTACTACTCCACAATGAATTTGCAACTTACATGAACACAGCACTTGTGTGATACCTTTCTAACACCTTCTGAATAATTCCATGGGGCCAAAATCTATGGTTCTCCATGGAATATTTTACCTCTTGTAATTAGCGGCCAGTCCCTGCTTTTAAAGCGCACAATAGATTCGACATCCTTTTCATTGTACTTGTAATAATTGCTGCATCTATTTTTGAGCCTGCCATTAGACTATGAACTCATTTGAGTCAGGAATTACCTTAGTTATCTCTCTGTTGCTCACAAGAAGCACAGTACCTGATGCAGAGTTTGTCAGTACTCAAGAAAATGTGTATAGAATGATAATTGTAATGAAAAATATACACCACAAGAAGATGCTGCAAGAATAACAGAAAGACACTAGGACTAAAGTTTATCTTTTTCTCTCTGTGCTCAGATAAGGATTTACAGCAAACTTCCCAGATATACTGAGGCTCAGACCCCTTCCTTTCCCATAAATAGTCTGTCAGTCTTCTGTTTTGGAATTAGGAGATGATATGTTTCAGTTACATATACTACTTGAAATAGATCCATATTTCTACAGGGAAGTGGCAAAGTCTCTGACCTTTCCTCACAAAACTCCTTCACACTAATGATCTGCCCCCCATCTCTTTATTTTTTTGTATAATAAAATTAACTAAGATGAACTAGGGGGAAAAGGAGAAGAAAGCACCATCACCACCACAGTTTCCTACATTTTTAGTTGTAGCAGCAATAAGATATATAAATGTATTTCAAAATCACCTGAGGGGAAGAGCTGACAGCTCCCCAGAAACAATAAGAAATAGCTCCCTGGAGAAGGTCCCTAAAACTTGCTTCCTTACAGTCTCAATATGAAACACACTCCCTTGACTCACTGAACTTTTTTAAAAAGTACTGGGAATAGCTACCAGCTTAGAGTTCACACCCACTGGCTCTGTACTAAAGTGACAAATTGTTACCATCTTAAAGACAGGTGACAACATTTCTGGTCTCAATAACCCACACTGGATCCAAAAGAACAGAACATAGCACAGAAGTTAGATATAAAATATTTATTAAAAAATAGTAAATAAAGTAACAAATGAACAGACCTTTTGAAAAAAGCTATTCGCATAAAAATGGACAATCTACAAAGATGAAAGCATGACAAAATGCATACAGTTGTAAAAAACAGTTTCAAGTTTTCAATGGCAATAAAATATAAATAATTTACTTATCATTCTGAGCTTCTTTGAAAAAGCACAATGTATCTAGGTTAGAAATATTGCTAAAACTTACTTTCAAGTACATTAGTTGGGTATCATGTATCCCAATTATAGAAGTGAATACATGCTTGTGGAAATCTATTAAAAACATAAAAGTAAGTAAGATAGTATTACATAGATAACTCCATCACCCAAAGGTAAGCACTGCTAAAATACATATGTAAATTCTCATTTGTTTGTAAGGGTCCTCTCTGCCTCATTTTTCAAAGAACACTCTTCCTCATTTCTTTCTAAAAAACAGGTATGCCATCATATTTTTCTACCCATCCATCAAGCCTTCTTCCATGTAGCAACATTCTCACATAATGAAAATCCAAGATATTTTTACCAAAAGTTTAAGGTGAGATGGGAAACTGTTGTGTATTTCTTTCTTCTTGCACAAAAATGTGGTGCCTGCCGGGCGCGGTGGCTCACGCCTGTAATCCCAGCACTTTGGGATGCTGAGGCAGGAGGATCACGAGGTCAGGAGATCCAGAACATCCTGGCCAACATGGTGAAACCCCGTCTTTTCTAAACATACAAAAATTAGCTGGACGTGGTGTCAGGTGCCTGTATTCTCAGCTACTTGGGAGGCTGAGGCAGGAGAATTGCTTGAACCAGAGAGTCTGAGATTGCAGTGAGCCGAGATCGCGCCACTGCATTCCAACCTGGCGACAGAGTGACACTCCGTCTCAAAACAAAAAACAAAAAACAAACAACAAAAAAAAAGGTGGTGCCTTAGGTGAATTTTTTTTTTTTTTTCTGAGATGGAGTCTCACTATGTTGCCTAGGCCATTTCAGCTCACTGCAACCTCTGTCTCCTGGGTTCACGCCATTCTCCTGCCTCAGCCTCCAAGTAGCTGGGACTTCAGGCGCCCGCCACCACGCCCTGCTAATTTTTTGTATTTTTAGTAGAGACGGGGTTTCGCTGTGTTAGCCAGGATGGTCTCAATCTCCTGACGTGACCACCCGCCTCGGCCTCCCAAAGTGCTGGGATTACAGGCGTGAGCCACTGCGCTTGGCCACCTTAGGTGATTTTTAAAAATAGCCTGACTCTTGACTATTTTTCAAATGTAATGGAAATTCAGAGTTGTCCAAAATAACCTACAGAGGTGTAAAATAACATGCTGTTTTGCTTTATAACTAAGTCTACACACTTATGAGTAAATTAGAATAGATTAAAGCCCTCTGAAGGTCTGATATTTATCAGAGGCACAGCTTCTTTTTCAGTTCCCAATCATGATTTTTATCGCTAATAATATAATAAATGTAAAGCACTGTCCACAATGGATCTAATTACAATCATGCTACCAGAAAAAAAAGGTTATATTCATGTATATCATGAGAAAATATTTTCTGTACTGCCATCTCTTTTTAAATAAAAACTTGTTTGAAATATTCTATTAAAAGGTTGCGGAAGAGAATAATCAGCTTTGCAATCTGATCAGAAAAAAAGGTTATATTCATGTATATCATGAGAAAACGTTTTCTGCATTGCCATCTCTTTTTAAATAAAAACTTGTTTGAAATATTCTATTAAAAAGTTACAGAAAAGAATAATTAGCTTTGCAATCTGATTGCAAAAAGAGAATGTACTATTATATGCAATAACTAGAAAAATAAACTTGTGGTATGTTTTTTAAATGCTTAATTCAAACTAATCCTAGACTAGTAGGATTATCAATAAGAACTCTTAAATAAGGCCAGGCACGGCGGCTCATTCCTGTAATCCCAGCACTTTGGGAGGCTGAGGCAGGTGGATTGCTTGAGCTCAGGAGTTCAAGACCAGCCTAGGCAACATAGCAAAATCCCATCTCTACAAAAAATACAAAAATTTGCCGGGTGTGGTGCTGTGCTCCTGTAGTCCCAGTTACCTGGGAGGCTAAGGCAGAATTGCTTGAGCCCAGGAGGCAGAGGTTGCAGTGAGCTGAGATTGCACCATTGCACTCCAGCCTGGGGAACAGAGTGAGACCCTGTCTGAGAAAAAAATAAAAGAAAAAACTCTTAAACGTTTTTAACGTTTTCTAAAATTGGCTAAAAGAAAGCAAGCATTCTTTAAATTAGCAAATCATTAGAAGAAAAGGTATTGCACTCCAAAATCTCAGCTGCAAGATAAATACAAACTCAGGTTACAAATCAATAATGTCTCAATATATATGAAGTTACATTGATGAAAATTTCACATAACACTAAATGGCAGAAAGGCTCATGCAGTCGTCCAGACTCTAACATCACCTTATGTACTAAGGAGTCATTATCCAACTTGAGACACCAGAATTTTGATTCTATAAATATCTCTGAGTGACCATCTACATTTCCAGTTTTATCATACTCCATTTTCCCCATCAAAGCTTTTGTTTTTATTAAGCCCAAGAAGAATAAGACAAAATGAAGAAAAATAGGTATGTGGTACACAAATCCCTCTTGGTAACACAAGAATTGACATGTCTGACTCAGAGAACATATTCAATAAATAACTGTTTATTAAACGAAAAAAATGCAATAAGGACAATAGTCAGAATTGAGGTAAAGTAGATGGCCTGCATTTAAAAAATAGTTTTCCTAATCTTTCTACCACTTCAGGCATCACTTGGATCAATACATTTTTTGTTGGTTAACAATTTCCACACTTACTATGCCCCTGAATGTCTTCAGCCTCTTATTCAGTAGTTTCACATAACATCTAGTCAATATAAAAGGAATAATAAGCTGCGATTAAAAGTAACATAATGCCATGGATACGTTTTTGTTGTACTGTATTAAGTAATTGTAGATTAAACTCTTATACCTTCCCACTATTATGTTGATGGCTGAAGTAATTAAATTATAGGATATAATAAATCATGGTTAGGAAAGATGAAACAAGAAATGGATCTCTATATTTAAGAACAGTTAGCAAACACTCTTTGTTTTTACAAAGCCCAAGGTGACAGATAATTCAGGGGGGTTAGATGGAACTATTCTATATCTTGATTATGATGGTGGCCACAAAAATATATGCATTTGTTAGCAGGGCATGGTGGTGCCTGCCTGTAGTCCTAGCAGGCACCTAGAAGGCTGCGGTGGGAGGATCACTTGAGCCCAGGAGTTAGAGGCTGCAGTGAGCTATCATTTTGCCACTGAACTCCAGCCTAGGTGACAGAGCTAGATCCTGTCTAGAAAAAAAAAAGTCCAGAACCAAAATCCTGGAATCAATAGCAAATAAAACCTGGTGGGAGAAGGTTTTACATTAAAATAGTGTAAGAATATTTTATGGTTTCAGAGTAGAATAAAGGGTTTGATTAATCACATGCTTTATTCAAGTAAATATTCATATTAAAATAACTAAAATGAAAAATAGAAGAACAGAATTCAGTATGTATATCACAATCTAGGAAAAAAAGAATTAAAAAAAAGTTTTAGATAATTAAAAGTAAATATACATTAAAATACGTGATAGATATAAGTATATAAAATATCAAAGTAATTATAAACAAATTAATCTCTCCCCTAAAAGATGAATATTATAATTTTGAATATTAAAGTTGTGTTGCTTCCTGATTACAAAATTTTTATAAGTTAACAGAACAGAAATATTGAAAATAAAAGGATATTTTAAAAGTTTACTAGACACGTAATTACCAAGAAGATGCAGCTATATTTAAATTAAATTTTAAAAGCAAAGATGAAGAGAATCACTTCTCTTTATTAAACAATTAAACTCACCAGGATGATATAAAACTTATAAACTCATATATATCTAATAATATAGTATGAAAATACATAAAAAATTGAGAAAGCTATGAGAAAAAATAGACCTATTTTATTACTAAGTGATTTTATATTTCCCTAAGTTAATAACAGATCAAGCAGACAAAAACAATTCAATGAGTCAGTAAGCTTACAGAAAACTTGAGGAATACCACTAACATGATTGATATAGTATATGTGTGTATGTTTACAATTTTTTACCCCAAAATGAAAAATATGAATATTTGTAAGTATAAATTAGACATTTATAAAATCCAACCATTTACTGGATCATAAATCAAGTTTCAAAATATTTCAAAGATTTGCTATCATAATAATCCTGTCACATTTTCTGTACATGGAGGATTCATATTGGTAATTAATAACAATTTTATAAATATTTATCAATATTTAAAAACTAAAAGCATTTCTAAATAAGTCATTTGCTAGATAGAAATAATGAAAATTAGAAAATACTTAAAGTTCAATAATAATATTGCATATAAAAAAGCACTTAGAGGGAAATTTGTCCTCCAAAATGTTTGTATTAGAAAGACTAAAAATTAATCCGCTAAGTATTCAACTTAGGTAAACAATGACCACAAGAACAAAACCAAAGGAAGTGGAAGAAATTAAATAATAAATGTAAAAACAGAAGATTATAAATAGAAAATGAAGACAAAACAAAAATAATCCGTCAGTTAAAAAGAGATAAATAAATTGATGATTGCTATATCTCTTATATGCAACAGGCACTGTGCTGTCTTCTTAGTATGATACTATCATTATATTTCTAGATCGGTCAAGTATAATTATATCCTCACTTCATGTTAAATGACTTAACAAAGTTCACATGGTTAGTAAGGTGGATATTAAAATATATGTCTCTCAGATCCAAAACCTGTGGGGCTTTTTCTAATATAATTTAAACATCTTCACATTTCTTTATCAAAAAAGGTATTGCTTGAATTCTAGTCTCCTTAGCTTATGCATTACCAGCTGCATGTGATAAAGAAAAAAGTCAAAATAAATTAAAAAGCAAACAAACAATTTTCACAAATTGAAATTTGGAGGACCAAATCATAAAGCTATCTATAACCCTATTACTCATACTGTAATTAATGGACTGGTATAACCTGGATGATTGTTAAAAATGCATAATCTCAGTCCTGAACATGTTCTGTCTAATGTGATGGACCAGAGCTTAGCCAACTGCCATCTGAGAAAACCAAGGAATGTAAAATTTTATTAAATTTATGAGCAACAAAATTGGCCTTCTATTAGTAAAGAACACAGATTTTAATAGGCAACTAGTTCTCTTTGCCACTGACTATTTAAAAAGGAGAAAAAGAAGGAACCTCAATTTAACAAATTAGACCATGTTCAGTTGAAGTCAAGCATCAGAATGACAGGGAGTCTGAAAAATCAAAAGATATAGAGTGGCTAAAGGTACCAGGGACATTTTGACCTGAGAAAGTGACCTGACACCTGCCATCCAATATGAAATTAATTGCTTAACTAAAGCGGCCATAAACAAAATCAGTAATTTAGAGTAATAAAGGAGCAGAATTAAGCTCAATACAAATAAAGATATTTTATTAGGAGGTATCCAGTCACCAAACTAGTAAAGCTAGTCAAAATCCACCATATCCTAAAGAATGTCACAACAAACTGAGTGAATGTTTGCTAGGGATATTGCAGAAGGGCTATTTTCAGAAAAACTGAAGAGGCCTTCCAAGTCTATGTTCAAGTTGTAGTAATAATAATCATATACTTTCTTTACTTATCATGCCCATAATTAATCAAATTTACATAGTTAAAATTTAGCTAGTTCATCTATACCTGTTGTCTAAAACTGGTCTGTAATGGAAAATGCTTAAACATTCTCATATTGTGAAACCATCGTACACTTGCTCATGCAAGATCATTTTCAAGAGGAATGTCATTTCTAGAAAATAGTCCAGCACTAGATCCACACGTTTTCAATAGGTTTTATCAAATTATAAATATATTTACTGAAGTTCAATATGTTGTCATTATGATGTCAGATTAAAAATCAAATGTGAGCTTTTATTTCTTTTTTAAGTAGATTTGGTCATAAAACAAGATTGCTTCCACTATAATTTATTTTCCAATTAATTGCATAATTAAATCTTAAACCACAAGAGAAAATACTCTGTTTCAAGCTGCATATTAGCCTATGGTTTTCATTATATCAACTGACATAATGAGCAAAGTAGTAATTATCACGAAATAGGCCAGTGCTGTATACATAACTCTTTTTTCCGCAAAATGCATGAATAGCTAACATGACTAAGTACCTAAATAAAATCTCTGGTCAAAAATTCATAAAACGAATATAGTGTACATATTCAATGTGTAACATTTTAAAAGAGACCTAGATACAAGACAGATGAATTACAAAAAGACTGATATCACCTCTGGAAGTTGCTTATAACATGGGAATATGACCCGTATTACAGTCACTATTACTTATTTCCATATACTAAAGCATATCCCTTATCTATTTTTCATAACTATGTTAATACTATATAGGTACAATATTATCCCATAATATACAGTTATTCCTTTATATAGAATCCAGTGATTTTTGTTTATAAATTAAGAAAAACCTTTCATAGCTCAAGATGAGAAACGAAAACATTTAGATGTATGTGATGTCTCATAGCTACATATGAAAACAGAACTTTCAAAATGGTATATCAATATAGTATAATCAATCATTCAATCAATCAACAAGTGCTCACTAAGCTTCGAATCTATGTCTATAGTAAAGATTAAATTACAATGAACTCTTTTTTTCCCTTTAAAAAAGTAGAACCTGTTCCATATTTGGATATTAAGGAAATTATCTAAATCTAATTTCCCAGGTATAATGGATTGTGGACTAACAATAAACTAGCAGAAAGAGTCACATGTAAATATGAAAGGAGCAAGCAAGAAAAAACTATGTATAATTTAACCCATTCTATTTGAAGATCTATATGATTTTGTATTTCAATATTTTATTGTCTGTATTTGTTTGTTATAGATATTTTTTGATATGTTGTAAAATTTACAGGAACAGATGTACTATTAAATGAGAGTGACTGTGTAATCTATGCTCACATCTTATTTAATGTTTATGGCCTCCCTCTTAACAAAGCATTGTTAAAGATAAAAACAAGAAAACTTAGATTGAAATTTTAAAATAAAGTACTATACTAATCAATAACAAAAATTCAGACTAACAAAAATATTTACTAAGATGAATATGAAGAAACACATATTGAATCACTGCCATATATCTTTTACAGTATAGTTATAAATTATAAACTCCAGAAGTTTGCCCCAGAAAAGCATATTAATTTGAATTTGAGCAGGAATTATGATATCGATACACAGCACCTAGAGAACATAGTGTATTGAATGGTAATTACAATAATAGAATATAGATTAGACAAATAAAATTTATTTACTTGACTGGTCTTTGACAAATCAAACTGACATTTACTTATTTATTTATTTATTTAAAACAGAGTCTCACTTTGTCACCTAGGCTTGAATGCAATGGCATGATCTTGGCTCACTACAGCCTCAACCTCTGGGGTTCAAGCAGTTCTCATGCCTCGGTCCCCCAAAAAGGGGGAATTACAGACATACACCACTATGCCTGGCTAATTTTTGTATTTTTTTTTTTTTAGAGATGGGGTTTTTGCCATGTTGCCCAGGCAGTATCGAACTCCTGAGCTCAAGCCATCTGCCCACCTCAGCCTCTCAAAGTGCTAGGATTACAGACATGAGCCACTGTGCTCTGCCTAAACTGATGAATTTTAAATCTAATAATTAAAAGCAGGTGTTTGTACTCCTAAATTAATTTCCAATTCAAAACTGTCTTAGATTCAATAAAAGTAATATTTTACAGAATTTGAAGACTCTTTGGAAGATGTATCTTTTACAAATTTTATTATTCTGAGGATCAACAATATTCTCAAAATCCAGTAGTCTTTCAGCTATGCTTAATTCTCTTTTACTCACAACATATTCAACAACTTATACTGTTGAATTTTATAACTGTCACAAAATGAAGCTAATTATAAATTTCAAAAAGGTGTATGAACATAAAACATTAAATTTTAGTTCTAAATACTAAAATTTAGAATACATTAGAGAGAGAGCACTCATTGCAGATACTGTCTTGCCATTTAAATTATGGGTATAAAATATTTTTGAGAATTTTGGAAGAGGAAAATGACAAAAGGATAATGAGTCTAAAAGCTTTTTGTGTTTTTGATTCTAAGAGAATCCATAAAATTCCATAAATAAGATTTCTTTCTAGTATTTTCGAACTCAAATACTAAATTTTAGTTGTAAAATACTAAATTATTTATGCTCACAGTTGCTTTACGCAATATCAAATTTTTGAAGGCAATGTCATCATAGGATCTATATCATTTTCAAATACCTAAGTCCTTGGAGAGATCCTTAAAAGAGAAAAACTGAAAAAAGAATTGTATATTCTTTTAAAACATGGGACCTGGTATTATTAAATTAGATTCAATTGAGAAGAAATATAACCTTTTTGGTTTATATGTAAAACTCTGAAATATGTGACATTTTAGAGATCCACTTAAAACTTATGTAGTCCAGTGAAGTAGATTGATAAGTATTCCAGTGATATATGTAATCCAGTGAAACCAATTGATAGCATAAATGCTGCTTGTATAATGGGGACTTCATGTATAATCTAAATTTGAATACAGAAATAGCTTTAATACATAATTTCTAGGCCAAGAAACACTAAGTATAATTAAGTGTTGAATTCAGTGATTTTAGTGCTGCAATAAAAGTGGGAGCAGAGAGATGTATGAAACAATCAAAATATTAAAAATGAAAATAAAAATACAGATTTTTAACATATTTTCAGCAAACCAATTTCTTCTAAGCTTGTCTCCTGACATGGCCTAAACCACTGGCATTGCTGGTTAATCTCTTTCAGGGGGAAAAAAAAAAGAAACTACTTCAAGATCATAGGCTTTCTATTTTACTATAAAAGTTTACGGTCTGAAATGTTTCAAAGTTAGCAGTCTTGGTAACATTAATTCACTACAAGAACCAATGATCAGATTCGTGAGTAAACCAGAGGAATAAAACATAATTAGTTACCACCAATGTGCAGAGACATTGTAAATGTGATTAAAAGTTTGTGTTTTAATTATAAATCCTATTAACCTATTTCAGTGTCTGAAAATCTTTCAACTTCATTAGTCTATGGTATAAGAAATCTGTTTTTATTTGTGTGAGTGGGTGTGCAGACACTACATATAAATTAATTATTTTCTGGATTCAGTAAAATACATTAACCCTTATAAATCCATTTATTTCACACTAGCTGGAATGTCAAGTATATAGATCACAAGACCAGAACAAAGCAGAATTGTTCCATGCTTCTGCAACCCCTGTATCTCTCTTCTTTGTATTTTTTTTTTTTTCATTTAGTTCTGAATTTAGTCTTGATGATTCCTCTTAAGGCAAATAGTTTTCTAAGATCCTTTCTTCAAAAAATAGTTAGGCCTTCAAATTTGTCCATAAATAACAATCGAACCAATCTCTTAGAATCAAAACCACAAACAGCTTTTAGACTCTTATTTCTTTTGTCATTCTTCTCTTCCAAAATTTTCAAAAATATTTTATTCCCATAATTTAAATGACAAAATAGACAATATCCGCAATGAGCACGCACGCTCTCTCTTTCTCCCCACCTTTATTTTTCTATCTTCCATGGTGTTGCGGTCCTTCTCCAAATCATTTTCTCTGATAATAAGAGGAGTTTCTTTCACCACAAATGTAGATAATTTTCCTGTCTACCCATTACATCCAAATCAATCAGCTGGAAGGAAAAATTGTTCATTCAACCTCAAACTACAGGTATATACAGTAAAAAATACTGTCCACCTTATTTTTAAGGAAGCTATATTTTAAAATTCAAGTCATCAGCAGATGCCATGGTATGTTTACTGCAATGTAAGAATACCCATCCTCCTTGCCAATCGGATAGTGAGGCTGTCATTACAATGTTGAAAACCAAGTGATGATATACAATATTTAACATTCAACAGGTGGTGAAATTATAAAACAAGTCCAAAGCACAGTAATAACAAATGGTCTTTATAGTGTGGAGCTGAGATGCAAGTGATTCAGGTTCTGAAAAAGAAAATGCCAAATTAATTTATTTGTAACTCTCAACTCCTTGGCTTTATTGGATCGAAAAAGCAGATTACTGCCTTTTTATTCCACTTGGTTCCTTCATTGTCATTATTTCGATTCTGTGTCAGCATCCTAGATGACACTTAAATGGACTGAACTAGTACAGAGCTTAAATAACTGAAACTAATGAAGACCTATGGTCATAACCAGACTGCCCACACTTTTGTAGACACCCATCAGAAATAAAGAATCGTAATTATTTTATAGGGCCACTTTCCACTTTCAGTTACAAGTCTCACATTCTTCTTTGAGTTTGGGGTGTATCTATTCATGATTTTTTAAAAAGTTGGATAATTCAAATGTATGGGGAAAGGTATACGTCTTTAGATTTCTAAGTAAAAAATATTGGAAAATGTTCCTCAAAGGTTTTTCAAATGATACATAGAGCTCTTTGGGAGCTCCTTGAGAGTGGCGGGAGTGTTTTCTTTCTCTTTATTTCTCAAAGCACATTTAGGTGCTCACCAAATGTTGGGTGTTTAAAGTCAGATAACTTACTTGAAAGGACTATTAAATTGAACTGAATAGACTTCCTAATTGCATCTGCAATAGAAAGGGCATTCAAGCCAGGACTTGAATCGCTGGGGATCAATAATCTGTTATCTTTTCAGGATAAAATGAAGACATGATTAATACTGATGTTGGTCTTTTGTTTTTCCTTTCCATCATTTACTTTGTTTTCTAATGCAAGAGTAAATAAAATTATTCAAGCACTAAAATCTGAAAAAAAGCAATAGAGAAAGCATAGCTACCGTATGAATACAGAACTAGTTTCTATATACACACTGATGCACCTGGAAAGCAAATTTACATAGATATATGAAAAAAGCATTACATATCCCCCATCTCTGCCACTTTTAATACCAAAGTTTGATATGCATCCCTCTATAACTTCTTTATGCATAAATATTATGTTTTTATACACATATATCCATAGATTATTTGTCTTTTGTTTGTTGATATTTTATACAGGCTTTAATCTTCATGGGAAAACAAGTTTGTTTGATGATTGATCCAGGTAGTCTCCTGAAACAGCCCGGCAATGAGCTAGCTGGGGCCAGGATTTTCCTCCTCTTCCAGCAAAGGGTGGTTTGAAGGATCTTAACTTCTTTCAATGTGTCCAGTTGGGAGGCAGTTGGCATTCTCATTACTCCCTTACTAGCTGATATCCTGATTCAGACTATCTTTCCAAACTCATACTGTTTCCCCCCATTTTTGAGGTCACTTTCATACTCATCTCTCATAAAATAAGAACACCAAAGCAGTAGGTAACTTTCCTGGAACAAATTTCCTTGGTGTTCCCTGCTGTGCCCAGAGAAGGAAGCATGTATTCTGAAGAACTCCATGAAAACTGGGGACTTATCTGTATCTGCGATCTGCCCATTAGCTCCTATCAGAGCAAGATGACACTTCTAGTGTTTTGCCCAAAACTTCTGCTCATCAGTGGCATCAAATGCAGGGTAAGCACCACTACCTACTTAAAGCATTTAACTGAACACATTAACAAAGGGAGATATTTCTCTGGGGTTACAGCAGCTCATAGAGAAGATAATAGCCATATGGTCTTGTGGTCTGTCAGGCAGTGATGCCCTAAAGTAGGTAAATCACTTGGCTGTGGTAGAGTACCTATAATCTTTAATAAAACTGCTCTTGAATTTTCTATTTTATTTATTTTGAGGCAACAACAGCTTCTGGATCACAATAAACTCCTCAATGAAAATAAGTTTTCTCCTACCTGTTAATGATTAGCAATGAGTAGATTTGTTAAGTGCTTCAAAAATTAGTAATTGCCATTCATTTAACCCATCTAATAAGCCAGGTCCTGTTTAGGAAAATGACATATATCATTCACTAATCACTTAATACAAAACTATTGCGTATCTACAGTTTACCAGGCACTAGCTTAGGCAATGGAGATACGATACCCTAATAAGAAACCTAGTTTAATAAACACATGCTTATAAGACAGAGAGACAGAATAGGCACAGGATGATTCAGGAAGAATGTCTAATTGTTAACTAAAAGAGTAAGGCAAGAGTTGGCCAAGCAGGGATGTGAGGAAAGACATTCCAACAGAAAACAACATTTGCAAAAGTCTGTAAGGCATATCTGCCAAACTTACGGAAATGGAACAGGCTGTGCAAAGAACAGAGTCATGAGAGATAAGGCCCAAGAGGTAAATCAGTGGCCAGACAATGAATGGTCATGTAAAATATGCTAAACATTTTTGATAAGGGGAGCTGTACAAGAAAGAAAAATTAATAAAGTTAAAAGATACAGAAGGTCAAATAGAAAGGATTTAGTGATTGGATATTCTCATTCATGAAGATGGAGGGTTAATGATATCACCCCAAGGTCTAAGTTTGATAACTGGTGGGATGGAGACTTCATTCATAAGGAAAAGAAGGGAAAGCTAAACAATGGTACAGGTTGCTTTTGTTGGTGAGAAAAAACACAGAGATAGAGGATTCTGCTTTGGAAAAGTGAGTTTGAAATACTGTGGGACATAAAAGTAGATGCAGCTGGTGGTAGTTAGATATATTAGGCTGAAGTTATGGAAGATATTTGGGTTGATGATTTAGATTTGTAGCTGAAAAATAAAGACAACTGAGAAAGCATGGACAGGAAAGTAGGAGGGGAAATGCAGTATCATAGAAGCCAATTAATAAGATATTTTATTTCCTTAATTACACAAGTTATATATGCTCCTTATACTATGATCCAAGTAATAAAATGTGCATTAAGAATGAATAATGTTTCCTCCACCTGACACAATCTAAATCACAAAAAGACATTAGTAACATTTTTGTGGATATCTCACCGGACATTTTCTATGCATATATAAATACACACATCTATATGCATAAACATGCACATTTATACAGCAGGGATCATATCATATATTCTGCAACTTACTTGTTTTATTTAAAAGATTGTGGCTATATTTCACTATCAGTACATAGAGATTTATAATATAATTTTTAATGGTTGGATGATATTCCATTGTATGAATATAGCATAGTTAATATTTTAAATTTATATTTAAATGTTTATTATAGAAATAATTCAAAGACATTGTGAAAAAAGAAACAAGAAAAAAAAACTTATACTCCTCCTCCTCTACCTCAGAGTCAACCAGTGTTAATCTTTTACTCTTTAGGACATCTGGAGGTTAAGTTTTCAAATATGACACTTAAAATTTTATTATATCATTATCAGCTTTAGATCTCCATTATTTGCCACCTTTAAAGATGAAAAATTTTGGGATTTTATGCAATCCCTCATCTCCCTTTCCCTCCACATCCAAATGTTTGTGAGTTAATCATTTTAATTTCTTCTTGGGTTTTCACTTTTTAAAACTTTCTTTCTTTACATGACAAATTGTAATTTCTTTTTTTAAAGCTAGCACTTAATATTATCTATTTTTCCCTGGATTAAAAGAAAGAAAATTAGCTCCTTAACCTCTATCTTTTCTTCCATTTCCTAAAAAATTTTAAGAAAAATTATTAAGGGCTTACAACTTTTACGTTCTCTTCTGTAAATATGCATCCTAGGGAGAATTTTCTGTTTCTATAGCTTAATATAAAAAGGTTAAACCACAGTGCATAATTTAACATGTGATTATGAAAACATTATGTACCACAGAATTAAAAAGTTAGATTGAACCCATACAGATGTAAGAACAAGCCATTGAAAACTCTTGTTTCTAGCTTCCTTCCCATCTTCTGGATAAGATTCAGGAGTTACTCTATTTTTATATTCTATATTGTCTCATTTTTTGGAGTAGGGTAGTATCTTTTTATTTTCTGGAAAACTCCCTAAAATGATTGTTTTCACAGAGTAAATATACATAATGATATTTCTTAGTTATTCTATGCCTGGAAAAGTGTGTAATTTACACTCACATTTGATTGATAACACATCCAGATGTAGAACTCTAGGTTTAAAACATTTTTTTTTCCTCTCAGACTTAGGAAGTCATTGTTCTAAGGTTCTGTGTTGCTGACGAGAAGTCTGATGTCTTTCTGAGTGCCAATCCTTTGAAATCAACATAATGCAATATACTTTGTTTTATTTCTTTCTAAATAGTTTTAAGGTTTTTCTCTCTAATCTTGATATTATGAAATTTTTACTGTTTGAGTCACTTTGCCTGATGTTGTTCAGCAATTGAAGACTTGGGTTTTCTACCCATGTATACAGTACATCAGATAAGACAAACTAGTGTTTTTCTACTCTCCATCTAGCACTCCTTTTGTGGGCTCTTTCTCCCATTTTTTTGTTACTTAACTTTCCTCATAATCATTTTCTTCTGTTTCTTTTCTGTCCAAATTCTGTCAAATTTCCTTGATTTTTTTCTTTCAGATTACTTATTGCTATTTTTTTGAGATAATTTGTTCTGCTATATATCTTAACTATGTTGATTTTTACCTTTTGGACTTTGGCTATCTTTTTTATTTCCACACTCATTTATTATATTTATAAATAATTTTTCCAACAGATTCAATTTAGACCTAAATATTTATAAGGGTAATGAGAATTATTGTTAAGGTTTCTTTTGTTTTGTTTTGTTTTGTTTGTTCTCTGCATTATCTCTATTTCCTCCAGGGTTGATCTGTTTTGGTATGTTTTGGTTTGTTTTTAGTTCATCTTGGATCTTTCTCTTGATGATATTGCCTTCAGATGTCATGCTGTTCATCATTCATAAATATAAATGTACTATGTTAACAAGTGTGCCGAGCCAAATGTGTTTTCTCACTAGTTGTATATGTCTCTTCTAGATGATTACTCCCTTGAATTGCAATATCAATTGCAATTTCTATAGAAATATTGAGGTATGTAATCTTCTTACATACATATTGAGGCAGGTAATCTTCTTATAGTTTGAATAGATAAAAATCAGGCCAGGCATGGTGGCTCATGCCTGTAATCCCAGCACCTTGGGAGGCCAAGGCAGGCCAATCACGAGGTCAGGAGATCGAGACCATCCTGGCTAACACAGTGAAACCCCAACTCTACTAAAAATACAAAAAAAAAGAAGATAAGCTGAGTGTGGTGGTGGGCGCCTGTAGTCCCAGCTACTTGGAAGGCTGAGGCAGAAGAATGACATGAACTCAGGAGGCAGGGCTTGCAGTGAGCCAAGATAGTGCCACTGCACTTCAGCCTGGGCAACAGAGTGAGACTCCATCTCAGCAACAACAACAACAACAAATAAAAATAATAATTAAAAAAACAAGAAATCAGACTCCTAAACTTGTTAGACTAAGGAGGCTGTAATTGGGCAGAGAAGGAATCATTTTACTCCTGTATGAAGCTATGTTTCCTTTCATTTTGTTTTTTTGTTGTTGTTTTATGAGTCTCCAGCAGGAGTTAATATATCTAACAAAGTTTTAATGGAACAGAGCCATGCACATTTGTTTATGTATTGCCTATGGGTGCTTTCTTGCTGTAATGACAGAGTTGGGTAGTTGTAACTACAAAGCCTAAACACTTACTACATGATCCTCTGTTTAACCCACTTATGCCTAGTGTTCCATTAGTGGAGTGCTAAGCATGTGGGAGTTACTTATATCCTACTGCTCAAGGTCATTGCCAAGGTCTGATTTTTCACTCATGCAAAAATTCAAAAAATTGCAATCTCCGGCATAAATGGGTTAAAAAGTTTGCCAACTCTTGATCAAAGCTACCCTTAACTTCTGTGATACTTCTTTCCCACTCTCTAATACTCACTAGTAGCAGTGCCCACAAAGAGCACTTTCTGGTTTTAGGGAAGAATTCTCAGGATTTATCTTAATGTCAAAAACTCCAATTGCTAGATACTTGGTTTACAATGGAACAGGAATGGAATGCATCTCTTTCAGATGTTTCTAAAGGCGTTTACTTCATAAATTAGCTGGTTGATTTACATTGGTCTTCGCATTTGCCGACTCTGAAGCTGAAGCATCTCTGGACTCCCTTGGGAGGCCCCTGCTTATATCTGGTATCACTTGCTCCAATTTTTGCAGGATATTCTACATCAATAATATGTAGTCTGCTTTCTATATTCCAACTATCATATAAACATTTCTGATCCATTGCTTGCATTTGTTTATGTTTATTATCATTGTAATGATGTCATACTGTCTGTTTTCTTTCTTTCCTTCCTTCCTTCCTTCCTTCCTTCCTTCCTTCCTTCCTTCTTTCCTTTCTTTCTTTCTCTCTTTCTCTCTCTCTCTCTCCCCCTCTCTCTCTCTTTCTTTCTTTCTTTCTTTCTTTCTTTCTTAGAGATAGGGTATCACTATGTAACCCAGGCTCAAAGTGGTGCAATGATACCACACTGCAGCCTCAAACTTCTAGGTTCAAGCAATCCTCCTGTCCCAGCCTTCTAAGTAGCTGAGACTAGAAGTGCATGCTACAATGCCTGGCTTGTTTTTGTGAAATTTCTGATGGGTCTATGAGAATTTTGGAAAGATATGAGCTACATTTTTGTGCTCAAGATGTCATCTGGAACATGAAACTTAAAAAAATGTTTTACAAGGAGGAATAAACAATATTGCTAAATACTGCAGAGACTTCAAGTCAGACGTGGGTAGAAAAGTGGCTCTAGATATAGAAACAAGGATGTCATTGGTTACCTTGGAGTTAGAAGGTTAACTGACATAGTGAGGGAAGAGGGCAGAAAACAGCAATGTAAGGAATGGCTGCGATTTGAAGAAAACAACGTGAACACATGCAACATTTTAAAGTTTGACTTGAAGAAGAGTAATAGGCCTACATCTGGCTGGAGATAGGTGATTAAATTGTAGACTTCTGCTAACTTATTTATTGTTGCTGCTGTTCTTTTTTGGGAGAGAAGAGAATACATCAAATTTAAAAGTGAAAGAAGCCTTGAGACAGAAAGGAGATTAAAAAAGAGTGAGAGGGAATACTTTATTAAATGTATCCTTGAAAAAGCAGAAAAGAATAGAATCCTGGCACAGATAAAATAATTCACTTTAGGTAAGACGGCAGGAACGAGAAAAGGCAAAAAATGAAGGATGTGGATGCAATTTAGAAATTGATGGCAGGACATTGCAAAGGTTTTCATTCTATTGCTTTTATTTTCTACATGAAGTACAAAGAGTATGTTAGGTATTAGCTAACCTTAGAAATTCAAAGGCAGTTGGAATAGCTGCCACAGATAATGGAAGATAGAGAGAACTTGGATAATACTGAAGTACTGAGGAAATACTGAGGTTTCAATTGAGGATAGGTATCATTCTTTTGTAGTGACACAAGCTTCAGTTTGTAATTTCTATAATAGGTTTACACAGCCTGAGTAAGAGTACAAAAGAGGCCAATAGTTGGGGTTTCGCCCAGCAGGGGAGTGGGGGATTAGCAGGAGACTAACTGATATTTGGCCATGATGTCTAAAATGTATAGCAAAGGAAGCAGAATTAAAGGTGACTAATAGAGATAAAAGTAGAGGATTTAGGGACTGAGTACCTCTGTGGTAAAAAAAAAAAAAAAAAAAAAAAAAAAATGCAAGAAAGGGCAAAAACACGGAGTGAGAGAGTTGCAGGAAAAGAAGCTGGGATTACAGTAAAATGCTTAAGTATAAAATAATAGAGAAATCACTTCTATGCCATGAGCCCTTCTTTGTGTAGCTGTGGAAATGAGTTGTCTAGTTAAATTCTCACATCAAGTTGAAGAATTATTATGAACTTCCTCTCAGAGATGAGAAAATCTCAGAAAGGAAAGAAAAGAATCTGGAATTTGGAGTGTCAAAAAGTAAAGAATTTGGAAGGCCAAAAAATAGAGTCTGGAATCTCAACACCAAAAAGTAAAGAAACTGGAAGTTGCAAACTATAGGTGTTTTTCCAGAAAGCCTTATGTTTTTTGAACTCTCTCCATGTCTCAATGAGACTTCCAATGAGAAAGGAGCCATTAGAGAACTGAAATTCTAGGCCGGGCGCGGTGGCTCATTCCTGTAATCCCAGCACGTTGGGAGGCCAAGGCAGGCAGATTACCTGAGGTCATGAGTTCAATACCAGCCTGGCCAACAGGGTGAAACCCCGTCTCTACTAAAAATACAAAAATTGGCTGGGTGTGGTGGTGAGCGCTTGTAATCCCAGCTGCTTGGGAGGCTGAGGCAGGAGAATCACTTGAATCCAGGAGGCAGAGGTTGCAGTGAGCCAAGATGGCTCTACTGCCCTCTAGCCTGGGTGACAGAGCAAGCCTCCATCTCAAAAAAAAAAAAAAAAAAAAAAGAGAGAATTGATGTTCTAGTCTGCTTCCATGGGGCTTCAAATCCTGGAGCAAATCAATCCCATCCCTTCCTACACTATCTATGTACCTTTCCAGACAATTTAAATAAAGAACTTGACCCCTTCATTAAAAATTTTGAGAACTCTCAGATCTGGAGGGACTTTTAAATTTGCAACTAAGTTCTTTTAAGGGCACTTTAAAGAGGGATATTTTGGAATTTTCTTCAATTAAAATCTCATTTTAGATTCTAAGGAACTTCCCTAAGTTATGAGAATACATGTTATGATTCAGATATATAGCTATGCCTACTCATTGGGACTTTTTCCCTATAAATATTGTGAAATAAAGCATCATACATTTTGGTGGTATAGAGAGAATCACTGAGTAATAGACCTCACCAAATAAAGCATTTTTATTTTAGAAGCATAAGTAAAACCTAAGAAGACTCTGCTGGATTTGTTTTCAGGAAAGGTTTCAAAATTGAAAGACTGGGATGCACAACAGTAAAGCAGTAGCTGTGTTTTAACAGATGAAAACAATGCTAATAAGCCTATAATAAATCCCTGTGCGATAGTGACTGGAAGAATAGTAGAGAGTGAAATGGAAAAATCCACTGTTTATTCCTGATTCTTAAAAAAAAAAAAAAAAAGCCAATTAATACCTCCTCTTTGCTAACGCACTTTAGTTTGTTTGTTTTTCTGTTTGAAGGTATTTTAAGAAGGCAAGGAAAAGGATAACAAGATTTAAGTGAGAAGAGAAGCCTGATAGTGAAACTGGAAGGCGCCAAAAATAGCATTCCCAGGTGTATTTGTAAATGTGTTTTACATGCTGAGAATCTGTCCCTTGTAATGCTCATGGGCTAAGAGTCATTTGTCATAGCAACCTTCATCAACCATCCTAGGTGAATACTTTCTACCTTGTTTAGCTTATCACTTCACTGCATTTATTTCCTTCAAAGTATCTGTTTAAATACCTGTTTTGTTTTTAGTTACTCTTACTTCCTCATGTCTTAAACCCTATTTTAACTATATAAGCTATTAAATCAGGAACAATGCTGTTTTTGTGCACTATTGTCCACCAAGAACCTTACAAACAGTATGCACTTGAAATCATTTGTTGACTTAACTAATGAATTTGCCATGCTCCTCAACTTGATGGCAACAATTTTCAAATTAAGACTTACTGTGTCACTTAATGACTGTATTTGGGCATAGGTAACAGATCTTACAGTGGCTAATCCAAAGGGGATCACTGTTTTCTGTGTTTTAGTTTATGTTTTTTTGATATATCATAATAGCTGTACTTATTTTTGGGGTATATGTGATACTTTGATACATGTATACAATGTATAATAATCAAATCAGGATAACTGGGATATCCACCACCTCAAACGTTTATCTTTTGTGTTGGGAACATTACAATATCCTTCTAGCTATTTTGAAATATGCAATAAATTATTGTTAAGTACAATTCCCCTACTGTACTATTGAATACTAGAACTCATTCCCTTTCTCTGATTGTATTATTGTACCCATTAACAAACTTATCTTCATACACTCCTTCCTCCTTTCCTTTCCAGCCTCTGGTAACTACCTTTCTAGTCTCTACCTCCATGAGATAAACTTTCCTTAGCTCCTACATGAGTGAGAACATTTAATATTTGTCTTTCTCTGCCTGGCTTATTTCACTTAACATAATTACCTCCAGCTCCATCCATGTTGTTGAAGTGACAGGATTTTATTTTTTATGGCTGAAAAATATTTCATTGTGCATATATATAACATTTTCTTTGTCCATTCATGCACTGATGGACAGTTAGGTTGATTCTGTATTTTGGCTGTTGTAAATAATGCTACAATAAACATAGGAGTGCAGACGTCTCTTCAGCTTACTGATTTCCCTTTTTTTGGTTACATACCAAGCAGTGGGATGGCTAAATTATATGATACATGTACTTTAAGTTTTTGAGAAACTTCCATACTGTTTTCCATAATGGCTATACCATTTTACATTCCCACCAACAGAGTACAAGTGGTCCCTTTCTCCACATCCTTGTCAGCACTTAATTGCTGTCTTTTTTATAATAGCCATTTTAACTGGGATAAGATGATATTGTATTGTGGTTTTTATTTGCATTCCTGTGGTGATTAATGATGTTGAGCATTTTTTTCATACACTATTGGCCATTTGTATGTCTTCTTTTGAGAAATGTCTATTCAGGTCTTGCCCGTTCTTTAATTGGATTATTCGGTTTATTGCTTTTGAGTTGTTTCAGTTCCTTAATATAGTCTAGTAATTAATCCTTTATCAGATGGGTATTTTGCAAATATTTTCTCCCATTTTGTGGACTGTCTCTTTACATTTTTCCTTTGCTGTGCATCTTAGCTTGATATAATACCATTTGTCTATTTTTGCTTTGGTTGCTTGTGCTTTTGAGCTCTTACCCAAAAAATCTTTGTCCGGGCCAATGTCCTGTAGCATTTCCTCAATATTTTATTCTAGTACTTTCACAGTTTCATGTGTTACATTTATGTCTGTAATCTATTTTGAGTTAATTTTTGTATATGTTGAAAGACGGAGATCTAGTTTTATTCTTCTGCACATAGATATCCAGTTTTCTCAGCACTATTTATTGAAAAGTGTTCCTTTCACAATGTATGTTATTGGTGCCTGTGGTAAAATAAATTGGCTACAAGTGCATGAATTTATTTTTGAGTTCTCTATTCTGTTCCATTGATAAATGTGTCTTATTATGCCAGTACCATGCTATTTTGGTAAATATAGCTTTGTAGTGTAATTTAAAATCAGGTAGCTTGATACCTCCAGCTTCGTTCTTTTTGGCTCAGAATTGCTTTAGGTTTTTGAGGTCTTTTGTTGTTGCATACAAATTTTAAGATGACCATTTTCTATTTCTGTGAAGAAAGTCATTAGTATTTTGACAGGGATTGCACTGAATGTGTAGATCACTTTGGGTAGCATGAATATTTTATTTTCATATAATAACATTTGGCCAGGCACGGTGGCTCACACCTGTAATCCTAGCACTTTGGGAGGCCAAGACAGGTGGATCGCCTGAGGTCAGGAGTTCGAGACCAGCCTGGCCAACATGGTGAAGCCCTGTCTCTACTAAAAATAGAAAAATTAGCCGTGTGTAGTGGCTGGCGCCTGTAATCCCAGCTACTCGGGAGGCTGAAGTAGGAGAATCCCTTGAACCTAGGAGGCAGAGGTTGCAGTGAGCCAAGATTGCGCCATTGCACTCCAGCCTGGGCGACAAGAGTGAAATTCCATCCCCAACCCCCACCCCCCAAAAAAATTAAAAATTAAAAATTAAATAAAAATAGTGTTCAGGGTAAATAGTTCAGGAAACGTATGACAAGTCTACAACTCACCACTTGCCCTGGGATCCTTTGATTTTTTTTTTTATCCCATCCTTAGAATCCATCATGAGAACTGCTGGAAAAATGAAAAATTACTTTCAGTGGCAAAAACCACAATTACTTTTGCACCAACCTGATAGTTTTCATGTATTTGTTTAAGATGGAAAGATTTCAAAAGTATCAAAAATCTGTTAATAAGAAATAAGTTTGGGCAAATAATAGTCTCATACTAGAATGTTTCTTGATTGATATACAACCCAGAAAAACCCTAATAAAACATTATCATCGCCTGGTCTGTATCACTCCAACAAGCAATAATGAGCCATTATAGACTGTTCTATGTAGGAAACCAAGTTTTTATCAGAAGAAAGTCCAGAGAGTACAGTGTTAGAGCAAAGAGAAGGCTAAATGAATTAAATATTTAATGGCAGGACAGGCCAGCCTGGTATATACACACCAACTTTAGGGATGGTTTTTCCAATTAGATTTAAATATTCAGGTTGTTGAGAAAGACATCCTCTCCTCTAGACCATATTTGTATTGACACAGTCAAGCTATTAATTCTGAGATCCTCTCTTTTCCATACTTCATTTTATGACTAACTCTTTTTTGACGGGTACATTCTTTCTTTTGATATTTTACTGTCTTCAGTTATAATAAATTTAGTCTTAACAATTGCAGAAGCTAATCTTTCTCTTTCAGGGAAATTTGCATGTCTCTGATCTGATGCATTTACTTCACAGTTTAACTGTCAGAAAGTAATTTTGTTTCCACTTTTTCCAAGTTCTCCTGGAACTTTCCAGCACAGTCGTAAAACATTGACAAATAATGTGAACATGGTTTTCGATCTTAAAGTTGACTAATAAATATTAACCATAAAATTTCCTTCAATGTTTGTTTAATTTTTCTCTCAATTGCCCCTGAGGCTGATGAATTTTTCCTTATAGTATTTTAGGAATAAAGATTCTTCTGCTCATGTTCTAATATCAATATTGGCTTCCCCTTGGAGACTTTTGATAAACATGTTATTTTCTTAATATAAGACTTTTTAAATGTCTGAGCATCTGGTTGCTTAACATTCACCAACATATTATCAATTACTTCTCTTTTTAAGAGTAAAGAATTTGAAATTTGAATGTTCCAATTTCAGACTGGCCTTATATTACTAATTGTGATTTTATGTAACTGTCTTGACATCCCTGAACTTTATTTTATTTACCAGTGATATAGCTGCCAACTCTATCGCACACCACTGTTTTAAAGATCAGATCAGATTACATAAGCACGAGAACAAATAGGGTGGAAAGATAATCTTCTTTTAGGCAAGAATTTCTACGTGTTGCTGAACTCCAAAGCTCTATAATTCTGGGTAAAATAACTTTAAATGCAATTGTCTGTTTGAATGCACCCTATGTAAATATCTAGCCACAGCTATTTCTTTGGTGGTTTGGATGGAAGCTGGATGTGCAAATTGTGGTACGTGAGGTGTGTATGTAAGACCCTTTAAAATACAGGAGAAATTCAAAGTGAAGAGAACGGAATAAAGACTGAAAGTTGAGGGCGAAGGACTACTGCTCCTAGAACTGCCATATTCTAGAACTCTGAGACATCTGAAAATTCTAAATTTAAACTTAGCCCTTTAGGTTCTTGTGAACATATGTTGGTCAAAGTATGAAGACAGAGCCTATTTTATTTAACAACTTACTTATTTGATAAATTACTTTAAATAGGCATAGGAAATTTTAAAATTAAGCATGTAACTGGATTGTTTGTAACTGAGAGGATACATGCTTGAGGGAATGGACACCCCATAATCCATGATGTGCTTATTTCAAATTGCGTGCCTGTATCAAAACATCTCATGTATCCCATAAATATATACACCTACTATGTACCTATAAAAATTAAATAATAATAAAAGTAATAAAATAAAATAAATATTCAGGCATATGATATATACCCTTGCCCCAGGCACAAAGATATTATCGGCAGGTTGCTTAGTCTTTCTGTATTTCTATACTTAGAAAATATCAACATTTAAATATAGGCCTGTAGAAGGAGGGGTATCCCTACCTCCTTAATTCATAGGGGATATAATCGAGCTAGTGTTATTAGGTACAAGTCACCACAAACAAGACAGGAAGAAATGTGTGCAGATATAAGATATGCTTTTCTTCTGCTTCAAAAAGTGGTCAGTTAAGAAAAAATTTAAACTTAATGGAGAAGTTCTTGAGACAGACTCTCTTAATGTAAAGACAAGCCAACTGTGACCAAAGAAGTCATTGTGCAAATGTCCAGATCAGAAAAGTACTCTAAAATGTTGTGTGGAACACATATCCCTTGTAATGTCATTGCTTCTACAGTTAGGTTCACAACTTTGTGTTTTTTCATTTGTTTGTTTTAGTCATGGAATAGATCAATGAATCTTCTATGTTAAAAGCATCTTCCATGTTCAAGGAAGTTTTTTGTATTTTTTTAACTTATATTACTTTATATTTTGGGCTATTTTTACCTTCATGAACAATAACAAAGCACCAATGTCTATGATTAGACATGATTGAGTGCATGTGTGTATGTCTATTTCGGTAGCTGTCTGCATTTTTTTTGCATTAATTTTTACTTAAAACTAGGATTCCATTTTGCACCATGTACTTTTAATTCATGGATTTATATTATAAATTGATTTAATGAAAGGGAATAATTAAAGCCCACAGTATAATAAAATCTCAGATCTACTCCTGTATATTTTACTTACCTGCAGGGTTAGAGCATGAATTACCAAGATAATCGCCTCTACTATCCACTGCACATGCCTAAACAATTTAAAGTTTAAGCATTATTTTACTTTCACATTTTTGCTCCTCTTTTCTTACATAAACAAATATGTCTTTCTTCCTCTGCTTTACACCCTAGTTGTTTGTCTGGTTATCTCTTTTTCTCTTCTTGTTATGTACTACATATGTCCATGACTCTAGCTGTTTGTCTACTTAGGTTTTTTCTCTTCTGGTTATTTACTATGTATATCCATGACTAATATTCCTGTCTTTCCAATATATAAACATTTGAAGGCAAGTCGTTTTCCAGAAAGATTTCCATGCATGAGTAACAGGTATTCTGAGAGTGAAATTAACCATCTCGTATTCCTCGTCCTTTTATTCTGCCAAATGAGAAAACTAATCTTGTTATGTAAGAAGTCATTACTTCATCTACTCATCAGCTGTTTTTGACATGCTCCAGTTGGCTCTCAGTTTGGAAATAAAATTGCACAAGGATGAAAATGAAGCCTGTTTCAGAACACTTTCAAGGAAGATTTGTTCCTGTAATGGGCTCTTTGCCGAAAGATACGGTTTTTAATTTGTGAGAAAATAAAAATGCAGTTCAAACAAGCGAAACATATAAAGTCAGAGGTCAAAAGACATTCTTCTTTTTATAGCAAGGAGGTTCAAACTCTGTATTAAGTGAAATTGAAAACACACATTTTTTCCTGTCTTCCACTTCTAGCAGTTTGGGCAACGTATCTGTGAAAACAACTTAAAATTAAGTCAGGTTTGGATCTGTCAGTTTTCTACACATATTAGTCTCAGAATCTACTTTTTTACCCCCAGGTAAGTATTTAGTATGTTAACTTCAGTCTTACTATCTCTATTTCCTTGTAGTTATAGTTCTCTCCTTACCACATTTTGGCAAATGAAATATTTCTAACATGATGTATGGAATAATAAAGAATGTTTGTATTATGTTTCCCACAGTAGCTCTGGTTGCAAGAGTTTTTATAAACATTGGAACTGAGAGCAATCCAAAAGGGTATATTGAAATAATCAAGGCTCAGGAAGAACACCAAAGTCTGAGATAAGGTTACTTATCAATATCATTATTACTATTACTATTATTATTTTATTTAGATATTTATAAAAGGTAGCAATTAAAAATATAAATACTCTGGGGGGAAAAAAAACAAAACAAAACCTTTTCTGTATGCATATCTCAGATTTTCCACTATCTAGCTGTGTGATCTTGGGCACTCAACATCTCTGTGCCTCGACAGCCCCATCTATTGAATGGAGGTATAAAAATGAAGTAGATCCTAATTCATACAGTTGCTGTGAAAGTTTAATGTATCATTACAAAGAGCCATCATTTGCTAAGCACTTGCATTGTATCAGACACTGTTCCAAGTAATCTAAAATACAAACATTTGGTAACTTTAAGAAAGTCTTAAAATACTAACTTCCAAAGCACATTGAGGATTTACATACTCCTTGAAGCATTTATAGCTTCATTTATAGGAATGTGAAGTAATGCTTCTCTCACATCAAATACTAATTTATTAGTTTACTAATATTTAAATGGATGATATATAGATCCAAGTGCAAACACAAGATCCAAATAAAAACACATAATGATTAGAATTATTTCCTGTAGAAGGCATTTTGCAAAGAACATCAACATGAAAGTAAACCAACTCATAGAACTGTGTACTTAAATATATGTACTCTTCTTGTATGCAAAACAGGCTTTAATAAACTTGAATGAAAAACAAACAGAAAGTAAACCAAATCATTGGTTAATTTGTTGATAGCATGGGTAACCATGTTGTAATTGACTTACTATATTTTTAAAGGATCTCTCCTAACACCTACTAAATGTTTCTTCTCTGACTACAACAAATAGATTTGCATTAGAAGGAGGTCTTTACCCAACTGAGTACTGGATGACCACATCATTGACATATACACTTCGCCAATCCCAACGGCTCTACCACATGTATTTTTTCCTGGCTTAAAGCAATTTGCACTCTATACATGTAGGACATCCATAAAATGTACAGTTATCATTATACATAGTAGCTATTTAGCATAAATAATTTTAGATGATTTTCCATTAGAAACACAAAACTATTAACTATTCTGCAATAGCAAAAATCATGAGAATCAAGCT
Source organism: Pongo abelii (assembly GCF_028885655.2). Taxonomy (NCBI): domain Eukaryota; kingdom Metazoa; phylum Chordata; class Mammalia; order Primates; family Hominidae; genus Pongo; species Pongo abelii. Next base: position 43,745,454 of record NC_071988.2, read on the forward strand.
CCTAAATTATCAGTGCCATCCAAAGAGTTGTTTTTAAGTTTGACAAATAATAAATGTGGCTGAACAAAGTGGGGAAAATAGTTCCAGCTTTTATGGAGTCTTAACTACCTACAAGTAATTTTGGAAAATCCATTAATCCCTTAAAATTACAGAGCTCTGGACTTGACTTTATTATTGACTGTCAGTAGAGACTAAGTTTACCATCACTCCACGGCAGCTAAGGACAGCAGTACAAGGGGAAGGAAAACTGGGTTCCAGTCCCCATTCGGTAGACACTTAGGTGTCCAACCATGCAAGTTACTTACTCTCCCAGGGCTTTTGTTTTCTTATCTACATAACTGACAGATTATAAATTCTTTCTTATAGTCTTGCTAAGTTTTGGGATCATGGTTAAGCACCATAAGAAGCGGAGTGTTCTTTTTAGAATGTTACATCAAATAAGTAAATATTACCTTAGGTCTTGAAAGAGTTAACGGGTTTCAATACTTCAAGAATAAATCCTCCACTTTTTTTTTTTTACGATAAAAAACAACCTCGCTGGGGTTTGTTTTTCTTGAAATCTGTTATATTTAAAACATGCTGAGATATCAAGAAATGACCAATCTAATTACTTGCATTTTTGGCAAAGATTTAGTTTCTTAGGCAGTAAGAAACTAAATGAAAAACTGAGAGAGTATTTTTCTTTTTCTTGAAGAAAAATATGAGAAAAATATTGAGTGAATTTTTGAGGAAAAGAAAAATATTCTCTCCCATTTTATACATTTCCTAATAAGTTTGTATTACTTTATCTTCTAATTTTTTAAAGGGTCCCTCTGTAAGCATTAATTTTAGTGACACTGAGGTAAGATAAATTGTAAAAAATAAAGTTTTGTATATATAAGCCGTTTATAAACTGTAAAGCTATATATAGACATAACACATCCATTATTCTCACATTCTTGATCTTAATCAGAAATATAATTAGCCCTTATCTTGCTTTGTGCAACCAGATTAGAAACATGAGTGCCCAAGACAAACTTTTGTAGTATATCATATATAAGTAAAACAAATTTATTGAATGATAAAACAATGGTGAGTTGAAAATATGAGCCCCTGTGCTAGATGTAAAATTAACAATACTCTATCAGTATAATATTCTTGAGATACAAATAATTCTTGGAATAGTCTTTTTCACATAAAATTTAAATATGTATTTTAAATTTGATCCCTAGATTTTAGCTATAGTAGACAACAGTAAATGTAACTGACTTTTCATTGAAGACCACAGAAACTTCCATCTACTGGAATTCACAAGGAATACCATATGATATCTATCATGGAACCTCATATCTCAATACTTCACAATCTAGCCACTATATCCGCTGTATGTTCTATATAGAAAAGCCCCATCAATTCAGAAAAAAAATGCAATGAACATGTCAGCTTTTTCTATTATCATTCTTTTTTTCATTGTAACTAAAAACCTCACATTTCGGATTAGATACGTTTGAATCTAATTAGGTGGTCCTTTGGTTAGTCTTATAGTCATCAGTAATATGTTGTTAGAATTTCCTATAAAATCTACAAATGTGGGTCATACCTCAGGTGGATATCGTACTCAATGAAAATTATACCCGCATTGACTATTAGCTTGAAACCTCAGAACAATGCTGTCCTTATTTTCCATAACACTGTCACTAGACAGTACTAATGTTTTATTTAGTTCTGCTAATCCCAAATTTCTCTTCTTAGTTTATGACTTTTTAGAAAGCTCATACATCTGGAATTGGTTTCATATTCCATGTTTCATCAGAGCTTTATTTTTCATGGATGTTATCAGTATCCCAAACGTTAGCTATTTTGCAAGGACTCCAGTTGCATCTTTGTATTACAACAAAAAGTAAGTAGTTAAAATGTGGGAACCAGTTATGAAGAAAAACTAGCATCTAAAATCAAAGAGACCTGGTAATAAACAAGAATCTGACAATTACCAGAGGTGTGAACTTAAATAATTCAATTAATTAATTTTTCTGAGCCTCAGTGAATATGTCTATAAACTACCAAAAAGGTTGCTATAAAAATTAAATGAAGCACTATATGTAAAGCTCAAAGCAGATAGTAAAAGTAGGTACTCAATTTCATGCTAGGGTTGCTTATGATGATGATGACAATGAAGGAGATGACAAAGACAGTGTGTCCATCAGGATGATTCAAAGCTTCAGTTTTCTGTTTGAGCCAGAGAAGAGGGGCTATTGGTACAAATGCAGTTTCCCAGAGAAGATATGAGGCATACCACATTGTGACACTTCTTCCTTGATCTTAATCACTTGTTATTAAGGCATAATAGATACTTTATGAGAAGACAGGAAAAATTTCACTTTTGTAGATTAAACGTGTTAAATATTCTTTCATCAATGGAAAAGTTTTTCACAATCCTAGGTATGTGGAGAAGGCATGATGGCTTCACATGCTTTCTAAAGGAAGTTCATTAAAAAATAAAATATGAAAAAATACATTTTTGAAGCTGTCTTTTCCTTCTCAGTTTGGCAATAGCTCTTTGATAAAAAGAATAGTTCTAATTGTCATGCCCTAAATATATATTCTGCATCATCCATCCTCTAATATTGTTAGGAAAATGTAAGGACCAGATTATTAATCACATGCAGGCACACCCAGTGTTAAGAGCATTTTAATTTAATGCTAATAAAAATAAAACTAGCTCCAACACACTTTAACAACCCTATTACTGTAAAATTATATTATTTTGGAAAATATGTCTGCCCTATATAACATCATTTATCATATTATAAAGAACTGAGAAAAAGATTTGGGCAGAGAAAACAGATCATAGATAGGTTGTTAACAAGAAGATACTGTTCTTGTTGTAATGAATGTGACACACATGAATTAACCAATGTGCAAACAAAACTCATTACCATTTTTGAGTGGAAAACTCACTGCTAATCTTTCCTGTTGATTTTGAAGATGATAGTAATTTATAAAATTTGTATATTTTTATTGAAATTACATATATATACATATATGGAAATATATGTGGAGATGTGGAGCCATATATATAGTTTCATATATATATACACAGCTTTATATATAGAGTGAAATCCTACAATAATCCACATCTCTCTCTGTGTATATATATATATATAAATTCATATATATGAAAAAAATAAAATATATATATGGATATGTATGTGGAGCTATATATATATACAGAGAGAGAGAAAGCAAGAGGGCATGAAACCCTACAATAATCCATGTAAATAACTGTATCTTTCTTAAACCAATTCTTCAAAAACCCAAAATAAGGCACAAGTAATAAAAAATTATAATACAGTCACTCTACAGAAACTAGTAGATACTCTCAACTGAAACACGGTCCAAATTTCATTCCTTTACCAGAAATAAAGTTTAATGCAATACGCTGAAAGAAATGCTCTAAGTAGTCAGAGGTGTAAATTTCACTGATTGTTCAATTATTTTCTAGCTACACAGTCTCTAAATTTCAGTGTTCTTAAGTATCAAATAAGTGAGAATAAATCACTGAGTGTTTTTCCTGGTTTTCTTAGCAACTAACCTGTTTTTCAAATACAGTCTATACAGAAACTCAGTATGTTTTGAACAGATGACTGGATCTGCTCTGTTGGAATTAAGATGGAGAAACATGGTCCAGGACCTTCAGCCTTCTCTGTTACACATGGCTGTTATATAATATACCTTAACGATGTTTCAAATCAAGTACTTGCATTTATAAAATATATTAATCCTGCCTACAAATTTCAGTCTTTACACAAGAAGGAATGAAATACTATTCACCATTTTTATTCTCCATAGATTCATACAGGATAAGTTTTCAATAACTAGTTGTTGACTTCATCTGCGACAGTACCTTACATTTATGTACTATTTTACTTCTTACAAAGCATTTCTCAGTTTCTCATTATCTCACTTGTTTTTTTACCAGTAACACAGTAGGCAAGAAAGGTTTAAATGAAAGAGAAATAGGTTCTTTTTCACTCTATTATCTCTTTTAAAAAAAAAAAAACTCAATAGCTAGGAAAAGACATATCCATCATACAAATTCCATCATAAATGTTTCCATTTTTACAGTACCATATACCACATATGTTCCAAATGCATATCAATGTTTCAAAAATGCTCTCGGTTTTACATGACAGACCAGAGATTCTCAACATTGACTCTGTTGATGTCAGTTGTGACAACCAAAAATGTTTACAGGCATTGTCAAATGTCTCTTCAAAAGGCAGTCATTCTCAATTGAGAACCACTTGAAACACAAGCACTAAAGTCAATTGCAGAGACCAATTCATTTCAGTATACCTGCTATGTTCACAACTATTTGTATCAATTGGCCATAATGATTGTAGAGTCTGTCATTCTTTGTTTCTAATGGCCAAATAACCAACTGATCACACTAGTTCCTTCATTATAATCATAGGGAAACAGTGCAATGAATATCTCATAGAATATACAGCCACAATTTTAGACTTTCGAAAAGACTGTGTCGCCGATTAATATTAAAGATGAAGACGGACAATCCAATACAGGGACCAGGAAAGATGTCAGCCTATAATCAATCTATCTCAAATTACATACAATAGCAGGCTGTATAGAGAATATCATGCACTTTAATAAGTCACAAGCAAACCAAAAGAAGGCTTTTATAGGAAACATTCTTAATAAAAACCTGGGCTACTGTCTTAAGTAAAGATGTAAGTCAATACTTCAATATTGTGCTTTACTCACAACCCTTCTGTGATGCACAGGCGTAGTATCAATCAACAAAGGCAGAGCTGAGCACAAGCTGGGTAGGTATAACTAAGGTCAAGTCTCTTGTGATTCCTAGCAGCAGTATGTAGCTAACAGTTGTTTCAGCAATGTCTTGATGGCTACCAGTCATTGACCTTATCACTCATCCATTTCCTCATACATTTATTAAGTGATCATTTTTATCGGGTAATAGGTAACAGATTAGAAAGTAAAAATAAGATGACCTAGGAGCTGAGCTAAGAATGTGATGTTGTATTAAGGTGAATGAGAGGCATGATACAAGAGTAATATATGAAGATGGACACTCCTTGGAAAGAAAAGCTTTTAAATGAAAGGCAAAAGCATAAGGCAAATCCAAAAGTAAAAAGGAGTGATTGCTATATTATTAGGTGCCAAAGAAGTTAAGAAAAAAAGTCGATCACTTAATATTCTTAGAAAGGTATAATACTCATGTTCCTTCATATGCCATAAAAGGTATAATCAAAATACATGGATCACAGACTGTTAGAAGTATGAGAAAAATTGAACAACATACAATTGGAGAAATCACTACCAATTTATAGCTAATTTAAAAGATAGAAATTAGGAAACATATAGAGAATTTGAAGAACAGAATTAATAGAGTTAATAGCTATAGTATATTGAATTTAGCACCCTACAGAGAGATACTACAAATTTTTTATTCCAGTGAACCAAAGAATATTTTTTAAAAGTCACTCAATACATTGGTTTTCTGCTGTGTGCCAAGCTTTCTTCTAGTTACTATGATACAGCAAAGAAAAAAAGGATAAAATTCTCTTCATTGTACAGTACACATTCTGGTTATAAAGTAATCAAGAAACCTTCAATAAATTTCAAAGCAGAAATTGTACAGGATACATTTTCTGGATACATCATGATGAAGGAAGTAATTAAATTATACATGGCCAAACAAAATCCTCACTAGTTTTTTTAATGTGTTTATGTTTATTTCATCCAGTCATACTAGTTCTGAGAATTTATTCCAAGAAATAAATGAAGGTGGGCATAAAGATTTACTAACAAGGGTATTCATCAAGGCATAAACTGCATTAATGCAAGTCTGATAGGGATTAAATTATAAATGTATGAAAACATTTAAAAATAATATGCTGTCATAACGTGCAGCCATTTAAAATAGAAATTTTGGGAGAATATATAACAATGTAAAAAAATCCTTGAACATAACAACAACAAAAAGAAAAACCAAGGATATAAACTAATGTACGTAATCTGGTCACAAAGGAATAAAACACCAATATTAGAACCACAAATATTAGGGAATAGTAAGTGTCATGAATTATAAGCCCATTAAATAAATAAATACACTTTGGAAATTTTGAAAGTTTGCTCAAATGCTTAATAATCAAAATGAAACCCAAACATCCAATTACAGATTATCTGGAATACATCCAAAATGAAAGTAACCTCTCAACATTCATTGAACACTCACACATAGTTGGCAAATTCACACAGTGACTAAATTTCAATTAGACAAGGGAAAAGAACATAAAAATATGGTTTTAGATGACAATGAAGAGAAGTCAAATGGACAATTAATCAAGATTTGATTCTGGCAAAACTTTTTTTAAATGGTGTAGGTAAAAAGCACAAAGTTAGGATGAAAAAGTTACATATAACAGATGTAAAGAATATTTAGAAATTATGATACTATGCACCAGTATATTCTAACAAAGTTGATCATCTCAATGTAATGGAAAATAATTTTAAGTGAAATACTTAACAAAAAGAAAGAAACAAAAATCCTGAAACTGCTGAAAAGACTATTAGTCACGGGAGATGTTCAGTTGTTATTATTAATATTTTAATCTAAAAAATAAATTTATTTCATCTACCAATTTTATATTAAAGGAAGAAAAACACCTTCTTTTACATATAATCTAACACCAAACCCCGAGACACACAATTTACCCATATAACAAACCTCCACATGTACTTCCTGAACCTATAATAAAAGTTGTAAAGAAACTTTAAAAATATGTTTTGTACAGGAGTTGTTGGGGTGTTGGTGGAGCACAGAACAATTTTCACTCAGATATTCATTAGAAGTAAATTTAAAAATTTTTAAATAACTCAGGAGATATTTTAAAGATAAATAATCTTCTACAAAATGACAGTTTTCTTTGAGAGCTATTCGTGAATTTGTAATGCTTTTAGAAAAAGGCATAAATAACTGCTTTTTAGGATACTTTCAGGAAATACTTTTAAGGAAAGACCTAAATAACCCCTGTTATATTTACAATATAGATACAGATACAAGAAAAATGATTTTCTAGAGAGTGCAAAAGAGAAAAACATCCTTTGATTCAACAAAATGATTATAACCTTTTGGGAACCCCAACCCACAATAGAAAAAATAGAAAATGTATAAGAATGCTTGTGATTTTTGCACATTGATTTTGTATCCTGAGACTTTGCTGAAGTTGCTTATCAGCTTAAGGAGATTTTGGGCTGAGACAGTGGGGTTTTCTAGATATACTATCATGTCATCTGCAAACAAGGACAATTTCACTTCCTCTTTTCCTAATTGAATACACTTGATTTCCTTCTCCTGCCTAATTGCCCTGGCCAGAACTTCCAACACTATGTTGAATAGAAGTGGCGAGAGAGGGCATCCCTGTCTTGTGCCAGTTTTCAAAGGGAATGCTTCCAGTTTTTGCCCATTCAGTATGATATTGGCTATGGGTTTGTCATAAATAGCTCTTATTATTTTGAGATACGTCCCATCAATTCCTAATTTATTGAGAGTTTTTAGCATGAAGGGTTGTTGAATTTTGTCAAAGGCCTTTTCTGCATCTATTGAGATAATCATGTGGTTTTTGTCTTTGGTTCTGTTTATATGCTGGATTACATTTATTGATTTGCGTATATTGAACCAGCCTTGCATCCCAGGGATGAAGCCCACTTGATCATGGTGGATAAGCTTTTTGATGTGCTGCTGGATTCTGTTTGCAAAATGTGGCACATATACACCATGGAATACTATGCAGCCATAAAAAATGATGAGTTCACGTCCTTTGTAGGGACATGGATGAAATTGGAAATCATCATTCTCAGTAAACTATCGCAAGAACAAAAAACCAAACAGCGCATATTCTCACTCATAGGTGGGAATTGAACAATGAGAACACATGGACACAGGAAGGGGAACATCACACTTTGGGGACTGTTGTGGGGTGGGGGGAGGGGGGAGGGGTAGCAGTGGGAGATATACCTAATGCTAGATGACAAGTTGGTAGGTGCAGCGCACCAGCATGGCACATGTATACATATGTAACTTACCTGCACATTGCGCACATGTACCATAAAACCTAAAGTATAATAATAATAATAATAATAATAATAAAAGAAAAAAAAAAAGAAAAAATAGAAAATTTAAATTTCTGAATAAAATATTAGCAAATATGATTCATTAGAATATTAAAAACAATATTAACAAACCTAGCAATGATGCATCTCAGAAATATACAATGGATTAATGTTAGAATCTCTAAAAAATAAATATTTTATAAATTGGACAAATTAGAAAAAGAACATCTTCATAGAATTGAAAATTTATATGATAGGTTTCAATACACCTAATTAGAAAATCAAGAATAAGTTATCTCTTTAAATAAATAATATTTAGGGTAAGGAAGCCTATCATACTCAATTAGACAACATTTTATTTATGGTGAGTAACTGAAGGCATCTGCATCAAAATCAAAATCGAAAAATGTTATTTCAGGTTTACAAAACAACAAGACATTAAACAGATATAAGCGTTACAACTATGAGAGAAAGCATGACTATTTGCAAATCATAAACTGAAAAACAAAAAATAAGAAAATCCTATTTAAATGTCCGGGAAGATAATGAAACTGAAAAAATCAGCAACTTTTCTCTGTACCAGTAACAGTTAGAAAATATAAACAGTCATAATATAATGAATTAAAATATCCTGAATAATAAACAATAAATGTATGATATCTACATACCTTTATTAGGAGATAGAGAATTAATTAGTGCTTTGTTTTAAAAAAAGAATAAAATTATATCTTCACTGTATATCAAATAAAACAATAAAATGAAACTGCCATATAACAAATCTCTAAACGAGAGAAGTCTAGTTTAAGAAAGATTGAATAAATTATGGCAAAAAATTAAATAAAATTTAAATGGTAAATTGGAAAATATTTAGAGTAAATATGTCGAAAAGGGGGTTAATCCCAAAGAGGATCTGAACTAATATGTCATAAAAGAAGAAATAAACACAGGTAATAAACACCTCTAAAATGTTCAACCTAACAATTATAAACTGTATTTTTTTTTTGTTGTGGCAAATTAGCAAATATGTTTAAACAATAACTAAAATAGATTGTTGGCCAGCGTGCAGTAAAGACAGGCTGGTGGGAGTATAAATTAGTTCGATTATGATTAAAAATCTATTTTAAATGGTCAAACCTATGAAAAAAGGACCTTGATCAAAATTATTTCAATTAAAAAATTACGTTATTTTAAAAGTAAAAACTATAACCTAAAATAGCATATATGCTATATGTTTTCATAGAACATATACAGGCGGCTGGGCACGGTGGTTCATGCCTGTAATCCCAGCACTTTGGGAGGCCAAGGTGGGCGGATCACAAGGTCAGGAGTTTGAGACCAGCTTGGCCAATATGGTGAAATCCTGTCTCTACTAGAAATACAAAAATTAGCCGGTTGTAGTGGTGCACGCCTGTAGTCCCAGCTACTCAGGAGGCTGAGGCAGAAGAATCGTTTGAATCCAGGAGGTAGAGGTTACAGTGAGCCGAGATTGCACCACTGCGCTCCAGCCTGAGCAACAGAGTGAGACTAGATCTCAAAAAAAAAAAAAATATATATATATGTATACACATATATACAGTCATTAATTGATGCTTCATGAAAAATTGCAATAATATGGTATTTATACCACATTTGTTGAGTGTGTGAAATGTTAAAAGTCCAAAGTTGCACAAATGACACGAACTGAACTATTTAAAATTATATATCCTGGTCACAGGAATAGTACTAATATTATATTCTGCTTAATAATGCCCTATAACTTAACACATTTCTTTATTACAATATATGCAATATTTATGATAAAAATGGATATGAGTGCTTAAGTAAATAGAATACCATTCAGCAAATAAAATTATATTGTGAAAGATTATTCAGTGATATAAAATTATCACCAGTCTGTTTAATGAGAAAAAATACATTTAAATCAGCATTGCATCATCAACCTCTTATTATAAATAATATATAGGTACAGGGGGAAACAGGTTGAAAATATACAGCAAAATATTAACAATAGTAATCTAGTAATGAAATTAGAGATGATGTGTATTTTCTTATTTATGCTTATCTCAATTTTCAGAATATTCCATAATAGAAATACATCATTTTCATATTAAAAGAACATAAAAGTTATTTTTCAAATTATCATTAAAAATAACCTGACTTAGTTTACTGTTTTGTAAAATCTGTAATCCAGGATATTAAGATGTCAGAACAGCATTGAAATATACCTAAGAGAAAGGTAAGTGAAGGTTTAACAGGTAAAGCTTATATCTCTAGGAAAATTATTCAGTAAAGACCAGAGAGAGTAGAACAAATCACCTAGATGCATGACAATATGCAACTTATGCTTTGTCTCTACGAAAACTGTAGTGTATTTGCCTTCTGTAGGAATATCTTAATAGGTAGTGCTACATGCCTTTTTTTCTGATATGTGCTCTCAGGATATTAAAACAGATATGTATGGATGTGTGTGTGAGTGATACCACACGCGTGGTTTCAATTTCTGACTTTTTAATGCAACATATAAAAACCTTTACAAAATATTATGGAGTTTTCTGAAATTTGTGATAAATAATTTAACAAGTGCATGTTTCAAGAGATATAATTACTAAAGAACTCTATAGTAGAGCAAATTAGAGAAAATTTTCAAAAGTAGATATATTTAAAATTGAACTTTTTAGAACAAGCAATTGGCAGGGAAGATGGTGAGAAAAATAATCTGCGATTTTAATAGAAAAAAGCTCTCTTCATAAGTCCCTTATAGCCGCACATGAAAATAAGTATATAGGAGAAAAGATTAGGCCTTTTCTGAATAGGAAAGCACATTCTGAGCCTCACTGACTTTCCCAAATGGAAATGTTACCTGCCCAATATACTCACAAGAGCTGTCTGAAGGCCAAATGTAATATAGAAATTTAGGGTTAATAAAGTGATTACCAATTGTAATACGGTTGCCTTCTTTAAAAACTGCAAAAAGTACTTTTAAAAATTCTAAATATATTAACAGTTAACTCATGTCTTATTTATTGAAGAAAGAGAAAATACAATCTTTGGAGTCAAAGACAAAGAATTTTGGGGACCAGTGTTGGATACACAGCAGAAGAATCCCTCAAATCACAAAATAAATTTTTAAATGGGCACTAACTATTATTCCAGAGTTTTTAGAATCCCTAGCGAAATTCCAAACATACTGAGAGCAGGATTTAAGAGTAGACATACAGCAAAAGACACAACTTGATAAAATTAAACCTCGGAAAATTTAGGGTTAATATCAAAGTAACTTCTGTTTAAGGAGTACTATACAAAATAAACAGGGTAGATTCAAATGATAAAAGGGTTAATCCATCAAGAAGGCATAACAATTGAATATATATATGCACCTCACAATGAAGCTTCAAAAAACAAACAACAAAATGACACCATGAAAATGAGTAGACATTTCTGCAATTATAGTTGAAGGTTTTAACACTTTTCTCTCAGTAATTAACACAAGGAGACAAAAATATCCATACTGATATAGAAGATTTTATAACTTTCAACCAGCTTAAAATAATTGTAAATGTTAAAATGCTACAAAAAAATACTGAGAAGGAACATACACCAAGGCAGACCAATATTTTGAAAGAATTTAAATTATACATAATATGCTTCCTGATCACAATACTAAAAACCAATAGCAAAAATATATTTCAGATAATTGCCAAATACTTGAAAATTAAACAATTAGCAGTTTTATAACAACCATATGAAAGACTTGTACACAAAACAAAAACAATGTTCAAGTCAATATATTCAAGTCAACAGACAAAACTCAATAAAAATTGGAAATCAACTTGACCAGACAGATCAAAAAGAAAACACAAAAATGGTCAATAAGCACATAAAAAGTGTTCAATGTCATTAGTCATCAGGGAAATACAAAAAAAGACTGTCAGCACTAAATATGTAAAAGGGTGTGGAGAAACAGAAACTCCTATATGTACAGCCACTTTGGAAATCTATTTTGAACTCTCATAAAATGAAATAGACACATAATTTGATACAATTCTACTGCTGGACTTGCCCAAGGTAAATAAAAACGTATATCCACACAAATAATTGAAAGAATTGTACAAGAATATATTTATAATACATAAAAGTTGGAGGCAACCTACATATGTACATTTTCTTTTTTTTTTTTTCTTTTCCAGACAGAGTCTCACTCTGCTGCCCAGGCTGGAATGCAGTGATGCGATCTTGGCTCACTGTAAGCTCTACCTCCTGGGTTCACACCATTCTCCTGCCTCAGCCTCCCGAGTAGCTGGGACTACAGGCACCCGCCACCATGCCTGGCTAATTTTTTTTTTTTTTTTTTTTGTATTTTTAGTAGAGACAGGGTTTCACTGTGTTAGCCAGGATGGTCTCGATCTCCTGACCTCGTGATCCACCCGCCTTGGCCTCCCAAAGTGCTGGGATTACAGGAGTGAGCCACTGCGCCCAGCCGACATACGTACATTTTAAAGATGGATAGTTAAACAAATTGTGACATATTTGAAAACGGAATATTATTGAGCAATAATAATAACTGAACTACTGATAATGCAACAACGTAAACCTGAGCAAAATGGGATGAACACTCAAGAGCATATACTATATGATTCCAAAAGTCCAAGTTCAGGCAAAATTAATCTATGGTGATAACAATCAGAAGAGTTCTTGCCTTGGAGAAGGAGTTATGATGAAGATTAACAGGAAAAGACATGGTGAAATTTTCTGATGTGATGATATGTTCTACATTGTGGTAGGATTGTATATTATATGAATGTATTTTATATATATAACATATATAAAATATTTATAAATTTTACTGACTGTAAGTAATACTGTAAAGAAAATTTAAAGTCTACAACATGAACTTATGTACAGCCATACCTTGGAGATATTGTGGGTTTGGTTTGAGACCATATCAATAAAATGATTCACATGAATTGTTTGGTTTCCCAGAAGCATACTAATGTTATTATTTATACTGTACTATAGTTTATTAAATATGCAATAGCACTATGTCTAAACAATACACATACCTTAATTAAAAATACTTCACTGCTAAAAAATGCTAACAATCATCTGGGCCTTCAGCAAGTCCAAATCCTTTTGCTGGTGGAGGATCCTTGCCTAGATGTTGATGGGTGCAGACTGAGAAGGGTGGTGTTTGCAGAACACTGAGGTGGCTGGAGCAATTTCTTCAAATACAACAACAATGAAGTTTGCCTCATTGATGGATTTTACAAAGGCTTTCTCTGTAGCATGCAATGGTATTTGATGTCACTTGACCCACAGTGAAATTTCTTTCAAAATTGGAGCAAATCCTCTCAAACCCTGTTGTTGCTTTGTCAACTAAGTTTATGGAATAGTCTAAATGCTTTGTTGTCATTCCAACAATGTTCACAGCATCTTCACTGGAAATAGATTCTGTCTCAAGAAACCACTTTCCTTCCTCAGTCATAAGCAATTCCTTGTTCATTCAAGTTTTATCATTAAATTGCAGCACTCCACTTTGAAATCTAGTTCTCTTGCTATTTCCACCCTATCTGTAGTTACTTCCTCCACTGAAGTTTTGAACCCTACAAAGATATTCATGAGGGTTGGAATCAACTTCTTCCAAACTCCTGTTAATATTGATATTTTGACTTCCTCCCAAGACACAAATATTCTTTATGGCATCTATAATGGCAAATCCTTTCCAGAAAATTGTAAATTTACTTTACCCAGATCTACAGGAGGAATCACTATAGATAGCAGCTATAGCCTTAGGAAATGTATCTCTTAAATAGTAAGGCTTAAAAGTCAAAATTACTTCTTGATGCATGGATCTGCTCTGTTGGCAGCAGGAAAACAACATTAATCTCCTCGTAAATCTCCATCAGAGCTCTTGGGTGACTAAGTGCGTTTTCAGTAAGCAGTAATATTTTGAAAGGAATAGGCTGGGCATGGTGGCTCAGGCCTGTAATCCCAGCACTTTGGGAGGCCAAGGCAGGCAGATCATGAGGTCGAGAGATCGAGACCATCCTGGCTAACACGGTGAAACCGTCTCTACTAAAAATACAAAAAAATCAGCTGGGTGTGGTGGCGGGCGCCGGTAGTCCCAGCTACTCGGGAGGCTGAGGCAGGAGAATGGCATGAACCCGGGAGGCAGAGATTGCAGTGAGCTGAGATTGGGCCACTGTACTCCAGCCTGGACTACAGAGCAAGACTCTGTCTCAAAAAAAAAAAAAAGAAAGGAATATGTTTTTCTAAGCAGTAGGTCTCGACAGTGGGCTTACAATACTCAGTAAACCATGCTATAAACAGATGTGCTCTCATCCAGGCTTTGTTATTCCATTTATAGAGCACACGTCGAGTACATTTAGCATAATTCTTTTTTTATTTTTATTTTTATTTTTTTTTATTTTTTATTATTATTATACTTTAGGTTTTATGGTACATGTGTGCAATGTGCAGGTTAGTTACATATGTATACATGTGCCATGCTGGTGCACTGCACCCACTAACTCGTCATCTAGCATTAGGTATATCTCCCAATGCTATCCCTCCCCCCTCTCCCCACCCCACAACAGTCCCCAAAGTGTGATGTTCCCCTTCCTGTGTCCATGTGTTCTCATTGTTCAATTCCCACCTATGAGTGAGAATATGCGGTGTTTGGTTTTTTGTTCTTGCGATAGTTTACTGAGAATGATGATTTCCAATTTCATCCATGTCCCTACAAAGGACATGAACTCATCATTTTTTATGGCTGCACAGTATTCCATGGTGTATATGTGCCACATTTTCTTAATCCAGTCTATCATTGTTGGACATTTGGGTTGGTTCCAAGTCTTTGCTATTGGCAAAGGACATGAACAGACACTTCTCAAAAGAAGACATTTATGCAGCCAAAAAACACATGAAAAAATGCTCACCATCACTGGCCATCAGAGAAATGCAAATCAAAACCACAATGAGATACCATCTCACACCAGTTAGAATGGCAATCATTAAAAAGTCAGGAAACAACAGGTGCTGGAGAGGATGTGGAGAAATAGGAACACTTTTACACTGTTGGTGGGACTGTAAACTAGTTCAACCCTTGTGGAAGTCAGTGTGGTGATTCCTTAGGGATCTAGAACTAGAAATTCCATTTGACCCAGCCATCCCATTACTGGGTATATACCCAAAGGACTATAAATCATGCTGCTATAAAGACACATTTAGCATAATTCTTAAGAGCTCTAGGATTTTCTGAATGGCAAGTATTGGCTTTAAAGTCGTCAGCTACATTAGATACTAATAAGAGATAACCTGTCTTTTAAGCTTTTAAGCCAGGTATTTACTTCTCCTTCCTAGCTATGAAAGTCCTAGATAGTATCTCCTTCCAATAGAAGGCTCTTTTCTACACACTGAAAATCTGTTGTTCAGTGTTCCTCATCAATTACTTAGCTAGATCTTCTGTATAATTTGCTACAGCTTATGCATCAGCACTTGCTGCTTCACTTTGTACTTTTATGCTATGAAGACGGCTTCTGAAACCTCATGTACTAACCTCTGCTCACTTCTAACTTTTCTTCTGCAACCAGCTCATCTCTCTTAGCCTTCAGATAACTGAACTAAATAAGGGCCTTGCTCTGGATTAGACTCTGGCTTAAGGGAATGTTTTGGTTGATCTTCTATCCAGGCCACCAAAACATTTTCCATATCAGCAATGTCTGTTTCACTTTCCTATCACTCATGTGTCCAGTGGAGTTGCACTTTTACTTTCCTTCAAGAATTTTGCTTTTCCACTCACAAATTGGCTGTTTGGTGTAAAAGGCCTAGCTTTTGATCTGTCTTGGTTTTTGACATGCCTACCTCACTATGTTTAATCATTTTTAGCTTTTGATTTAAATCAAAGTGAAAAATGTGAGACTCTTCTTTTCACTTGAACACTTAGAGACTGCTGCATGATTATTAATTGGCCTAATTACAATATTGTTGTGTCTCAGAGATTAGGGAGACCCAAAGAAAGGGAAAAAGATGGGGGAAAGGCCAGTCAGTACAGCAGTCAGAATACACACAATATTTACTGATTAAGCTCACTGTCTTCTATGGGCACAGCTCATGGTGCCCCAAAACAAATAAAATAGTAACATCAAAGATTACTGATCACAGATCACTAAAACAGATATAACAATATTGAAAAAGTCAGAAATATTGAGAAAATAACCAAAATGTGACTCAGAGACATGAAGTGAGCACTTGCTGTTTGAAAAAATGGCTTGCTCAACACAGGGCTACCAAAATCCTTCAATTTATTAAAAAATTGCGATATCTATAAAGTACAATAAAGTAAAGTCCATTAAAATGAGTCATGCCTGAATAAAGACATTAAGCTTTTAGGGTTCTCACAAGAATAAAATTAAAATTTAAAATACCCAAATGTAGTTTACATTATATACTAACAAAAATATGTTAATAATCACATTAACAAACTGTAACAAAAAATGTTATGCTGAACAAAATCAGTATCTACTACCTGAAAATTAACTGACCACATTACAGGGCTTTTTTTGTTGTTGTTGTTTGTTTGTTTGTTTTGTTTTGTTTTTGAGACACAGTCTCGCTCTGTCGCTAGGCTGGAATGCAGTGGCCCGATCTCAGCTCACTGCAACCTCTGCCTCCCAGGTTCAAGTGATTCTTCTGCCTCAGCCTCCCAAGTAGCTGGGACTACAGGCACACACCACCATACCCAGCTAATTTTTGTATTTTTAGCAGAGACAGGGCTTCATGATGTTGGCCAGGATGGTCTTGATTTCTTGACCTTGTGATCCACCCACCTCTGCCTCCCAAAGTACTGGGATTACAGGCGTGAGCCACCATGCCTGGCCCACATTACAGGTTTTTTAATTAATTAATTAATTAAGTTTTTAGAGACAAGGTCTTACTCTGTCGCCCAGGCTGGAGTGCAGTGTTAAAATCGTAGCTCACTGCAGCCTCAAACTTCTGGGCTCAAGTGATCCTCCCACCTCAGCCTCCCAGGTAGCTAAAACTACAGTTGTACACCAACATGCTGGGCTAATGTTTTCATTTTTTTGTAGAAATGGGGTCTCCCTGTGTTGCCCAGGCTGGACTCAAACTCCTGGCCTCAAGTAATCCTCTTGTCTTAGTTTCCCAAAATGCTGAAATGACAAGGTTAGTCATTGTGCCGGGTATGTACTTAATACTAAACTAATTGTATTTTTCTCCACTCAAACTACTATGGAACTGTCAGTTGCATAGACTATCGGGACACTACAGGATTAGATTAAGTTCCAAGACATCCTTTGCACATTAAGCCTCCCTCTCTCCTTTGTTATTTGCTACAAAGTTACAGTAGTGCTACAGTACAGGCCTAAAAACAAACACAAATACAGGCATGAGATGTGGTATTCTGACATAATGGCCAAGGAGTTGATTCACAATATGCTTATATTAATTTTTCAATTATCACTGAATTGAAAACAGAGAATTTTAATATTACGGAATTCCTATAAATATGTGAAAGGACTGTGTGCTATGGGCCACCATTTGAGAAACACTGCTCTAAACTTACCCCTTCCATTAGGAACATACATTCCTCTAAGCAACAGAGAGTAAAGTATTCATATTTGTCCCCTCCTCACTGTTCTTCGGCTTAAACTTTAGCTCCCATTTTTCTCTTCTTTTTTGTTTCTTTGTTCTTTCATCAAGTCCCAAGAGATCACGTAACTGCCTTTCCTATGCCTTCTAGACATACTATAATTGAACTACTTTAGTATGTTTCTCAAGCCTGAATAGACAGTTTCTTCTTTCTTATGCTAGGTATTTCTAGGACTTATTTTGTTCATTTATAGTAGTCTAGTATTTAAGAACATTTTATTAAGTACTAAGAACAATAAGTTAGCCTTTAATTTACCATAGTAATTATTTTTAACTTATTCAAAAATCCCCAAGTTTTAATATAAACTATTCTAATGAATAATAAATGTAAAAAGAATGAATATCATAGATATTCAAACAATAAAGAAAATTGAAAATGTTCTCAAACATGTCATTGGTAGGTTGGAATAAACTGCCCCCAAAAATGATTTCAAAAGTACTCTCCGGTCAGATTTATACAAGGCAAAATGAAGAACTGGTAAAATAGCAATAAATTCTAGAGGTAAATTCAACCTATAGAGATAGTTAAAATAAAAATAAACCATAGATCCTAGCTATCTAAAAGACTATTTACATACACCTAATTTATCATATAGCATTCACGAAACATTAAGTGCTGCAGAGAGCTAGCATAACCAGGATCAATTTCATTGACTATAAAAAATCAAAAAGTTTATACATTTAGCATACATACTGACCAAACTTATACCTTCTCTTTAGGCCCTAAATATAAATATACTCTCCTCTAGTCAAGAGATGTTCATGTTTGTTTGCTTGCTTGTTTGTTTGGAATCAAATTGTTTCTTATCCTCTCAACTAGACTACATATTTTTGAGTACAAGATTTTCAACAAAGCCTAGAACTGGGGAGAATACGTGTATGTGTTATATAATTTAAGACTGATTTATACATCATCTAGATGAGAAAACAAATAGACTTTTAAAAAATTAAATAGAAAAGGCTGCATTCTGGGAAACAAAAAAAAAACACATACAATGAAAGAAATATAAGAAAAATCGAGATGCTTATATGGTACTAGAGATTTCAATCTAGTTAAAGAGTTCATAATTTATATGGCTATGCTGTAATTTTAACAAGTTGCTACCTTCTTAAAGAAATGGTATGAATATTGTTAGATCTGCATTTGAATAGCTGATCAGACTTAGAGATCAATATGATCCCACTTTCAAATTCTATAGCAGTTTTCAAGTTTTTTATTCAAATGATTATATGTACATTTCTATATCTCGAAGGCTCAGCTTTTTCAAAATGACCTTAGGATCATAAGATCATTCTGCCTGGTTTCTTAGTTGATTGCTGTAACCGGATGCCCTTGGTCCTCATTCAAAAGATATTTATTGGGGAGATATCATAGCAGACTGCAAAATCTGTGATATTTTATATCCTCACATTCTTATATTCTGGAGATATTTCAAATTCAAGTCCCATGTAAAATTGTGGTGATATTCAAAGTGACAATTTCAACTGTCATAGACATTCTTTATATTTAAATTCTAGCCACTGACTTCAACTAATTTCAGCTTGATTATACAACTATGCCACATGGTTAATTAATTTAAAAAATGGCCAGAGGTTATTTTTAGTGTCAGACTTCAAGTTCAAAGAAAAGATGAAACTGGCTCAAACTAAAAATATATGCACATACAAATGTCACCCACCTCTTGGCTGCATGAAAGAGACTGGGTATTGGAACACAGATGACAGCACTAGTACAAAGAGAAAAGTGTTACGCTGACTGACCCTTCTTACTTCTCCAAGTCACCACAAGCTGACACTCATTTATAGAGCTTGTGCTCTTCCTAATTATGTACATACGTTTTAGTTAAAGGAAATATATGTCTTCATGTTTAGTATGAGGGATTGGAATTGTAAACTTGGTTTTATAAACCATGAACACAAAAAGTAAAGTATATATTTGGAAGGAGAGAAAAAGACTACTAAGACCTGAGTTGAATATCTCCTGGGTTCAGTGGAAAATGAAGAAGTAAGTCCAGTGTACCAAAGCATTGTCTAGAGTTCTTCAGATTGAGGTACTCCAAGACACATTATATTGAATGATACTATGGCCCACAACATCAAATACAGCCATGTTATGGTTGGGAGTGTAAGCAGAGACTGCTGCTCAGATGCTGTAAGAAAGGATATAATTCCAGACCTTCTTAAAGTGAATGTAATGCTAACTTGTAGAAATGAGCAATTGCTCACATTATTTCAAAGCTACTATCATACCTTATTAAACATGGTAACATCAGCATTAAGTAGACCTAATAAATGAAAGGTCATCTGAGTTTCTCTTGTTAAGGTCCATGACAATCATGGTTGGAACATGGGCTTTGGGCCACAGGTGGTGCAGGGCAGTTCTTCAATATCACCAATGTGGCACAAAACAGACATGATGGCAAGTGACTCAGCTTTCATTGGCAACTAAATCCCTAGGATAGGAGTACATCCTTGAAGAAACCAACAGCCAATGGCTACTGGTCAGTGGGGACTTTCCAACCACCATCTTTAACATTTGATCCTGAAGAGGAGTTCCATGAAGAAATCCCTTGGTTTGCTCCTATTAGTTCCACATTGTTTAGTGCAGTACTCTTGAGCTTTTTCAGCTAAACATCTTTAGTTAGCAAGAAAGCCCAGTAAACCATTAACAAGCAAGTAATGCATAATTTTTGTATATGACCTCAATATAACTAATGAGAAAATTATATTAGATTAAAATATGAGCATTATCAACACTGATATTTATAATTAATAATAGAATTTTATATATAACTTTTCAGCTATAAGGTTTTAAAGTCAGCTGTGAATTTAGCAGTATTATATGCATAAAACAGAATCATGCTAATGGCAATGCAGGCAGCCACATGTTTCTCCTGGTACCATTAAAGAAATAATTAGATACATTTATAGGGACAAAATGCCATTATTATCCCTGTAGGGCATAATACAGCCTTTCACTTGAAATAAGTCAGCAAGTTACCTTCATGATAAATAATGTTATATGAATATCACAGTTGGAGAACTGTTCTCTAAATACACACAGCAAGTACAAAAATTATAGCCCAATTTTGCTTAGAAATTCACCATTTCTTCCTAATGAGCGTATCTAGCTTCAAATAACATAGAAGAACAAGGTAAAGACCACATTTAAAATGACTGTATTACACAAAAAAGAACATGAAACTTTGCACAGTAAAGACATCATAGGTCAGCTATGAAAATCACTAAATAAAATGGCACAGTTAATTGGGCTAAATATTAGACAAGTAAAGAATATTCAAAACCCAATTTTTCTACTTCCATTTTCGTAACTCAGTTAAATAAATGCAATAATGCCGCTGGCATATGTAACATCGATCTGAAAGTCCAACTTGGAAATATAGGTGTAAATCAATTTAAGGGAATATTATGCTTAGTGCCATTTGTTTCAGTGATGGTAGAAAATAAATGCAAACTACAGTGAAAAATAAATATAAACTAGCCAGAATCTCAAAGAAATATGCAAGTTAAGTGTGTATGCATCTTCAGTTTCTGTTTTTTTGATCAATGATATTCATTCTAATAGTGAATAAATGTGTGTCTTCACTATTATAAGTTTTTATTTGTATATTAATTCCTTACCAAAAAATATTTATTAGAAAAGCTATACGTATTGCTTTAGAAAGGAAGTGATAATGATGTGTTGAACATCATTAAAGTCTACACACATGATTCCAGATTAGAGACCCTTTTCAGTCCTTGTTGCTTACAGCCATGTATATTCACATTTAAGAACAAAAACACTTCAGATACATGCACAAAAACCGGTTATATGACCTTCTTGCTGTGTTCACCCTCCTTGACAGGTTGGCAGTATTTCTGGTATTGATTCCCTCCTGCTTATTGAAACTCTCCCCTGTCAGTTGGCACAGTCCTCCCTCTTACTACCCTTGAGCCTCATTTTTTTCTGATTTTTTCCTCTCTTTCTTCAAATACATCTTTTTAGATGTAAGTTCTTGAAACTGCACATTTATAAGGTGTATTTCTAGACAAGACTATAGAAAAACTTAAATGATGCTAATGTCTATGCTTAGTATCACCACCATTGCTGCCACCGCCACTGCCGCCACCACCACCACCACCACCACCACCACCAACGCTATCATCATCATTTACCAACAGCTCTAGCAACCATCTTCACTTTTTGATTTTCATGCTTTGCTGATCCTAGGATAAACATTTTGAGATGAAGTTAGGAGTACATGTGGTTTGTTGGGGATAATGTCTGTGAAAGATAAAAAGAAGAAGAAATACTGGGTTGGGAAAGCCTTCAGAATATGATGCAGATCTGAAAAATGTTTAAGGGAGTATGGGTGAGGAAAACAGCACTGGGCGGGGGCACCTCAGATCACAATAAAGACAAAGCCTTGGCTAATCCAATGGGAAGCTTGAGAGCAAGGAATGCCCATTGCAATTGTCCAACATTGGGCAGGAATGACCAGGCTCTAGCACCCTTGCCGTGTTCTGTACTGGTAGAGAGCTGTCCCAGAATAAAGCATGACTTTGGTTCAAAAGCTAATGTGGGATCCTGAAAGCACTAAGGACTAGAAGCTGTCCACTAATTGTACAACTTACAGCTCACCAGCAGGTTCTTTCCAGAAGGGAGCTAAGAGGTGCATTTCCACGACTGCCATCCCCTAGATACCTTGCACTTACACGACTAGATTTGACTTATGCTTCCTATCCTGAATCCTCCATTCCTAGTTCTAATTTTTTTCCAAGTAATTTTCCAAAGCACAACTCTGATTGTATCGATGCCTATATTAAATCCCTCAATACTATTTAATATTATTGTTTTATTAAATATTTATTATTCATTATTTCAAAGCAAGTTAAAAATTTTTAAATTGGCATCCAATACCCACCAAAATCTGGGCCAAATAATTTTTTCTGGGTTTATTTATGAGACAGTAGAGACCAGAGGAGAACACTTCAGAGCTAGAGAGAGATAAGCTTTAGAATATTATTTCCATCTACCACTGACTAGGTATATAACTTCTTTCACTTTGATTTCCTCATTAGCAAAATAAGAATATCTGGTATAGATTTTGCAAATGTTTACTGAGATAACATTAGGGCAAAATATACTTAATACATTTTGATTCCCCTTTACTATTCTTCCTCCTCTGCCTGTATCTGATAAGATAATTTTCCATCTATTAAATATGTCTCATACTTTCCTGCCTATGTTTTAACACTGATCCCTTTCAAAATTCTTTCTATGCATTGTGCCACTTTCACAACACCTTCTCAGTTATTAAAATCCTACCCATCATCTGAAGGCTTACAGTCTAACCCCTTCTGATAACCAGATGTTCCTCCATAATTTAACCAAAACTAGAACTAAAACTAAAAACAAAACCAGTTTTGAAGAACATCCATGAACTGCCACATGTTCTTTTTATTTCTGCACTCTTGTGTTTTCATGTATTCCTACAATAAGTGGGTCATTAAGTCAAAGTCAGCATATATATTTGTCTATATGTAAATATAAATACAAGAGCTTCTAGCACAACACTTGAAATAGCAGCTCCTAAAAAGCATTTTAATTTAACATCAGCTGGCAATATGCAAGCTAACAACTCCAAAGATTTTTTAGTGATGTTCTAAGGATATCTTTTTATGTATGACTGCTCTACAAAAGATATATTTTTTAAAATGAATAAAAAGTTTTCATTGTTTAGAAGAACATTTGATAACCACTAATTTATGAAATGCCACCAATGTAAAATGGTATTTAATGAATCAGAAAAACTAGGCTATCATTTCCATTATTTATTTAAGAAATATTGATTTTCTCCCCTAATTCAGCCTAAGTCCTTGAAAGGGCTGTCAATACCTACTCTGTTCTTCATTTCTCCTCCTATGTTCCTATCCAGTCTAATCAGACGTTCGTCAAAATTACATGAAGGCAACCACTATTGCATTCACCAATTAACTCAATATTGGTTACCTGGGATGTCTCAGGGTAGATTCCAATTCACTCAATATGTCAATTTTATTCAGATATATTTCCAAATTTAGATCCTCGGCTTCCCTGACCTCCATCTATAAAGGAATTCCCTCCCATTTATTCTGTTCCTTTACTGTGCTTTGTCTTCACATTCTTATAATTATCTGTCATTATTTACATATTGATTTTTAAATTGGTGAATTTTGTCTGGCTTCTACCCTAGAATGCAAGTTTAACGAAAACATGAACTTTGTCTTACTCATCATTTTATTTTCAGCACCAGGAACAGCTCCTAGCTGTCTAAATAATTGTGAAATGCATTAATAAATGACGTTCTGGGGATAACATTATGGGCTAGTTGATCTGACATTTTCACCACAGGACTCAAATTAGTTCAATTTTAAGTCATTAAAAAGAATTTTTGTGCATTAAAAGTACCCAGACAAACCCATTTAGTTGGTATGAAACCAAGTTAGATTTCCATATCATTTTGGCCGTTTCTTCAGAAAAACAAATAACACAAATTGCTACAAAATTATCTTGGTCATCGGTTTTTAAATTATATATTCATGGATCATAAGGTTTCAAGAATGTCTACAAATTTCAACAGGAACCTACATCTCTGTGGGGATGTCTGAAATGAGAGGAACACTGAGTTTTAAGGGCTTAAGGTTCACATTCTTTAACAATGTAACAATCTAGAAAATATCTTTAATGTAAAGTATCAATACGGTACAATAGAACATAGAGATCATAAGATCCTTGAAATAATGAATGTGGCCTTTCACTAACTGAACATTTTGTCCCTGCCTAGAACACTGCTGAGTACAGCAGAGACGATATAGTTATTGGGTAGTTATAGCTACCCAACTGAACTGAAAATATTTATTTATTCTTTATTAAACATTTTATTTCCAACTTATTCAGTCAACATTCAAACTCCATTAACTGTCACAGCAGGCACAGTCTAAAAAGAATAAAACATAAAATAAGTATTTCTTTTATTTATTTATTTTCTTTAT
Organism: Pongo abelii; assembly: GCF_028885655.2. Taxonomy (NCBI): domain Eukaryota; kingdom Metazoa; phylum Chordata; class Mammalia; order Primates; family Hominidae; genus Pongo; species Pongo abelii. The sequence goes on from NC_071988.2 coordinate 43,770,288, forward strand.
TGGTAATGAATATCTGACAGGAAGAAAATGAGACTGGGGATATAGAGAACTTCTTACCTGGACGCTACTATGGACTCAGACATTCTCTTCTCATTCCATGTACCCTAAAGCTTTTGCTCATTTCTGTGGATGAGTCCCAGGATTCATTAAAATGATGCCAGTTTACCTAAATGAAAGTCTTATTAGCCATATGGGCCAGACTTTCGTCAGCTTACACTGAAATCATGCATATGTCTCAGTGGCCTGTTTGGGTTCCACAATGCTTCTGAAGCACTGCAATGCTGACCTGTGGCTAAGTATGTGATATATGTGATGATGGTTAGCCTGTAACACTAGGGTGTCTCAAGGATAATACCTAGCTTACTTCATTGATAAGGATGGGAAATTTAGTAAAAAGAGAATAGAAAGACACATTAAAAAGAGTAGCAATAGAAATATAGTAAAAAGAATAGGACATAAAAAGAGAATAGAATGGAAATAGTAAAAAGAGAATAGAATAGAAATATTATAAAATTATTATTTATATATTAAATATTATTATTTTATATATTTTATATACTACATATATTTTATATATTATATATTAAAATTATTATTTCTATTAAAAATAGAAATAATAAAAGAGAATAAAGACATCAGATTTTTAGAAATCATAGAAAATATAAAAAACATTGAAATATAAGAAAAGAAAGTATTATATAATATCCATAATCTAAAGGTAGATATTCACTGTATCCATCTATCTATGTATATTCCTATCTATGCTCAAGGTGGAAAGCAGAATGCATAAAAAGGTATAGGTTATCTTTAGGCACCTTTATGTAACACCTCTCTATCTTCTTCCACTCCTGAAGTAGGTATTCAATCTGACCATACTAGAATTTTTGTAAGCATCTATCTCATTCTCTCCCACTACAATATTAACTGCTTTCACCAACACTCAGGTTGTGCTTCCTTAGCTACAGACATTTGTTGTTGTCATCATTTTTAATTAAGTATAAAGGTACATATGATAAAAATTCACTTATTTTAGCTGTACAATACAATGATTTTTGGCAAATATCTACATGTAAGTGGTGATTATCACTAGAATAAAGATACAGAATGTTTCCAAAACCCAAAAAGTTATCTTACCACATTGCAGTCAATTTCTGCCCTTCTGGCCACAGACAACCACTAACCTGCTAGAACTAGGTTTTGTGTCTTCCAGAATTTCATATAAATGAAATCATAAAGTTAGAAATCTTTTGTGTCTGCTTCATTTGGTCAACATAAAAGTACTGAAGTTCATCACTGTGGTTGTGTGTATCAGTTCATTTATCCTGCTGTTTTTATTATTTATATATTTTTGCTTTTTTATTTATAATTATTACAAGTATAAGAGTTGTATATATTTATGGGGTACATATGATATTTTAATACAAGCATACAATGTGTAATGATTAAATCAGGGTAATTAGTGTATCCAGCATCTCAGGAATTTATCATTTCTTTAAGAACAGAGCAATTCTACTCTATTATTTTTAAATATACACTAAACTATCATTAACTATAGTTTCCCTATTGTGCTTCCAAACACTAGGTTGCATTCCTTCTATCTAACTATATTTTTGTACCAATTAATTATCACCTCTTTATCCCCCTCCCCATTACCCTTCCCAGCCTCTGGTCACCATCACTCTACTGTCTCCATTAGTTCAATATTTTTACCTCCCACATATTAGTGAAAACATATAATATTTGTCTTTCTGTGCCTGGCTTATATCACTTAACATTAGCATCTAAAATGGAAGCTTAGGTTACTGATTTTGGACCTTTTCACCTTTCCAACGTAAACTTTTAATACTGTCTCTAATCACTGTTTACCTCTATTCCACAAAAAGTTGTTACTAAGACAAATAGTTGTTCATTGTTATGTAAGACAGAGCTACTCCAGTCCCAGTTATGTTATTGGGGTTGGAAAATATGCTTTGGATTGCTCCAACCATTGGAATTGGTAACCCTGCAACTAATATTTTTTAAAAATCTAGTAGATACTCAATCCAAACAAAAGTTATTTTTCTAACATCCTTCCATAACTCCCCCTTTCACATTCTTATTACCATAATTCTAGTGCTTAGATTTTTTTTGCACTAACATATGTATCCTTTCTACCAATCTTTTTTCAAACGAAACATATTACTCTTCTATGATAAATTTTAATCATATCAGCTTCCAGCTTAAACATATTTAAGTTCATTTGTTGTATATGTGTTTATTTGTCTGTGTTTAATTCCTGAAGTAAAAACTTCTTAGCTTGGCCTAGCAGTCTTCCTACTCCCTGGCTTCAACACTACATTTCCAGCTAGTTTGATTCCATTCCTTCATGCTTACTTTTCATACCAGGGAAACTGGATGACTCTTCCCTAAATATAGCACAAAGTCTCACCTCTAAACCTTGGCTCAGGTCATTTTCTCCACCTAAAACAGCCTTCATTTTCAGAGCCTTACCTCCTCCACTTGTCCAGATCACATCCGTACGGTCCATCTCAGATACTATATTTTTAATGAAGCCTAAAGGAGATGCAACCTCCTCTTCCTGGATCATTTAATACACTCTTATTTTGTCAACTTATTGAGCACTTACTGTCTGTCACTTAATTTTCTAAGTGTTCAATGCAAATTATTTCATTTGAGCCTCGTAATATCCTCATGGGTAAGTAGTAGTATCATCCCTATGTTACAAATGGAGAAACTAAGGCACAGGAATGTTAAATACTTGTAAGCACCATACTGTGTTGCTTTACTTAACATATCCTTACAGTATCATAGATACAGTATGAATTCCCCAAGGAAGAGCCGTAAAACATTTAGCAAATAACTTGCATACAATGGGCATCATACAGTTAGTATGTATTCCCACTCTGAAAGGCAAAAAGAGTGAAAAAGAACTATGAAGTGCTCTTCATTTTAAAAAGTTGATATTATTGTGAGAAAATGAATAAAAGCACAAGAATTGGGAAGTAGGAAATAAATAATAAGATAGCTTTAGCTGTCTCAACACCTTGTCTTATATAATTGTTGTATTAAAACTAAATATTCAAGTAGAAAACTTTATGAATATTTGAATTAATTGAGAAGAATTCAGTACTGATATTTATAATGAAAACTGTCTCCAGATAATTAAAGTTTACTCCTGTATTCAACAAAGCATTATTTAAAAATTACTTCTTATTGTTGAAAGAGAATTATCAAAACATGATTTTTTTCTGTCTTTTAAAACAGAGAACACCAACGTATAATTTATCCTTCCCTTAATAATACAGTCACTAGAAACATTGATTACTAAACTACGCAGTGATAAGGTCGTTTTTTCAGGAGTTAGTGAGAACAATTAAGACATTTGCTTTATAGCTGAGCATGTTGCTTTTTTTCTTTCGTCTTTTCCTCATTAAGAACTATGACAAAGTGTTTTAGGTTTAGTAACTCTAACCCATGCTGTTAATATTTTGTGATCTCAAAACTAAATTAACTAATCAACCAATGTAGTTTCATGCACAATTTTAAAAATATTCTTTGCCATTATAGATGGTTCTAATTCTATTATAATCCTACATGAATTTTGTAATATGTTTGCCATGAAGAAATTGTTCTCATTTATTTCTGAGTTAATTTCTGTTTTGACAGCTAGGGTTGACTTCTGTGTAGCGTATTTAGATAAACAGAATAAATTACCATTCATCCAATCTCTTCGTGAAAATTATTTGGTCTCTATATTGAGGGCACGGGCATGATCAGTTAAGAAATCAAAATTAGCATAGTTCTTCATTTTATAATATCAATCTCAAATTAAAAATGTGGATTATTTGTCTTCTATTAATAAATGGGGCAGTGTAATTAAAATGTATAATACATGAACTAAACTGCTAAGTATAATCATTAAACTATATAAAGTAATACATTTTATAGCTAAAGTTAAATTGCAAATCTGAGTATTATCATCAATAATCACTAGCAAAATGATCACTAAACTTAGAATATGGTTGTACAAACAAGTACACACACATATTCAACCCTAAATATACATATACTACATATAACTTCTAGCCATACAGGCTTTGCCCTTCATACTTGAGTATACTTCTTCCTAACTTACTCCTCAACTTATTCTGAATCTTTCATAATTTTCAGAATTTGACTATCGCTTAAAAGTATCTAACTTTCATCAAATGTCTTTTTTACTGCTTCTCATTCAACTATAATATTTTACCTGCTTTATCAAAAATTTAGTAAGACCCCAAAGATCCCAAGCAGTTTGCTGTGAATTAAGAATGACTGATGTGGTCTCTCTTGTATTTCTTCGAATCATTTCTTCTTTTGTGGCAAAATTAAAATATAAAGGAAAGACTAAGCATTATAAGTTGACAGTTACTCAAGAAGAATTAATCCCATCGATAGATCTGTTAGGTTATTCTTAGATCAACACCTTTTCTACCTTCTACAAAGAATCTGGGAGATAGTTTCTTTTCATGAGATGGAGACTTGCTCTGTTGCCCAGGCTGGAGTGCAGTGGCACGATTTCAACTCACTGCAACTTCCGCCTCCCAGGTTCAAGCGGTTCTCTTGCCTCAGCCTCCCAAGTAGCTGGTAGCCGAGTAGCCACCACATCTGGCTAATTTTTTGTATTTTTGGTAGAGACAGGGTTCCTACCATGTTGGCCAGGCTGGTCTCGAACTCCACCTGAGGAGATCCACCTGCCTCGGCCTCCCAAAGTGCTGGGATTACAGGTGTGAGCCACCGTGCTTGGCCTGGGAGGTAGTTTCAAATGAAAAGAACAGTCCACTACAATTTATGTCATCCAAATTCCATTTCTGTCTCAGACACCTGCTGTCCATGGAACTTGGAGACTTGTCTGTGTGAGGATATTGATGACCATCATGCCTATGACATAAGATTGGCCTAAGACTCAAAATGCTTCCATATTTAGAACAATATTTTGAAAACTGTAACATTCCATGAAATTACAAGATATAACTTTTGTAGACTGTCCTCCTTTGTAAAATGTCATTCCATTTCCCACAAAACTCCATTTTAAAGGCATTTATATCAAAGAAAGGCATTTGAGGCTAAAAATAAAACCTTCAAAACAAACATACAGTTAAAATTTACATCACATGAATTAAACCACATCTCTTCCTCTATCACATCATTCTACTCCCTTTTCACAGATGAGAAAATTAAGAAACAAAAAGGATAAATAACTTGACAAAAGCAACAAAACTGGTAAAGTGGTAGTGACCTGACAAAAGATTTAGCCTTTGTCTTTCTTTGCGAGGCTGCCTTTTTCTCCTTTTCTCCCTTCTCTTCCATCATTACCAAACCACTGGCACCAAAAGAAAAAGTAACAAATATTTGAATAAATGAATGAAGCATTTGTTTTCCCGTAAGATTAATTCAAGAGTAATTATAGGTAATACCATAAAATTCCTACTATGGCTCTAAAATAAAAGACCAAAAATCTAAAGTGTATTATAAGAATATTTCAGAGTGTAACGGGTCACTAAACACCACTATTAACGGCAGAGGAATCTCTGCCTAAAGCCAATTCTCTAACAAAAGAGAACATAGAATACTAAGCTGAAGTTCATGAATAACTCTGCTTAAAGGAATCATTAGAATTAGACATATACTTCAGAGGATGTGACTGTGAATAGTACATATAATGGTCATCATTCTGCATTAAAATTTAAGGAAAAAAAGATAACTTCTGTATACATTTTTAAGTAGAGAATTTTTTCATACATTGTATCTTCTTTTTGAATAAATGCTCTCCTCTGGTATCATTAAAATAAAAGGAAACATGAACATTAAAGGATTATTGTATCAGCACAGTAGTTATTCTCTCTAAACATAAATATTCTTTTATTATTATTATTATTATTATTTAAGTTCTGGGATACAAGTGCAGAAAGTTCAGGTTTGTTACATAGGTATACACATGCCATGGTGGTGTGCTGCACCCAACAACTCATCATCTACATTAGGTATTTCTCCTAATGTTATCCCTCCCCTAGCCCCCGACCCCCCAAAAGGCCCAGGTGCACGATGTTTCCTTCCCTGTGTCCATGTGTTCTCAATCTTCAACTCCCACTTATGAGTGAGAACATGCAATGTTTGGTTTTCTGTTCCCGTGTTAGTTTGCTGAGAATGATGGTTTCCAGCTTCATCCATGTCCCTGCAAAGGACATGAATTCATCCTTTTTTATGGCTGCATAGTGTTCCATGGTGTATATGTGCTACATTGTCTTTATCCAGTCTATCATTGATGGCCATTTGGGTTGGTTCCAAGTCTTTACTATTGTGAACAGTGCTGCAATAAACATACATGTGCATGTGTCTTTATAGTGGAATGATTTATAATCCTTTGGGTATATACCAGTAATGGGATGGCTGGGTCATGTGGTATTTCTGGCTCTAGATCCCTGAGGAATTGCCACACTGTCTTCTACAATGGTTGAACTAATTTACACTCCCACCAACAGTGTAAAAGTGTTCCTATTTCTCCACATCCTCTCCAGATCTGTTGTTTCCTGACTTTTTTTTTGTTTTGTTTTTTTGAGATGGTGTCTCTCTCTGTCGCCCAGGCTGGAGTGTAGTGGCATGATCTCGGCTCACCGCAAGCTCTGCCTCCCAGGTTCATGCCATTCTCCTGCCTCAGCCTCCGGAGTAGCTGGGACTACAGGTGCCCACCACCACACCCGGTTAATTTTTTGTATTTTTAGCAGAGATGGGGTTTCACCATGTTAGCCAGGACGGTCTCGATCTCCTGACCTCATGATCCGCCCGCCTCGGCCTCCCAAAGTGTGTTTCCTGACTTTTTAATGATTGCCATTCTAACTGGCATGAGATGGTATCTCACTGTGGTTTTGATTTGCATTTCTCTAATGACCAGTGATGATGAGCTTTTTTTCATATGTTTGCTGGCTGCATAAATATCTTCTTTTGAGAAGTGTCTGTTCATATCCTTCACCCACTTTGACGGGTTCATTTTTTTCTTTTAAATTTGTTTAAGTTATTTGTAGATTCTGGATATTAGCCCTTTGTCAGATGGATAGATGGCAAAAAATTTCTCCAGTTCTGTAGGTTGCCTGTTCACTCTGATGATAGTTTCTTTTGCTGTGCAGAAGCTCTTTAGTTTAATTAGATCCCATTTGTCAATTTTGTCTTTTGTTGCCATTGCTTTTGGTGTTTTACTCATGAAGTCTTTGCCCATGCCTATGTCCTGAATGGTATTGCCCAGGTTTTTTTCTAGGGTTTTTTTTTTTTTAACACTGTTCCTTCTTCTATTAACTGGCTTTCTCTGAAACATCAAATGCTTTTCTGATTGATATTGTATTAGAACAGTAGGATGAAGTTTATAATAAGAATAAAATGAATTAAATTTTGCATATGCCAACTTATTTATAAAACATATTAATCATCTAAATCATCCATTTAGTAAATAGTAAATATACCTTAGCAACAGAGAAGGAAACAACATATATAGGAAATATCAGTAGAACTTGTTTTTATATGTACATTCTCTTATACTGAAGTAAAATAAAATTCAGAACACTCAACCCAAGTTACTTGTTTTACATAAATGTTATTTATTTCTTAATTATTTAACTCTCTTCTTTTGCTCTTGCTGCTTGTGAGACCTAATTTATGCAGAGCATGAATTAAATCCATATAGGGCAATAACTTTTATTTAAGCTTAGATAAAATTTCTAGCACCACAGAGCATTCTGAATAAGTTCAAAATTCATCATGAGACCAGATAAGGGAGGTGTTATTTAAAATTTGCATGCAGTTTTTTCCTAAATATTTTTGAGATGACAGACATTAACAAAATCATACATTTTTATTCTACCTTTCTGTGATGCAGAGAAAATATACATATTTATGTGACTTTTTAAAAATAAGGGACATTATTTCAGTAGGGTTAAATACACAGTTACGTAGATTATTACATCAAGGATACACATACATAGTAACAATTAACCCCTTCTCAGGGGTAGACTACTTTCCCTTATGATACAGGGGACTAGGAATGATTCAGTGAATTTCTTCAGTAGATAAAAGTTAGTGGCAATACAAAACTTCAATGTTGTCTTTTATATTTTAATAAAATATTGTATTCATAAAGAGGAATATATGAAAAATATAAATTATAAATGTAATATAATGAAAAGGCAGATTACCCCAACTGTTTTACACACACCATCCAAATTCCCAAAGAATCTATAAAATTATTTGCTTTATATACTCCTGGCTTCAAATAAAAGACAAAAGAAGTTAAGAAAAGCCTTGTTCCCTGTTTTACTTTACACACTTAGCACATATGGTTTGCTTCCCATCAGTGCCATCCAGGGTAAATAATACAGTCATCTTTCATGGATATTTTCATAAAATTGCTAAGGAAAACTTAGACATAGCCAAAGAAAAATAAAATCCAAGTTGCCAGAAGGAAAACAACAATTATACTAATGGATGATTTTAATTATCACTACTTCCACTGGAAGTCTAGAGAAGTAAACTAAGGAACAAGTGTTTTCTTATTAAATGAACAGAGAATTCTTTTTCAAACAACCAGGAGCAACGAGAAAACAGAATGAAAAGGCAATCTTTACATTCAATTCATTAAAGTGAAAACAGAGAAATCCTCAAGAGATGCTTTCTAAAAAGTGATCATAAAAATTTAGTCTCTGAAGGTTTTTAATTTTTAAAAAAATACCAAATCAATATAAATGTACAGCCAACAATTCTTTAAATTTCAGATTAACAGGCATTAAATATCTCTTAAAAATGCAATCTACAAAAGCCCTTCTGTGCCTTATTTCATTTACTTATGTTTATATTTCTTTCCTCATGGCTTTTGTCCATTTGATTCCCAATATTTCATCTCCAGTTTTCTCAAATGCTCTTTTCCTCTCCCTTTCCATCAAAATCCATTATCATCTCTTATTCTCTATCTCAAAGTAGAATTTCCCTGAGAGCCATCATTAAAAGTCTTCATATATGCCATTATGTTCACCTAATCTCAAGCACAGTGAGATTTTTTTTTCTCCCTTGATCATACTCACTTCAAGTTTTTCACTGACATATTTCATCTGCATATTAAAATAGCTCTCGGGTTCATTTACCACATTCATTGTAAAGATCCTTATGTTACAGGAGAGGCTATAAAATCAGTTTTCCTTGGAATAATTAAGACCAGAAGAGCTGTCTTCTTGTCAGAACTGGTTTAGGTAAAAATTGCCTTAAAGTATAGAAAATATACTAGACACGTTAAGAAGTCTTTCTAAGCCATATAGTATATTATAAGATAATATCCATTATTTGGGCCATTGTTTAACATGTTCTCTACAAAAGAACACTCACTCAATAATACAACGGAGCCTTCGGTGTTGAGATGGATTTGGGTCAGAAATGAACTAGATACTTTTAAAACATGAAATACTTAATAGTGATGCCTCAGTTTCTTTCCTGAACAGAAGTAGATCTGTCAAACTCTTCAAAAGTAGGAAACATTTCTGCTGTTAGTCAATTTGAACTAGTTTTCTAGACAATAATAACTTTTCAATATTCAAGGTGATATGTAATCTGCATTGTTGAAATGGTCTGGTAAGTCCCCTTGAGCTACTGTAGGAAAAACACAATTATACTAAATTTTGCCAATTTTTAATGATTTAATGAGAAAAAGATTGATCTCTATTAGAGGTAATCTTGAAATAATAGGATAATTATGAATATTAAAAGCTAAATCATACATTAAATCACCAAGTGGTTATAGAAAGCTTTCTTTGTGTCTGATGTAGTTCTAAGTGCCATAAACATGCATAAGTATAATACTGGCCTTGCTATTGAGTACCTTATAGTCAGAAAACCAGAAGTAACTATTATCCAAAGCAATAACTGTTAAGTGTCAGAAGAAAGTAAAAATCTCAGAGCCCTACAAATCTCAGAAAGAAAAAGGGTCATTTTAGGCTGGTTACATTTAATCAGGAATCATGGGATATGCTGTTAGTTGGCTTTAATGGGTTGGTAGCATTTCAACAAATGATGAAGGTAGAGGAGATAAAAAATTCCAGGCAGCAGCAATATAAATAGAGGTGAATGTACAGAAACAGAAAAGCCAAACACAGGATAGAAAAGTTCTGAGCAGACTTTGGCTAAAATGCCAGCCACATGTAGGTGAGTCAATGTAAGTGTAGACAGGTTGTCTGAGACCAAATTTTGGTTGGTTTTAGGTGCAAAGTTAAGAATTTAGAACTTTATTTCTTAAGCAGATGAGAAGCATAAAGAGAATATGCATTATTTTATTTTAATCATAACCTCAACTTTTGTGAGTTTTCTGGTAATACTTCAACTTGGGTATTTTAGTGTCTTTACTATAAAATGAAGCATGTGTTTAAAAATCACAAAGATAGTAGGCAGTATTTGTTCCAAATCCATAGTCTTTCTACAAAACAATACAGAATGGCTCCTATAATAATATGAGCAGGGTAGCATTTGTGGAAGATCAAATAGTGTTGTAGAATGTAGGGCAAAACAGTGAAGGAAATGACTCAAGTGAGGACATCATGAAGTGATTATAAAAATAGTCCAGGTGAGTTGAAATAGAAACCAGGGGTAATTGTGGTAGGAACATAATGGAAAATAAATATTTCAAATGATACTACAGAGAATCTACTCAGCTTCTTTATGAATTATAAAGAGGATACCAGTATAACTTCAAGTGGCTAGTTTCTTCTGTGTTAAAGGTAATTTTTTTTTTTTTACAAAATCTCATAAAAAAGTTAACCCATTTAGGACCAAGAAAAATTTAATAGCAGATATTTAAATACTAAGAAATAACTCAGTGATTAGAAATATAATTTTTAAATACTCAAAATGTTATGATATATTTATAATATTTAATCCATCTGCTTTACGTTTTTTCTTTTTATAATGTGGGTTAAAACAGCCTAGTAAAATTAGGGCCAAAATAAGCATGTTGTTATATGGATTTAAATTATTTTTTAAATTGATATTTTCAATTTATTTATATTGGAAAGGAGGTTCTGTGCAAGATGGTAATTTAACCAAGGAGCTGGAGGAATTAAAAATAAATTTTGTTTTCAAATCAACTGAAAGCATCATTAATTGTAAGTACGTTTTTGATCCCTGCCACTATGGTATCAAATCACAGAATTATTAGAAGAGAATCAGTAACTGAAACTCCTCTGACTTTTTTATTCCATTGTAAGCCATATCAAAGCTTTGGAACTAACATAAATACTTCCAAGTTATTTATTCTGAGGTTAAAGAGGGCATTAAAAAATATATCTTTGATGTGTTCCTACAAATTGTAATACTGGGACTAGAGCTTCTCTACCAGGGTAAGGATCAGGAGGAGCTCAGGCATCTGGCTGAAAACTCTGCCTCCAGCATCAAACAGTGAGTGCAGTTCACTGCAAGCCAACAAAGAAAAGGATCACAGACTTGAGTAAAATGAGATGCTGTAAGAAGGACCAAGAAAGAGAGGGGAGATGTTAGAAAATAGAATTTCTCCTCTAGGCACATTTGTAATTTTGCACCAACTTGTGAGTAGTCCTTTATGTGTTCAAAACAACATATTGGTTCTATTCAAATTAAGCAACATGGAAGTGTTGCTGCCAGGGATCTCTATCCTAGATAAAAGACTCCTAGTATACACACAGTAGTCACTTTTATTGCTTTCATGTAGACTACTCAGATAGCTAAACATTCATATCTGCACTTAAATCAATAACCACACTTATGTCTTGGTATGAATAACATGGGGGTTGGTTGAAGAACAAATTTTGTCCAACTATGGACAAAAAACCATTTGTGGTGCTTGAAAAATTAAATGTTCTTATGTAAAAGAAAAATTAATTTAAACATAGATCTTATACCTTTAACCAAAAAATCAACTAAAAATGGATCATGGATCTAAATATAAAACACAAAACTATAAAATTCCTACAAGATAATAAAGGAAAAAATTATATGATCGTGGATTTGGCAGTCACTTTTTAGATACAACATGAAAAGCACTATCGATAAAAGAAAAACTTTATCAAAATTAAAATTAAAATCAAAATTAAAAACTTCTGTTTGTCAAAAGGCAATGTTAAGATAATGAAAATGCAAGTCATACACTGGGGAATATGTTTGCAAAACACATATCTAATAGAGGACTTGTATCCAAAATACAAAGAATTCTTAAAATAAAACAATAGGAAAAGAAAAAAAGCCTAATTTTTTAAAGACAGTTAAAATATTTGAATAGACACCACACACACAAATATTACAGATGGCAAATAAGCAGATGAAAAATGGCACAATATGATATGTCATTAGGGAATTGCAAATTAAAACAATGAGTTACTACTACACACCTATCAGAATGGCTAAAATCCAAAACACTGGCAAAACCTGAGGGTAAGAATATGGCGCAACAGGAACTCTCATTTTTGATGAAAGTGCAAAATTGTACAGCCCTTTGGAAAACAGTCTGACAGTTTCTTGCAAAGCTAAACATAGTCTTATCATATGATCCAGAAATTGTACTTTATCCAAATGAGTTGAAAACTTATGTCCATACAAAAACCTGCCCACAAATGTCCAGCAATCATAGTCATAATTTCCAAAACTTGAAAGCAACCAAGATGTCCTTTAATAGAGAAACAGACCAATAAGCTGTGGCTTGGAATTATTCAGCAATAAAAAGAAATAAGCTAACAAGCCAAGAAATGACATGGAGGGAACTTAAATACATATTGCTAAGTCAAAGAAGCCAGTATAAACAGGCTACATGCATGTGATTCCAAATATATGACATTCTGGGAAAGGGAAAACTATAAAGCCAGTAAAAAAAAAAGTCAGTGGTTCTCCGGGGTCAGGCAGAGAGTGAGGGAAGAAGGAGAGATTAACAAGACGAGCAAAGGATATTTTTAGAGCTGAGAAACTATTCTGTATGAAACTGTAATGGTAGATACATGACATTGTACACTTTCCAAAAACCATAGAATGTACAATACAAAGAGTAAACCCTATAATAAACTATGGACTATAGATAATAATGGTGTTTTAATATTGGTTAATCAGTTGTAACAAATATATCACACCAATGCAAAATATTAATAACATGGAAAACTGTGCAGGGAGAGTGGTGGGCATATGGGAACTCTTTGTATTTACTGCACAATGTTTCTGTAAACCTATACTTTTTCTAAAAAATAAAGTCTATTAATACTTTTCAATAAAAAAATATTGTGAACGATTTTATCTTGAGAAAAACAGAACTATGTCTAACAACATCAAGGAAAATCAGTCTTTATAATGTTAAACGCATCTAGTTCCACCAAAATTCTCATACTGTCCTTGAATTAAAAGGATGATTTCAATGTGTATAAAGAAAGGGTATGTTATATTAATCACTGAAATATTTTAAGATTCTTTAGCTATTTTAGGTGAATTCATAAAAATGAATGCATCGAATAGAATACGGAAATGTTGAGAACAATGACATTAAGTAAAAAAACAAGGTAAACGAAAACAGTCAAAAGGTATCACCTGTAATCTTTTCTAAAGGCAAAAAATAGTAATCTTAACAAAATAAATCTATCCAGCCTTGGCAACAGTGTGGGATAGAGGACAGTATCACCCAAACTGATAAAGATTAAATTATTGCAAACTTTTTGGAGGGCAGAGAATTCTGTATTGAAATTTTAAATGTGTAAACAACATTACCCAGCAATCTCATCTAGAAATTTATCCTAAGGAGATAATCAGTCACAGGCAAAAAGATTTATGTAGAAGAAGATACATTCAAGTCTCGTATAATTGGGAAAAATTGGAAGTAACACACATGTCCATCAAAGAGGAAACTATTACATAAATTATGGTCACACATTACAGTGGATTACTATGCAATCATCAAAATGGAGCTGCCATACATCTCTTTGACAAAAGAAAAAAAAAAAAAACCTTGATTACAAATCGAGTTTGTAAAGCAAGTTGTAAAATTACAATATGACATGATTTATATAAAATTGTATATCAGTTGTCTGCATAAATATATTTATATGTGTTTCTCTGTTTTTGTTGGGTGCAAAGATAGTTTGCTTTTACTTTTGTACTTTACTTCTTAAGAATGTACACCTAGAAAAAAAAATCATTAAAACAAGTACCCAAGCAAACAAACAAGACAGGGAGGCTTACATGTGGGGACCTCCATGAAGGAGACTCACATGGTTTGGCTCTGTGTCTCCACCCAAATCCCATGTTAAAATGTGATTCCCAATGTTAGGGAGGGACCTGATGGGAGGTAGGACTTGGTCATGGGGGTGGATTTCCCTCTTGCTGTTCTTGTGATAATGAGTGAGTTCTCACAAGATCTGATACTTCAAAAGTGTATGGCACTTCCCCCTTCGCTCTCTCTATTTTCTGCTGCCATGTGAAGATGTGCTTGCTTCCTCTTCACCTTCTGCTACGATTTTAAGTGTCCTGAGGCCTCCCAGCCATGCTTCCTGTTAGCCTACAGAATTGTGAGTCAATTAAATCTCTTTTCTTCATAAGTTACCCAGTCACAGGTAGTTTCTTTATAGCAGTGTGAGAATGGACTAATACAGAGACGTAGCCATGTGGATTAGCCTACTTCATCAAATTAGCAGCAGCAGCAGCAGCAGCATCAATATTGTAGCCACAGTTCCTTGTAGTAGGATTTGGAATTACAAATATCATTACCAATTTCTGGAAACCTCATTAAGCAACACAGTCTTCCTCTTATTACCCTTCCGTCATTTGTATAGTCCTAGAAATCCCACCATATGGCAGGTGGGATCTACCCCCACAGCCTGAGTGGTTTATTTGGAAGAGGAATTTTGTCATGCTGTATGTGTTCTATCTGCTCCCCGAATCACCTACTTAGAAAACTTTAATGAGTTCCCATTGCTGTTATGGTAAAGATAAAATGTTTTAAAGCCCTGCATGAGTGGCTGATAGACATCCTCTCCAACTTCACAGTAAGCCACATTCTTTACTGCAATCCAGCCACACTAGTCTTCCTTCAGTCCCTCACACTTGCTGGGCTCCCTCCTGCTACAGGCTCTTCATGCAGGCTGTTCCTTCTTCCTCTTCCACTTCCCCTTCCCCTAGTTAACTTCTGCTTATCCTCTACACCTTACCTCAGGCACAGTGTCCTCAGGAAAACTCTTTTTGACCTCCCTTACTAGTAGAAATCCCCCATTACGATATGATAAGCCCCAAGGGTACAAAGAGAATATCTTGTTTTGCTTACTATTGCTCTACAAGGACACAGCCTGATACACAGAAGGAATTTAACAAATTATTCATCTAATGAATACATGAATCAATCAACCAACCAACCAATCAATCTCGAAGCTGACAGAACTCTTAGATCCTCCATTACTGGACCCAGTTTAGCACAGGAGGCTGTGATGTTTACATTTTACATTATATTTACAACAAGAAATTATATATATACAATCATGGACCTTATAAAGAAGTACTTTCAAATACCAGGAAAATTAGAGTAAAAGGTATTTCCTCTTAGTACTAAACATCATTTTGGCCCCAACATACTTGAAATTAGAATTAATGCCATTATTGACTCAATTAACTAAATGTGCCATTGTTGAAAACCTCCAAGACAGCAATAGAAAAAAATAATGACAGTGTTTCTTTTGCTGACTTTCAGTTTGATGATCTAGGCAGGTGCCTTTTTAAATATCTTTCCAGCTACTGAATGTATAAAATATAGCAAATGACAATATAGAAACCATCACTCATCAAAGATATTCATGATTTGATATAACCTTTAAAGCTTTCATTGTAGGTTGCTATCTTAAATGATGATAGGACCAAAAAGAAAAACAAAACAAAACAAACAAAAAAAAAACAATGAATCGACAGAGTAAAAAAAAAACTTTTTCTTCAAAAAAATCTTTTGTTTGCTTTATCAAGATGTCATGAAGCTGAAGGCCTCTAATATGGACAGTCATGCCCTGCCAGTGAGATTAAAGATAAAATCAAGATTTTCGCAGACAACATATAGGACTTCTTGAAGAGTTTCTTCAGTGTCTGGTTTATATTGGTCTTAAAAGTAAATAGGGCCAGCCGTGGTGGCTCATGCCTGTAATCTCAGCACTTTGGGAGGCTGGGGTGGGTGGATCACCTCAGGTCAGAAGTTTGAGACCTGCATGGCCAACATGGTGAAACCCTGTCTCTACTAAAAATACAAAAATTAGCCAGGCATGATGGCACATGCCTGTAGTCTCAGCTACTTGGGAGTCTGAGGCAGGAGAATTGCTTGAACCTGAAAGGTGGAGAAGTGGAGGTTGCAGTGAGCCCAGACTGCACCATTGTACTCCAGCCCAGGTGACTGAGCAAGACTCCTTCTCAAAGGACAAAAAAAAAAAAAAAAAAAGCAAATCAAATTCTGTATGAGCCATACTCTGGAATTCAACCAATTACCACTGAAACTCAATGACACTAATTCTTTTGGGTGAGATTAGGTGGAGGACTACATTTGAGTGTATGAAGAACCCTTACAAATATGGATAAAATTAGCTATGCTTTAGATCCCCTGACTGTTGGAATTAGTCAGCAGCAGAAAGATAAATATGGATTTTGGCACCCAGAACTGGAACAGGTTTTTTGAGGAGAAAAGCTGTTATGTAAACTATAAGTAAAAAAGTAAGCCCAGAGACAACAAACAATAAGCCCTATTGATTCATCTTTGTCCGACAGTATTTTCAAAATAACTTGCCTCAGAGAAAGTAATCTAAATTCAGGTTATAGTTAAATATGAATGGCAATGATGACATTTGAGAAAGGATTAAAGTTTCTATAATCATTAAGAAAATACACTTTCTAGAAATCTTACCTTTTGGCACATTTCAGTGTCTGCACTGAACTGCTTCTGCCTTGATTTTACACTTGACTGGGCTTCAGTGAGTCATCAGTATAGCCACTGCTCAGTTCTTTCTGTCCTTTTTTTGCAGTTATATGTAGGCTGGTTGGCCACCAGCAACTCCACTCAAGTATTCATCGTAGCTGAATGCATACCAGTATAAGGAAGACATGGAATGAGAAGGTTCCTTTCTGGTTAAGGGGAAAAGTCAGAGTACTTACTAGGATGAAAGAGCTTTACACTGGAATGAGAATGGATTAAAGAAGGAGGAGAATTCACTCAGCACAGTCTTCTGTAATTGATTGGACAGAGATTATTTAAATTCCTTTAAGGTTATGTTTATACTTCTAATTAGGTCATGGTTAGGGTTCTAGAAAACAATTCCCAAAGAAAAAATGTCTGCCTTCTATATAGAAGAGTTAATTGCCACTTCAATATACACTCCATTGTTCAAAACCAGCTACAAGTATGTTCAAAAGAAAAGACCCATTCCAACCTGTCAGCAGGATTCACACATTTTATATGAAGGAATCTGCAAATTACAGAGTGCTTAACATGCTGGGTCTTCTGAATTTTGCTAAACTTACTTGATAACTACTTATTTAAAATAAAAGCGATTGGTGGGGCATGGTGGCTCATGTCTGTAATCCCAGCACTTTGGGAGGCCAAGGTGGGTGGATCATTTGAGCCCAGGAGTTCATGAACAGCCTGGGCTACGTGGTAAAACCCTGCCTTTACAAAAATTAGCCAGGCATGGTGGCACATGCTTGTAGACCCAGCTACCTGAGAGGCTGAGGTGGGAGAGTCACCCTCAGCCAGGGGGGTTGTGGCTGCAGTGAGCCAAGATTGCACCTTTGCACCCGCAAGCCTGGGCAATGGAGAGAGATCCTGTCTCAAAAAATAAAAATTAAAAAAAAGGCATAAGAAATTACAGTAATCAATGGACACAATTGCTTTCACTGGCATTTCTTTTCAGACCACTTACGGTTTTGCTTTTTTCTAATAAGCAATATCATACTTATTGGCTAGAATTTTACTGTAATTTACCTAAATTCTTGACACAATTTTGAATTAAAAAATACCTACATATTTCAAATGATGAAAAAATAAAGCTGGATGAGAACTAGTATCTTCTGACATTGCAATTCTGTTTCTGTCATCTTAGATATCATGGTTGAGTTCTCTTTCACCTGCAAACTTCACACAAGGAAATATTCTTTTTACGAAAGGCTCCTGGGCATCCATTAGTGTTCCACTACTTATCTTCCAATCCTGCTTTCTCATACAGAGAAAATGGGGTTATTTCCTGAACTCAAGTCTACCTTTACAATCATTAAAGCAATACAATGTGTTGCAAATGTATACATAAGAAGACCAGACATTTGAAATGGGTGCTCTCACATGTTTGGGAAGATAAAATATTTCAAACTTCCAAGATGGTAATATATAAGGGTGTAAAAAGCTATACCCCTAGGTCCAGTAATTATACATCTAGAATTTTATCTTATCAGAGTAATTAGCAATGGGCTAAAAATTTTTCTCACATACTAAGTCTACTGCTAAGTAGTGGCTGGCACTGCTTTTGGTTTTCAATAATGCCTCAAGGATCACAGGATTTTTCTGTGTTTCTCCTCTGATATCCTTAGAATATTGCTTATAGTCTTATAGTCGAAAGATGGTAGACATGGCTCAGATATCATGTTTTCTTTCAAAACAGAAATAAGAAGGATAACAATCAAGAATCTCAATGCATCAGTCTATTATAAGCAAAAACTTCCCAGAAATCCAGTACTAGACTTCAACTTAAATCCCACAGGCCATAATTGAGTTACATTGCTAAGTCTAGCTAAAAGAAAAGTGCAAAAAGTATATCTTTTCCACCTCAATTCCTAGAAGTGGCAAGGGAGAATCAGGTAGAAATGAATGCTGAGTTAGCCTAACAGTACTGGCTCCTATATTAGTCAAGGTTCTCCAAAGAAACAGAACCAGTAGAAGATACTGTAAACTGATATATAGAAAGAGATTTATTGTGAAGAATTGGCTCATATGATATGGCAGCCATGAAGCCCCAAAATTTGCTGTCTGCAAGCTGAAAGGTGAGGAAAGGCACTGGTGAAATTCAGACTGATGGCCTGAGAACCAGGGAGGCCAATGGTGTACATCCAGGTCAAGTCTTATGGCCCAAGAACCAGGAGTGCTAATGCTGGAGGACAGGAGATGGTGAATGTTCCAGTTCAAGCAGAGAAGCTGAATTTGCCTTTTCTCTTCCCCTTTGGTTGTAATCATGCAGTCAATGGATTGGATGCTGCCTGCCTACTTTGGTGAGGGTAATCTGCTTTACCTGCTCAACCTTTTCAAATGCTAATCTCTTATATTTTAATAGGTACTTCCAGAAATACTGTTTTATCAACTATCAGGGTATCGCTTAGCCCAGTCAAGTTGACAAATAAAATTAGCCATTAGAACCACAAAACTTTTATCTTTGAAATAAGTTATATAACAACAGGGACTTTATTGGCTTTTGTATCCCTGAAGTAGAGCACACTGCTTGGCACAGAGTAATGTCCAATAAGTGGTAGATGGATGAATGGATTGGTAAATGAATGGAATATAGGTAGTTGTTAAAAGTATATTATCAAAGGATATTGAATGCATTGGAGGTTATTCCCAATTAAATATTAAATGAAAAAAGCAGAATGCAAACATATATATGATCTCAATCCTAAAACATACACTTACAAATAAGTTTGAAAATAAATTCCAGGTTGTTAAAAGTGGTTCTCTCTAGTTAGTATTATTATGAGTTACAACCCTGCTGCTCATTAGTATCTACATTGTAAAATAGATGAATCCCCAACTCAGGTCATGATAATAATAAAATGAAATGAATATATCTCATTTGTGAGGTATCCAAAAGCATATATTTTCCTCCCTTTCTTATTTTTTATTAAGGTTCTGGCCAGTTTTTTAATTTTGTGATTCAGCCTTGTTTTCTTTCCATCCTGATTCCCTCAATCTCTGCTCTACATAACTTATGAAGCTTATGGTTATATTTTTCTGATCCTCTACTGGAAAACAATATTGTCTATGAAATGGTAAAATTAAATTGGTGACAATCTTTATATTTCTGAGAAGCAATGCATCTGCTTTTTCTAATTGAAATAGCATTATTCCCTACTAGAAAATATTTTCATGGTATAATTATTCAGTCTTTTAATAAGCACAGTGTGTCACTCACTCTATCAGACTAATATAATACAGTCCTTACTATCCAGGGGCTGACATTCCAGAAAAAAACAAACAGATGTACCAAAAATTATTGGTAAATTAGGTAGATGCACCAGTGAACAGTGTGTCACTCACTCTATCAGACTAATGTAAAACAGTCCTTACTCTCAAGGGGCTCACATTCCAGAAAAAGACAAACAGATGTACCAAAAATTACTGGTAAATTAGGCAGATGCACTGGTAATGCTAAAGCTACACTGAGGGTATAGGCACAAGCATGGAGAAAAGCTACAGGATCAACCTAAGGGCAGGAAGGATCAAGGCAGCTTTATAGAGGAGGTGACAGAAGAGCAGGTCTGTATTTTAGGAACAGTTAAACTGAGTGGAAGCAAAGGGGTAAAGCATTAAAGAAGAAAAAGAGGATGTCTTCTGAAGAATTCCTTAATTCTATGTAAAGAAACCTTTTTTCCTTCAGTCAGCTTACTTACAAACCTACTTCAAAATGCAGAAACTTTCTGATTCAAAAAAAAATACTTCACTCTTTCAGAAAAGAAAGGTCTTAAAGCTGATAATAAGATGTCTTTCCAGGCAGAGATTTGTGTCTTAATTTATGCTTCTGCAAATCAGGCCATATTTCAGAGACATTGCTTTAATTCTTTTAAAAACCTGGGACACGATTACAAGTTGCATGCTTGCTGCAAAGAAATAATTCCACATTATGTTTCATTGCAGCACAACTATAATTAAAATCCCAGCTGTATCAATGGCTTTAGAAATTCATATGGTAGGTTTCAGCAGCTCACATAAAATATGGACACTTTTCTATTCAATAATACAGAATTATGCATCTGTGGCTAGTAATTTCTCTTACAAATTTGCCATCTCTTTCACCACATTTACAATGCTCATAGACTAAGATCCTCAAAAAAGGTCAATAGAGGCCGGGCACAGTGGCTCACACCTGTATTCCCAGCACTTTGGGAGGCCGAGGCGGGTGGATCACGAGGTCAGGAGTTCGAGACCAGCCTGACCAACACGGTGAAACTGTCTCTACTAAAAATACAAAAATTAGCCAGGTGTAGTAGTGCACGCCTATAGTACCAGCTCCTCAGGAGGCTGAGGCAGGAGAATCACTTGAACCTGGGAGGCAGAGGTTGCAGTGAGCTGAAATCACACTACTGCACTCCAACCTGGAGACAGAGCGAGACTCTGTCTCAAAAAAAAAAAAAAAAAAGGTCAATAGAGTACTGTGATGACTAAGGGCTCCAGAGTGGGGGCTGCCTGGGATCAAATCCCAGCTCTGCCACTCACTCACTCTATGATTCTTGGTACCTAACCTGTTTATCCCACATTTCCTCTTTGTAAATGGAGACCATAACAGTACCTACCACATAGTGTCATTATGCAGATAAAGTGATTTAATATTTTAAAGCATTTATTATGTATCTTGACCCATAGGAAGTATTATACAAGTTTAGTTGTTTTTAATTATTTTTAATCATCAGTGTATGCCAGGACTAAAATGATTCCTGGCACTCAACAGATAGTAAATACGTCTTCCATGAATAAATGAAAAACATAATTACCAGATTGCTTTTTCCCATCTTATTCTTTTTTTTTTTTTTTTTTTTTTTTTTTTTTTTCCTGGATAAGTTTTTATTCTTTATAATCTGAGTGGACCATGTATAACATTCATAAGAATGAACCATCCATCAGAGGCAGATCCAGGTTTGGCACAGACTTTAGTTTGCATAATCTGTTGGGATTAGGGGCTGCCTCTTTTTTTTTTTTTTTTTTTTAACATTATCAACTGGTTTAATATAATGGACATTTATAAAACACTCTATGCAAGAGCAACAGAATACATATTCTTTCCAAGTGCCTACAGAACATATACCCAGATAGATCATATTCTGGGTCATAAAGTAAACTTTAACAATTTTTTTTTCTTTTATTATTATTATTATACTTTAGGTTTTATGGTACATGTGCGCAATGTGCAGGTAAGTTACATATGTATACATGTGCCATGCTGGTGCGCTGCACCCACCAACTCGTCATCTAGCATTAGGTATATCTCCCAATGCTATCCCTCCCCCCTCCGCCACCCCACAACAGTCCCCAGAGTGTGATGTTCCCCTTCCTGTGTCCATGTGTTCTCATTGTTCAATTCCCACCTATGAGTGAGAATATGCGGTGTTTGGTTTTTTGTTCTTGTGATAGTTTACTGAGAATGATGATTTCCAATTTCATCCATGTCCCTACAAAGGACGTGAACTCATCATTTTTTATGGCTGCATAGTATTCCATGGTGTATATGTGCCACATTTTCTTAATCCAGTCTATCATTGTTGGACATTTGGGTTGGTTCCAAGTCTTTGCTATTGTGAATAATGCCGCAATAAACATACGTGTGCATGTGTCTTTATAGCAGCATGATTTATAGTCCTTTGGGTATATACCCAGTAATGGGATGGCTGGGTCGAATGGAATTTCTAGTTCTAGATCCCTGAGGAATCGCCACACTGACTTCCACAAGGGTTGAACTAGTTTACAGTCCCACCAACAGTGTAAAAGTGTTCCTATTTCTCCACATCCTCTCCAGCACCTGTTGTTTCCTGACTTTTTAATGATGAGCCAAGATGGCCGAATAGGAACAGCTCCGGTCTACAGCTCCCAGCGCGAGCGACGCAGAAGACGGGTGATTTCTGCATTTCCATCTGAGGTACCGTGTTCATCTCACTAGGGAGTGCCAGACAGTGGGCGCAGGTCAGTGGGTGAGTGCACCTTGCGCCAGCCGAAGCAGGGGCGAGGCATTGCCTCACTCGGGAAGCGCAAGGGGTCAGGGAGTTCCCCTTCCAGGGGTGACAGAAGGCACCTGGAAAATCGGGCCACTCCCACCCGAATACTGTGCTTTTCCGACGGGCTTAGGAAACGGTGCCCCAGGAGAGTATAGCCCGCACCTGGCTCAGAGGGTCCTACGCCCACGGAGTCTCGCTGATTGCTAGCACAGCAGTCTGAGATCAAACAGCAAGTCGGCAGCGAGGCTGGGGGAGGGGCGCCCGCCATTGCCCAGGCTCGCTTAGGTAAACAAAGCAGCCTGGAAGCTTGAACTGGGTGGAGCCCACCACAGCTCAAGGAGGCCTGCCTGCCTCTGTAGGCTCCACCTCTGGGGGCAGGACACAGACAAACAAAAAGACAGCAGTAACCTCTGCAGACTTAAATGTCCCTGTCTGACAGCTGTGAGGAGAGCAGTGGTTCTCCCAGCACGCAGCTGGAGATCTAAGAACGGGCTGACTGCCTCCTCAAGTGGGTCCCTAACCCCTGACCCCCGAGCAGCCTAACTGGGAGGCACCCCCCAGCAGGGGCAGACTGACACCTCACACGGCCGGCCAGGTACTCCAACAGACCTGCAGCTGAGGGTTCTGTCTGTTAGAAGGAAAACTAACAGAAAGGACATCCACACCAAAAACCCATCTGTACATCACCATCATCAAAGACCAAAAGTAGATAAAACCACAAAGATGGGGAAAAAACAGAGCAGAAAAACTGGAAACTCTAAAAACCAGAGTACCTCTCCTCCTCCAAAGGAACGCAGTTCCTCACCAGCAACGGAACAAAGCTGGACGGAGAATGACTTTGACGAGCTGAGAGAAGAAGGCTTCAGACGATCAAATTACCCCATCTTATTCTTGTATGTTTCTCAGATTCTCCTTCTCTTACTTTCCCATGCCACATTCCCTTCTAAAAAGAATAAGATAAGGATCTCTTATTCTTTCTCCCTCTTTCAATCTCATTTCAGATGTCCAGTCAATACTCAACATAGTATGAAACCTTGGATTAGACAGTGTGAAATGTCTCAGATCTCTCATTGCATTAAAAGATCAGCTTAGTTAAAAACATATAAATCTGTTTTTTTCCAAGTACTATTCTTTAGAACACAAAATAGTTTAGGCGACTACATAAGCAAGATAAGGGAAGATTACAACCTTCTTGGCACAATTTTGGCAATCTCCAAAATCAGTTTATTATGTAGGCAATGGCCAATATTCTTTAAACTAGGTTACTTATAATTTTTTAGATGACTGCACAGGCTTTTACTATACCCTAACAGATAGACCCAAATTTAAAGTGAAGATTAATGTAAAAATGCATATAGATGTACTTGTTGAATGGAAAGGACAAGCAAGCTGCAGAGGAGAGAACAGCAGGCTGACCTAAAGACTGCTAGCTCTGACCTTTTCTTCTGCAGTTTGCTTGCCATTCTCTCCGCCTTCACAGAATCAGAGTTAGTGTCTTCCTCTACAGTAAGGGAATGCTGGCTGAAGGGAATGTTGTGGCTGGTTTGATCTTCCATGCAGACCACTTAAGCTTTCTCCATATCACTAATAAGGTTGTTACGCTTTCTTATCATTGTGTGTTCACTGGTGTAGCACTTTTAATTTTCTTCAAGCTCTTTATCTTTTCATTCACAACTTGGCTGTTTGGTGCAAGAGACATAGCTTTTGGTCTGTCTTGGGTTTTGACATGCCTTCCTCACTAATCCTAATCATTTATAGCTCTTGTTGAAAGTCAGAGACATGTGACTCATTTCACTTGAACACTTAAAGGCCACTATAGGGAGGCTTGAGGTGAGGGTGAGAGATGTCGGGGGAGGCTGATTGGTGGAGCAGTCACAACACATATAACATTAATCAATTAAGTTTGCCATCTTCTATGGGTGTGGTTCATGCTCCCCCAAGAAACAATTACAGGAGTAACATCAAAGATAACTGATCACAGATCATCATAACAGATATAATAATAATAAAAAAGTTTTAAATATTGTGAGAATTGCCAAAATGTGACATAGAGACATGAAGTGAGCGCATGCTGTCAGAAAATGATGCTAAGATTGTTTGATACAAGGCTGTCACAAAACTTCAATTTACTTTAAAAAATTATCTGCAAAGTGAAATAAAGGCAGGTATGCCTATAATTTTAAAGTATTATGACATTCATTCACCTGAATTGTTTATATTTTACATTAAGAGACCTCAGAATTGGAAAGTTAAGCATTGTGTCAATTATTTCCATGAAGCAAAGGATATAAAAGACAATAAAGAGTCAGACAATGTGGCCAGTAGAGATGAGCAGGGGCGGCCTGCTGAGGAAGACAAGGTGTATGCTGGGAGCGTGAGGTAAGAAACAAGGAAGACAGAACTCCAGAAAGTATCTGAGGCAGGGGATAAAGTGCTAGGAAATTCTACACAAAAGTGACAAAGATAGAAATCAAGGTAGCCTAGGAAAGTACATACAAATGAAGGAAGATAAATTAGAAAGATAAGTAAGAAATGAAGGGGTGGAGGAACAGGAGTAAAACAACAGTCAATGAGTCAGGAAACAAGTGCAATGTGAAGGTATCAAGAGATTGCTGTGAGATGTCTCTGTTCCTGGGTTCTCACTCGGTGAGCCAAAGACACCTGGGCTTCCATAGTAGCCAAATGCTAGTAATTACAGGATCTGTATCTTCAGATTCCAGGTTCTCTTGAGCTCACCTGGATTACAGTTGTCTACAGAAAACCTTTTATTGCCAAATCCAACTGAAAGCCGGAAGTAAGAGAGTACTTTGAAA
Source organism: Pongo abelii (assembly GCF_028885655.2). Taxonomy (NCBI): domain Eukaryota; kingdom Metazoa; phylum Chordata; class Mammalia; order Primates; family Hominidae; genus Pongo; species Pongo abelii. The sequence continues at coordinate 43,796,093 of NC_071988.2, forward strand.
TAATCTATAAAAATTAGCTTCCTGGTGCACAGAACCAGGTGGAGTCTACTGGGAAGGCAGAACAGAGGGTGAGCCTCACACAAGGTTTGTCAGTCATGACAACAATAGATTATTTAACAAAACCATATTGTTTGCCTGTCTTTACTTTAGGGGATTATACCTAATCCCTCAGAGATTATACTTAATCTCTTTCTCACTCATCAGAAAACATCCTTTGTTTTCACAACTCAGCAAGGGTTGGAGGAAGTATTTTGTGTCTCTCTCTCTACTCCTTACTCATTCATTTTCTTCTATACCCTCTTCCCCCTACCTCTAAGGGGAGTGATTATGTGGTTGGAGTGATTGAGACTGCAGAAATTGCTGCCACTGGTTGCAATTATTGTTTCTCTGAAACAAGACACAGATTTACCACGCATAATTCCCTCACACGCTACTTGATGGATGTACTAGAAAATAAAATCCAGTATTTTGTGGACTGTGCATGTTCCTTTCTTAACCCCCACAGGAAGCACACCAGAGTCAGGCCCCCAACCTTCATTCCTGAGTTAAGACTGGAACTGTCTCTTCTCATGTTCTGTGGTGCTCTCTAGCTGGCTCATTTAGGAGTGCATGGGGTGCACAATGTTCCATGCAGCCAAATGGTAAATGTACTCAGAAGCTCTCCCAGCAATGGTTCCCAAGGCTAAGATTTGCAAAAGGGTAGTAGGGCCACCACCCCTACTTCAGCCTTAAGATAAAGTCATGCTGTCAACAGTTTCACCAGAGAGAAATGCACTTTGAACCTGAGGGAACTTCATTTATAAAGTTTATTTTCTTTAGCCTTAATGACCCATGTATCTACTGTTGATGTTTTCTATTGGGACCAAGACAAAGAAGAAACCTATGTGATTTTCATCTCACTCCATTAATACATGTGAGAAACACAAAGTACTAATGCTGGCTATGTGCCAGGCAATGGGAACACAGAAATGAATGAAAAGTGATGCTTTTCACCAAGGACGTCACATTCTAGTGAGGGATATAAAAACTGTATTAGGACTAAAAGGAGTGAAAGGAGCACCAACAGAGAAGTACTTAATTTTGACCAAAGGAAGTCAAAGATCACTTTTGGGTCTTGAAGAATGTGTGTCAGGTTCTTAAACTGAAAAGGAGAGACGGGCCTTTCTAGCAAAGGAGGTAACATGCAGAAGCAGCAAGTGGCATGGAAAGATGTAGAATATCTGCAAATCACTGGGTTGGTTGAGTACATGGAATGACTGAGAAAGAGAGAGAAATAATCCTTGAGAAAAGACTTGTCTCCAACATTTGCAGGACTCAGTAAAAACATAAATGAGGCCCACACACCACATGTTTAAGTATTTAAAAGGTATAAATCAAATGAAGCTACTGTTAAATAAAATATGCTCTAGCCTCCTCCATTTACAAATAAACAGTCTTAACAACCTGGAGGCAACACTGGAATTTACAATTCTTGCATTCCTTGAGGCTTCATGGCAGTGCTCGGTAATGTGTAGAGAGATGGGTTCCATACTCTGGCCAGCCCCACTTCTCGTCCTCCCCTGGCTCCTTCTCTTAAGGTGAGGGTTTTCTCACACATGTTTGGACACTGCAGCCTGCAAAACTAAGCTCCATTCACACTTCCTGAGAAGCGCCGTTTCTGGGCCATACCTTAGGTCTAAGAGAAAGCACATTGGCAGTCTACTCATGGAAGGATAGACCTGTGGAGGAGGCCAGCACAGGCTCAGGAAGCAAGCTCAAGGCCATTTCCGGGGTGTAGAATTATGGGGTCCTGAGTGCCTCAAGCATAGCCTAAAAGAAGGCACAGCTGCAGGGTGATCACCAGTCCTTGGTCCCAGATATAACATATGCTTGGGGAAAACCAGAACTAAAGAAGGGCCAGAGTGGGTCCAGCCTATGGTGTCCAGGACACAAGTTCCTCTTGCTTAAGTCTAAGCACTATTCCACTACAAAAGAAGGAAAGGAGAAAAGTCACTGCGGGATTTGCTCTTTATGTCTTCTGTTTATTATCCTGTAGGTAACATGGCTTCACTGAAGAAAACCACATGATCAAACAGGCCTAGATGGAAGCAGTGTGGACTTGTTATCTCAAGGATCTGTAAGTTTGCTTGTGCAATATTACGTCTTCTTCTTTCCCTTCCCCACTCTTGTGAAGCTTTTCTCAAGCCCAAGCATTAGATAAAACATCATTCCTTTCCTATCTTCCTAGGGAACACTTTTCATAATTCTGTTTGCCATACATAGGCAATTTTGCTGCACAGATATTTGCTTTCCTCCATAGACTGTGAAATGATGAGATCGCCAATATGTAAAGTTAATTTTTTTATTACAAAGAATGTGTTTATTGTAGAAAAACCAGAACACATAGTTATTTTAATATACGAAAGTAAAAAAAAAAAATCAAACCACCTCTCTGAGATAATAATTGTTAATATTTTATTATGAGCCCTCCCATACTTTTCCCTATGGACTAAAATAAAAAATTCATACATATATATGTATGTATATTATATATATGTAAGTATATTATATATATGTGTGTATTTATATATATATATCTCTCCATGTATGTGTATTAAGCAGGGCATAATACTATGCATACTATTCTCTAATCTGCTTTATTTTTCACTGAATAGCATGTTATGAGATATACCTAATGTAAATGACAAGTTAATGGGTGCAGCACACCAACATGGCACATGTATACATATGTAACTAACCTGCACGTTGTGCACATGTACCCTAGAACTTAAAGTATAACAAAAATAAATAAATAAATAAAATAAAGTTAACTCTTAGTAAACTGGGAATTCTCTTTGTTAACTGAATGTATCACCTATCATATTACGGTGGAATGATTCTATTATTGAAATGTGGTACATGTTACTGCTCTAGAGCAATAATTAAGGATAAAATCCAAGTTATACCTACATCTCCTTACAACTGAAAAAACAATGAAACATTATTTCACATCTGAGTTATATTAGAGTGTAGCTATTACATGAGTCCCAAGTCACATAAAGATTTGGGGGTTGTATTAGTTTCCTAAGCCTGCTGTTACCACAAATTTTCTACAGTTATAAATTACAATATACTTTGTGTCTTGAAACCATAGAAATGTATTATTGCATAGTTCTGGAGGTCAGAAGTCCAAAATTACTCTTAGTGGGCTAAAATCAAAGTGTGACAAGACTAGTTTCTTCCAAAGGCTCCACGGGAGAATCTGTTTCCTTCTCTTTGCTAACTTCCAGAGGCCACTTATATTCCTTACCCCATGACCCCATCTGTCATCTTCAAAGCCAGCTGCAGAGCATCTTCTAATCCCTCTCTCTGACTCTGAACTTGTTTCTTACAAGGACCCACTGTGATTATATTGGGCCCACACAGATAATCCAGGATAATATCCCCATCTCAAGATCCTTATCTTGAACCATTTGCAAAGTTCCTTTTGCCATATAAAGTAACATACTATCAGGTTTCCTGGATTAGATCATGGACATCTTTGGGGGGTTATTATTAAATCTATCCAGGGGGCAATTGTTTTTATTCACAAGTAAATCAATACTTTATATGAATGTAAAAGTTACTTACACTTTGAGTATGCAATGTAAATGAAAAATGACTAAATAAAATGAAATTGTGCAGAACTGTCCCTAACCTTGTGAAGTGAACACACCTTGGAATTAGAGTGCACCAAGTGATAGACTACTGAGACCTATTATTAGGTCTTTGCATACAGAAGATTAAAACTGTATATACTTGATCTTGGCCAAGGAAGCTCTGTTTATTTAATTTGGAAATTTTGTGCAAATCGTGTGATTAGTCCATGGAAACTAAAACCATTGCAGGTGTGTGTATGTGTGTGTGGTTAAGCACACATGCACATATGCAGAAAGGGAGAAAAGATGGCACTTCACAAAGATCCCATGTTACAGTTTACTGTAAAATAACTTCCATCAGATGGCACACTGCAAATGATATCAGCTTTTTAATTTGATTGAAACACCATACTAAACTAGGTAACGGAATTAAGTATTGTTGCCAAGCAAAATTACATTAATTTTTACATTAAAATTTGTATTTCAATCTATCCTATTGCATGACCACCACATACACCATGGTAATCTAGCAATTACACAGACCTGACTTATATTTTAAAATCACACTCAAAGCCTAAAATTTTTAGTGGATCACTTTGTAATTTCCCTCATATAGTTAGGTGTTCTTTTTTAAGTAAATAAAAACTATTATAATATTTTATATTTGCCTTGTACATCAACACTGAATTTAGCGTTGTCTTATAAAGACACACATTATCTAGCTTATACAGATATACATACTGACATAGCCATAAATATAGATGCATTTTTTTCCTAAAGCGTCACACTTAAATATACAACTTATCTATAATTGTGAGCCTCAAGATTACCCCTAGGCAAACGGCAGAGAAATAAAATTTACCTCTTCTTTCACTGTTCTATGATATGACACTTCATATACACCATCCTTCCTTATAAGACCCTCATTTTTCTAATGGTCCCTAACAACATTATCAAATTAAGCTACTCCAGATTCTACTGTCAGGTCACTTCTACAACCTATTCAAACACAACCAAGCACAAAATATAGAAGTAAATCTATTAAATAGCTTGACCAAATGGAGAATGAGTGCATGTTAAAATCAATATTGGCAAGTGAGACTACATCTCAAAAAAAAAAAATCAATATTGGCGAAGGTTAAGCCCAAAGTAGGTATTTTAATTATATCTAATAAACTGCAAGGTCCTAAGACTAAATCTGAGATGTGATCAAATAATTTTAATTATTAATTTCATATTAATATAATTTTATTATTTAAAATGTTGACAAATTTTAAAAGTTTGACATTATAGTATATAAATGATAATTTCTTACTACAGAGTTTCCACAATGCTTCTGTGGTCACCAAATTTCACATCTGCAATCATAAATACAGGTTCACTTTGCAGTGAATAAAGAAAATATTTAGGATGTACATCAATTTGCTCTATCATGTTATTTTCCTCATATATTTTATATGTTATATGTCTAGATTGAAGATGATTCATCATGTTTCTTTTTATAATTTGGGGGGTTTTCCTCTTATAAAATGTTGAAGTGCAAAGTTCACATTATTTTTCACTCTTGTCCACAAAATGTGAAGACTCTCAAAGTGAAACCTTCCCCTAATTTTTTTTAAATTAGAATTATGAAGTCATGTAATCTATTATTCTACCATTTATTATAATTAAAATGTCATAAACATTTGTGGATTCAAAAAGAATATAATGTCTACCTCAGCTATCTAATTAATACAGTCACTCTTAACAGCCCCATTAGATTTCAATATATTTTCATATTTATTTATATGGAAATTCTTGATATTTCTGTTAATAAAATTAGGAGCATTCACAGTTATTGCTCATGGCAGTATTTAACTCATATACTAATGTATACTTCAACATATAAATTCCATGGGAGATTTTCACTCTAAGTTATATCTAAAATATTTGTCTATTTTTAAAAATGAATGCTTATCTCCAATTTACAAAACCTCCTAGAACTAATATATGAACTCAGCAAAACTGTAAAATTAACACACAAAAGTCATTCATATATCTACATACAAACAATAAATTTCTGATTAGAAACGAAAGCGAGAAAACAATTCCATTTAAAATAGCATCAAACATAATAAAATGCTCAGCTATAAAGACATACATAGATTGAAAGTGAAAGGATGAAAAAAGATATTCCATGTAAACAGGAACCAAAATTAAGCAGGAGTAGCTATACTTAAATCAAATTAAGTAGACTTTAAGTCAGAAAGTATAGAAAGAGACAAGTATATTGTTTGGTTGTTTGTCTCTTCCAAATGTCATGTGGAAATGGGATTGCCAATGCTGGAGGTGGGGCCTGCTGGGAGGTGATTAGATCATAGAGGCAGATCCCTCGTGAATGGTTTCATGTCATCCCCTTGGCAATGGCTGAGTTCTCACTCTGAGATCTGGTTGTTTAAAAGTGTGTGGTGCCTCCCCACTTCTCTCTTGCTCCTGTTCTCGCTATGTGATGCACTGGCTTCACCTTTCACCATGATTGGAAGCTTCCTGAGGCCCTCACCAGAAGCAAATGCTGGCACCAGGCTTGTCCAGCCTACAGAACCATGAACCAATTAAACCTATTTTCTTTAATTACCCTGATCCAGGTATTTCTTTCTAGCAACTCAAGAACAGACTAATACAGACAAAGAAGGTCACTGTATAATGATAAAGGGATAAATTAATCAAGAGAATATAATAAATTGCAAATATATAGGTACCCCGAACAGGAGCACTCAGATATATAAAGCAAATAATATTAGTTTTAAATGGAGGAATAGAATCTAATATAATACTATTTGGGAACTACAACACCCCACTCTCCACTCTCCACATTGGACAGATTACCTAGACAGAAAATCGATAAACATCAGATTTGAACTGTACTACAGACATGACATCAACAAGATGAAGGACAATAACCATATGATCATCTCAATAGACACAGAAAACACATTTGAAAAAAATTAACACCCTTCATGAAAACAGCTCTCAACAAATTAGGTATAGAAGGAGCATACATCAATACAATAAAGGCCATATATGAGAAACCCATATTTAACATCATACTGAATGGGGAAAAGCTGAGAGCTTTTCTGTAAGAACTCAAACAAGATGGTCGGGCGTGGTGGCTCACACCTGTAATCTCACTACTTTTGGGAGACCCAGGCAGGTGGATTACCTGAGGTCAACAGTTCAAGACCATCTTGGCCAACATGGTAAAACCCCATCTCTACTAAAAATACAAAAAAATTAGCCAGGTATGGTGGTACAGCCAGGCGCCTGTAATCCCAGCTACTCAGAAGGCTGAGGCAGAAGAATCATTTGAACTCGGGAGGTGGAGGTTGCAGTGAGTTGTGATTGTGCCATTGCATGCCAGCCTGGGCAACAGGAGTGAAACTCCATTTCAAAAAAAAAAAAAAGAACTCAAACAAGACAAGAATATTCACTGTCACCACTATTATTCAATATAATATTGAAACTTCTAGCCAGAGCAATTAAACCTAAGAAAGAAAGGAAATCCAAATTGGAAAGAAGAAAGTGTCAAACCGTCCCTGTTTGCAGATGACATGATCTCATATGTAGAAAAACCTGAAGACTTTACCAAAAAGCTCTTACAACTGATAAATTTAATCATGTTCCAAAATACAAAGTCAACATACAAAAATCAGTAATGTTTCTATACACCAACAACAAACTAGCTGACAAAAAAAACAAGAAAGCAATCCATTTTGTAATAGCTATAAAGAACAAAATAAAATACCTAGAATACCTATGAATAAATTAAACCAAGGAGATAAAAGATCTCTGCAAGAAAACCTATAAAACGCTGATAAAAAAAAAATTGAAAAAGACACCAAAAAATGAAAAGACATCCCATGCTCATAGATTGGAAGAATTAACATTGTTAAAATGATCATACTACTCAAAGCAATCTACAGATTCAATGCAATCCCTATCAAAATAGCAATGTTATTCTCCACAGAAATAGAAAAAACAATTTTAAAATCTGTGTAAAACCACAAGAGACCCCAAATAGCCAAAGCAATCTAGAGCAAAAAGAACAAAGCCAGAGGCATCACACCTGACTTGAAAATATGCTACAGACCTTTAGTAACCAAACCAGCATGGTACTGGCATAGAAACTGACACATAGACCGATGGAACAGAACAGAGAACTCATAAAAAAATCACATATTTACAGCCAAGTGATTTTCAACAACAGTGGCAAGACTGTACAATGGGGAAAGGACAGTCCGTCTCCTTAATGAATAGTGCTGGGAAAACTGAATAAACGTAATCACAGTAATAAAACTGGATCCCTACCTCTCACCACATTAAAAAAACCAATTCTAAATAGATTAAAGACTTAAATGTAAGACCTGAACTATGAAACTACTAGAAAAAAACACACACACACAAAGAAAATGCTTCAGGACGCTGGTCTGGGCAAAAGTTGTATGAATAAGATCTCAAAAGCACAGGCAGCAAAATCAAAAATAGACAAATAAAATTATATCAAACTAAAAAGCTCTGCATAGCAAAGGAAACAACCAACAGAGTGAAGACATTACTTGCAGAATGGAAGAAAATATTTGCAAATTTCTTTCAACAAGGAACTACTACCTAGAATATACACAAAATTCAATTCAACAGCAAATAACAAATAATTTAAAAATGGGCAAATGATCTAAATAGAGATTTCTCAAAAGAAGACATATAAATGGCCAAACAAGTATATTTAAAAAATGCTCAAATCCTAATCATCAGGGAAATGCAAATCGAAACTACAATGAGATATCTTCTCACCCCGGTTCAATGGCTATTATCAAAAAAACAAAAAAGTAACAAATGCTGGTGAGGATAAAGGGGAAACAGAACTCTTATACATTGTTGGTGGGAATGTAAAGTAGTACAGTCATATAGAAAACGGTAGGGAGGTTCCTCAAAAAACTACGAATACAACTACCATATGATCCAGCAATCCTACTGCTGGGTGTATATTCAGTTTGCCTGAGACTTCCACATTCCTACGTTTATTAGAGCACTATTCACAATAGCCAAAATATGGAGTCAACCTAAGTGTCTATTGACAGATAAATGCTTTTTAAAAAGGTGGTGTAGCATTGGGAGATATACCTAATGCTAGATGACGAGTTGGTGGGTGCAGCGCACCAGCATGGCACATGTATACATATGTAACTTACCTGCACGTTGTGCACATGTACCATAGAGCCTAAAGTATAATAATAATAATAATAATAATAATAATAATAATAAAAAGGTGGTGTATACTATTAAGCCATAAAAAAATGAAATCCTGTTATTCGCAGCACAATGGATAAGCCTGGAAAACATTATATTAAGTGAAATCAGGCACAGAAAGATAAATACCACATGTCCTAATTCATATGTGGAAGCTAAAAAGATTGCTCTCATACAAGTAGAGAGCTGAATAGTGGTTCCTAGAAGCAGGGAAGGGTGTATATGGGAATAGGAACTGGGAGAGGTCGGTTAATGAATGCATAACTACAACTAGGTAGGAGGAACACATTCTAGTTACAGTGTTCTACAGCATGGTAAGCTGACTATAGTTAACTACAATTTCTTGTACATTTTCAAATAGCTAGAAGAGAGGATTATGAAAGTTCTCAACACAAAAAAAGGATAAATGTTTGAGATGATGGATACGCTAATTACCCCAATTTTATCATTACACATTCTATACATGCATCAAAATGTCACAGGGTATCCACATAAATATGTATTATTATTATGTGTCAATTAAAAATAATAGCAATAAAATTTTAAAAATATAATAGATGAGAAGAATATAGACCAAAAAAAAGAAAATATACAGGAATAAGCTTAACCAAGGAGGTGAAAGACTTATACATTTAAAAACTACAAAATTGAAGAAGAACAACAACAAAAAAAAATGGAAAAACATTTTCATGCATTGGAAGACGTAATACTGTTAAACTGTCAGTATTATCAAAAGTGTTATGTAGACACTTTAATGCAATGACTTTCAAAACCCCAATGACATTTTATTCAGAAAAATTTTAAAAGTTCCGTCTAAAATTCAGATGGAATCTCGTGGGACTTAAATAACCAAAATAAATTTTAGGTCTCACATTTCCCAACTTCAAAACCTATTACAGATCTACAGGAATTAAAACAGTGTGATACTGGCATAAAGATAGACATATAGACCAAGGAAATAGAATAGAAAGCCTAGAAATAAACCCTCACTTATACGGTAAAATGATTTTTGACAAAAGTGCCAACACTATTCAATGGGGAATGAAAAGTGTTTTCAACAAGTAATGCTTGGAAAACTGTATATCTAGATATAAAAGAAAGAGTTTGGACCTTTACCTTATGTCACATATAAAAATTATCTCAAAATGGATCAAAGAACTAAATTTAAAAGCTAAACTTTAAAACTCTTATAATAAAATCGGGAAAGCTTCATGGCACTGGATTTAATAATGATTTCATGGATGTGGCAACAAAAGCACATGCAACAACAGAAAAATAGATAAGCCGCATTATTACATTAAAGTTAAATACTTCTTTCTGTGCATCACATGATAAAATAAACAGATGAAAAGACAACCCACAGAATGAGGGAAGTATCTTCAAATCATGTATCTGAAAAGGTTACTATCCAAAATTTATATAAAGAACTCCTACAACTAAACAACTACAAAAAAAAACTTGATTAAACAATGTGCACAGTACTTGAATAGACATTTCTCCAAAGAAAATGTATGAATGATTGATAAGCACATGAAAAGATGCTCAGCATCAGTAATCACCAAAAAAAATGCAAATCAAAATGACAATGAGGTACAACTTCACACCCGTTTAAGTAGTTACCACTTAAAAAAAAAAAATGGTTGATTTGTGAAGAATGTGGAGAAACTGGAACTCTTGTGCATTGTTGTTGGGAAAGTAAAATGGCTCAGTGGCTATGGAAAACAGGATGTTGATTTCTTAAGACATTGAAAATAGAACCAACATATGATACAACAATTCCACTTCTGGGTATATACTCCCAAAATTGAAAGCAGAATTTCTAAGAGATATTTCTACACTCATGTTTAGAGATGCCATATTCACAATAGCCAACTGAGCATCCATCCACAGACAAATGAATAAAATGTGGCATGTACACAAAAATGAATATTATTCAGCCTAAAAAAGGAAAAAAAAAACACTAAGAAGTGCAGGCAACTTTATAGGAAAATATCTAATAATCTAATTTAAAAATGGGCAAAATATCTGAATAGACATTTCCCAAAAGACATACAAATGGAAAACAGGTATATGAAAAGGCAGTCAATATTAATGATCATCAGAAAAATTCAAATTAAAACTACAATGAGATATCATCTCACGCCCGTTAAAATGGCAAATCCAAAAGAGAGGCAATAACAAATGCTAGTGAGGATATAAAGAAAAGAGAACCCTCATACACTGTTGGTGGGAATGTAAGTCAGTATAACCACTAGGTAGAACAGTTTGGAAGTTCCTCAAAAAAACTAAAAATTGAGCTAACATATGATCCAGCAATCCCACTGCTAAGTACATATCCCAAAAAAGGAAATCAGTATATCAAAGAGATATCTGCACTCCTATGTTTAATGCAGCACTATTCATAATAGCCAAGATTTGGAAGCAACCTAAATGTCCATCAACAGATGAATGAAACAAGTAAATGTGAGGCAAGAGAAAGAAATAAAGGGCATTCAAATAGAAACAGAGGAAGTCAAATTATCTTTATTTGCAGAGGACATTATCCTATACCTAGAAAATCCCATCATCTCAGCCCAAAAGCTTTTTAAGCTGATAAGCAACTTCAGCAAGTCTCAGGATAAAAAATCAGTGTGCAAAAATCACTAGCATTCCTATACACCAACAGTCAAACTAAAAGCAAAATCATGAACAAACTCTCATTCACAATTGCCACACAAATAATAAAATACCTAGAACTACAGCTAACTAGGGAGGTGAAAGATCTTTACAATGAGAAATACAAACCACTGCTCAAAGAAATCAGAGATGACACAGACAAATAAAAAAAATTCAATGCTCAGGGATACGAAGAACCACCTTTGTTAAAATGTCCATACCGCCCAAAGCAATTTATACATCCAATGCTATTCCCATTAAACTACCAAGGCCATTCTTACAGAACTAGAAAAAAAAATATGTTAAAATTCATATTGAACCAAAAAAGAGCCTGAATAGCCAAGGCAATCCTGAGCAAAAAGAACAAAGCTGGAGACATCACACTACCTGACTTCAAACTACGCTACAGTGCTAGAGTAACCAGAACAACATAGCACTGGTACAAGAACAGACACATAGAACAGTGAAACAGAATAAAGAACCCAGAAATAAGACCACATACCTATTTGATCTTTGACAAACCTGACAAAAACAAGCAACGAGGAAAGGATTCCCTATTCGATAAATGGTGCTGAGATTACTGGCTAGCCATATACAGAAGATTGAAACTGGACTCCTTCCTTACACCATATACAAAAATTTACTCAAGATGGATCAAATACTTAAATGTAAAACCCAAAACTATAAAAATCCTGGAAGACATCCTAGGCAATGTCATTCAGGACATAGGCACAGGCAAAGATTTTATGATGAAGATGCCAAAAGCAATTGCAACAAAAGCAAAAATTGACAAATGGAATTGAATAAACTTAAGAGCTGCATGGCAAAAGAAACTTATCAACTGAGTAAAGAGATAGCCTACAGAATGGGAGAAAATTTTCGCAAACTATGCATATAACAAAGGTCTAATATTCATCATCTATAAAGAACTTAAACAAATTTACAAAAAAAAAACCCATAAAAAAGTGGGCAAAGGACATGAACAGACACTGCAAAAGAAGACATACAAGACAACAATCATATTTTAAAAAGTTCAACATCACTGATAATTAGAGAAATGCAAATGAAAACCATAATGGAATACCATCTAACACGAGTCAGAATGGCTACTATTAAAAAGTCAAAAAATAATAGATGCTAGTGAGACTGTGGAGAAAAAGGAATGCTTATACACGGGTGATTGGAGTGTAAATTAGTACAGCCATTGTGGAAGACTGTGACGATTCCTCAAAGACCTAAAGATGGAACTACCATTTGTCCCAGCAATCCCATTACTGGGTATATGCCCAAAGGAATATAAACCATTCTATTATAAAGATACATGCACACATATGTTCACTGTAGTACTATTTACAACTAGCAAAGACTTGGACTCAACCTAAATGTCCATCAGTGATAGACTGGATAAAGAAAATGTGGTACATATATACCATGGAATATTATGCAGCTATAAAAAACAATGAGATCATGTCCTTTGCAGGGACATGGATGGAGCTGAAGGTCATTATCCTTAGCAAACTACACAGGAACAGAAAACTGAATACCAGATGTACTCCCTTATAAGTGGAAGCTAAATGATGAAAACACAAACACACATAGAGGAAATGACACACAGGGGCCTTTCAGAGGGTGGAGGGTGGGAGGAGGAAGAGGATCAGGAAAAACAACTAATGAGTGCTAGGTTTAATACCTGGGTGATGAAATAATCTGCACAACAAACCCCCATGACACAAGTTTACCTATGTAACAAACCTGCACATGTACACCTGAACTTAAAATAAGAGCAAAAATAAATAAATAGAACTTAAACTCCCCACTAAAAAAAGAAAATGTGGGACATATATACAATGGAGTACTACTCAGCCATAAAAATGAATGAAATCCTGTCATTTGCAACTACATGGATGGAAATGGAGGACATTATGATAAGTGAAATAAGCCAGGCACAGAAAGACAAACTTCACAAATTCTTACCTATTTGTGGAAGCTAAAAATTAAAACAATTGAACTCTCAGTGATAGCAGCATGATGGTTACTAGAGGCTGGGAAAGGTGGTGAGGATGTTGTAAGGATGGTTAACGGGTACAAAAATATAGTTAGATAGAATGAATAAGATCTAGTATTTGACAGCATAACGGAGTGACTATAGTCAATAATAATTTATGTGTACATTTTAAAATAAACAGTATAACTGGGTTGTCTATAACATAAAGAACAGGATAAATGCTTGAGGTGATGGAAACCTCATCTACCCTGGTGTGATTATTACACATTGCACACTTGTATCAAAATATCTTATGTACATCGTAAATACACACACCTGAAAAAAGGAACAAAATTCTATACATACTATGACATAGTCGTAGGACTATGCTATGGGAAATAATTTAGTCACAGAAAGATAAATACTGCATGATTCCAGTATGATTCCATTCATCTACAAAGAGTAGTTAAATTCATAGAGACACTAAGCAAAATGGTGGTTGCCAGGAGCTGGGGGTGGGGGTGTGGAACGGGGAATAGTTGTTTAATGAGTATGGAGTTTAAGTTTTGCAAGATGTAAAGAGTTCTGGAGATTGGTTACACAACAATATAAATGCACTTAACATTACTGAACTGTATGCTTAAAAATAGTTCGGATGGTAAATTTTATGTGTATTTTACCACAATTAAATTCTTTCAAAAATACAGTTCGCACATGAACAACACAGGTTTGAACTATGCAAGTCCACTTATACGTGGATTTTTTTTCTATAAAAGTTATACCATTGGTTTTGATTTGCATTTCCCTGATCATTAGTGATGTTGAGCATTTTTTCATGTTTGTTGGTCATGTGTGTATCTTTTTTTGGAGAATTGTCTGTTCATGTCCTTAGCCTACTTTTTGATAGGATTGTTTGTTTTTATTCCTGCTGATTTGTTTGAGTTCCTTGTAGATTCTGGATATTAGTTCTTTGTCAGATGTATAGATTGTGAAGATTTTCTCCAAATCTGTGGGTTGTCTGTTACTCTGCTAATTATTTATTTTGCTGTGCAGAAGCATTTTGGTTTAATTAAGTCCCATCTATTTATTACTGTTTTTGTTGCATATGCTTTTGGGTTATTGGTCATGAAGTCTTTGTCTAAGCCAATGTCTAGAAGGGTTTTTCTGATGTTATCTTCTAGAACTTTAATGGTTTCAGTTCTTAGATTTAAAACCTTGATCCATCTTGAATTGATTTTTTTATAAGGTGAGAGATGAGGATCCAGTTTCATTCTCCTACATGTGGCTTGCCAATTATCCCAGCACCATTTGTTAAATAGGGTGTCTTTCCCTCGACCACCTTTATGTTTTTGTTTGCTTTGTCGAAGATCAGTTGGCTCTATTTCACCTTATTTCTAAGTTCTCTATAGTGTTTCATTGGTCTATGTGCCTATTTTTATATTAATACCAGTACCAGGCTGTTTTGGTGACTATGGCCTTATAGTTTAAAGTCAGGTAATGTGATGTCTCCAGATTTGTCTTTTGCTTAGTCTTGCTTTGGGTATGCGGGCTCTTTTTTTGATTCCATGTGAATTTCAGGATTGTTTTTTCCTAGTTCTGTGAAGCATAACGCGATACCACCTTATTCCTGCAAGAATGGCTATAATCAATAATTCAAAAAATAACAGATGTTGGCATGGTGAAAAGGAGTTAATGTGGTAAAATTGGCATTGATAATAAAATAATAGGCGTTGATGTGGTGAAAAGGGAACAGTTTTACACTGCTGGTGGGAATGTAAACTAGTACAACCACTATGGAAAACAGTGTGGAGATTCCTCAAAGAACTAAAAGTAGAAATACCATTTGATCCAGAAATCCCATGACTAGGTATCTACCCAGAGGAAAAGAAGTCATTATGCAAAAAAGATACTTGCACACGACTCAGCCATAAAAAGGAACGAAATAACGGCATTTGCAGCAACCTGGCTGGAACTAGAGACCATTATTCTAAGTGAAGTAACTCAGGAATGGAAAACCAAACATCGTATGTCCTCACTCATAAGTGGGAGCTAACCTATGAAGATGTAAGGCATAAGAATGATACATGGACTTTAAGGACTCAGGGGAAAGGGTGGGAGTGGGTGAGGGATAAAAGACTACACATTGGGTACACTGTACAATGCCTGGGTGATGGGTGCACCAAAATCTCAGAAATCACCACTAAATAACTTATTAATGCAACCAAATACCACTTGTTCCCCAAAAACCTATTGAAATTTTTAAAAAGAGTTATATCAATTGTGCCCGTCTCTTCTGTCTCCCATTCTACCTCCTCCACCTCTTCCAACTCTGTCACCCAGGGCAGCAAGACAAATCCCTTCTCTTCCTCCTCCTCCGCAGCCTACTCAATGTGAAAACGATGAGGGTGAAGATCTTTATGATAATCTACTTTCACTTAATAGTCAATATTTCCTCTTTCTTATGATTTTCTTAGAAACATTTTCTCTTCTCTAGGCTAATTTATTATAAGGATATAACATATATAATATATATAAAATACATATAACATAAAAACTATGTGTTAATCAACCGTTCATGTTATCAGTAAGACTTCCAGTTAACAGTGTGCTTTTTGTAGTTAAGATTTGGGGGAGTCAAAAAGTTGGGTCGAAGTTTTTGACTGCATGGGGATTGGCACCCCTCACCCTTATATTTTTAAAGGGTCAACTGTAATAAATGAATATTCAGATTAATACCAATGTCATTGTTAGTATCACTGTTATAATGAGTAGACATAAAGTTAATCCACGTGATTCCATACAAGTTCAGATTTGCCAGAAATGACACTTAGTAGCCATTCAGCAAATCAATCTTCTTAAATTTGAGCCTAAGATAAAGCCAAACATTAGATGTGGTCCAAATTTCAAGTCCTATATGAAACTTCAGTACAAGCCTAAAAGAAGATTCTTACAGAGTCTTGCCAACTGTCAGAATTTCAGAAACAGTAACAGAAAGGTAGAGGACAAACTTTTGGTCAAAGTGGCCCTTGTTGCATTTGTTCAAACCTCACAGACCTTATTATCTAGACTTATGCTCTTCTCATTAACTCATAAAACTAGGTCTATAGGTTTTTACCTTCCCATAAACACTGAATAAGCCTCTCCTTTCCTTTAAGTTGATACCTAAGAAAGCACATTAAGAATGTAGAAGGAGATAGAATTAGTCCTCTAAGTCAACATATCATGACTTTCTCTCATGTCTTACAAGTTTCACACAGTGATGTACATGGCCTTCTGTAAAACAAGGCATTAAATAAATATTAAATAACATATTGTTGACAATATTTTTCCATATTAATAAAACACAAATTCAGCTTGTGGGTTAAAATTTAAACTGTCATTACACAGTTTCACCTATCATTGAGTCAGATTGTCCATAATATTAAAGTCAAAACTTATTTAAAAGGTGTAGGTGTGCTTGAAGAAGACTTTGAATTTATCCAAATCACCTTGATTTCCCTGCCAATATTCATAAGCATCTAAAGGTTAGAGGCCCTATTAGTCTGATTCACTCATAAAAATACCATAAAAAAGATGCTTAATAAGTGTTTTTTGATCATGCTAATGATGAGATACTTCTGGAGCTAAAAATAGCAAGGTGAGATAATCCCAAATGGTACATATAATTTCCCCTCTAGGTTGAATAAGGAGAAGAGTAAAAATGATGAAATTGGCTTACATGCAGAGAACAGTCTAGCTTCATCATAATTTCTGTCTTGAACACTGCAATATAAATTTTATTATAAACTATAGCTCTGTACAGCTGAAAAAACATCTATTTTTACTAAACGTCAAAAATATCACCAAATGATATTCATGAGATAAACCTAAATATATCAAATTGTCAGAGAAGACATGGACAAAGAAGTACTTTCTTCCCAGCCTACAAAGCGAGAATAGTCATCACCACTATGTCATTTGAGAAGTGCTGACACTGAATCTCAATTCCTGCAGGAAATGGTAATAACACAAAATGTGGGAAAGCTGCAATACTGTGACAATAGCAGAGTAGTACTCCTTGCACATGTCAGCAATGATTGTAAAGAGTACAGTTCTGTGGCCTTTTAGAAGTGTGGTATTTTTAGGAGCATTATAACAGCAAACTGTAGGTCTGCTGGCTCTTCAAAAGTACGATCAGGTTTCAGTAAAGGAGACATGGTAGGGAAAACAAAAAACCAAAGCTTATTCTGTTTTCCTAAAGTTATAAAGAAAGTTAAAAGAATACATATTTGATCTTGAAAATAATATATTCCTAAGAAAATTAGTGTAAAGCATTTAAAAACTACATAACAGTTATTCTCACACTAGTGGGTCTAAATATGGTTAATGAAGAAAAAAAAACAATAAATTTAAATTATGCCAATAACGTTGGTAAATGTATTATATTTCCAAACAGAACAACTATGAAAGTTCACACTGAAAAAAAAAACACATGAAAAAGAGGTCTACTACCTACTCACATTATAAGTATTAAACTCTATTATTAAAAATCCAATAAGAAATTCAAATGAGCATTTTTTTTAAACTTTTATGCATTTACAATGGAGTTTATGAATGGTAGTTATCAGAATATTTAAGTATCTTGTAAATTATTAATATAAACATAAATGATAGTAATAAATGGTTAGTACTATGCTGCCATGAACTAGTTATCCTCACCTCCTCATCAGGCATTCTCTCAACTATTTATTCAATGAACATTTACAGAGCATCTCTTATTCTGTAGAAGCTTAGAAATCAAATAAATATGAAGAGCTTATTTTTGCCACTGCACTATATGATTAAAAAATTAAAATATAAAATAAAAGTAAATAGTATTTAGTATGCCTATACTATGTATATTTACAGCTCTCCGATTACTTCAAATCTGATAATCTATGCAGTTTTTGGTAAGAATATAGAGTACAGGAGACTATAAATTCAGGAGAATTTAATATAAGCATTCATTCTGTGTGCTTAGTTTGCCATTACTGGTTTACTTTCTCATTAAATCATTAGAAAGTGCTGAAAATAATACTTATTTCAAAATACAGAAAATTCATTCCAAAAATCTAATTATGAGTAGCAAACTCAAATGATTCAGAACAAAAAATATAATCTAGTGATTGCCAAATAACATGGCAAGCACTAGAAGCTTTCACATCCATCACCTCAGTTAAGGGGAGTTGCTACTATGCCCTTTCATACAGGCAAAGAAATACAGTTTCTAAAAATCAAGTAACTAGCCCAGCTTCACAATTCATAGGAGTGGGATTTGAGTACATATCTTCTTTGAGCTTCCAAATCCCATGAACCCAACATAAAACCATAGTATGTCTCAAAGAAAGCTTAAACTCAGAAAGAAAGAAAAAAAATATCCTTTGGTCTTTTTACAAGTGCATATTTCAAAAGAAAGCCAATGTCTGTGCAATATGTATTCCCACATTATCATATTTAATGTCATAAAAACTCAATGATGTGGTCATTATTAATCCTATTTTTATTTTGATTCCTTAAGATCAGATCCTGGCTTCAGATCTGTCTCTCTGACATCATTAAACTTCACTGAATTCAAATCAGATAATTTGACCCACACAATTTTGCTATGTCGTGTGTGCTGCAAGACAGGTGAAGCATTACATCTAGGGATTTTGCTTACAACTCTAAACCAGACCAAGATCTCAAAAACACAAACAAAAACAATACTTGATTCAGTGAAGAAATAGACACATTAATTGAGCATGAATTCACCAAAAAATAATGAAAAAACTTATTGCAACATTTTCTCACATCACAAAAACATTCAGGTTCTGATGTAGGTCTTGTTCCAGTGACTCGACAATAGGAGGCCTTAACTCTGTGATTATCGAGGCTTTTCCTTCATGATGGTCCTTCATGTTCTCAAGACAGCTGCTCAGGTTTCAGGCATGATAGTTGTGTTTACAGCAAGGAGAAAGGGAAAGTGGTGATATCACCCTCTAGTTTTCCCTTTGTAATGAACACAAAAGTTTTCCTGGGCACATTCCCAGAAGACTTCCTCCAATGTTTAGTAGCCAGAATTGTGTGATCTCTCCAACTGTTGCAGCAAGAAAGGTAAGAAAAGGGCATATTTAGAATTTGATACTCTACAGAAAAACAGTAATGAGAGAAGGGAGAGGTAAAGGGATAGTGTGTGATCCTGAGACAGGAATAATACAGGGTGGTCACAGGAGAATAGAAAATTCCAGGAAGCAGTTTCACATGACTAGCAAAAGGAAACTGTTGACACAGCTGCATAAGCTAGGGGCCGATAAGACCCTGAAATAGGGAGTGGGCCAATCTGGCTAAGAGTAACTGGACACAACACAGTACCTGATTTGACCTAGGTTTCACCTAGGACCTCATTATATGCTCATTAACATCCTAAATCACACACCCACCAGCACCATGAGGATTCTGGGAACACTCATATTTGGCATAAAAATGGATGGCACAGTTACAATAAATCTTCACCTTTTTCCAGAAGTCTTCATAAATATTTCACTCCTTGGTTAAAGAAACCCATGAAGGTAGCAGTCACACACCCCTTGTGTGTGACTCTCTCTTGATTATGCCCACTCCCCTTTCTTGAGTGTATACTTTTAACTTTGCAAAAAATGTTCGTATTTTTACTATTTTCTGAATGGTCCTTGAATTTCTTCTCACGGCTGTGTCAAGAGCCCAGACACTGGCTGGGGGTGAGGTCCCATCCGCATTTCAGGACCTCGCCTAGCTCACCGGTATCAATCCCACTATAGCAGCAGTCTCCAACCATTTTCGCACCAGGGACTGGTGTTCTGGAAGACAATTTTTTTACGGACAGGGGAAGGGGTTACGGATGGTTTGAGGATGATTCAAGTGCATTACATTAATTGTACACTTTATTTCTATTATTATTACACTGTGGTATATAATGAAATAATTATACAACTCACCACAATCTAGAATCAGTGGGAGCCCTGAGCTTGTTTTCCTGCAGCTAGATGGTCCCATCTGGGGGTGATGGGAGACAGTGACAGATCATCAGTCATAAGATTCTCATAACGAGCATGCAACCTAGATCCCTCGCAGGCACAGTTCACAATAGGGTTTGCACGCCTATGAGACTCTAATGCAGCCACTGATCTGACAGGAGGCAGAGCTCAGGCAGTAATGCAAGTGATAGGGGAGCAGCTGTAAATAACAGACAAAATGAAGCTTCACTGGCTTGCCCATCGCTCACCTCCTGCTTTGCAGCCTGCTTTCTAAATGGCCATGGACAGGTACAGGTCTGTGGCCTGGGGTTTGGGGACCACTGCACTATAGAGTGTACTATAGAGTTTGCTCCAAGAACTATTCAAGGAAAGTTTTTTTTTTTCTTTTAATTCTATCACATTAAACAGATACTTGCCATTTTGTTTCTTCTTAAAATCAGGTCAGAAAACTTTAAAACAACTTCAACTTTTTCATGTTTTTTTCTCATTAACATAAAAATTCTGGACAAACACACAGGCACACAAAGCACAAAACAATGAGTTGATTAACATCTAAGAAAAAAATCAGGTCAAATCTTGGTTACCCTAACCTATTAGGGAAATATCTGCACCAGAATTCATTAGTTGCATACTTAGTACCTTCACCACTTTACTAAGAGAACCACCTTCTTAGTGTGCAGGAACGGCCTCATCACACATTTCAGACCCATGCAATGGAAATGTAAATTGTTAGGAGGTTTAAGAAAGCTTCTCAAAAGAAAAGAATAAACTAATGAACTCAACTGATATGACCCCATTTTGTCCTTTGCCTTCCTCTCACAGCTTAAAATTCAAGCCCGGTAGTTGAACTCCAGCAGTCAACTTGCAAAAATAAGTATCACACTCTAAGAACGGCTAAAAAAGCTAAAAGGAGCCTGGCTTCTAGGGACACTAGAACACTGGCTTCTAGGGACACAAACATTCCTATGCTGCCTCCATCTGGAGTCTTTCACATGAACAAAAAATAACCCCTTAATTTGTTTAAGCCACAGTTTCTCAGGTTCTTAAGTTAACTAGATTGCTAGATTATGAATTGCAATTGATTGTACATAACATAAAGATACCATGCCTAAACCTAAATGAATCAGTTTCTATAAAAATGAAAAATACAGAAACATGGAGTTAATAGCCCCTTTTGTAGATCACAAGTGAAATTAGTGAAATGAGTGTTATTGATTTATAAGTACCTGGACCATAAGTAGCAAATATTGAGCCCATTTCTCTAATATTCATATATGTATACATTATGTTTATATGTATATATATGTATGCACATTCATATATATGTAGATATAGGTAGATAGAAAGTGTTTGTGTGTGTGTACATGCATGTGTGTGTGGGTATGAGGGTTTTGTATATACCCACTGGCACATACACATATAAACATACATACATATACACAAAAGACAATAATTAGATTGGTAAATAGGAGTTCACACTTAAAGCACAAAATTTTAAGTGGAGGAACCAAGTCTTAAAGAGATTACTGGAATGTCAACTGCAGTTGGCAATAGTATTCCATCTGAATAATTTGAATAATTTTTCTTTTTCTTCCAACATTCCTGAATTACTTATCTTTTGTAAAAATGAGATTATATCTTCTTCTTACTAAAAAAGAAGTAATTCTCTAGAAAGAAGAAGTTAGGATTTCTTGTTGCTAATGTGTTGAAACTAAAATATACTGGCAAATATTCTTAATATGTGAGAAAACATTACAAGAATTTTGAACTGTTCTTTCAAGTAAAATTTATTACAATTATAATACCTAAAAAATTGAATTTTTTGTGGTTACAAAGCAGTTGTAGCACAATGAATTACAGTTAAATTTACTTTTTTTAAAAAACAAATTAAATGTACTATCCTTTTGGTCACATCCTTTATTGTTTAATGCAATAGACTCACTGCACAGTCATGTTCATTGAAATACATATCCTTAGGTTCAGAGAATAAAATCAGAAATCATTTTGTAAGGAGTCATGAGAAAATCTTTAAAAAGCTGTATGTCAAGTAAATAGCTGGAATTTATATAGCTCAAGGCCTTTAAAGAGTTTAAAGCTTTTTATCTGTTTTCCTTATTGCCTAAAAGTTAGTTCTTCTAGGTAACTTTAATAAGTCAACTACTGCAGTCCACTAAATCAGGGATGCAAGGAATGATGCCCAGTCATTTGAAAGAGTTCATGTGTCCTCTTTAACCCTTGCTACCTTTGGTCCTGAAAGGATTAGATTCTGTATGCCACTTCTCACGAGAAATAAAACAAGCAAAACTGAAGCATAAACACCAACGATGATGTATAAGGAAAAGTGACTTATTCTGAGTCACACAGTGACAACTAATTTATTCATGAAGCATCCACTGTGGATCAACTATATTCTAGCTGTTGAGGACACAGAGTTGATGAAGGGGATACTAGAAAGGTTTTCACTTGATGGCCATTATAGCAGCCTTTCAACTCTATCATTTTAGGTCACTTAGGTCTATCACAGAATTAAAGATCCAGAACGAACTCTCAAAGACATCTAGTACAAACTCATTTCACAGCTGATTTCACTGGGGAGCAAAAGAGCAAGGCTGTTGTGTGGAGGGTAATCATTTAAACTGAATCCTGCAGAATGAGCCAACTATGTGAATAGCTAGGTACAGCATACCCCACATGGAAGACACAGCATTTACTGAGCACTCCATTTGTGGAGGAAAGAGCACGGGTGGTTTCAGGATGATTGATGCATATTGATTCCAAAGAAGACAAGTGTGAGTTGAAGTCATACAATAGGCCCAGCCAGATCATCCAGCTCCTGGAGTACATCATTTTAAAGGCTGGATTTAATTTTAAGTCAGTAAAACAAAAGAGTAAAGAGATTTGACGATAAAACCTTCAAGAATGCCTTCTTCATATGTCTGGTGGATAGGAGAATTAAAAGTAACCCACAAATCAAGTTTGGGCACTATGAAGATAAACATGACAGAGCTACATCATAGAAGCCAGGATAGGAGAGTTTCAGGAGGACCTAAGGGGGCTGATCAACGCTGCTGAACATTACAGGCACATGTGGAGGTCATTCCTTTTATCCATTAGGTGAGAACAGTTTCAATCAAGAAAGTAGTGAAAGGCAGACGTCTGACTGTGGGGGAGTGAAAAGTAACTGATTAGTGAAAGAATTCAGGCAACTAGATTTTGGAAGTGAAGGGAATAAGTGAAATAGCAGTGGAGAGATCATTCAGATGGAAGTAATGCTGAAAAAAATTGCTGGAATGTGGAAATTTTAGTTTAAATGTAGGTAAAGGCAAACAAACCAGTGGAATAATTGGAAACTAAGGATGTAAGCAAGATCCCAGAGGCGGAAAAGGGTGAGATCTAACTCAGAGGTGGACGAGATATCCTCGGTAAAGATTCAAGGAAAGAAGAGATTGACAGCCCTTTATAAAGGATTAGAAAAAGCTAGGACAGTTCCCAAATCCTGCTGGTCCCCCAGCTAAATTCAGGGTATCCAATAAAGCATGAGTGAGCATATGGCATGGGGACTTGAGAAAGTAAAAATGGGAGACCATATTCTTTTAAACATCATAGTCTCCCTCATAAGATGAAAAAGAACAATCAAGTCATACTAAGGGTACAACTAAGGTTAAAGAGCATTAATCACACAACAAAAGAAAAAGGCCCAAATTTAGGTGGGAGTATGTTTCCCTTCCTCCAATTCCAATGGGGATAAATATTATACTAAACATCTACTGTAAAGGGTACTGAAGTAAAATATATTCTTTTCTAGATGAGCCAAATCTATCACATTTTCAAGTGGTTTCTGAAACAACTTTGGATTTCCCTCTACCATTCTTTAATTCATTTTTTCTGTTATAAAAAGAGACCTTAATACTAGTAAGAAACTAGATTGTCTACTATTAACATCAACTCTACTATTTGTAGTACGTTTTCAAACGGTATGACTGACATTGCAATTGCTTGGTTCTGTTCACACAAATTTGCATTATTTCATTACTAGAAGAAAACAGGCTAAAATTTTCTCAGAGTCACAGTTACTTTCTGGTAAGTTTCTAGAAAGTTTCTTCAAATTCTAAAATAATGGCTTGTATTGCCTACCCAACAACTACTGCTGAGTGTTTGAATCAGAGATAAGATATTGAAAAACGTTTCTAAGTATAAAATTTCATCTACTTTCTCAATGCTGCAATAAGATAGCAATGTCAGGTCAAAAGTATGATATTCCTGTCTCCCAGTTACTATCTATTTTAGCATGCAGTTACCATGCTCAGACTGGAGAGAAAAAAAAAATAAAGATAAACAGACATAAAAACCAGATCTTAGCCAGGCACGATGGCTCATGCCTGTAATCCCAGCACTTTGGGAGGCCGTGGTGGGTGGATCACCTGAAGTCAGGAGTTCGAGACCAGCCTGGCCAACATGGTGAAACCCGGCCTCAACTAAAAATACAAAAATTAGCCAGGTGTGGTGGTGCACACCTGTAGTCCCAGCTACTCAGGAGGCTGAGGCAGTAGAATCACTTGAACCTGGAAGGTAGAGGTTGCAGTGAACTGAGATCGCACCACTGGACTCCAGCCTGGGGGACAGAATGAGACTCTGCCTCAAAAAAAAAAAAAAAAAAAAAAATTAGCACTTTCAATTCTGCAAGCTCAATCAATCTCTTGGGAATTCACTAAACTAAATGGTACTTTAGTTCAATGAATACATTTCATAATTTAAAGTAATTTTTTTTTAGTTTGAGAGTCTGTCATCCAGGCTGGAGTACAGTGGTATAATCATGGCTCACTGCAGCCTTGAACTCCTGGGCTCAAGCAATCCCTCTGCCTCAGCCTTCCAAGTAGCTAGGACCACAGGTGCACACTACCATGATGGCTAATTTTCTTTCTTTTTTTTTTTTTTATTTTGTAGAGATGGGGTCTCACTATGTTGTCTAGGCTGGACTCAAACTCCTGACCTCAAGTGATCCTCCCAACTCAGCCTCCCAAAATGCCAGGATTACAGGCATGAATCACCATGCCCAGCCAATTTTTTTAAATCTTGAGTTTCTTAAGATGTAGTTGGGTATGATTAAGTAAATTCTGTAGGCATATGGGTGCAGAAGGGTTTCAAGCAAGACCAGAATTGCTACTTTCAGTACTTTTCCTCTGCTGACCATATCAGAAGACCTGAATCCTTTAGAACTCTCTGGAATGGCTGGAGTTTTCATCACTGTTTTTAAGTATACTGCCCTGATGTGCATCTTCTTACAGCTGTCACTGACTCACTGTCAAAGACAAAGGAGTGTACAGGCCAAAAGTCTGTGAACATATGGCTTGGGGATGAGAAAGTACAGTTCGGAGAACATATCACAGACTCCCTCACAAGATGAAAAAGAACATCAAGTCATAGTAAGGGTATAACTAAGCTTAAAGAGCATTATCGTACAACATGGCCCCAGAAGTTAGAAAGATTTGGGTTTAAGTCACCTTTGTATGAGTCACTTTACCTTTCTGAGGCTTGGTCTCCTCATCTATAAATGAAAATGAAAATACTACTTATATTATAGTTGTATCAAAGATTAAGAGTTAATACATGTAGAATGTTGAACACAGGACATAGGACATACTAAGTCTTAAACAAATGGCAGCAGCTACTATTCTATTTAGGCTGCTTCTCTTATTCTCATTCCTTAATACTTTCTCTAAGCCTCAAAATACAATTCCTTCAGAAACTACCACATTATTATGGCATCGAATAAATGGATTCTAGTTTTTATAGTGCCAAGAGCAATATACCCTCCCAAAATAATTTTACACAAAGAGCCATAAAGTTTGACCAACTGAAATATTTGATGAAGCGTAAGTTAATCGAACAATAATCTCCTTAATTAATTCAAGCTTGTATATTATTTTTAAAATCCTAAACTTTAGACTGAAAGTCAATATTCTGAAGCAAACACTGAATTCACAAAGGTAAAGTGGACGTGGCATTTGAATGATTATAGAGCAAAAAGATATAGCTGGAGAACAACTGAATAAAGGACAATTCAGGGATTTACATATTTAACTTCTTAGATTTTAGTCATGCTGTTAATTTGACTATTCATTTTAGTATCTTTGAATTTAAGGCTTTCAACTTCAAATGTTTACTTTCTCTTTTCAGCACAGACATTTGCTAAACAGAGTAATATAAACAATAATCTATTAATGCAAATGTTCCAAGAAGCTACTTCTTCTTAGTATTAGAGTTCTTAATATAATATCAATATTTAATTACTATTTAATTGAAATTGTCATTAGACATTTAAATATATTAGAAGAAATAAAAGTGCATAATCCAATACTTTAAAATAAGAATGAAAACAACACAGAGAAACAAGTCTATGGTATGCCCCCATAAACCGCTACGTGAATTTAGGCAAACCTCTTAAGTCTCAGAAGCCAACTTACCCTGAAGCTAATAAAACTTGAGTTTCAAGTCTCCATCCTAGGTCCTGTGGGGGGGCCCTAGAAATGTATTTACACTTAGATTTTTAGAAAATTTGCAAATGTATTTAACTAAAAGTTGTTATCATTGCTATCATTTTCCACATTGACTCTGTCCCACCTCCCCTCATATCAGCTGGCACTGAAGTGTTTCTGAGCATTTCAGGAATCTGGCTAAGGAGAAGCTGAATTAGGAATACCTTTATGGAATATCTGGAAATAATTTTAAGTAATTCCATTATGTGAGCCATCCAGAGTACAAATGACTTCCAAGAACACTCAAACTGTTCACTGACGCAACTTAGCCTTGTAACACAAAGGAATGAACCAAAGATGATATCATGATATAAATGTACCCCTTGGCACCCAGAACTAGGAGCATGTGATTAGTGGAAGAGAAACAAGGTTGGAAATGAATGGAACCAGAAGCTGGTCTGTGGGAAACTCATTTATCGAACATTTCAATGTAAAACTGAAAATGAAAAATTCATCAACACATGATCAAAACTGAAGATATATCTTGTCAAGCATACAATCAACAATGCATCACATCGAATTACAAATGCATTTTTGCGGGGAGTGGAAGTTGAGCAAAATAGAATTTGTCAAAATTACTCTGCTGGTCACAAACCTCTAACAGTACTGTAAAAAGTGTATATATCTATGTATAAAATCACATGTTTTATGCATCTCAATAATAAAAAAATATATTTCAATCATACTAGAGGAATGGCTAAATTATCTACTTTTTCTGTAGAAATATTAATAAACCATTTTAATATATAGGAGGTAGGGACTTTATGCTAGTCTACTAGGGCTACCATAAAAAAAAAAAAAAAAAACAGATTAAGTGGCTTAAACACCAAAAATTTATTTTCTCACAGTTTTGGAAGCTAGAAGTCCAAAACCAAGCTGTCAGGAGGTTTGGCTGCTCCTGAGGCCCTTCCCTTTGGCTTTGCAATTGGCCACCTTCTCACTCTATCTCCACATGGCCTTTCCTCTATAAACATATTTGGTGTCTTTTTGTATTTCCTAATTTCCTCTTATAATGACCTAGTCAGATCGGATTAGGCCCACTCTAAAGGACTCATTTTAACTTGATTATCTCTTAAAGGTCCCATCTCCAAACAGTCATATTCTGAAGTATGGGGATTAGGACTTCAACATATGAATTTTGAGAGAACACAATTCAGCCCATAACAGGTACTAAGAGTACATAGCCAAAAAATGTAATGTAAAGGGTAATAAAGACATATGTTAGGTGATTAATATTTTTAAAAACTATGTTTTTACAGTGTTTGTAATATTTCTGGCATTTTTCATTATTTTTAATTTGTAATTTATTTTCTCATGTGAAATATATAATCACCTTCGTAATTAATTTGGTATTGATAGTCTGTTGCATTCTTTAAAGACAGCCCTCTGATAGTACGTCAGATTCAGCTCCTACAAAACCGGGACCCGACCCATTTCTTAGATTCAATGGCTTTACAGAGTGTCAGAGTTCAGCTGCTTAATCCCTAAAACCAAAATCATTTTACTGACATTGAAAAACATGTAGACTCCATTTCAATACAAAATGTCTGTATTTTGAAAAGAAATAGTCATATATAATTGTCACATATTGCAACCAGCTTTTTAAGGTCAAGAAATTAAAAGGGTGTTTTGTTGTTGTTGTTTCTGACATTCAACTGTCCTTAAAGTCCAGACATTAAATTCCTTGCTGTGTTCTTATTATACTATTTTCATATCTTATTTCTATCTATGTACATAAGGGTTACATGTAAGAAGTTTTGAAAATACCAACAGGGAAAATTTTGCCTAGTGGTATCAACAATATCACCGTGAGCCTGACTTGCCAAGAGAACAACTAAATATGACATTTTATATTTCTATATTAAAGACTATTCATCATTTCCTAATGGGACAATAACTACGTAAACCCTGTATAGAGCTTTCCTGAAACATCAGCATGCTCTTGGGTATGACAGAAGTTTTGCCTCAGGGCTAATTCAGAAAGGGAAGTAAGAATTCAGAAAGGGAAGTAAGGTGAATGACCTATAGAACTGGCCTGCTTGACAAATAACCAGGAAAATAATGAGATAGAAAAATTAGGTGTTTAATTTCTGAAATCCTCAAGTTTTGAATTTCAAGAAATCTCCTAACTTATTCATTCAAGAGTCTATCATTTTACATTTAATCTTATGTTTAAAGTCATAAAAGTAATGAAGCTTGTCAAGTAATCTCACTTTGAACATTCCTTGAAATACTGTCAAGAATTTAGGTCAGACTTTCAGGAGCTAAATGCCTCTCTTGTTTCATACAATAATCACAGTTCACCTTCATTAGCAATATTTGAAGTACAATACTCTGGGGTTCTTCGGACAAAGCTACTTCGAAAAGCTAAAAGAAATTACAGTTCAAGATAGATAACTGCAATTTAATTTTTTTTAATTTAAAATGCATGAGGTTTCTTAATTTAGATCTGAATTTCTACTTTCAGTTGTCTAATATTCATGGCCAAACACACCAGCTTTTGTTCCAGCCAAGGATTGACAACACCCTTACGTGCTTACATGGTCTTAGGTTAAAAAAAAAAAGGTCACTTGCAAAATGTGCTCTTATTAAGGGACAAAGTTTTGATCAGCCAGGTTTTTTTGTTTGTTTGTTTGTTTGTTTGTTTTTGCGAGACGGAGTCTCGCTCTGTCGCCAGGCTGGAGTGTAGTGGCATGATCTCAGCTCACTGCAACCTTGGCCTTCTGTGTTCAAGGGATTCTCCTGCCTCAGCCTCCCAAGTAGCTGGGACTGCAGGCACATACTACCACGCCCAGCTAATTTTTGTATCTTTAGTAGAGACGGGATTTCACCACGTTGGCCAGAATGGTCTCGATCTCTTGAGCTTGTGACGAGCTCGTGATCTGCCCACCTCGGCCTCCCAAAGTGCTGAGATTACAGGCGTGAGCCACCGCACCCAGCCCAGCCAGGTCTTAGAATCACAGAATAGAGAAAGGCATACCCAGATTTAATGTCACTCTTCTAATTCTCTACTATTTTCTTCTCTGGAACTCTACTCAAATCATTCCAAATACCAAGAAAATTGTGTTATCCACTTTTATCTTAATCCAAGATAACAACTACAAAGTATCTTAATAGTTGTCAATGTTAATTTTTGAATCAATCATCCTCTAGCTATGAGTGTTTTGATGGCCTTGTCCTGTTTCTCAAAAAAAAAAAAAGCAATAGTACAGTTTTGTTTACCCTGAAGCATGTCCATGAGCCATCGTTCTAAATGGTTTTAGTTTCAGGGAACTAACAAGAGGAGAAGAAAAGGGTACCCATTCTAGAAGACTGACATCATATTTTGGCAGCTCTATTTCCTTTGTGATCAACACATTTTTCATTTCTTTGTAAAGTTAAAATTAATAGAAAAATGTAAAATGTCCCTTTCCGATTGGGACACTTCCTTCTTTATAATATCCTGGACACCCTTTTCCTCTTCTCACAGTGGGGAAGCATCCAAAAACAAGGAGGTGAATATATGGTGAATATCAGTTCTGAGTTTATGGTGGAAGAGGGACCAGTCTTTGGTAGTTCATGTGGCACCCAGGGTATATAAAGAATATCTTTCAGGGGTTAAATACAACTCAGACCATCATCCCCCAAAGCATAATATCATGCATTGAAAAACATGACTCTTCTCTTTTGATATGCTTTGGCTCTGTGTCCCCACCCAAATCTCATCTTGAATTGTACTCCCATAATTCCCACCTGTTGTGGGAGGGTCCAGGTGGGAGATAATTTGATTCATGGGGGCAGTTTCCTCCATACTGTTCTCGTAGTAGTGAATAAGTCTCATGAGATCTGATGGTTTTATCAGGTGTTTCCACTTTTGCATCTTCTTCATTTTTTTTCTTGCTGCCACCATGTAAGAAGTGCCTTTTGCCTCCCACCATGATTCTGAGGCCTCCCCAGCCATATGGAAGTCCAATTAAGCCCCTTTTTCTTCCCAGTCTCAGGTACGTCTTTATCAACAGCATGAGAACAGACTAATACACCTTGCCTTAACTCAAATATGATCTATAAAATATAAAATCCAAAAAAATGAATCCAGGAGCATAAATTTCTATACGAATGACAACCTTGACCAAAAAAATTAGATAAAGTTGAAATAACATTTTGGGGAAAAAAACAAACTTATAATTCCCAATGAAAAATATCCCATCTGTGCTTCTTGACACATTATTTTTGTCCTCAAATTTACATGTTGTATTTACAAATGTTTCTGTTCTCAGGTTAATTTTAAAACTTCAAAACGGATATGTACATCTTTGAATTAAGCATAACTAAATAAATATGAGAATATAAATCTTGAATGCTAAATGCATATAGATGACTAATTTTTTTTTCTAATCATCAGCCAACACTTGAGTTCAAGTCTATCTAATATCCTAGCAGGCATGTCCAATTCATTGCTTAACCATCACTCTACAATTCTCTAAATGCATTACTTTTTCTTCTGCAAGAAAAGTACTGTTTTACATTGTCCTTATTTCAATTCAATATTATCATGATTCTTCCAATTATTTAAAACACAGATTGCAGCAGCATCCTCTCATTCATCTCTTTCATGCCCAACCAAGTTCTGAAGATACTGCCTTCAAAAATCTCCTATTTTATTAATGTCTAGTTATTATCATTCTCCTCTCAATTACTACACTAAACTCCTAAGTCATTTCTATACCTCAAATCTACTTCATTCTACTTACTCTGATATAGTCATGACATTAATTTTTATTTTTATTTTCTTTTTTTTTTTTTGGAGATAGAGTTTCGCTCTTGTTGCCCAGACTGAGTGCAATAGTGCAATCTCAGCTCACTGCAACCTCCACCTCCCAGGTTCAAGAGATTCTCCTGCCTCAGCCTCCTGAGTAGCTGGGATTACAGGCATGTGCCACCATGCCCAGCTAATTTTGTATTTTTAGTAAAGACGAGGTTTCTCCATGTTGGTCAGGCTGGTCTCAAACCCCCAACCTCAGGTGATCCACCCACCTTGGCCTCCCAAAGTGCTGGGATTACAGGTGTGAGCCACCGCACCCAGCAGACATTAATTTTTCTATTTCACCACTTCCATCATGATATTCCATCACCCTGGTTCAAGTCCTTAAATAATCTGTCATCACCCACAGAAACAATTTTCATCTTTCCAGTGTGTTACTGGGGATAAAACTACCTACCTATATTTATTACAGATTAAACTGTACCATTATAATTAGAATGGTTTCCTCAAGTTCTGCAAACAACCTACATCTCTTATTTGCTCACTTTTATTCCGCACCCCATACTCTACACAAGGAGTACCTTCCCACATTCTTGCTGCCTACTGCATTTTCATACTTCCAGAGCTTACTAAGATCTTCTCTGACACTTTTCGTTACCCTTCCTGTCATCAAAAAGAATATAGTAGATTGGGGAAATATATATCCTAAGGCTTTAGGCAACTTTGAGATAAAATCCCAGTGCTGTCATCTATCTACTGTGAAAGACAAGTTAAATCCTTGAACCTTGGCTTCATTATCTGCAATACAGGAGAAAATACAGCCTAATTCTATACCCAATGAAAGATTAAATGAAATAGGGTATAAAAAGTATTAGCATGGACAAGTGATTTTACTTGGCTATCTATTAAGTATTAAATCCATGCTTCTAATCATGAAATAGTTGTTAAAATTATGACTTTGACTCATTAAATGATCCCTATTAAACAAAAAATTATGTAGCATACTTTTATAGCTACTTAAACATTTTATGCGTTTTGAAAATTGATAATCTATACCTCAGATATCTGCTACATTTAACTTGAATGCTAGTTAACAAAAACAAAAAAAATCCCCCTAAACAACATATCAGCAAATAGCCGGAGTTTAATATATTTAAAAGTCAGGAAATTAATGTGAAGATTTTTCAGTTCAAAAGGTCCTGAATAGATAATTTGTAATCACTCTTTTAGTATTAGGGTGTTTGTTTGTTTGTTTGTTTGTTTTTAGACGGAGTCTTGCTCTGTCGCCAGCCTGGAGTGGAGTGGCAGAATTTCAGCTCACTGCAACCTCCGCCTCCCAGGTTCCAGCAATTCCTCTGCCTCAGCCTCCCAAGTATCTGGGATTACAGGCACATGCCACCACGCCCAGCTAATTTTTTATATTTTAGTAGAGATGGGTTTTCACCATGTTGGCCAAGATGGTCTTGATCTCCTGACTTCATGATCTGCCTGCCTCGGCCTCCCAAAGTGCTGGGATTACAGGTGTGAGCCACTGCACCCAGCCTAGTATTAGGTTCTTTTAAGTCATATGATTAATAAAGAAAAGAATAAGGCCAGATGCTGTGGCTCACACCTGTAACCCTAGTACTTTGGGAGACTGAGGTGGGAGGATTGCTTGTGTCCAGGAGTTTGAGACCAGCCTGCTCAACATAGTGAGACCCCATCTCTACAAAAAAATCCAAAATTAGCAGGGAGTGGTAGGGCATGCCTGTAATCCCAACTGTTCAGGAGGCTGAGGCAGGAGGATCAAGGATGTGGTGAGCTGTGATTGTGCCATTGTACTCAGCTGCGCAATAGAGTGAGATCCTGTCAAAAGTCAAAAAAAGAGGAAAGAAAGGGAAGAAAGGAGGAAGGAAGGAAGGGAGGGAGGAGATTTTTTATATATCCAGGGAACGAGATTTTTTATATATCCAGGGAACGACATTTTTTATATATCTAGAGAAAGACCCTAGAAAAAATCTGTGGCTTTTTCAAGACAGACATTTTACACTGTATATATCTGTGCTAGGAGGGTGGTTTGCCTCCCCTAATAGGCAGAAAGACTAGCCCCAGACTCGAGTGTTTTTGCTGGAAGAAGTATGGTGATGGCCAGGTTGGCCCTTATTTGAAGAAATTATGAGAAACTAATGGGGAAAGAAAGGCATCCAGAAGCTTAGAAATAATGGTGAAGTGGGAGCTTGGGAGATATCTGTGGCTTACACAAAAATAATCATTTTAAGGAACGTACTACAGAACATTTTACCAAATTGACAAAGGTCACTGAACTAGTAATTTCAACCAGGTAGAAAAATATGCTTAAGAATCTGCAGGAAAAAAAAGCATTAAAAAAAAGCTTTTGCATCTTTATTATTTTAAAAACAACTGAACAGCCCTCATCTTCAGGTTTCCAGTTTAGAGTGTATTAAAAAAAGTAATGAGAGGTTAGAATAGTGGTTAAAGCACTGCGAAAACAAAAAAAAAAAAGTAGGCATAATGCCTAACATAACAGACAACAGGAGAAAACACACAAAAAAAGATTCAAAGTATAGCATTCTGGGGCTTTTATTGGAAGTTTCCTCAGCCTTAGATATTTCAATTGCTTCAGGGGTATCACTTTATCAGTAACACAGTAAAATGACTAGTATCATTAATGAGGAACCTTCTTAATTTAGTTATTTTCCGCAAAAGTATTTCTAAAATGTATTACACAATTCCCTCCGTTGTTATACCTGTTACAATAATATAACCTTTTTTCCTTTAGGTTTCCTGAGATAAGGCTATAAAACAGCAAAAATACTTAGATACTTTGAGAATAATCTGTATGATCTCTTTATAAATTGTACAGAAATTGCCTTCAAGATAAGTATGGCCCACTTGTTTGATGGATCTCAACATCACTATGGATCTCAACACCACTATGGATTAATGCCTAGTGACAAATATTACTAACAGTGTAATACTAATCACAATAATAATAAACACATAGTGAACTCTTTCTATTATAAAAACTGCATTATATTCTTCACCGGTATTACTTCATGCAATAGTCTCAATCACTCTGATAAGGTAACTACAGTTATTATTCTCATTTTACACTTGGGAAGATTGAAGCAGAAAAGGTTAAGTAATTTTCCCAAATTCTTAATGAAAAGGGACAAGGTTAAGGGTATTAGTTTGTTTTAATGCTGCTGATAAAGACATACCTGAGACTGGGCAATTTGCAAAAGACAGAGGCTTAACTGGACTTACAGTTCCACGTGGCTGCAGAGGCCTCACAATCATAGAGGAAGGCAAGGAGGAGCAAGTCACGTCTTACGTGGATGATGGCAGGCAAAAAAGAGCTTGAGGAGGAAAACTCCCCCTTATAATAACTATTAGCTCTTGTGAGACTTACTATCACAAGAACAGCATAGAAATACCTGCCCCCATGATTCAATGACCTCTCACCATGTCAGTCCCAAAACACATGAGAATTAAAGA
Source organism: Pongo abelii (assembly GCF_028885655.2). Lineage (NCBI taxonomy): Eukaryota > Metazoa > Chordata > Mammalia > Primates > Hominidae > Pongo > Pongo abelii. The sequence continues at coordinate 43,831,417 of NC_071988.2, forward strand.
TTAGATTTGGGTGGGGACACAGCAAAACCATATCAGCATGTATATTATAATCTCCTGAGGTGGCCTTTCCCAAGATAGTTCTGTAAAATAACAAGTATTACATAATAAAATGTCTCCAATATCAAACATGTTTGAGGAACTTTGGGTTACATTTAATAGATTTTACACAGGAATTCTCAGTGACTTTAACAATCCTAGTGAATACTAGGTCCCAAGAATAGTGCATAAAAATGTAGAAAAACTCCATATGTCTCACAATTATTTGATGACACTCCATTTTTCTTACAATATCTTATATGCTTGAAACAAACTTAGAGAAACACTTGGAAAAGGTACAAAAGTGGACCAGGTATAGTGGCTTATGCCCATCTCTACAAAAAGTAGTTAACCAGGTATGGTGGTGTGCTCCTATAGTTCCAGCTACTCAAGAAACTGAAGTGGGAGAATCGACTGATCCCAAGAGGTCGAGGCTGCAGTGAGCCATGAATGTGCCACTGCACTCCAACCTGACCAATGGAGTGAGAGCTTGTCTCAAAAAAAAAAAAAAAAAAAAAAAAAAAGGAGGGAGGGAGGGAAAATGTACAAGAGTTATATTCATATAATCATTATTTGTGATCTCCTTTGAGATAAAGTTGAGAACATAATGCCAAAATTCACAATTTATAAAAATGAATGTATGTTTTTTATGTTTTTTCAAATGTGATACACATGGTGTTATGGGTTGAACAATTTTGTCTCCCCAAAATAATATGCTGAAATCCCAATCCTCAGAACCTTAGGATGATAACTTTTTTGGAAATAGGGTTGTAGAAATGGAATTAGGATGAAATCATACTGGAGTAGTGTGGACGCTTATTCCAATATGGCTGGTCTCCTTATAAAACAAGCAGAGAGAGATATGGAAGAAGAATGCCCTATGACAATAGAGGCAGGGATCGGAGTGCTGCAGCTGCAAGCCAAGGAATGCCAAGGATTGACAGCCACCACCAGCAGCTAGGAAGAGGCATGGAAGGATTCTACTCAGGGTCTCAGAAAGAATAAGGCCCTGCTTGACTACTAGATTTTGGACTTCTAGAGTGTAGAAGTGTGATGCAATACATTTCTGCTGTTTTAAGGCACCCAGTTTGCCGTACTTTGTTACAGGACCCTTAGGAATCTACTACGCATGGATTACAGGGTGGCACAATGTTGATATCTTAAACCTAGAATAAAATCTAGAACACTAAAAGTGAAAGCACTATGTAATAACTGGGCAGGGTAAATAATTTGGAAAGAGAATTGAGAGGAGATATTCATGTGGTCAACTGAGAAGAGATCTTGTTTACATTAAAAAACCAACAAACTAATCTGGAGTAAATAATTTAACCACTCCCTGAAACTCAATTATATCAGCTGGAAAACAGAGCTACCAGTTCTAACCTACAAGACTGCTATAATAATTAGCCAAGTAAATGACACACAAAAAATAATTCGTAAATATTACTACATTAGCAACTTTACACTCCCACTCTTTCACCAGCCACCAATCTTTTGCTGACTCTTTGAGTTACCTTAAAGAACTTCCAAGGCTATGCAGAACTATTATTCTGGTGAAGAAAGAATAGTGTGCTAGAATATAGTTTCCCCAATTAGTATATAATTTCTCCAATATGGGAAAAATGTTTGTATCCACGGGATACTATGAAATACCTTTATGGCTTGGAAGAGTATGTACAAATTCTGAATGCATCACATCTACAGGAGAGAGCATCAAGCCACACAGCTTTAAAAATTAGCCTTCTAGGAAAGAGATTCTTGGAAAACTTGCTTATTTGTGACAGACTTGATAGGCAGACATTGGCCTAACATTACAAATTTTAAGAGTATTTAACTGGACAGAATAGCCTGCAAAAAATAACAGAATATAAAGAAAGCATTTACTACAATGATACTTAAAATATAATTTAAAATTGATGCTATCATTTTTCTAGGCATATTGTCAATTGAATTATTCAATATGATTGAGCTATTTTTCCGGGACTTTGTGTAGATAATTTGCAATTATTCAAAGAGTCATTCCAAAACACAGAATAAAACAGATATTTTTCTTTTCTCTGAGCCCTTTCATCCTCACCTTGACATGATCATGTTTCTTTGTCATTGCAATTTATTTATCAATTCAGGACCTGTAAGATGAATATATAATGCTATAAAATACTGTGTCTGTGCTACTGGAAATCAACTCCAGGTAAAAGATGCTTATTCTGCCTTTATATTTTGCTGTTTAATAGAGTAAATCCTATTTCAACAGAACGTATTATATTCTATCACATCAGTGCCCACATATTGCATCAATATATGCAAGGTCCCAGAAAGGAAAATGTACTGTATAATTTACTTAAACTGACATCAAGTAGCATCAATACATCTAAATGAGGAAACAGACTACAGAATTTGTTAAAATTTAAGAAACTTCTATATATGCTACAATAATATCTAACTGAAGTAGCATTCGTATAAAATGAGCAGTTTGATGGAAGTAAACTGGTAACTGAAACTTTAAAACACAACCTTTGGAAAAGAAATTCCCGTTCCCCTAGATGGAAATCTCTAAAATATATGGCCTACATCCCTGTTATCTATTATTGGTAAGAGAATTACTTGAACTTCAACATAACAGTAGCCTCTAAGAGTTGAAATACTAAATGTAACACATAAATGATAAAATGAGCTATAAATAGAAACTTGCTCAAAGGACCAGATTTTTCCCAAATCAATGCTTAAAGGGTAGTTTGGAAATCCAAGTGTGGTATTGCTAAATATGAAAAATGCCATTACGTAGTCAACAGTATTACTATATCCAAAGAAAGAATACCTAGATGGTTGTAGTAGGCAGAATAATGCCCCCCAAAAGATGTTCACCCCAATTCCTGGATTCTGTGGATATGTACAAAAAGAAGTCTGCAGATGTACTTAAATTTAGGATTTTAAGGTGGAGGGATAATCCTGCATTATCCAGAAGAGCCCAATGCCATCATGAAAGTCTTTATAAACGAAAGAGAGGGACAGGAAAATCAGACACAGAAAGAAAGAGATTGATTTGAGGATGCTACACTTCTGGCTTTGATGACAGAAGGAAGTCAGGAGACAAGGAATGTGGGCAACATCTAGAGGCTGAAAAAGACTAGAAAACAGATTGTCCCCTTGAGCCTCCAGAAGAAACCCAGCTCTGCTGACACCTAGATTTTAGCCCAGTAAGATCCACTTCAGACTTCTGATCTCCAGGACTGTAGGAGAATAAACTGATTTTGTTTTAAGCCACTAAATTTGGGGCAATTTGTTTATAGCAGCAATAAGAAACTAGTACATTGATCTTCACAGAGTCCTGAAAAAAAAAAAAAAAGAGCAAAAAGCTTAGAGAATTTTTATTAAGCATCAACCAAGAAAAGAGACCCTGAAGTATGCTGATTATTGGAAAAGTATACTCTTCTCAGGCAGACCTGATTGGGTTTTTAAGAAACCTGAATACAAAATTCCACAAAACAATGTAATTCCCTTTGATCTTCTTCTGTGTTTACCATGCAGACTTCCAACGACCAATTGATTTCCAGGATGCAAAATAGGGAGGAAGTGCTCTGGGTAGTGGGCTATAAGAATGGCATCATCTCTATTACAAATGTGTCAAAAGGAGGGAGCCTAGTTCTCCTGAGACCATTTAACAAGATGCACCCTGACAAAACTGGGTGGCCCCTGAGGGCTGAGAATTACTGTCATGGCCAGTCTTTTTGCAGTCTGGTATCCAGCTATAATCCCTTCATGTCATCTTTATTTCACTCTCTTTTATTTTAACACTTTCTCGGATATACAAGAAATTTAAGATAATACGTTTATTAATATAGTTGGGATGCTTATCCCCTCAAAATCTCATATTGGAATGCACTCCCCAATGTTGAAGGTAGGGCTTAGTTGGAGGTATCAGACATAAGGACCACTCATACATGGCTTAGTGCCATCCCCTTGGTAGCACTAACTTGGTATTGAGGAGTTAGTTGTTGCTAGAAAGATACTTGAAATTGTGGAAGCAGCCTTGGAACTGGGTAACAGGCAGAGGTTAGAAGAGTTTGGAGGGCTCAGAAGGAGACAGGAAGCCAAGGGAAAGTTTGGAACTTCTTAGAGACTTGTTAAATGCTTATGACCAAAATGCTGATGGAAATATGGACAAAGAAGGACAGGCTGATGGAGTCTCAGACAGAAATGAGAAAGTTATTGGGAAGTGAAGTAAAGGTCACCCATGTTATGCCCTAGCAAAAAACCTGGCTGTATTGTGTTCATGTCCTAGGGATCAGTGGATGTTTGAACTTAAAAGTGATGACTTAGGGTATGTGCTGGAAGAAATTTCTAAGCAGCAAGGTGTTCAAGAAGTGGCATGGCTTCTTCTAACAACTTATGATCAGATATGAGAACAAAGAAATGACTTAAAGTTGGAACTTATATTTAAAAGAGAAGTAGAGCAAAAACATTTGAAAAATTTGCAGGCTGGCCCTGTGGTAGAGAAAGAATCCAAGCAGACTGCAGAGAAACCACTGGCTAGAGAGATTAGCATGACTAAAAGGGAACCTGGTGCTAATATCAAAGACAATGGGAAAAAGCCTCAAAGGCATTTTGGAAGTCTTCAAGTCTTCTAGACAGTTCCTCCCATCACAAACCTTGAAGCCTAAGAGTAAAGAATGGTTTTAGGGTCCAGGCCCAGAGTGCCACTTCCCTGTGCAGCCTTGGGACACTGCTCCCTGCATTCCAGCTGCTCCAGCTACAGCCATGGCTAAAAGGACACCAAGGTACAATTTGGGCTGCCACTCTGGATAGTTCAAGCTGCCATAGCCTTGGCAGTTTCTACTTGGTGTTAAGCCTGCAGGCAAAGAGAATGCAAAAGTGAAGGTGGCTTGGCAGCACTCCCCTGGCTTTCAAAAGACATGTTGGAAAGTCTAAATGCCCAGGCAGAAGCCTGCCACAGGGGGGAAGCACCCACAAAAGACTGTACCAGGGCAATGTCAAAGGAAAATGTGGGTGGACCCACACAGAGTCCCCACCAGGGAACTGTCAGGTGGAGCTCTGAGAAGGGGGCTGCCATCCTCCAGACCCCAGAATAGTAGCCATAGATAGCTTGCATCCTGAGCCTGCCAGCACTCAACTCCAACCCATGAGAGCAGCCACATGGGCTGTACCCTGACAAAACCACAGGGGATGGGATGACCAAGACCTTGGGAGCCCACTCCTTGCACCAGTGTGCCCAGAATGCAGGACATGGAGTCAAAGGAGATTATTTTCGAGCTATAAGATTTAATGACTGCCCTGCTAGATTTCAGATTTGTATGGAGCCTACTGTCTCTCTCTTTTGGCTGATTTCTCATTTTTAGAAGAGGAATGTTTGCCCAATGTCTGTACTACCACTGGATCTAACTTGTTTTGATTTTACAGGCACAGAGGTGGAAGGAGATCAGTCTCAGATAAGACTTAGGACTTTGGACTTGATGCTGGAATGAGTTAAGACTTTAGGGGACTATTAAGGGATTATTGTATTTTGTGATGTGAGAAGGGTATGAGTTTTGGGAGATCAGGAGAGGAATTACATGGTTTGGATATGTGTCTCCTCCAAATCTCATGTTGAAATGTAATCCCCAATGTTGGAGGTGGGACCTAGTGGGAGGTATTTGACCATAGGGGCAGATCCCTCATGAAGGTCTGAGCACCATATCCTTCCTTGGTGATGAGTTCTCAGTTCACTCAAGATTTGGTTGTTTAAAAGAATCTGGGACCTCCCCTTTCTTTCTCTTGCTCCCACTCTTGCAATGTGACACAACATCAGCTCCTCCTTCGCCTTCTGCCATGATTGGAAACTTTCTGAGGCCCTCACCAGGAACAGATGCCAGTGCTATGTTTCCTGTATAGCCTGCAGAACCATGAACCAAAATAAAAATCTCTTTTCTTTATAAATTACCTAGCTTCAGATATTTCCTTAGAGCAATGCAAGAATGAATTAACACATTTATGTTGGAAGTTATTCAAAATGTTTTTAATCTACTTCAGGGACATCACTGTAACAACAGAAAGATAATAATTATATTTTGAAGGCTTGCTACATGTCAGACACTAGATTATGAACTTTTACAGTCATAATCTCTTTTAATTTTCAAAACAATTTCTGCATCATCACACAGGTAATGAAATGATGCTTACAGCAGTTAAGTAACTTGTTCAAGGTCACATAGTTAATAAGGAGCTAGAAGTTGAATCCCTGTGTGTCTGACTTCAAAGCCCAGAGTTCTAAACTGTAACCACTGTAATACAGCAATCTCATTGGGAGCTTTAAGTACTTCTGGCTTTTCACCCTTATAGCAAATAGCTCAGGAGGATAGGTTTTTAAAATTATTGAATGATGTCTTTCTCTGTTTTTCTTATCTCATTATCAGAATCCAATTTATTTCTCCCACATAAATTAGAAAAAAATGCTTATTAAAATTATGTCTAAATTATAGCTCACAGGATACTGCTCGCTAGGAGACCACTTCGTCTACCCATTGTGATTTGTGAAAACAGAATCTTTGAAGATGATTTTAAAATAATAATACCACCCACTCTAGTAATGTACTGGCTCAAAAGAACTTGTCACACTGTTTTATAATCATGGTTTTCCTGGTTAGATTATACAACTACTTAAAGAAAGAAATCATTTCTTACTTGTGTTTGTATCCATGTCTATGGCAGATCCCTAAGAAAAATCTCTTTTATGAAGCCCAAAAAATAAACCAGAAACAAGCCTCCTTGCTTGCAGGAATCTGGTGGCATTAGCCAACTATATCTACTGGACCTATTATCCTGAACAAGCTGCCCTAACACCTGTATGCCATTTTCCAATATGAGAGACTACACATTGGAATAAGGAGGAACACCATAAAATATATTTAAGTTTCCTGGGAAAAGTCTTTTTTTAACAAAATGTTTTTATTTGTGCATCCATTTCTATTTTAAAGCAGAGATAAATTTGTTCTGCAGTATCTCAAATGAGGAAAAACAAATTATGTTTGGATTGTCCAAAGGCCCATAACTTCTGCCCTGAAAGGATCAAAGATTTCTCTCCTTAAAACAGGAGCCGCTCTTCAATACTTGTCTGTATGGTAAGACACCCTCATTTGTCAATCCCAGTAATTAAGACTATAATGCTAATTTGGGGTCCAAACTCACTGGGACAATTAAAATATATGACCTTTATGCAGAGGACCAGAAAGAGTTCAGTTAACTTCCAAATATTGTTTAGCATTGTATTTGATCAGAAAAGAAATGAATAGCAAAACAATTTTGTCTAATCTATGTCTCTTGATGTCCTAAAATTTCTGTCTCATTGTAGTTTCAAAAATCAAAGTAGAGTCTTATCCAAAGAGGTCCATTACCACCAATTTGGACAAATTTTAGACCCATCTAGAGATGACACTCACTAGCTTTCACTACCTATTTGATTTGTTAAATTGGTGCATGAATAAATAACTTACGGGAATATAAGTTGCTGTCATTAATAAAGCATGTGAGGTTGGAGAAAGAAGAAAAAACTCAATCTAAATTTGGCTTTATAAATGTGATGCCTAATTTCTCTTTAAAATTCAATTTGTTTAAATGAATATAAACCATTAGACCCAAGAATAGGAAAAGCTGATTACAAATGTTAATTAAAAATATTTAATTTTGCTGGGCAAGAGGAGCTACATGGAAAGAATATTATTCACACTCAGGTAATTCTCAGAGAACTGCCATATAAAATAAAAGGTTAATTTTGTGATAAAGATAGGTAAACAATACGCTGTTTGCCTGTTTAATCATGCTTATTTAATCCTACTTTTGAATAAATGATGTTAGATAAAGAATAACAGAAGGACTAAATAAGTTGTCATTAGCCAACTATATCTACTAGACCTATTGTCCTGAACAAGCTGCTCTAAGACTGTGTGCCATTTTCCACATTGGAAGGAAGTCCTTCCATAACAGAAGGACTAAATAAGTATGCCATTGTTAAGTGTTTGTGTTCCATGAAGCTACACAAGTCTCATTAACTACCAACATAATCTCACTGATACTAATGGGATTATCCAACAAAACTGATTTAACAACTACTGTGTTCCAGGCACTCACGGAGGCTCTGGGGTTAGAAAGATGAGTAAGAAATTGTCCCAGTCTTCAGTAATCTCAACGTCTAGCAAAGCAGACAGATACACAACTCATTCAAATACAGTTTGATGAATGCTATGATACAGATCCTTTCCAAAGACTGTGTGAGGACCACTAAGGAGCCACGAATTATGCCTCTGCAATGGAGAAAATTGGGAGAAGCTTCACAGAGAAGGCCACCTAAATATATGGCTTTAAAGGATGACAACAGAGAGGAAACATTAATTATGAGAGGGTAACATGAGTAAAGACAAGGGAGAAACTGAATGGTAACACTATAGAAAGTGATTAGACAGACATGGCTAGAGCAAAGGATTTGTAATGGGCAGTACAGGAATTGAAAATGAGGCAAAAAATAAGAACCAGTGAAGGAATGATTGAAATTTTCTCCTATGGCAGTTAAATGTGAGCTGTAATATTGTCCATTCAAATATCTTTCTAACCAATTATAATATCACAAAGGTTTTTATATTTTTCTGTTTTGTATGCCTATACTTAAGCAAGGGATCAGATCAACATTAGAAAAAGCTAGGAAACTATCAAGTAGTTATTGTTAGAAGCTCATATAAAGGATTAAAATAGTGGATACGAAAATAGAAAAGAAAGAAAAAATTTTTAAAAATCTTCCTGAGCAAATACTACAGTGATTGAGGCATGGTCTTCAGAATTAGACATGCCTGTTCACTCTGATGGTAGTTTCTTTTGCTGTGCAGAAGCTCTTTAGTTTAATTAGATCCCATTTGTCAATTTTGGCTTTTGTTGCCATTGCTTTTGGTGTTATAGACATGAAGTCCTTGCCCATGCCTATGTCCTGAATGGTAATGCCTAGGTTTTCTTCTAGGGTTTTTATGGTTTTAGGTCTAACGTTTAAGTCTTTAATCCATCTTGAATTAATTTTTGTATAAGGTGTAAGGAAGGGATCCAGTTTCAGCTTTCTACATATGGCTAGCCAGTTTTCCCAGAACCATTTATTAAATAGGGAATCCTTTCCCCATTGCTTGTTTTTCTCAGGTTTGTCAAAGATCAGATATTTGTAGATATGCGGCGTTATTCCTGAGGGCTCTGTTCTGTTCCATTGATCTATATCTCTGTTTTGGTACCAGTACCATGCTGTTTTGGTTACTGTAGCCTTTTAGTATAGTTTGAAGTCAGGTAGCATGATGCCTCCAGCTTTGTTCTTTTGGCTTAGGATTGACTTGGTGATGCGGGCTCTTTTTTGGTTCCTTATGAACTTTAAAGTAGTTTTTTCCAATTCTGTGAAGAAAGTCATTGGTAGCTTAATGGGGATGGCATTGAATCTATAAATTACCTTGGGCAGTATGGCCATTTTCACGATATTGATTCTTCTTAACCATGAGCATGGAAGAACAAAATAGGAGAAAATTTTCACAACCTACTCATCTGACAAAGGGCTAATATCCAGAATCTACAATGAACTCCAACAAATTTACAAGAAAAAAACAAACGATCCCATCAAAAAGTGGGTGAAGGATATGAACAGACACTTCTCAAAAGAAGACATTTATGCAGCCAAAAAACACATGAAAAAATGCTCACTATCACTGGCCATCAGAGAAGTGCAAATCAAAACCACAATGAGATACCATCTCACACCAGTTAGAATGGCAATCATTAAAAAGTCAGGAAACAATAGGTGCTGGAGAGGATGTGGAGAAATAGGAACACTTTTACACTGTTGGTGGGACTGTAAACTAGTTCAACCATTGTGGAAGTCAGTGTGGCGATTCCTCAGGGATCTAGAACTAGAAATACCATTTGACCTAGCCATCCCATTACTGAGTATATACCCAAAGAATTATAAATCATGCTGCTATAAAGACACATGCACATGTATGTTTATTGCAGCTCTATTCACAATAGCAAAGACTTGGAACCAACCCAAATGTCCAACAATGATAGACTCGATTAAGAAAATGTGGCACATATACACCATGGAATACCATGCAGCCATAAAAAATGATGAGTTCATGTCCTTTGTAGGGACATGGATGAAATTGGAAATCATCATTCTCAGTAAACTATTGCAAGAACAAAAAACCAAACACCGCATATTCTCACTCATAGGTGGGAATTGAACAATGAGAACACATGGACATAGGAAGGGGAACATCACACTCTGGGGACTGTTGTGGGGTGGGGGGAGGGTGGAGGGATAGCTTTAGGAGATATACCTAATGCTAAATGACAAGTTAATGGGTGCAGCTCACCGGCATGGCACATGTATACATATGTAACTAACCAGCACATTGTGCACATGTACCCTAAAACTTAAAGTATAATAATAATAAAATAAAATAAAAGAATTAGACATGCCTTTCACAGAATTCCAGTTTTCAATTTACCAGTTGTGTTACCTTGATCAAATCACACTTAAAACCTCTTCAAGCCTCTGTCTTCTTAACTGTGAAGTGGTAAAAACAGATACTATGTATCTGCTCTGGTTAATTAAGATAATGCATACAAAGTGCTAAGCACAGCACATAACAGTAAATGATCAAAAAAGTAGTTATCATTACTATAATTTTTAAATGTACGTATGTATTACCAGTTTATTCACATGACAACTACCTTTTATATAACCCAACCGTGGCTGTGCTTAATAAAACTCAAATTATTTTACTACTCTTTTTAAACATTCTAATATTCAACATATTCTAATACACTGATCCAAAAATGAATCAGAAATTCTGGGAAAATGGTGGTAGCAGTTAAAACATAATTTTGAATATTCCAAATCTCCAAATAAAAACATAAAGAGTCACTAGGTAGCAAACCCCAAAACCCATGGACAAAATTTACTAAAATTGGATGGCAAATATTTTGCAAAGCCCCGAAGTAAAAGTGGGTGCATTCAAATCACCAACAGCTACAAGACCATTCTGGCATCATCAATATGTGAAAAGAAACAGAAGAAATCAAAATGGGTGCATTCAAATCACCAACAGCTACAAGACCATTCTGGCATCATCAATATGTGAAAAGAAACAGAAGAAATCAATAGAGCAACTGAGGTGTCAAGAACAAAGGAACCCCAGACTAGCCATTAGTTACTCACTGAGAAGGGCCAGGGGCCAGTTATAAAAGGCAACTGACTGCATGGCAGGGGTTTTTCCCTTCATTAGGGTATGAGTGCAAGGGTCCTACCATAAAAGCTGACAGAGCTGGAACAGTTGAATAGTGTGACTTCTAGAAAGGAACCTTCCAAGGGGTACACGTGCCACATTTATGCAGCCATAAAAAAGGATGAGTTCATGTCCTTTGAAGGGACATGGATGAAGCAGGAAACCATCATTCTCAGCAAACTATCACAAGGGCAGAAAAGCAAACACCGCATGTTCTCACTCATAGGTGGGAATTGAACAATGAGAACACTTGGACACAGGGCAGGGAACATCACACCGCCGGGCCTGTCGGGGGCTGGGGGGCTGGGGGAGGGATAGCATTAGAAGAAATACCTAATGTAAATGACAAGTTGATGGGTGCAGCAAATCAACATGGCACATGTATACATATGTAACAAACCTGCACATTGTGCACATGTACCCTAGAACTTAAAGTATAATAAAAATGAAAAATTAAAAAAAAAAAAAAAAGAAAGGAACCTTTCAAGCTACCTTTCTGAACCAGACTCCATATTGAACAAAAACTGCTGGGAGTCGAGTAGAAAGATAGCAGTGAAGAGATAAAAATAAGGAAGGAATGAGAAGGCACAGAATAAAGAAAAGTTTGAGGACCAAGCCAAGACATCTCAGAAAACAAGGCATGATATTATTTTAATACTACACAAAATCAACAAACTACAGAAAAATCCACCAGTTGAATTACTTAGGTTCATTAACAGATAAACTGTAAGAAAAAAAAACAACTCAAGGGAGGACAGAGATGTTAGGGTGCCACTTAGAGATAGAGACAATGAAGAGCCATCACTCAAAACTTTAAACAAAAAATTATGGACAAACAGAAGGTTAACAACTTTTAATTATTTGAGTGTGAAGGTCACAGGGCAACCAACTTGCCCAAAATCTCTGGTGTCAGGTGTTTACAAGAAGAGACAATAAGTAAGCAACAACTTATTTGGTCAAAATACATGTGGACAATCAAAAGAAAAAATCAAGGATCAGCAAACTTTTTCTTTTAGAAGGCCAGATAAAAAGTATTTCCAGCTTTAGAGGCCATACAGACTTGGTCACAAAACAGACATAACTAACAGGTGAAAAGAATGGACACAGATGTGTTTCAAGAGAAGTTTATTTGCAATAATCACAGAGTAGGCCATGATTTGAACCCTTGAGGTAGATGTTTGGTGGATTGTTGGACACTTCTGTTAACTGGCAAGAGAGAGTGACGTCCCTAGGAGCTGCAAATACAGGGGAATTTTACACCTTCTTCCAGGTTTCTCCTCCAGGAACACAAATGTTCAAAGAAAAGATCAGAAATATCCTTGTTAAATAAAATAATCATTCCTAATAGAGCAATTCAGATAATAATATTATAGAGTGTAGAGAGACATAGGGAAGGATTATAAGAGTGTCAGAAGAGCTAAATAAAAGAGTCAGAAAATAAAGACTCTAACAGAAGTGAAATTAAATAGTTTAAAATAGAGTAGGGTTAGTGGATCTCAACTAGGATGATTGTCATCCAAATAAAAGCTGCTTTTTAGAAGAGAGATTAAAAAAAGGCAGTGACTTTCTTTTTTTTTTTTTTTTTCTTTTATTGTAATTATTATTATTATTATTATTATTATACTTTAGGTTTTATGGTACATGTGCCCAATGTGCAGGTAAGTTACATATGTATACAAATGGGATCTAATTAAACTCAAGAGCTTCTGCACAGCAAAGGAAACTACCATCAGAGTGAACAGGCAGTGACTTTCTAATAGAAAGGTAAGGGACTTTCGGAATCTCTCCCTGAAGATTCTCTTAAAGTTGTATCTTTTGCTTTGTTTAATTCAGATGACTGAAATAGCATAAGTGGGTTTTCCTGAAAGCAAGAGGATCAGTTGTCTCCAAGCTATTTGACTCCCTGTCATAAAGCCATTTTTAAGCACGTAGCCTCAATATACCTACTACTGTACTCTGTACTATAAAACATACAAAAACATAAAAAACTTTAAAGACTACGAAAGAGATACATACAAGAAAATTATATTATTTTCTTTCTGTTTCCTACTAGATGATTTGGTGCATTCCCTGGAGTGTGTGCATCTTATTTTGATGACCACACGACCTCATACTTTAAGTGTTCTTAAATTTTAAACATGCATAAGTATCACCAAGAAAATATTATTTAAAATGCAAATTTCCAGGTATACCCACAGAGATTCTGATTCAGTATATCTCTTGTAGAGCCCAGACATGTGAACCTTTTAACAAGAACCCTGGGTGATGCTGAGGCAAGAGATACAATATTGCTGGGCTTTCTCATATCCTCTGGTTTTATGATATTTACTGAGTGTGACATATAGTGTATATATTTCCTTCCATTTGACGGAATACATTGCTGGATCTTAGGCTTTGGAGAGCCCTTATTCATACAGACTCTCAAAGGTTAAATTACAACATATGCACCATAGGGGTATCATGTCACTACCTACCCCCTACCCACCTTTCATAACAGACAAAATCCTTGGAAATCATGGGGAAAAGAACCATGCAACATCTGTTTCTGATGTTCCAATTTTTGATGGAGCTACTATTGGGAGAAAGCCCAGAATTTTTATAGAAAAAAAATCACAATGGCCTATTCATAATAATGCTTATGGTTTCTAATTTTATCTGTGTATCTGCTTTTATTTCCTTATTTAAATTATTCTGTGCTGAATAATAATCATCTGATCTGTGCATGGGCATTAATTAACTGTTCCTGAAATACATGCCATTCCTTCGTTCTTTGATTTCTTAGCAATATCTTTCTACATTTCTATACTTAATGTAACAAACTGCATTCTTTGGCTAGGAAATAGAATCATACTTGGCATTCATACCTTTAGCTGAAGATTTTGGCCCTCTTAGCTTTTACACGTACTTACCAGCCATTTGGTTGCTTATCAGACCCCTCTCTCAAAGGAAATGATAGAAAATGCTCAATTTAAATCTATCAAATTTTGTTGTTAGAAAGAAGTTCTTATAATTTAAGAAGTAAGTATATATAAGATGAGGATTTTCTTTTTTCCATTATCAATTGTTGGAGTGTGTACCTTTGAGATATATTATTAGTGTGATTTTCAGTTTGTGTAAATGGGAAGGAAGAACAGGAGACAGAACTAACATCCATAGCCAAGGAAGAATCTATATTAGAATTCCTTGAAGGGTAGATGTAGTTTAAGGAAGCCCTTCTCCCCTATCTTTTATTGTAATTATTTAAAAGGGAAAATATATTACATCTGGAGTAGAACTAATAATTTTATTAATATATGCAAATCACAAAAAATATAAATTAAAACAGAATATAACCCTTAATTGCTTTGAACCATGTGATCATTGACAGAAATAGTACAACTTGCAGAAGAAAATAGTTTCAGGGTATAGTAGAATGAGATAGGAAGAAGAGTTTGGGGATAGGGCTAGATGGTTTAATCTGAACTATAACACCTATCAAATGCTGAGTTTAATTCCCATGGCAGTAGAATGAGAATAACAATCATCTCTTCATAGGACTATTAGGAAGATTAAATGAAGTAGCCCAGAAGGCCTAGGATAGTACTTGGCAGTTGGCTCATTTCCAGCTAATATTCTTTTTGTATCCTCAGCCTCAGGATGGCAGAGGTGGCTGTTGTGGCTGCTGTTACTGATGTTGTTGTTGTTGTTGGATAGAGAAGAGACTGACCCTCCCAAAATTCCATTTTACCAACCGTAAATTTGTCTGTTTCTGTTTCCAGGGTAAATTTCAACATTTATTTAGGTCAGCAGTTCTCAACCAGGGCAGTTTACCCCCCAGGGAACATCTGAAAATCTGGGAACATTTTTCATTGTCACAACTAAAGAGGGGAGGAGGAGAATGTGCTACCAGCATCTGTTGGCTAGAGGACAGGGTTGATGCTCAACATCTCAAACAAGTTAGTCCTCCTACAACAAAGAATTACTGAGCCCAAAATCTCAATAGTACCTTGGTTGAGAAAGCCTGACCTAAATTAATAAAGTAGACTCATTTATTTTGTTCAGTCAGTAAATACCCATTGCACAGAACACATTACACTGTTTTCCTCTATGGAAATGTTTAAAGTAAATAATGACAACACTATAAATGCAAAATAATCTATTAGTAAAAACAGATATGCTGTTAATTATTTAGTGAACCGTCAAGATATCAGAGAAACAAGAGCTTCTTGGCAGTTCATTAACTGACACATCTGTGATTCCAGAAAATGTCTACAATTCTGTCTGCTTAATAAAAAGTGACCCAATTCCTCTGTTGTGTTAGGCTGGAAGAAGTTCTTGACAATGGCCCACAAGAGACAGTAAATTCATCTCCCTTTAAAGGCAAACCCAGAATTCTAAAGACAAATGGAGGGTGGAAAGTTAACAGGAAATAAAGTAAGTAATAAATGTACCATGAGATTATTGTTTACTTGAAGAGTAAGGAAAAAAATGAAAGCTTTTTGAATTCCACTGAGTTATGAACAGAAGGTAAGCTTCTTAAAACATAAAAAGAAGAATGTTTTAATCAGCAGATTCATACACTTCCCATTCTGAAGTTAAATACTAAAGTTTTATCTGAAGAGATTTAATTTTTATAACAGGTATTTAACAAGACCTCTGAATTATTCATGTGACTTGATTCTATAGTAAAGCTCATTCAGAGACAGCTTACACATTTTCAGGTGCTAATGGCAAAACAATATTTAAATGATATAATTTCATCTTGAATTTATATCTACTAAACCAGTATTGGGTAGATAGTTTCTATAAGTTTTGTCTAACACTATCCATCTTTAGTCCAGCAAAATGGGTTCTAGTTTGATTTTATACAATGAATGCCATGAACAATGGATGACATTATCATGAATATCATTGTGTAAAATCAACCGGGTGACAATGTTTACCAGTATGGGTTAGTCAGTCTTTTCTAAATACCTATCTATGGACTTAAGAAGACAATCCTGGGTCTCTCACCACCATCCCACAACACTTCCTCTGGTCATTCACCAGTCTGGCCATTTAGCTGTATTTGTCTCTATATGTAGTATCAGGCATGTCCTAACCAAATGTTCTCACTCCCAACCGAGTATAGGTCCCTGCTTTTTCATACAGTTAGATAGACCATCATATATACACAATGTAAACAGCCATTTTCTTTTCTCTGTCAACCAGTTTCACCTCTATACTTAATGACAGAAATTAGTACAGAAGAATGAAGTTTTACAGACTATTAAAGGCACCGACATACTGTTTGGAAATATCTACTGAAAGCATTATACAATTTCTTGTTTTGTATAATGTATGAGGTTTTTCTCTCTAAGTCAGGTGTGTCCACAAAAAGTAAGTTTGGCAATTGTTTCAGACTTTAGCCCAGAAAAACTAAACAGAGAGTCACATGAATGTTTCCCTAAAAAATCAACTCCAAAACATGAAAATGATATAAACCCTAAAAATATGAACTCTAAACACATTGGACACGATATATAGTTCTGCTAATTTAATCATAGAAAATATCTACCAGGAACATTTGCTATAATAACATTAATAAACACTTTGTTGTTACCCAATTCCCATTGATATGGACTGAATTGTGTTCCCTACCCCTCCCAAATTCATCTTGAAGTTCTAATCCTCAGTAACTCAAAATGGGACTGCATTGGAAATAGGGTCTTTAAGGAGGTAAATAAGGTTAAATGAGGTCATTAGGATGGGCACTAATCCAATATGACTGGTATCTGTATAAGAAGAGATTGGGACACAGATACACTGAGGAAAAACCGGAAGATGACCATCTGCAAGCCACAAAGAGAGGCCTTAGAAGAAACCAGCACCATCTACACTTTGATTTTGGAATTCTAGCCTCCAAAATTGTGAGAAATTGTTGTTGATTAAGTCATCCAGTCTGTGGTACTTTGTTAAGGGAATCCTAGCAAACTAATATACTCCTGTAGCCTAAACATTCTGATTTGGGAAAGGAAGAACCCATTTACCATAGATTAATTCCACAATTAAATGTGATTTACTAATGTTGTCCTACCTGCATCTGAAAGAAAAAAAAAAACAGAGAAAATGGTGCAGTCAGTCAGTCTTCCACTTCTCTTGAAACTAAATATCATATAACAGTGCTTACATTAAAATTAAATCTAACAAATCAGTTACTTTTTCATTTAATAAAAATAAAGAGATATTTCATTTTGGCTTGGAAACAAAATATTTTTTACCAATGAAAGTGCAAGTGCCAAGAGGCAGATGTTTAGTGTGTCTTTTTGCCACTTAATCCTCAGCACCTAGAACCATTCCAGACACTGTCAATGCTTAGGCAATAGTTGATGAATGTTTAAACAGTCAATGAATAAAAAATACCAGTAGCTTCTGGTTATTACTGACAAGATGGCAGACTAGCACAAGATGGGTGAATACTGAGGAAGCAGTATTTACCCTTAGGACAAAAGATAGAGGGAGCTATAGATTTGAGGCATTAAATCTATCAACGCAATCTAACCATCATTATAAGTCTGGGAAACATCCTTGTGGGATGATGACACCCTGTGGCCAAGAGTAGCCAGGCACAACATCAGAGGATAATTTGGGGAGGGACCCAGCTAGTGCATCTCCTGGACATTGTCTTGCAAGAGTCATTGTCCGTACCATACCATTTGCCAGACAGAAACCAGCAGTCACAACATATCTATATCAGATATGTAACCAAAGGCAATAAAAATTAGCGTTAAATAACAAGAGGAATTGGAAAAAAATGTGTCTAGAAACCAAGTAAAAGACTACTAGATAACATATACTAAAAAGGAAAGAAAACCTGTAAGAGAATTTAAGCTGAATAATACATGTCAAAATGTATGAGACATTTGTAAGGTACCATGTAAAAGGAAAGTTATTTTAAGTAGGTCCATCAAGAAAGAAAAAGGGTTAGAAAAAAATTGAGCCAATCATTAAGCTCTAAAAAGGCCACAGAGGAAACCCAGTGAAACAGAGGAAGAAAACAATAAAGATGCTAGTAAAAACCAATAGAAATCAAACCCACAAAAAAAAATTAGGAAAAATTAAAAAACTAGAAGCTTTAAGGAAGTTAATAGATGAATAGACTCTGACAAACTAATCCAAAATGAGTGAACAAAATTCAGAGTAAGAATGACATTATAAGAACAAGAGAGGAAGAGAATAGAGGAGGATGGGAGAGAAAAAGAGAAAGAGAGGGATAATAGAAATAACCAAAAAACAGAAGTTGACAGAGAAATAACTGTTGGCACATAAAGAGATTAAAATGATAAAACAATATTATGGGCGCCCATTTGGTACTGAAATTGAAAACCTAGACAAAAGATGTATTTCTGGAAAAATATAAAAATTTCAAATTGGTATAAAAGGAAATTAAAAACTTGAATATATTTATAAGTATTAAAGAACTTGAAAAGGTAAGTCTCTTCCTCCCCCAAATTCCCTAGCCGTATTGATTTTTAGTTGCATTCCACCTATCATGAAACAAATAATTCATACCTTTTAAGTAAAAACAGAGAAAGAAACAAATCTAGTTTCCATCTAGCATAATATTCATTCCAAAATTAGGTAAAGATAGTAAAAAAATTATAAGCCTATTCAATTATGAATATATGTGCAAATTCCAAAATGAGGTATTAGCCAAATGAAAAACTGTATTAAAATATGATAAAGTAAGATTTACCCAGATTTATAAAGATGATTTTAGTACAAAAATGCACCAATTCACTATCCTAGTAGACTAACAAAGAGAAAGCATATAATTATTTCAAGAGAGAGAGGAAAATTAATTGAATATACATTTTAAAACTTATTTATGATTACAAAAGAAGTCCATTCCTAGAAAATAGAAATAGAAGAGAATATCCTAAACTTGGTGATGGTTACGAACCAAATACCTAAAGTAAATTATGCTTAAATATTACATTTAAGGGAAAACCTTTACACACCGTCCTTTTACAGTAAAATTATATACAATTTTATATATAATTCATATAAAATATTGAATTTCAGGGGAATCACAAAATTATAAGAAGTCTACGAACTGCAATATTAGATATGCTTTGGGTATTACTATAAATCCTAGCAAGTTCTATAAAGAAAAAAGAAAGAAAAGTGTAAACATTAGAAGGGAAAGAATAAAACTACAATGTAGATAATACAATGGTCTAAAATAGAAAAAAAATGGAATTAACAGGCAAACTATTGAAACTAACAAAAGAGTGTGATAAAAGATCAATTTATAAAACTCATGAAGTTCTCTCTGCACCAGAAACAACCAAATAACCATCTACAGAATATAACCAGTAATAAAATACTCTTCATACTAGAAAAAGAAACCTGCAAAGACTTAAGAAAGAATGCACAAAACCACACTAATAAAAATAGTATATAATATTAACAAAAAATAGACAAATGAAACAAAGTAGAGAGACTCAGAAATTCTCCAAAGCATGCAAGAGAACTTAACATACGAGTAAGTTGATATCACAAGTCAAAGTGATGAGTAATGTCACAGCATATATCAAATAGAAAAAAATAGTTTAGTAGATAGAAAAAATAAAATAACACTGGATTTCCACCTTTTAATACCACATACAAGAGTATTCCAAATGATTAGACCTTAATGTGAAAAATAAAACTATGAAGTTAATAAATGTACAATGTTTCCCTTGTCATTTTTGACATCTTATGATAGTAATGGAAGCCTAATTATTACTTTGAAAAGTAAAATAGGCCTAGGGGATTGGGTTGGGTAATAATGAGATCACAATTCAGAGACAGACCAGAGCACATGAAACATAATGGTAATTAGTTTGTCAAAACAAGTATAAAAGAAATTCATTCTATCATAAATTTTTTAATATAAATACAAAATTTGATTAAAACATTTTTTAAATGTTACATTGAAGTATACATGTTTGAATTTAAGATAAATTATAAACGGAATTTTCAAAAGGTTATGTATGGCAAAAAATATATACCTCGACTTATTTTACTTTCAGTGTAGCTTCATTTATGATAAGAAGTGAGGACCTCTATAGAAAACAATTTCATTTTGACCACTAATGCCTTCATGGGCAAAAGAGAAGTGGCGTAGAAGTCAGGAGCCTAATTTTGCCTCCAGTCAATTAATAATTAAGACTCTGATCAAGTCACTTACCCACTCTGGGCTTCATTTTCCTCATACATGAGTGAGGAAATTAATCAAAATACTGATTAGTGTTATCAATATTTTTGGGATTATAGTTCCCTTTGAGAATCTCGTGAACATTAGGAACCTCCTTCTCTCCTAAAAGTGTGCACAAGATTATACACATGAAATTGTAAAACAAATGTCAGAGTATCCACAGACCTCCAAGAGGTCCCTGTACCTCAGATTAAATACTTCTAAACTAGAAAATACATATAATTCCTTTCAACTCTAAAAGGAAAACAAGTAGAGGAATGTGTCAAAGCAGATTAATAAATTTTTGGTTTGTGTATCAGAAGGCACAGAATGGTCATTTAAAGACCACACTGAAATATAAGCAGATGTTGTCAAATGACAGAGAAGGAGGGAGATTACAAATTTTGGGCTTAACTTAGACATATTAAACCAAACACGCCACTTACATATTAACATGGAAATTTCTAGTAGGGTCTGGGTATACCAGTAGGTATGGCACCCAAAGGAGAAGTCCATGCTATGGATATAAATTTGGAAGTCATCTGCCCATAAATCATTATTGCATCATGGTGATGAGATCTCTGGGTGGCACGGGGATGGTGAGAAGGGAGACAGAGAAGAACTAAAGTAACTCCAGTATCTAAACGGTAGGTAGAGAATTATGAACCCACAAAGGAAACAAAACGAAGAGCCAAAGAGATAAGCAGTGTTGTGTCATAAAATCAAGGACCCTAAAAGTATCCCTTCTGGATGGATTTTTTAAAAAAAAACTGCTCTTTCCTCTGCCTGACACTGATCCATGCTTTTGTACAAATATTGGACAAGGGATCACACATTAGATTTTATTTCCTAATTTAGGCACAAGCAGAACAGCCATATGCAACAACCCTGCACAGAAGCAAAGAGGAGGTGTGTTTCAAGTCACAGTAGTCATCAGTGTCAAATGCTGATAAGATGTGGAAACAAGCAAGGAAAGAAGTATCTACTGGATTTAGTGGCATAGATAGAAAATAGTGGAGACCACTGAAGGGGCTGTTTTGGAGGCATGCTGAGGACAACAAGCCAAATTGGCATGTGCTGAGATGTGAGAATCAACAGAAAACAAAAAATGAAACACTGGCATAAAAATACACACCATTCAAAAAGTTCAGCTGGGTAGGGTGATAGTTGGTTAAACATAAGGAATAACTTTGTGGCCATGTCATTATTGTTTTTAATTAAAGGAACTCTGGCAAGTTTAAAAAGTAATGGGAAACGTACAATTGAGAGGGAGAGACGTTGAATGTCCAAAAATAAAAGGAATAATCACTAATATAATATTCCTAGCAAGATTGCAGGTAATAGAGCCCAGAGTATGGAATGGAATAACTGTCCTAGGATAGAAGGGATAGTTCCTCTACTATTAGAACAGAAGGGACAGCAGATAATATGGGTTCAGTGTGGACAGGTTTATATCCCTGGAAGCAGGAAAATGAAGGAGCAGGAAGATTAATAAATTGCAATGGCTTTCCTTTTCTCTGTCAAGAAAAAGACAAAAACATTTAATGAGACTGATAGTCAGGAATGGGTGATGTAACTGGGGGGTTAAAAAAAAAACACAAAAAATAAAGTTATACTAAGAATGTACTGTGAAAATTAGAAGTCTTAGCAGAGAATCAAAGGAGAACTGTCAGCCAGTACTAAAGGTCTATTGAAAGCTGTCTTCATGGATATTTAGTAGAAATAAACTGCTCTGTTGGGTGACTTCCTCGAATGGTTCTAGGCTGGTTGGTTATAGCAGGGAAAAGTTGCTAAATGGTCCCCATTAGAGTTGGGGTCAGAAGAAGAATTGGAAAAAAGAAAAAAGACAGAGGAACAAGAGTGTTCAGGATATTTCCAGGAATGTCACTGCAGTTATAAAACTGTAATCTAAACTAAATAACATGGGCAGTGAACAAAAGACAGATGGATTGAAAGAAAGTATATATTGAAAGAAAGTTATATTAGAGTAATTACACAAGTTGGGAAAGGGAGAATGTTATGGCCCATGAAATTCTGAACTAATAGTTCTAGAGGTGGAGCAAATATGTATACATAGCATACGGCCTATCTTTGTTGTCCTGAATTAGTGACCAGAAAAATATGTGGAGCCAAATTGTGCTCTATCACCAATCTTTTTGTCTCCCCTTGGTGATCCTTCTACCTAGAATGTTTATTGGTAACCCTCCTTCCATGAGGGCATGTTTTGAAGACAACGGATGTAAAAATTCTCATGGATTTGGCTATGACTTTAATATCCAACGTAATATAAAAAACTAGACTCACTATTTCCCTCCTGCTCCTAAATCAGTTTTTCCTCTCAACTTCTATATTTCAGTAAGCTCTCTTAGGCACTAACCACTGAAGCATTAGACTCACCTTTTACTCCACCTCCCCACCTCCCTTGCACTCAGTAATCATCAGTCTATAAGCCCTTATGGTTATTTCTCTTTCTTTTTTTTCTTGTCATCCATTGCAGACTCTACGATTATTTACACAGAATATTTAGGAGAACCTATGAACTTATTAGAAGTAAAAAATGAATATAAAATCATTATATAAAAACAAACTGTACTTCAATAACCAAATTTTTAAAATATAACTTAACAATAGCAATAAAAACTTTACGATATGTAATAGATATTAAGCAACCACTGACAAAGTTAATCCCCTTAATTTTTAAAATGTTTTAGTTTCTTTTAAATTAATAAACTATTTTAGAGCAGTTCACAACAAAACTGAATAGAAAGTAGAGAAAGTTCTGATACACCCCCATTCTCACAAAAGCACAATAATTATTTCTTCATTTTCTCTCCTATCCATCCCTTTTCCCAAAGGCCTTTCTTGTTACAATCCACTCCCTTCATGTCTTCCCTTGTCTCAGTATCTTTAATATTTACTATTATCTTCAGGATAAAGATCTTACTTATTTTGTTTCCCCACCTATATTGTAAATCCCCTAAGGTAAGGATGATATCTATGATACAAACATTTTGATACCCTTCTTTCAAGAGTCTAGCCTATAATGATTACCCAATCAACATCCGTGAATTTGATACAGTCACTAGAATCTGGCAATGCTGAGCTTCATAAAAAATTTAATTTTAAAAACAACAACAACAACAAAAAACCTTACTCTATGTCTTCCAAAGAATATTCTAGTCTCCTGTATCCAATTCTTATCAGGGTATCTTTTGACAGATACACTCAGGTGACCAGAAATACATGGCATTTTTCAGCCATTACTCTAAGATGGTCTTTTGGATTTTCTTAACAAAACTAGGATTTGTGACCCTAGCATTTTTCAGACTGATGTTTCCTCCACATTACTGTATTGATTCTGTTAAATGATTTGTAATTTTTTATTATTTGTTCCATGACACCTTGACAGTTTAGCTGGTGGTCAAAAAAAGTGGCTAAAAGTTGAGAGCTTGAACATCTGTAATCTCTGGAATACAAGAACATGGGCTTCCCTAGACAAAATTATGAAATACGGTACATGAGATTTGATTTTCACAAAGCTCTGCTTTTACATGTTCTTCTCAAATTCCTTTCCCCCTATATCTAACTCAGGTTAAAATGTCTTCATGTCCTTTCTCTCTTTTATCCTTATTAAAACATTTTATTGAAGCCAGTATTTTATTTCTATATCTACAATCTACTATATAGAAATGGATTTTATTAGCTCTTATTTTTAAATAATTACAATTTATTTTAATTATAAAATAAATAAAAGCTGCAATTAAAAGATTTGTAAAAAAAAAAAAAAGTTATTTATATCCAGTATCCTACAATGTAGATATAATTAAGTGCATTTCCTTCCATGTTTTTTAATGAACAGATATTTATTTGCTTCTTTCTAAATATGGTTAATAGCATTCTATACATACAGATCTCTGTCCTCTTTTCACTTAATAGTTTAGCAAAACCATAATCTTTTTCAGAATCCTCTTGTTTATATTAGACGTGTTCTAAAACAATATGGGAAGCGTCTTAGAGAATATCCCAAGCACTATTCCCCAGAGATCTGAATTCAGTAGGGAACAAATGCTCAATTTTTACCAGCATCCCAGGTGATACTACTACAAGTACCTCAGACTAATACAGCTTTATTTATTTCTTTACCCATCCTGGAAGAAGCAACTGGTTGCATTAACTATGCTTTTATCAGCATTAACTAGCTATGATCTGTTCTTCATAACACTCACACTAAGAATCCACAAATGAGATCAATCCCATTATCTTCCCTCTCTACTTATCTATCCACACCAGACTACCTCCAGTTCTGCAATTTGTTACCATTGAAAGTTTATAATTTTCTTTCATTATCTCTAAAATCACTAATAAACTCCTAAGTGGCAAATCTAATTGATATTTTTAGTCTTAATCTACAATCAACTCTCTGGAGCATTTGTATTGTTAAGTATACACTTCTTTGCACTTAAAACTTGTTTCTCCCACAGCTTCCATAACCACTCTTCTGTTACTTCTAATGTCTGACTGGCCCTTGTCAATATCGTTTCCAGGCTCCTCTTTATCACCATTCAAGAACCTCAGCACAGTTCTCTTTCTCTCCAAATTCACTGATTATTTATCTAACCTCCAGAGCTTGCATATGGAACATTTCCACCTGAAACTTACAGAGATACCTTAAATTTTAATGGATCTAAAATTGACTTTATTATTTTCTCCTTAGGGACAGAAGCAGGGACTCACTCATCCAGTATATCCTCTCTAAGATAAGGCCATCACCAACTCTGGAGTCATTACCTGTATCTTTTTCTCAGTCTTCTCCACAACCAATAGATCACAAAGTCTGACCTAAGACACAGGAACAGATGATCTAATCAGACTCCCATGAATTGGAGATAAGAGTATAAACTTTCACTAATAATTTCAAAAGTACAGGACTAGATGAAACAAAGAAAGGTCTGGGACACCCCACTTGGTTTCCCAGTTTCTTCTGTTCCACATGAGACATTCATTCTCTGACCCAGAATGACTGATGAGAAATTCAAGGAAGGTTTTATGGAGCTCTTCACAGATGGGAGTATATAAGTCTACATTTTACACTCCCAAAGAAAAATGAATAGTTTATATGATATTCTCCAGTGAGCCATACCCCATAGATTCTGTACTTATTTACTACAAGACATCTGATAAAGGCCTTCACTAGATAAAGTCTCTTCCTCCTAGAAATATCGTTCATCTTTTACTTGGCCAGCCAGTTGACATGGAGATTAGACTGGGTCACCTATTTCCTCCTTTTTTCCACCAAGACATACCCCTGGTAAAAGAAAGGAATCAATCACAGGCCAGCTGCCAGGTGTCTTCCCTCCTTCCTCCCAAAGTTCATTTGATTATACCACCTATATAGCACTAGAATTCATCCCTTACTCCCTATCTCCACTAATGCTCATCTGACTCATCTCTAGCCTCAACGTTTTCAATACCCACCAACTATCCAAACACATTTAGTTTCCCCAATTCTATGTGCAGTCTGCTGCCACAGTTGCTTTTTGAAAATGCACATTCTGATATAAAATCCTTTTCCTGATATTGAATGTGCTACATCATATTTCCTTTGCCTACATTTCCAGATTTTTCTTCCAACACATCCCCTGATATCCAGCCAAATCAAACTATTCCCTGAACATGCCATTTTTGCATGAACTAGCAAAGCTCCCAAGCTCTCTTACATGAATGCCCACATTTCTGTCAATAATTTGCAATGTCACCTTTTCTCTAATGCCTTCCCTGAACTCTCCATTCAGTTCAAGGCAACTACCTCCTTCTCTGTTTCACCATAACTGTCTATAAAATTAACTATAAAATAGTTAACTTTAGTGAGGCTTGACTTTGCAAAAGGTACCATGCCAAGTGCTTTCTATGTGTCACATCATTTAATCCTTGGAGCAACTCTCTGAAATATGTACTATTATTCTGATAATTTTACAAAAGGGAAACCAAAGTACGGAGTAAATAAATGACTTAACCAAAGTCACACAGTTATTAACTAAAGGAAATAGGGTATAAATGCAGCCCTGGTTTACTTGAGAACACTCCTAAACCCAGTCACAAGATGTCTATACTCACCCATCACATAGCTTCCCTACTTAAATCAATAAATATTTGCTAAGTGACAACTTGCTGCCAGACATAGTGTGAGGCTTTAATGAGCATGGAGAGCAAGTTGAATAAAAAAAGAAAGCACTGTCTCTAACTGAAGAAATCATCAGTTTTAAAAGCCTACCTAACATACCATCTTTCACTACTTCACACAAGAAATAGTACTGTCAGACACAGTGCAAGACTTTACTCCATAGGGAAGAGAGACCAGATCTAGTGTGAAATTATCCCCCTTAACTTGACTGGCCAGAATGTCCACTTCAGGATTAACAAGGAATTTCTCTGAGGAGTTTGAAGTCACCTAGTAATTGCTGTCATTCATGGGATTTTGTGGGATTATTTATTACAATTTACAGGCATTATCACTGTCCATAATTGTCCTCTATCTACCCTATATTTTGCACTTTGCTGATTTAAGTTCATATTCCAATCACAGGCAAAAGTTATCCACCTGGCAAGTAGGTTGCATAGAACCTTCAACTTGTATCTTACCTAAATTATGAAGAGTAGAATAGCTTCTAATCTACTTTCTTCCTTATATTTTACTTCAAAGCAATTTATGGGTTCTTTTCACTACTGATTCAATTCATATAGTACAATTCAACTGAGATGCTAAAAACACCTAGCAAGTGTAAGTGTCTTCTGTTTTATGCTCCCATCATTCCTCAAATGGGAGATGGGGAAATAACCTCAAGGAATTACAGTGATTTTCATGAAATTAATAACTATAAAGTGGCAAAAACAAAAGGTAAGCCAAGATCTCTGATCTTCTCTAATCTTTGCCAGAATCCTCATGCTCTTTATCACAACTACAATTGTCTAACAATTTAACAGATATTCTTTTATTCTAGACTCTAATATGACCACTTTAAAATTATATACTTCAACAATATAAATATTCTCCAGGTATTTTTTATTATCCAAACTTAAATCCTACTTCTTATACTTTTCCTCATTGATAACTTGCAAGTAAGCACAGAAAATTATGAGATTAAACTTAACAGTCTCATTTCTATGACATACATATTAATATGTAAAGAAATGCCATAAGGGGAGTTATGCAACGATGTTTTTGCAGAAATGAAATGTGTATGAATATGAATACAGCTGTAGGTATTTCAATAAAAATTACAAGTCTTTCAGATATTCTTTCCAAATTCAAATGAAGCACCAGGTGTGCAGGATATGGCAGATGTGCCTGCTGTATACTAGCATGAGGAGGCTAGGTGGCTACAAACCAAATTTCCTGATCCCATTGAGATGGGCTTCTATAGGTGATCGGTTGTCCTCCCACTGTGAAAACTGGCTATGAATAAGAAATACTTCAGCATTTGCCCTGCCTTTCCTCTGTGAACAGTATTTTAAGCAGTTCTTCAGAGAAAGTTCTTCCAGCTAATAAATACGGAAAACACAAATTAGAAAACCACAGTTTGGTATCCCTTATGGTAATACTTGAATCAGGCAATTGTATTCAATCATACAACTATCAAATAAATGTTTGATGTGAAGTTACAATGGAGGGATTTGACTGACACCACTCACATCAACTGATTAGTGCGGCAAATTAGCACAGAATCACCTATAAATAGTCTTGCCAAAAAACAAAAGAAGTTGAATATAGTCATGGTCGAGTCAATGTCCACTTACACAAAATATTGGTATAGAAGAACAATTTAAATGATACTACAAGAAAACAAGCAGCCATATATTCAAAACAAGGGACATTAATCAGCTCAACAAGACCTTCTGTAAACAAATTGATGGCATTACATGTAAAGAGAAACAGAGATGGACGGAGTGAGAGTCAAAGAGGAGAGACTATCTTATATTAACAGAAAAAAAGACATAAAAATAAGATTTATAGTCCTGAGCTTTATTTTTAAAAAGGCTATATTCTTGAGACAATCTTAGAAATATGATTATAAATGACGTATCAGATATTGCCAAGAAATATTATTTATCTTTCTAGGGTTGATAATGGAATAGTGGTTATATGTTTTTAAATTTGCATTTTTTAGATACTAAAGTATGTAGGGGTGCAATAACATAATATTTGGGGTTTGCTTTAAAGTTCTTCAGCAAAAAAGAAACAGACATGAAGTGATGCTTTGGTTATTGTTGAAATTACGAGGTGTATATGTGGGAGTTTTAATAAACAATTCTTTTTCCATGATGTTTAAATTTTCATACTATAAACTTTAAAAAAATGACAATAACATCTAAGCAAAGACTACAAAACTGCAGCCTTAGCAAAAGGTATGACTGGTGCTCTTTCACACAAAGGCCACTGCTCTGCTGACAATGCTGGCACCTTCCTCCAAAACCATTAATTTAAGAGGATAAAATGAATGATTCACAGAGGCCATAAAATAAAGAGCCTTCAAACCTAAATATTACATTACTCAAGATTTTTGTTTCCCTTAATTCACTCATGAAACTGTCCAGAAGTGCACAATGATTTTGAAAGTTTTTTTTTTTTTTTTTTTTAACCAAAGAAACTTCAAGATTGGCCATAAATAGCCTGGGTTATTTAACCCTTAAAGCAACTCACAAGTCCCGTACCTGCAAGTTGGAAAATGAGCAAGGAACCAGTAAGGACAAACAATAGGCAAGAAAGTTTTACTCAATGGCAGAACTAAGTGCTGCCAGATATATTTAACAAAAAATGTATTCAATTGTCAGAAAAAGGAATCTGTTATGTCTTCACAGCAGGATTTGCTATTGACCTGTGGCTGCTGTGAGTTTCCCATTTTCCCATTCTAGGAACAAAAGCTTTCAGTGGAGCTATCTTGGTCCTATTCAACATTATTTATTGAATGCATTGGGGGGCAAGTAACATATATTAATATAATACCCACAGGTGACCATTTCACAAGGAATCACATTCAGACCTCATACAATGTTCTTACTGTACATGACCCAAAGACAGCAGGCTGGCTGATGAGGCTTGAGGAAGGCAGGCTGATGAGGCTTGGGGGTCTCCCTTTTAGGAGAAGGTTAGTAAATATTCATTTGCATGAAGGGCAGTTTTCATCATATTAGGCAGGAACATGTGCTGATAATGCTATTGCTGTGGTTAGAATTTTAATAGGAAAACAAGGCAGCTGTATTCGTCTGTTCTCACGCTGGTAGTAAAAACATACCCAAGACTGGGTAATTTACAAAGGAAAGAAGTTTAACGGACTCACAATTCCACATGGCTGGGAAGGCCTCACAATCATGGCAGAAGGCAAATGAGGAGTTAGGTCATGCCTTACATGGCAGCAGGCAAGACAGCCTATGCAGGGTAACTCCCCTTTATAAAACTATCACATCTCATGAGATTTATTTACTATCATGAGAATAGCACAGGAAAGACATGTCCGCATGATTCAATTACCTCCCATACCTCTATGGGAAGTTCCTTTCTTTGCCTTCTGAAAGATTCTTTTCTGTTAATTGTTCTCCTTGGCCACTTCTTGAGGCACATTGGGCAGTGTATACTCTCCTTGCCTCTGCAGACATACACAGCTCATTTTCCAACTTGCAGGTACGGGACTTGTGAGTTGCTTTAAGGGTTAAATAACCCAGGCTATTTATGGCCAATCTTGAAGTTTCTTTGGTTAAAAAAAAAACCATTGGTTAAAAAAAACACACATAGGAATGATGAGCGCTACAATTCAAGATGAGATTTGGGTGAGGACACAGCCAAACCATATCAGCATCCAAAGAGATAGAGTGTAGTGCATCCTCTTGGCCAGCTCACTCAAAATCGCTCTACCTTTTTAATTCAAAAAGACTGGAGAGTTTTTAAAAACTACATTCCCATCATTAGCAATTAGAACAATGAAATTTAAATCAACAATAAAATATCACATTTCACTTTACTCTTGCAACAATTAGAAAACCGAATTTTGCAAAGTGTTGGCAAGAAAGTGGAAATGACAGAATCCTCATGTACTGCTACTAGGAATGTAGACTGATGCTCTCATTTGTACAGCAATCTGAGAATACTTAGTCAAATGACATATAAGCATATCCAGTGTCCCAGCAATTCCCCTCCTAAAGAATTCTCACACAGGTCCACACCGGATGTAACCATGATCAGACTGAAGGCAACCCGAGTATAGATAGCAAAGAAGAGGTTAGTTCAGTAAAATACATGCTAGGAAGTAACATTCTACCCTTAGGGCCAACCAATTAGCTTAGATAGGCACATGAAAATGAAGTGATCTTAAAAAGAAAGCACTAATGAGAGAGATATCATATATATATAAATTAAAAACATAAGCAAGACAAAACAGAATATTCATTGTCCAAGAACACATATAAACATAAGGATTTGCATTCAATATATTAGACTGGTTACCTATGGGAGATGAAGTGGTAGAGATTAAAAGGTTTAAACTTCAGAATAACTAATAATAATAATAATAAGTCTTTTCACAGACCATTGATGATAGTGTGCTATGAAAATTTGTTGCTATTGTTTTGTTTTAAAAGCTATATTTTCTACACCCTCTTGTGACCTGGGTTCCATAAGCAATTCAGTTTCTATGACCAGACACTCTGGTGAACTGAGACATGAGGGGAAACAGGAAGTGAGCTGATGATCTTACTTTAACTGGCATGGATGATGGGACAGATGGTGGAGCTAGATCCTGCAGCTGCACCTGGCTTCCTGATTCTCAGTTCCCAGGTCCTTGCAGGACAGTAAGTCCCTTGGTAGTCCTATTCTAGGATGTGGCTGCAAATCATTCCTGGAAGCTCAGCCCTCCCAGTCAATCTGTGAGCAATACATTATACTTAATAAATCCTTCCCAGCTCAAACTAGCAAGAGTGAAGTTTGTTGTCTGTAACTAAGACCTCTGAAAAATAGAGGGAGTTTGAAAAATATTGCCTGTTCAAGCTTTTCCCAGATTTTTTACAAGATAAAGACTCTGAAAACTACCATAGTAGTTTGCCAGGGCTGTTATAACAAAGTACCACAAACTGGGTGGTTGCAACAACAGAAATGTAGTATCTCAAAGTTCTGAAGGCTGGGAGTCCACGATAAAGGTGTCGGCAAGGTTGGTTCCTCCTCAGAGCCATGAGGGGAAATCTGGTCCATGCTTCTCTCCTAGATTCTGGTGGATTGCTAGCAATTTTTAGCATTCCTGAAACACCACCTACATAGGAAACATCATTCCTGTAGAAACATCACTTCTACCTCTACCCTTATGTTCACATGGTGTTCTCCCTGTGTGTGCGCATGTCTGTCTCTACCCTGAGTACAAACTTCCCCTTTTGATAAGGATACTTGTCACATTAAATTAGGGTGTACCCTAATGACTGCATTTTAACTTGATTCCCTCTGTAAAACACTGTTTCCAAAAAAGGTCATATTCTGAGGTGGTGGGAAGGCAGGGCTAGGACTTCAAAATATTTTGGGGGGACAACATAATTCAATGCATGCAATTTAACAAAAAATATAACCATTAGTCCCTAGACTCTGATGATTATACTAAAACTATGGGGTAAATCTTTTTTCTCCTTTTTTTTAGGTTAACCAAACACTGGGTATTACTGAGTTTCACAGTATGAATGCTAAATAACAAATTATAAATATGATAAATATGGCTTGAGAGTGGCAGCTATAAAACAGACATCTTGAAAGTTTATTTCACCATCTAAACATGCTAATACAGCAAGTAAAAACTAAAGTATCATAACGGTTCTTTCATGCTTTAGAAACACATCAGTCCAGTAGAAGAAAAGTAAATGATTACACTAAGCTACAGCAACTTTCATGCTGAGATTCCTAGAATATTTATTCTTGGTGCCATTTGCTAGCAGCACTAACCATTGTTAAAAAGGTCCATATCTTCTATTACATAGCAATTATCTTTCTCCCACTGTCTATGAAGCACGCTAAATCACCCATCACAGGTCCACTTGACTGAAATAAAAAGGAATACACCAAAACCATTTCAAATTCTAATTTAATCACAAATATAGAATACTTGTCAAAAGTAACCAGGAGACATCTTCATTTTAATTTGACTTCAGGATTTCTTCACGGGAATAGGCAATGTTTATAAGAAATATGGCAAAATCTGGACTTTTGAATAGATTTTGCATTTCTGCATATGGTAAAATTTCTCAGAAAAGGAGTCAGGTATAATACAGAGACCAAAAAGATTATCACTTTCAAAATACTCCATTTTTCTCTAAACAGGCCATTTTTAGCAAAGGATCAATGTTAACTATATCTCATTTCTAACATAAATTGGTCACTATTCAATCACAGTTCAGAGGGCAAATGTTTTTAATAGCCAGTAGTAGCTACAGAGTCATATTGATGTGCTCCCAAAACATGCTTGTGTGTGTGTAGACACACACACAAAAACACATCATCATGCCTAGACTTTGTGGTCAGAAGTTAGTAGGAGATACAATCAGTCTTCAGCCATGACCTTTGGCCATCACACAGAGCCTCACAACTTGTATCTTATGTATCTATTAGGCATGTTATTCACCTACCATGTGCAATCTAAAGTCAGGCAATGCACATATCCTACAAATGTCATGGTCTCGGAAATATGTTCACTACTGTTTACTACCATACCTTTAGTATCTAAGAGGCTGCTTAGTTTATAATATCAGTTAATGAATGCATGAATAAATATAAATGAACTGAAGAAGAGATATGATTCAGTACCTTAAAATTAATCTAATCTGGATTTCCCTCAGTTTGATAGTTTTTGTTTCTGATTTTTTTTGAAAATCGTTAAATGAAATCGAGCATGAAAAGGTGTTTCACCTCAGTAAATGTTTTATTAATAGCAATATACTCAACACATTTTTAAAAGAAATGACAGCCTGACACACTAAAGTAAGGACGAATAGTCTATTTTTATTTAGCACAGATTACTTGGCACACAATACTTATGGCATTACATGGAGATAAGGTGAAAAAGACAATCAATTTCTACCATTTTCTCCCTGAAGAACTGAGGTATAGAAAAGTAAAGAACCACAAAATAAAACAAATCTACATAGTGATGAAGGTTAAGAATATAGCCCAAGGACTTTGATTGCTAAATCTCTTTCTCTTTTACTCTAAATTAGAATCACCATTAGAAGGATTCATCCCCAAAACCACCATATAAATGATACCAATAATTTGCGACCACCACGCCTGCTATCTCCCATCATTCACTATAAAGCTGCCACTGTAGCAACTTTTCTTATCAAAAGCAAAAGTCACTTTGGAATCATATGTACGAATCCTTACAAGGAGACATGCTAGGTGCAGACTCACCAACCAGAAGAAAAGAGATCAGAATATTGGAGAATTATTTCTGAATGTCTGCCAGCATCTGCCTCAGATCTCTCTGGTTTATTCAAATACCTGGACTTTGAGCAACTAGAAAACTTATATTGAAGATATGTCAGAATGGTTTCAATTAGAGCTGACTGACAGCTAACATAGTTTTCCTAAAATTGTGAAGATATGTATTTGAATCCAAAATCTAACCTGAAATTTTGGCCAAATGCCTAGACTCTGGGCAGTATTTGAGCCCACCTGGCTCTGTGACAATTTGTTATTTTGCATAAAACTGTTGAAACTGCAAACTAAAAGCCCTCGTCAGAAATATAAATAAAGATTATGATTAAGAAGTGCTTTGCCCCAGAGTTTGAGACAATTTCCATTGACTACAAGTATTATTTTTAATTGTGTCATAATTAACCAGTGACCAGCACTAGACCTGGAAGAGTACATTTTTCCACCTAATCAATGAAAAACCAACTAGAATAGACTTATTTTAATAATATATTACAATTTATTTTATACTTAGCAGGTCAATAATTTTAAAAAGTAAGAACTCATTAATGATAACAGGACCTTTTCAGGGCAGCTTTTAGATAGGAGTTACTTTCAACTTCCTTAAAAAGAAAAAGAGAAGAAATCTGGTACTGAGAATTATTGTAAAGAAATGGGATTGCCTATGCATTATTCTCAGGCCCTTAAATTAATAAATGGCAAAAGCTAACGTGTTGAGCTTTTAATTTGTCCCTGATACCATTTGTGCCTGATACCATTCTAACTGTGGATTGCTTTATTTGATACTCATAACAAACTTTAAAGAGAATATGATTGTTTCTCTCACTTTCCCTTCAGGAGGGAGCATGAAATTATTTTCCCAAGATCTTAAAGCTACAGCCAGAATTTTTCAAGGAATCTGATTTAGAAGTATTAAAACATTCATTGTGTTCAAGTATTCACCTCTTAGGAGTAGAGGCCAACAGATTTTAGCATTGTTACTCCATAAACACAGTACTACTCTCCCTATTTTACTTATACCAAAAATTAGCACACCTAAATTATGCCAAATCATGAGAAAGAGCAATATAATATGAATCCTATTCTCAAGATTTTTGATATTGTAACTGGTGAAATCAACCAAAATAACAAAACTGAGTGGTTAAATCATTCACTATTCTGGTGATATTACGTCAATACTACATATTTCTTTATTATATTAGTTTCTTCCATTTTATTTGCTTTTTTCCTCTATAAAAGCAGGGTTTAATCAGAGACTGGTTACAACATGGTAGAAATAATATTCTAAGTTAACTTTTGAACATACATTTAACTAAGTTTAATGTTGAATAAGCACAGAACTAGTAAGTGTCCAATTAGGAATCATGAAGCTGTCTGTTGTTATTACCAGCAAAGTTGGTTTATTTTTATTAACTACTTTGACACAAGGTTAAGAAACATAAGTAAAACTAATATTTTAATATTATTAAACAGTAATAACTGTTAAGTATATTTTAAGATGCCTTTTAAAAAATGATCAAGATTGTAAGATAGAATTAACTGGATCCTTACTTTTACAGATACCTTATCAGTATTATCAGATACTTCCTACATTTAATTTATATAATAAAGCCTATGTCAGGAGGCAATATTCTCGTTGCATCTAAGATTTTTTTAAAGCAAGTACTTAACACTACCTGTGGTATGTTGGGGTATGGAACATTTGCCCAACACTCTAAATTAATGAAGTCATTTAATTTTTGATCCCTTACAACTTCTAGTCCACCAATCATTTATTTTTATTTATTTATTTATTTATTTATTGACAGAGTCTCACTCTGCTGCCCAGGCTGGAGTACAATGGTGGGATCTCGGCTCACTGCAACCTCTGCCTCCCGGGTTCAAGCAATTCTCCTGCCTCAGCCTCCCAAGTAGCTGGGATTACAGAGGCCCGCCACCACGCCCAGCTAATTTTTTGTATTTTTAGTAGAGATGGGATTTTGCCATGTTGGCCAGGCTGGTCTCGAACTCCTGACCTCAGGTGATCCACCCACCTCGGCCTCCCAAAGTGCTCGGATTACAGGCGTGAGCCACCGCACCCAGCTTCCACCAATAATTTAAATATAAAGAAGCGTGTGTGTGCACCTTTATGTGTGTGTTTACAAATCTAACAACTTCATTTATAACATTATTTTAATCTGTTAAATGTTATTTTAGTTAACATTTTACTTATTTTCATTTCATATGGGTGCTTATGTAACAACTTCTCATGTCATTACTCCTGCTTTTTGCCCTCTTTTTAACATACTAAATAACCTCTCTATAACATAATTCACAATTATATAAAGTTTATTGTGATCACCTTAAATACATGGTCTCTGTCTTATTCATATTTGTATGTCTTGCCCACGCTTTAGCCTGGTAGTTGTTCAATAAATGCACTTTAAGTTGAAGTGAAACTAAACTTCAAATTCAGTAACAACCTAATGGAAATTCCAACATCTCTAGTTCATTCCCTAATTCACACTTTCATTCAGAAAACAAATATTTTTTAAGTTCTCAATGTGGCCTTAGCCTCTGCCCTGAGGGGCTAAGAATACCACTTTCAGGCACAGAGACAGAAAGCTACTTTAGAAGATCAACATGCCAAAAGATCATTACAAATTGTAGGAAACACAATGAGGGACCTATTCTAGTGCACCAAAGACAGAGAAGTGTGAAGGATTCTACAGCAGGGGTTCACTAGCATTACATGGCTATGATGCCAAGAGGTACCCTGAAAAGCCAATGGGTCAGGGAATAAACTTATAAATGATATACACTCAGCACAGAATACTTCATATATTTTCATTTTTTTAAAAAAGCAAAATACAACTAAATTTGTATGACAATCAGACACTAATCAGAAACTGGTATCATTAATAGAAACTAATAATGAGACGTATATGGCTGATAGGCAGATGACACCTATATTTTCCATTACACTTACAAATTATAAAGTAGCTAATTTACTTGTTGGAATGACTTTGAAATCTTGTAAATAAAATTATTCTGATCTTTAGGTAAGTCCTTGCAAAACCTCTGGTGTTGTAGACTCATACTACTACTAAAAAAAAAAAAAAAATGCACTTTAAGTCAGTTTATCAAGCCTACAGGTATTACTGTTTTATCAAACCTATAACTTGGTCACCCTCAAAAGTGTTAAATGGAGTCAAATGTTTTATTTTCTTTAATTATAAAAATATTCATGAATACGGTGCATTAATCCATAAAATAACCCTTCCAGCAAGTAAAGACATAAAATATATATTTACTATATTTCTGTGGAAATTTAACATAAATTTTAAAATTTTGAGTTCACTCATATATGTTTCAGACCACACTTTTTTGCTGATAAATAGAAGTTCTAAGTACTCAGTAGACACTGAAATATATTTGCCAAATTGCCGAAAACAGGCATTATTTTTCAATGTTTTAAGAGTAAGGGCTTTGAAATAAGACAGAACCATTCAAATCCCAGCTCAGCCCTATACAAGCTCTATGAACCAGGGATGTTACTTAATGTCCTAAATCATAGTTTTCTAATTGAACTGTTAGGGAACTAATGTCAAGCTCAAGGAATGTTATAAGACATAAAGTAATGTATGCAAAACACTTAGCATAAAATTAGGTGACAATAAATGTGACAGTAAATTTTTTAACAGATTCTGTATCTTGAAATAATCAAATTTTTTTCTGAGCTTACAAACAAAATATTCAATACCAATATTTATAAAACTGTGGCAATGTATATGTATTGTACTTTTGTTATTTAAGATGTCAATAAAAATTTTAATGTCACGGGGGAAATTTCATTAAATGTGTAAACTTATTAAATGTATAAAACCAAATAAAACAAAAAAAGACAGCATATAAACCATCTATATAGTATGACCATGACTTTTTAAAAATATGTCTTTTTATCTATGTGTACACAGAAAAAAGACTGGAAGAAAATGAATCAAGATTTTATTGGCACTTACTAGTGGTGCTGATTAAAACTGCACTTTTTTTTTAACAAAAGTCCCTAAAACTACACGTACTACTTTTATGATTTCAAAGAGTTATTTAATCTTATTTTTTGTAATGAGAACATTTGAAATGTTCTTCCTTAGCAATTTAAAAATATAGATTATCAATTAACTATATATAAAATTATGGA
Organism: Pongo abelii; assembly: GCF_028885655.2. Classification (NCBI taxonomy): domain Eukaryota; kingdom Metazoa; phylum Chordata; class Mammalia; order Primates; family Hominidae; genus Pongo; species Pongo abelii. The sequence continues at coordinate 43,869,585 of NC_071988.2, forward strand.
CAGGTACGGCAGCTCACACCTGTAATCCCAGCACTTTGGGAGTCCTAGGCAGGTGGATCACCTGAGGTCAGGAGTTCAAGACCAGCCTGTCCAACATGGTGAAACCCCATCTCTACTAAAAATACAAAAATTAGCTGGGCGTGGTGGTGGGTGCCTGTAATCCCAGCTACTCAGGAGGCCAAGGCAGGAGAATTACTTGAACCTGGGAGGCAGAGGTTGCAGTGAGCCGAGTCACACCACTGCACTCCAGCCTGGGTGACAAAGCAACACTTTGTCTCAAAAAAATAAAAAATTTAAAAAATTATTAACTATAAAAAGGGTGACTTTTAAATGACAAGCAGACAATCATTTTCACATTTTTAAACAAATTCCAGCTAACAATTTATGACAGTCAAATAGATAATAATTAAATACTGGTTTTATATATATTTCTCTTTTTTCCAAAGAGGTTTTTTCTTCTTAACTAAGGTATACACACGTATACACACACACACACACACACACACACACACAAATTGCAAGTCCTAGCATCCTAAGCTACAAGAGAAAGAACTTTGTCAAATAAAGCTTGTAGCCACTCAGTTTTTCAGCTTTATTACCTGCATAAAGATTGACCCACACAAAGCTGAAAAGGGTGGTAGGGAAAGCCAAAGCCATAGCAATATAAAAAAAGATAAGTTCAAAGACAGAATTATGCCAGATATAAAATTTCAATGCCATTAAACAATAATCAGTGTCATAGCACAGCCTCTAAACTTTTTGCACTCGAAGATTTTTGTCATTTTGTCTGCTTTATTACTGGAACTAGCTACATTAAATCAGAATCTTGATGTTTTAAAAAGTTATCCTCTGCTTTTGCTTATTCCTCACTAATTCAAAAGTCATTCAGCCATGTGGCTGCAGAGAAAATTTTCACATTGTAATTGTAAAAATAAGTAGTAACTCAGGAGAAAAATAATCAACTTTTAAAATTGTGGTTAACAAAATTAACTTCCATAAAATGATGTTCGGTAATCAAAGAAGAATTTTTAGGCTCATAAAAGATGCAATTTTAATGGTATTCACCTAAACAGAATGATTTTTAAAGATGTTTCTTAGAAAGCTCTTAAATTCAGCAGGCATGCTAGCCCAGGATTGAATAGCTGTTTGAATATTTTCAACTCAACTAGTTTTCTTCAGCACAGTGAAATAAATCAGAATGAATTTGAAAGAGTAGATATAAAAATTCATTAAGACAAATTACATTTCACAGCCCAGTTCAGTAACAGCATTAATTCCTAGACCTGGCATACTCATGTATCAAACAAACAAACAAACAAAAAAAGATATATCAAATTTAAAGAATGTCAAGTACAACCTAGAGAAAGGTGTACATTCACACACATACTGCTCAACCAAAATATGGAGTTCAAAACTTGAAGCACTGTTAGAAGAGAAGAGCAATACATCAGCACTACCTTTTCTGCAAACTCACTGATTATGAGAAAGAAAACATAAAAAGCTAGTTTTTATCTAATGATAATCAACTTGTCACATTCCAAGCATGTTATCTATATTCTATATAATTCGTTGCCAACATAAAATGTCTTTTTTTGTCTCCCAGATATTGCTAAACGCAGCCACAATGACACTCAGCAGACATCCCCTAAAAACAGAAACCACAATAAATCACTGTTTTTCCCCCAAGAAAAGACAATCCATCTTCAGTATTACAAGAATAATATAGAATTTAATAGTACCAGTATATGTTGCAGTGTACTAAAAACACTTGATAAATAATGAGTTAAGACTGAGAACAGATATAAGGGTTCATGTAGCCAAATGAAGCTGATATTAAAGTTTAATAGCCTGTATATAACCTTGAGCATAAAAACCCAATGACTTGGATACAAGCACTTAAGGAGATATGAATCTAGCTCAATATTTATCAGAATATATTGCCAAAGTTTCAAATCCTAGTGCTAAAACACTTCTTGGCCCTGAATCGGAAATGGGTTCTGTTGGAGTCAATCCAGAAAAACCAATTGGAATATGATTAGCAACCTTTGGTGACTTGGCCTGAAAAACTCAAATTCAAATTCAAGCAAAGAAATTAGTTATTTAATTGGTTATTTCATAATTTTGAAAGTATAGTATGCTATCATTTAACTGCAAAATAATTTTTCCATTAACTTTACAATTAAATTAATTATACTTACTATAAAACAAAATTAAAATTTAATGTTGACAAGAACAATAAAAACATGCTACTCAAAATAGTAACAGCTAACATTTGTTAAGCTTTTATTATGAGTCAGGCACTAGTCTAAGCACTACATGTATATTCTCAAATCCTATAAAACTGATACTGTGATAACTCCTGTAATACAGGTGAGGAAACTAAGACAGAGAACAAGTAAATAATTTAACCAAGATCACACATTTGGAAAATAGCAGTATCTGGGATTACTGAACCATTTGCCACTTTCTTCCCCTCTACTGCAGAAACTCAGGTGAGGTGGGGGCGGCAGGGGTTGGGGGGGAATTAAAATTGATGCTGAAGTATGTAAACTACAACAGTTTCAACTACTAAGTTCACATGTCACCTGGATTTTAAAAGGTGTTAAAGTGAGTGATACTTGTTATACACTAAATAAATGTCACACAGCAAATAAATATTTGCTGAAAAAAAGGGTGTCAAAAGGGGAAATAAAAGCTATTAAGGTTATTTTCTGCATCTAAAACATAAGTGGACAAACAAGGTCATCCAGTAATTTTGCTCTTATGAATAACACCGATAATCTTTTTAAATAGAAACTTGCCAAATAAGATAAATACATTTTGTCATCAACTAAACCAAACAGGATGGAAATACAAACATTTTACAGTGTGTTTTCATTCACCGAATATTAAAATGAATCCCATTCAAAATAATGTGAAAAAATATAATGAAAGCTGTAAAAAATAAAATAAATATATTTATTCTAATATTCAAGACAAATTTTACATCCAAAATTTAAAATGACAACTCCACTTGGTTGATCAATGACTAGCTTACCACTTCAAAAGAACAATATTTAATCTGGAATTGCATATTTTCTCCCAAAATAGGTTGCCTCCTTAGATTTCTGGGACTTTTTATGAATGAATTTCAGAGGTCATTAATAATATGAGTACTCCAAAAGTAGTTATTCATAATATGAATATTTAACACTTCTGTAGCTCTAGAAGTGAAACATCCTGAATTTCAAATATCTCTCAAATTTATCTCATTAGCTAAATTAACTAAGTTTCCAGTTTCAATATACTAAGGGCACTTTTTTCCTAATGTAGAGATAACCTGTATTATCTCTTCATAATCAAAGTAATGATCATTTTCATGTCCACATCTTTCTAGAGGAATAAGAAAAACCAAAACCAAGTAAGATTTTCAAAATTTCAGAAAACTGTGCGGAACATTCATGCTTATATCTTCTCTAACAAAAAACACTAACTACAAGAAAGGCAAAAGTTCATTTTACCTCATCTTCTGAAGTGCTTGGAAATCTACATTGAAATGACTTAAATGGTTTAAAACCTAAAAAGTTGTTGACAAAGGTCACAATGATAAGAAATAAAATGGTGCTAAAATACTTAGTTACTCAATATATATTTAAGAGATGTCAATTTTATACAAGCAATAAAATATCTTCCCTTGGGTGGTTTTTCTGACCATTAATCTTTTTACTGTGTAACAGGTAATACTTTGATATAATTGAGACAGTTTTTTAGCTACCAATTCAGTGGACAGACACTTCATTTGCTTCTCTGTTGAAACCGATGTCTCAAGAAATCCAGCATTACTTTAAAAAGTAGTCTAACTCTGAGAACCTGTGTGCTGTGGTTTGTCACCCAACCTCCAAGGTTACCAGAATATACAAACACTAAGCCAACCTTCCATTTAAGCTTGCACCTGTGCAGGGAGAGGCCCCTTCCACTTCTCCAGTCAAAATAAAGTCCAGAAAATTGTTCAGTTCCCAATTACTGTAGTGACTAAATTACCAAAATACACAAATTCAATTTAAGCTGGTCTATTTCCATCACAGGATTTCAAGGCTGTTCTCTCTATGCTACAGGCAAGTTTTAATTTGTGTCTGGCCAAAGGAAAAACCTTTGCCAAATAATGTTCCTGCTGCCATCCCAGCTGGCTTTTCGTTTGTCCAAATCGCTCTCTAGTCGTTGTCTTTTCACTTCATAAACGCCACTGAGAATTGTGCCCACCACAGCCCCACCCCACTCCCAATCCCACTCCCAATCCCCAGGTTCAGATTATGGTATTAGTAGAATTCTTGAACTCCACATAGCCCGCTCCGGAAGCGCACTGCAAAACGCACCCCAGATGCTTTCCCAAATCTATTCCTTCATTCTCTCATTTCAGAAAATCGCTCTATTTATTCACCCTGAGAAAGTGGACTCAGCGCTGGAGAAGGAAACACAATCATTCTCTCTCTCTCTTCCCTCCCTCCGCAACACCTTCCCTCCCTCCTCCCTTGCCCCTCCTAATCTGCAACCCTAAGAGCAGCACTCAGACATCCAAACTTTCTAATTCCTTCCACCCTCCCCTGTCCCAAACACTGGGCAATTAGACTGGAGATAACTGACGCAGGGAAATCTGGGTTTCCATCTGTCAAGGAGTCCCCTTTCCCCACACCCGCTCTCATGCCCCCGCCCCCTCGAGGGGCTCTGGGGGCACCTTTATCGCTTCTCCCCTGCCCTCTAGAAAACCCCCCGTAACTGGAGGCTCCCGCGCGGCAGCTGCACAACAGCAGGTGATCCAGGCGCTGCGAGGCGATGCCTTGTTATGGCATCCTGCCCTCTGCAGGGACACCACTGAGGGCCACATGAAATGACCCCCAGCAGTCCTGCAAAAGGAAAGGGGTGGAGGAGGGTCTATGCACCCTGCCCTGTGCCCCAGTCTCTCCCACCCTGTCCTCCGCAACCGAGGAGTCCCTGGCATCCGGGAGCGGGCTGGGCCGAGAAGGCAAGATCAATAAAGTTCAGCAAGTAGACAGCTGGGAGCTGGGTGCTACTGAGTCCTAGAAAAGGGGACTAGAGACGGAAATATCCGAATCGGTGAAATGTAAATCGTGTCTACTGCATAAGGGAATCGTGCAGGGAGAGCCGCTCTCTATAACGAGTTAACCAGCTCCTGCCCCGGACACCCCCGCGGGGCCTCCAGCGGGGCTCAAACTTGCGGCTGGTCAGCAGGGGGCGAGGGGTGCTGGGAAAAGCCGGGGTTGCGAACTTACGGAAGAAAATGTACTCAGTGTAGCTGCTCCAGATCTTGTCGTCGCGGTACTGGTTGACGAAGGCGGCGGTGCCCGAGGAGTTACACGCCACCATGTGGAAGCCGGCCTCGGACAGGCGATCAAAGGCCTGCTCCAAGTAGGTGAACTTGAGGTAGAAGCGGGACGTGTACTTCTCCGGCTGCCGGTCGGGGTCGCGGCTCTCGTTGAGCGTGTCCCCGAAGACCTCCTTGGCCAGCGCGATGCGCCCGCACACCATGATGCGCGCCACACGCCGGAACTTGGCGTCGGCCTGGTTGTCGCGCACGGTGGTGTAGGAGCCCCGGTAGCCCAGCGTGAGGAAGCCCGAGCGCTTGTCCGGCGCACCGCCGCCGCCGCCACCACCATGCGCTCCCGGGCCCGAGGGCACGGCGGCCGCCGCCCCGCGCAGCAGCAGCGCGTCGCTGCTACCCTGCGAGACGTTGTCCTCCAGGTCGCTCTGGCAGCCCTCGTCGTTGAGAGAGTTCTGCTTGGTGACCTTGGGCGACAGCAGCTTGACCAAGTCGGTGAGCTGGAAATACTCGGCCTCGCGCAGGAGCCGCTCCTTCTCGGGGAAGTGCTCCGGCAGCGCGAGTTGCTTGTCCCGCAGATAATCCAGCACGTACCTGAAAAGGAAGCCGTCCCGGTCGATGAAGAAGCGCGCCCGGCTGTCCCTGGGCAGCTCGCCCCGGCGCCGGGGGCCGCCACGGGGACTAGAGGGCGAGAACATGCTGGCCAAAGTGCTGTCCGGGACGCTGAGCAGCGTCGAGTGCTTGGTCACATAAACCTGGCCGCCTACATTCAGCTCCACTACTTCAGGGAAGGGCGAGGGTGCGCAGGGCCCCGGGGCGGCGGCGGCCGACGCGCCAGGCGAGCTGGACGAGGAAACCATCTCGCTAATGGGCAGGATGGTGCTGCCGCCGCTGCCCGTGTCCTTCAGAGCCATAGTCCCCCCGCCGCTGGCCCAGTGACCCGAGAGAGCTGCACTTTCTCGTTCCCGGAGCCCGCGCCCCAGCCCTCCGCGTGCTCCTGGGCGCTCTGCGCCCTGGGGCTGGGCGGTGCGTTCCTTCTGCCGGGGCGGCCCCGCTCAGGGTTCGGGGCAGCGGCGGCGTCGGCGGCGCCCGAGCTCCATCGGAGAAGAGACGCGCGGGAGAGGAGCTCCGCCGGTGCGGCGGCAGCAATGGAGAGGCAAGAAGGAGCTGCTGCTCCTTTGGGGCGAGGGCGGGGAAGTGTGAGAGAGACTTGCGAGAGGCTCTAGGGCTGCTGCTCGGCTCTCCGTGGGGAGGGCGGGAGGAGGGGCCGAAGCAAAGAAAACTCGCCGCCCCGGCAGCTTGCGAGCGCGCCGCGAGGCCGGAGCGCCGACGGTGGCGCTAACTACTCCTGGCAGCCCGGGTGGAGGCACTGACGTCAAGCCCCGGACTGGGACCCGAGCCTCAGCTGTCATTTAAAGAGATAGGCTCCAGCCGCGGCTCCCGGGCTCCGACGCTAGGGGGCGGGGCCGAGAGCCGATCCTGCAAGAGGTGCCGCTCCCCGACCCGCGGGGATCGGCAGGCAGGGAGCTCCTAAAGCAAAAGCGAGAAAAAGGGACAGCGATCTCCTTCCTTCATTTCACTCCCTCCTTGGGTCTGTGCCCACCCCCTTCCTCCCTCTTTTCCTTCTGCTCTTCCTTCCTTCCTTGCCTCCCTCCCCAGTAAAACTAGTTTTTTGCACTTTCATTAAGGTAAGGAGTGGAGAAGCGGAGAGGGGAGAATAAGGTTTTGATTATAGCAAAGATGCCAGGCTCCTAATCTGAAATCACCACAAATGTTGGCTTGCGAGCAGTGATTGCAGAAAGATTACGTGAGGGTGGGAAGGTGCATCTCCTGTAGTGGCTTTATGATACAGTTTAAGTGAAGGGCTAAATGCGCGTACCTCTCAGAATCAAATTTCACCACTGCATGCACTGAATATTCTTGAATAATTTTTAAAACTCTGAAATCTGGTTTCAATTCACAATAATAAAGGAGTGTATGTAACAACTGTTTCCTTCTGACATTTTTACAATTTTTAGTTTTAAATTAGATGCTTAATAAATGTTTATAGAGGGAGAGACGGAACCCGAGAGGAAACTTACTCGATTTGTTCATTCTTTCTAATCCTGATCAGTCTCATTAATCTCTCCATTTCCCTTTCAGCTCCATCAAGCAAGAGAAGTGGCTGATATTTTTATTAGTCTTCTAACCCCAAGAGTAAGGTCACAAATAAAAATTATATGAATTTAAGCTCACCTTAATTTCCATGTGTACATAGTACAGGTACAGTCTGCAAAATGAGCATTACTTGTGATAAAGACTGAAAATAGGAATGCAAATGAGAAATATTTCTTCTACCCTGGGGCATACGTTTGTGTTCAGAAACATAAAGAATCATTGATTTATGAAGTACAAAAGAGAAAAGGGTGTAATGTGGCACAAAGTAGTTTGCTTCAGTTATCATAACAATATTACAGATGAACTTTATCCATTAGCAGTCGATATACAGATTTTAATATTTTTTAAAAAGTTAAATGCCTACTAACAACTCCTTTTCTTCAAACCACCCAAAAAAGTATCAAATTTCAGATACGGTTGTAAATTAATATTTTTTTGGAACATTACAAATTATGTTTAAATCATTGATCCTTATAAGCTACATCCATAGACGATGTTATACCAATTTTGAAGTTGCATTATATGAAGCAGAGACAGCCTAATAGACCAATGAAAGAACACAATATATTTGCCAAAGGACTGAGACTTAAAACGGGGGTTTCGGTATGCATCGTCGCGCAATACTTTTACTTAAAACTATTGTGTCCTGCCAAATTTATAAACTGATTGATCAAATTAGCTAATTTAATTGATTTTAGCCTTCATTTAAAAGTTAAAACCAAGTATTAAAATGATAGAAAAAATACACTATTTTCTGCCTCATTAGAAGAATAAAGTATTCGGGATTTAAAGTAATCGTTCCTGGATAAATGAATTAATAGATGATTTATAAGCTTCGTAGATGAATAAATAATAATGCCTCAAACCACTACTAGTGAAGCCCATTTATCATAAGGTAAATGTCCCTAATGATAAGTATGGTGCAGACTGTAGAACTGTAATGAAGTGGATATATAATAAATATGCATGTGAATATGAAGTCGCTAATATTATCAGGTTGAAATCCATCTTTACGTTTGAATTAAATAAATTATGTCTATAAGATAAAGTGATGAAAAATTTATACTCTAAATGAATCATCTCAAAAATTTACAATGAATTGTATTGTTTGATATATTCCTTTTTAAAATGATTCCTTCAACTTGATTAAACATTTTTTCTTAATTTCTTCTCTCTTCATACTCCTATTACTCTCCTCTGTCTCCCAGTTATACCCTTCAACCAAACTCAGACTGAACAAATTGCAGATCTACAATGTTTCTATCTTTCCTCTTCCTTCTGCTAGGAATGCCCTTCCTCTTCCACCAGATCCCTAACCCATTCTCCCTGCTTACCAATTTCCTCCAGCTCTTAGTTTAAATATCACTTTCTCTAGAAATCTTTACATTCACTTACCCAACCTAGTGAAGCGTCTTCCTAAGATGTTCCCATAAGATCCCATGTTTACACATGGGCAAGGTTTATCACACTGATGTGTAACTGTGTCCCGCCAGATTGTAAAAATGACATGCGACCGTATGCACTATTATATCCCCATAGAGGTAGACTATAGAAGTAGCCCATAAAGAGGTAGCCAATTTATATTTGTTGAAAGCTCACTGAATAGAACTGTATTAATATCATAAATGGATGACAATGCATCACCTATGTGCTGGGTACTAGGCTAAATAATGAGATTGCAGGATTGAGTTAAACCCTGTTCTTCACAATTAAAATCAGGTAAAGTGAGAACCAGAATCTAATCAAAATGAGCTCAGAACTGAAAGAGAAGAGAAAGCAAGAAAGAGACACAATTGAAGCAATCCATTTGGTGAACTGAGCAATCAACACCGAATACCGTAACCAGAACCATTTTGCTCTAAGCCACAGACACCATTAATGTTCCTTAGACCAATTTGATCACACATATGGGTCCTTTAAGATCTTCTGTTGCTACGCAAAGACAAGGCAGCAAGCTTCTCTGAATAGAAATTACACTAGAACAGTTCCCATACCCAGCACATTTTAAAGTAACACGGTCAAACCTGAGTGTCTCTAAAAGCACAGCAAACAAACCAAAAAGGATATATTGAGTCCAGATTTTAACACATAAATAATTTAAAATTTATAGTAACAAATATTTCTTCACCAGGTAGAGAGTTACTTAAAGGCAGAAAATGTATCTTCTAAAGGGGAGGAAGAATACAAATGATAATGAGATTTAGAATCAAATAGAACTAGGTTAAAATCTAACTTTGTCTCTTACTAGCTTTACAATTTCAACAAGTTACTCTGAACCTCAGTTTCTTCATGGGCACCGTGGAAATAACAAAGACCTCAGCTCATCACATCAATGATGGTTTGTAACAAATCCACCTAAGTTTGATGGAGTTCACTATATTTATAATGTCTATTTCACAGTATGGTTCTCAGGGATGGGAACAGAGTTACATCTTGACTAGATAGATCCAAGATCCAGAAGCAGGTAACTGATTTTAGTTGCTCTACCTACCTTCCTTCCAGTTGTCTCACCCCTAAGGCCTGGGGTTACACAGCCCTGTCATTATGAACATCCCCATACCATCATGTCCTTCCCTGTCTGTATCTGTTGTTGTCTCCTTCATTGCATGTTATCATCCTAGACACTGATATAATTTCGTTGATTTAATTTACCTTGGTCCTGTTCTTTTTTTTTTTTCTTTTAACTTTGTTCAGTCTTTTGACCATGGTCTAATTACCCCTTTTAGCTTGCTTCTGTCCAAGGCCAACTGTGCTTCTAATTTTCAGGAAACCATCTGGTATCTGTTAATCTAGTTCAGGACATTTGAAAGTTTTACCAAAAAAAATAAATAATAAACACAAACAAACAAAAAACCCTCAAGTATCTCATGTAATTCTAAGAAAAAGCCTGACATTCCTTCCAGTACCAGAGCCTTTGCAATTTTTAGAGCAGTGCTGTCTAATACAAATATAGGAACCATATATCTCATTTTTAATTTCTCACAGCCACATTAAAAAATAAACGTGAAATTACTTTAATATTATCATTTATTTAGCCCAATATGTCCAAAATCTCATTTCAAAATGTATTAATGACATAATTTACATTTTGTTCCACACAAAGTCTTGAAAATATGGTATGTATTTAGCTCTTCTGACACATCTAAACAGTTATAACATAATTTCGACTAGCCATATCTCATATGCTCAATAGTCACGTGTGCCTAGTGGCTTCTAAACTGAACAGCATAGCTCTAGAGCATTTGTGACTTTAAAGCTTGTCTGTGTTTTGAGGATTAGGTAAGAAAGTATAACTTTTAAAAGTTTTTAATTACAAGATTGTAATGAGAGGAGGCTGGAATTCAGTACTTGCGTAGAGTCATTTAACACGTGAAATGGGAACCATAAAACATCTCTCTGGCCAAAAAAAAAAAAAAAAAAACAAGCAAAAAACAAAAAAAGAGAGTGAGAGAGAGAGAGGGAGGAGAAAATATAAAGTAATCACGAAAGAACTTAGATGTTCCTTACACAACAGGCATACCCCCATAATGTTTGCAGCATGCATCACTCTTGTGAAAAGCAGGCCAGGCCAGGGTTTAGTTTGTGGGTATATGGCCTTCAGCAAGGTTAGAAATAAAGAGCTTCCTATCAGAGCAAACAAAGCAGAGTTAGCCTTTGTAGGAATAAGACTGAAGATAAGATGGGAAAGATCTTTTGCAAATTCAGCAATTGCTGCTGAATCTAGGGAAAGTTGGAAAGCAGAGTATGCATTGACCCCAAACCTCATATGTTAATTGTAAGAGTGTTAATGGTTCTATAAAATGGAAAACTTTTGCAAATCAGGTATTTAGGAAACTCAGAGTATCTATGCTTAATGAACACATTAAATAACATATTCCAGCAACTTCAATATCTTAATATAATTCAATATGAGTTCTGATTCTATATTTAAAATTGTATAGAAATACTACTAAAATTTAGGGTAACACCTGGTTAAACTCTATAAAATTAGATACCTAAAGAAATTGATGAAAGCTTGTGTAGATTATGATCTGGTATAGCTAAGCATTTAATATAATACCTGGCACATAAACTGATCAACAGGTACTTGTCAAAATTATTTGCAAACTATTTTCGTATTAACTAATATGATATATAAGTCATGTTTTCAGAAGTAGCTATTTAATTTAATACGCTGTGGGTGGGGGGAATGTTTATGTTGGGAAGGTGGTTAGCAATAGATGATCTAGTCTCTCATTGTGCACAACTGGTTGCCTCCTTAAAATATAGCTTAGCTCCCCAAAGCCTGGGGGGAAAGGGCAACATAATTCTTCATAACCTTAGAACATTCTGGAAAAGAATTTTCATTAGACTGGACAATGAAAATGATATTCTTATTCTGGATGGACTCTACGTCTCTTCAAATAACATAAACCAGGAGCCTAAAACTGGTGATGGTATATGTATGACATAAATTTCATAAAATTTGTACTGCTATTTTAAAAAAGTTTTCACTGACTGGAAGAAGACTTTAACATAAACAATACATTTAAAATGTTAATTTCTGACAGAAAGTCAGTTTCCCTTAGAAATTACTTGCAAATTGTAAACTTTCATTTATTATTTTGGCCAGCAACTATTAACTGGTGAGTTTGGCTCCATCATAAAAATTCAAATCATAGCTAAAATTCATTCATTTCCTATACTTTTTAACTTCTTGTCCTGCTGTGTTAGTCCACTTTGCACTGCTATAACAGAATATATGGGGCTAGATAATTTATAATTAATAAAAATTTGTTTTCTCTCAGTTCTGGAGGCCAGGAATCCAAGATCAAGGTTCTAGCATTAGGCAAGAGTCTTTTTGCTGCTTCATTACATGCCAGAAGGCAGAGGGAAGAGAGAGGGGTGAGGACAGGGGGAGGGAGAGGGAGAGAGACAGAGAGAGAGAGAGAGATAAGCATGCTCATGCCAGAAAGTTCTTTATTAGGGCATTAAACCCACCCATGACTGTGGATCCCTCATGGCCTAATCACCTATTAAAGATCCCACCGCTTAATACTGTTACAATGGCAATTAAATTTCAACATGAGTTTTGGAGGGCACAAACATTCAAATCATAGCACCTATTTCTACTAGGTTTGTCAAGAGGATTATTTAGATAATGACTATAGGGCATTTTATGCTCCTTAACTGAAGTTACTATGGAAATAATGTAGTGTTAACATAATATTACTCTTTTTCTATGATGCTTGTCTCTAATGGGAGCACTGGGTGAATTCAATATAAGAAATTAGTCCTTCAATTTAAGATCTGCAGTTAGTAAAATGTTTGGAAAATATATTAAATCTAAAGAGAAGCAATCAAAAATTTAAAATAAGTGTCCTTAAGTAATCTACTATGAAAAGTTATAAATGTAGAATGTGGATGGGAATGCTGATAGTTTGATAAAACAAAATATATTTTATATTTATTAACAAGTCAAATAGCTTCTCTTATCATAGGAATTTTATAAAAGGATCGCTGAATATATGTCAAATAATTGAGTTCCCTGGTAGGGGTCAATTGTCTGAGGCTAGAACAGTACCTTCACCTAACTGATATGTCAGGCTGAACCATATAAAATAGCCACTTTCATAAAAAGTCTCAAAAAGTGACAATTGTATATGGTTTATCTGTATTTTTCATATGATTTCATATGGCAAATTTTTTTTTTTTTTTCTGATCCACTGGTCAGTTTATTTTACTATTTTTGAAAAATCATACCAAATTTATTTTAAGCAAAAAAAGATGGTAATGTTCTATATTTTACTATCAAAGTTATAATTTGTATCACATCCACATGAATAAAGAATTTCAAATGACCCATATGGTCTTCACAATCTTTTCAAAATCTGCACACTTAGCTATCATATGGCAAATTTTATGTGGTTGCTAATAGTTTTCATCAACAAATACAATTAATATAGTACCATATCACTAAATGCTTAAATATTTAGAAATGCATAACATGAGTTTTAAACATGCATTTTAGTGTGCTGAATATTTTTAATGTTTTTCTTTAAAAAGTTCTATTACTTTATTCTTGGTTTTCTCAGCACATAAATATAGCTTGTACAAAGAACTCTTTTTTTAAATCTTTGGCTTGTATGTTTTCTGAATTATCACTATCTCTACATAGATAACAAACTCATTGAAGACAAGTACTATTCTCCAGTTGTTTTATTTTCAGTTCAGTGCTCTGCAAACAGAAAGCCTAAAATGATGATGGGCAGATTGTTTATCTACACTGTAGCTAATTAGCATGAGATGACTCACAGGCATTAGTGGCACAATTTAATTTTTCTATGTACTGCTAAGTAGGAAAATATTGATATTTGTATATCTGTAGGTTATATTTTAAAAAGTACATCAGTTGAATCAAACTTTAAAAATACAATTAAAGTACAATGCTTTAATCTAGGAGAGCACTTTAATATAAGGTATAAATTCAGCTAATGAACACCTGTTATAACACACAATGTTGTTCAGGCTAAATAAACAAACAGGTTTTTAAAAATCTAGCTTTTGAATAAATTGTATGTTATAAAGTCTCATGCCAATGAGTGTTGGTTGTTTTTCCCCATCATAACTCGAGTGAAACAGAGGTCTGAACAAGAGACAGAAGCTGAATTTTAATCCCAGCCTTAACAATGATACAGGTTTACTTAGTGACCCAGAGCAAGTATCTTCTCTGATCAGTTTACTAGTTTATCAAATGGACACTTCCTAATATCTTCTGGGAAATACTGTTCTGGTTATATGTTATTGCACAACAAAGCACCCCGAAACTTGATGGCTTAAACAACAATAATTTTATCATTATCTTTCTTTGTGGTTCTGGGTTCAGCTGGCTGATTCTTGCTCAAGGCCTTCCAAGTCTGAAATAAGACAGAGGCTGGGGATGGAATCATCTGGTGTCTGAGCTGTGAAGACTCAAACAATTGGGGCTAGAACAGTTGAGGCTCTTTGGGCTCTCTCTCTCTCTGTGTGTGTGTGTGTGTGTGTGTGTGTGTGTGTGTCTGTGTGTGTGTGTGTGTGTGTGTGTGGTCTGTATGCATGGGCTTTCCACCATGGTTACTCAGGACTCCAAAATTTTACAACTCATGAAGAGAGAGCCAGGCAGAAGGGGTATCATATTTTATATCCTAAACCAAAAAAATCGTGAAATGTCATTTCTCTCATGTTCTATTAATCAAGGCAGCCACAAGGCCTTCCCAGTTTTAAGAGGAAGAAACAAAATGCTGCTACTTGAAGGAAGAGGGAGAAATTCTAGTAGAGTATATGGCACCAAAAATATCATTGTGGCCATTGTTGGAAAGTACAATCTGCTGCAAAAGCTGTGAGAATCAAACACCATTACACCCCCTATAATATTTACATGGGGAAAGTTCTGTGAGTAGAGCCATAGCATTTTGCTGTGGCACACATTCTGTAGGTTTAGCATACCTAATCGTGATATATGGGACACAAATACACAGAGAGGTACACACACATACACAAGCAGCTAACTCAAGAGTATGGCTATATGAAATCTTAAGCCAATATTCAAAGACATGAAAGGACAGTCAGGTGTTTCCTTCATTTTGAATAAGAATTTCCATTTTTTTATCATGATCATTTATTCTGCTCTAATAAATTGCTTTAGCCAATTTGCCTTTTCTCTAGTTAATGCAGAACTACCGTCTACCTCATTTTTTAACACCCCTTACAACATCTGCAAGCCTTAATTCTCCCTCGGTGAATCATTTATTTGCATCTTTTAGATACTGACCTAGTAAACACCAATATATCTGTGAACACTTAAAAATTTACTTGTTATCCAGTTTTTCAACAATTTTCTCTACTCTGATTATTATATGATGCATATAGTTCCACTACATAAATTTTTAGCATAAATTTTTATCTCTGTTTTCCAAAGTTCATTCTTCTCCCTGTGGAAGTATTGGCTTTTTGTCTAGCAGCACTCATTATGCTCATTTAAAAAAGTATTACCCATGTTACTCTCATTTACCCCATATTACTCATTTATTTATTCAAATATTGGATAATTGACCAATATTATCCAAATTGGATAATATTGGATAATTGACCATTCTTGAAACCAGAAATTTTGAAATTTTCTGCCTAATCTTGGGGAAATTCATCAAATAAAAGGAAACAATCAGTTACTTCAATACAAATATCAAAAAAAGATGGGATTTATCTTTCACTCATGTACACAGTTTTGATTAATTTTGTAGCAGCTTCATAATCTCAGTTCATACCAATTCCATTTCAATAAAATTCAAGTATTTATTGAATATAAATTACAGCCAGGTATTGCTTACCAATGGGGATAGATTTTGAGAAATGTCATTAGGTGATTTTGTGATGTGGGAACATGATAGAGTGTACTTACACAAACCTAGATGGTATAGCCTGCTACACACCTAGGATATATGGTAGGGCATATTGCTCCTCGGCTACAAACCTGTACAGCATATTAGTGTATTGAATACTGCAGGCAATTGTAACACAATGGTATTTGTGTATCTAAATCTACTAAAACTCAGAAAAGGTACAATAAAAATATGATATCAAAGACTAAAAATGGTACACCTGTATAGGGTACTTAACCATGAATGGTGCTTTCAGAAGTGGAAGTCACTCTGGATAAATCAGTGAGTGACTGGTGAGTGAATGTGAAGGCTAGGACATCATTGCATTACTGTATGCTTTTATATGACTGGCAGCACAGTAACTTTGTTTACACCAGCATCACTACAAACACAGGAGTAATGCATGGCACTACAATGTTACAGTGGCTACATCATCTTCAGCTCCATTATAATCTTATGGGACTACAGTCATATATGCAACCAGCCCATCAATGACCAAAATGTCATTATCTGGAACATGACTATATGTACTTTACTGAGTACACTGTGGGTTATAAAAGTGGATAGGACATATACCCTGTCATTAAAAATGTGCAACGTGGGAAAGGAGAACTAGACAAGTCCACAAATAACTAGAGATTAAATTACAGAGAGGAATAAGGTAAATGTTCCAACAGAAGAATACACAAAGTGATATGAGGGTCCGTGGAAAGAGAGAGAGCACTTCTGGTTGAAGGACTAAAGAAACTAAAATAACTGGGTGGTGAGTATAACAGATAGGCTCTAAAAGATAGACATAACATTGATAGACTTGGATGACAATTTCAAAGTTAAAATATAGCATAAGCAAAACCAAGGCTAGTAATAATACTGTCTCACTAATCTATCTATCACTTATCTATCTACTTATCCATCTATCTATTCATCTATCAAACCATGCCCTTATTTCAGAAAAGTGGCTTATAGAACAATATAAATAGTTTAAAATCAGGACAGAGGAAATATAATATACAAAACTGAAATGAGTAAGAAATGTAGAACACGATTACACATTTCACAGGGTACTAGGTTATTAAATTTGACCCAAATTGGACTTGTGTGACATATGAGCTTCCTAGAGGAAAGAAAATGTGGCTGGTCAAATGATTCAAATTACCAAAAAGAAAAAAGAATTTACCAATCCATTTGGGAAAGAAAATTGATTTGTTAAATGTTTCTATATGTAAGGCAGATTGAATATAAGATAATGATCAATATCTCAAATGATATATTTAAGGTACTTGTACTAGCAGATTAAGGGTACCAGAAAATTTACTTATCCTAAGAGCTGCAGACCAAACATTAATTTACAACTTAATAAAAGCAGTTCTGTAAGGGATGTTGGTAATATTCTCCTTGATCTGCAAAACAGAAAACAGAGAGTTATGGATATTGAGTCAGTTACCCCAAATCACACAGCTAATATTTATTAAAGTTTGTATTTGTATTTGTATCCAGGTTTGCATTACTTTGATGTCAGGGCAAAAGTTTATGTGTAAAAGATAGAGTTGAGTTGGTGGAGAGAATTTGGTTGGGAGAAGAATAATTGAGAATGTACTGTCAGGGTTAAAATAAAGAATTGGAGGCAGGAAAACTAAGGATGCCTACAGGTTGAGATGAAAACAACCTGTAGAAATAGTGAGAAAGTTAAAGAAAGGCTGTTTAGTGGAGAAAAGCCTAAAGAAAGATGGGATCAAGAGAACTGCTGAGGGGTTTAGCCTTGGCAGAGAGGCAGAACTAGTCTTCTTTGAACAGATTGTGAATAAAAGAAATGATATCACCTAAAGAGCTCAAGAAATGGCCCACCTTTGCTTTCCAGAAGGTTTCAAATCAAAGAACCTAGAGTTTATTTAGATTTTTAGGCCAAACTCTTTCAGGTAAAATATTTTTTGTTGCACTTAGGACCCTAAAGGAATCAGCATTTGAGAGCAAAGGCATGGAATGAGATCAAGTAGCCATTTTTCTAACTTCATTCCATTTCCTGCCTGTATGAAATCAGTCATGTCTAGAAATGTGTAACCTAGTCTAGGGATTAGAATAACTAGATGTCCCCATTAGCTGTGGACTTTCCATCAGCCTAAGGTTTGCAAGGTTTTTGGAAAAGTCAGCCCAGCTTCTGGATGTTTCATGTTGGACTGCTTACTTATTCTGTGGGAACATCAATATCACCATATAAAAATGATGTTTTAATATTTATGTACTCAAATTTTATTAAAAATTAAAAGCCCCCATATTGTGCCCAGCACACACTAAGCAATCAATAGCTGTGAGTTCTTTCTTTTCTTTACCTTAAATCCTCACACAGCACATATTGAGATCTGACAGCTGAAAAAGCACCCTTAATAGAAGATCAGTAAAGGCCTCTTACTCTGGCATGTATTCATTATTTCATTTCCAGTTCTTTCAATAAATATTTATGTGCTGCTTTCTAAGAGACAGGCACCCAGCTCACCTTAAAAATGATGCAGAACCTCAGATTTTAGCCACATTCTCTCAGCAGTTCATTTATCGTGAAACTTGAGTCTATTCCCTGGTCCTGTTTTTCTGGATGGTTTGTCACTTTTCTTGTACTGGTATTTAAAATCCTGTTTCTTAGTACAAATCTTGATCCCCTTACACTAAGATGTTGGTTTCTGCTTCCTGCCTCACATCCCATTCCTGGCTCTATATCCTGTCTTTATTTATTTATGTATTTATTTATTTATTTATTTATTTATTTATTTATTATTTATTTATTTATTTTTGAGACGGAGCCTTGCTCTGTAACCAGGCTGGAGTACAGTGGCACGATCTCGTCTCACTGCAACCTCTGCCTCCTGGATTCAAGCTATTCGGCTGCCTCAGCCTCCTGAGTAGCTGGGACTACAGGCACGTGCCACCATGCCCAGCTAATTTTTGTATTTTTAGTAGAGACGTGGTTTCACCACGTTGGCCAGGATGGTCTCAATCTCTTGACCTCGTGATCCACCCACTTTGGCCTCCTAAAGTGCTGAGATTACAGGAATGAGCCACCATGCCCAGCCTATCCTGTCTTTAGATAATAATTTGTTCTGATGCCTGATGCACCCTGGCCAGGATTAATGAGATAACATATCAAATGTGCTTTTTAACACCTTAAAGAAAAGAATATGAGGAAGAGCAAAATGTAAATTGTTTCTTTTATCAATAAACTAAAAAAGGAATATTCAAAATATGCATTCTGAATTAATATCTCCTATTCGTTCCCACCAACCTAGAATTTCTCTCATTTAGTCTTCTTTCTCAAAGAGCACCATAAGCATTTTATTAGGGTCTAGGTAGGAAATGGATGGCACACACTCCTGTTGTGTAATTGCCAAGACTTAGTGTGTATAGAGTTTAAGAAAAGAAAGGCACAAAGGAAGCACTTTTACTAGTAAGAGCAGAGAGCCATTGCTATGTCTAAGTCTGAAGGGTAAGGGGAAGATGAGGTCCTTGGAACCTCAGAGATAAAGCTGTATGGAGAAAGCTGTTTGAAGAGGCTGTGGGCTTTGGTAAAGAGGCATCAACCTAGAGCAACCCAGCAGGAAGGAAGCAAGGGAAAAATAAACACTCCAATCTTATTCTTCTCCTATTTTATTTTTTGTCAGTGGTCATCACTTCGTTAAATGCAACCAAAAGCCACATAGAGAGCAGGGAACTCATTTTTTATTTCATATGGGTCAGCATTCTGAGGACACAAAGAAGACTGTAGAAGGATGAAGAGTGGACCAGGAAGGGCAAATAGGAGATATCCAGAGCAGACAAATAATCCAAGGTGACAGTGCCATGACAGCAATATGAACAAATGCCAAGGGAACCAGCCAAGAAAAAGAATTCTGCACAGATTTTGATGGCAGGCAAGGCCAAGATGAAAGACAAGTGGATGATTTGGGCCAAAAAATAATATTCCTGGCTGGGGGTTTATTCAGAAAAAGTACTTGGTATTTTTAGAGGAATTTGATTAAATTGATACAACTGGAATACAGAGGGAGTGAAGGAAAATGAGGCCAAAGATAGGCTGTAATCCAAATTAAGTAATGGAGATTTATCACAATATTTTAGAAAAAAGAGTGGTATAATCATCCTACGGGTTAAAAAGAGAAAAGATAAGGGGGAGGAATTAGTGACAACTAGATGGACAGTGATACCATTTATACATCTTCATATACTCAGTGGCAACAATGACTGTATTTTATTCCTGCATAGCATGTGCCAGGCACTGTTGTAAGCACTTTGGATATAATAAGCCATTTAATCCTCACAGGAATCCTCTAAGTATTCTTATCATCTCCACTCAGAATTAAACTGATGCACAGTAAATTAGATGACTTGACAAACTTCACACAGCTAGCAAATGCTGCAGTCAGCCAAGGGATCAGACACATGGGGCACAGTCCAGGAACATTTCATCCCTGGAGCTTCCAGTTGCCCTCTCCCAGTAGAGTCATGGACAGTATCAACATTCCCAGCATCAGGGTATGACAATATATACAGAGTATTGGCAAATAGGGAAGCTCCTCTGACACTCAGCATCCAGAGTTTTATTGGAACTTAGTCATATACACATGGTTGGCTGCCCAAGTGACTGATCTCAGTCTCCAGCCCCTCTCAAGTTTCAGCTGATCCCGTATGACTCGAAGCCCCCTTATGAATGATATTATTATACTGTCTGTGATATAGTTTGGCTCTGTGTCCCCACTCAAATCTGATCTCGAATTGTAATCCCCATGTGTGAAGGGAGGGACACGGTGGGAGGTGACTGGATCATGGGGATGGTTCCCTCATGCTGTTCTTGTGATAGGGAGTTCTTACAAGATCCGATGGTTTAAAAGTGGCATTTTCCTCTGGCTCTCTCTCTCTCCTGCTGCTGTGTAAGACCTGCCTTGCTTCCCATTTGCCTTCTGCCATGATTTTAAGTTTCCCAAGGCTTCCCCAGCCATGCAGAACTGTGAGTCAATTACATCTCTTTCATTTACAAATTACCTGGTCTCAGGTAGTATCTTAATAGCCATGTGAAGCTGGACTAATACATCTCCTATAGCCCAGGACTTTCAGGTAAACGAAAACACTCTTAACAGGCAGGACATTACAAGGGCTTAGATAACCTCCCAAGAGCCGAATAAGATAACCTCCCAAGAGCTGAACACAAAGGCCAAACTTCTCTTTGGGCAAGATTAAAATTCCTTACTACACACCGGTGAAATTAATAATACATTTTATTTAGCTCAATATATCCAAAACATTGTCATTTCAACATATGATCAATATAAAACATTATTAAAATAGCTTACATTTTTTGCATACTAAGCCTGTGAAATGCTATGGGTATTTTACCTTTACAGCACATCTCAACTTGGACTAGCCACATTTAAAGTGCTTTGTAGCTCCATCAGGCTAGTTGGTAGTCTACCAACGAATGCAGCTCCATCCTTTCCTCATTCTTGCTGAATCTAACAAAGGTTTATATATTTATCCTGTGGACATAATTATCAGTGTTTTCTAATATATTTATTTATTATTTTCGGTAATAATAAGAATTACTATTAGGTAATTTCTTATCACATTTAAAACTAATGTTTAAAATAAAATATGCTTTTCAAAAACCAAAACAAATCAACATCAATGAATAATCTTTTTACCCTCCCATTTGAAGTCTGAGTTTCTATTCCTTATCCACACAGTCTTTGCTCATTTGGTGTACTTTCATTACTTTTAGATTGAATTTCACCTTATTCTTAAAGTGAAAATTTACATGTTTAATGATCTTCCTCTTGTCACTTATAATTCAATTTTCTATTTTCAGTGAGCCTGATTTTTGTGTGGGATATAATGTCTCTTCTCTTCTGATAGCATCTTAGGCAATGCAGTGCAATTTGGACAAGACTTCAGGGAATCTCCCAATTATTATTTGTGTGTGTGCAAATCCTCCCCTTACTAAAAGGAATGTTTGACATAATTTATTTTTATCTTAGTCTGAAGATATTTCAAGACGTTTTTGAAAACCTTAAAAGTATCTAGACCCTTCCTAAGTTACCACAAAAACTGACCTGGAAGCTCTATTATCTATTACAGAAAATATTTTTTCCAGTATTCTCCAGTTGCAGTGCAGCACTTCAAAATGTACATTTAAACTACATTTTAGAAACACATTATAGAATAATATGTGTTATTTAGAATGGCTTTGTATGTGAACATAATTAAAAGAGCATTTTAAAAGGCACTTCTAATAGTAGCTGTTGAAATGCCAAGCTGTAAAGGTCAGAGTCTGTCTACAAGTGCCTTAACACGCCTTCTTGGCCTCCTCTCTTCATCTGTTGCATGCCCTCCTGTGGTGGTGGAGCACATTGTGGGCTGAGATGCACCTTAATTATTTTAGATTCATCCTTTCTTTATTAAAGTTTTACAATATTATAGTCTCATATTTTCCCCTTGTCTTCTCTCTTCAATGGTCTTAGAATCATACTGTTTCTACCCTGCATAATAGGTACCTCTCTCCATCACAGAAGCCAGTTCATTTGAAGTTGATGCTGTACCTTTTTTTGTTGTTGCTTTAGTGCCCTTTCTGTCTGTAATCACGGTTCTGCTTTTTATTGAGCGTATCTGAGACAGGTTCTTCCTACCTAAACATGGAGGAGAGAGATTTTAATTAATTCATTAATTTTGGTCTAGATATTAGCCCTCTTTGCCTAGAAAATTAGCGCTTTTTTTTTTAAATAAGGAAGGGCTGCATTTCCTCGTGAGTGTGTGTGTGTGTGTGTGTGTATGTGTGTGTGTGTGAATTGATATCCCAGAAATATATCAAAACCTTTTAAAGTTCTTCCCATTTTCTTAACTGTTGACATATCTGTTAAGCAACAGATATGCTACTTCTTTAGTTAGGACTTTTAAGCTCTTTGTCCTCATGAGATGAAAATGTTATGTGTTTCTGTCTCTGTCCCTTGGTCTTGTAACATTTATGAATGAATAATCAGTGCTGCTTGATATAGCTGGAATTCTTGCTTTTTCCTACTAAAACACTGAGTTACTTTTTCTCTCTTAAATGTTACCTTAAGGGTTTCCTTTCCCTTTAAGGCCATAAGTAATTCTTTAAACAATTATATGATTTGTTGAATTAGAATATAACTTCAAAATAAACTGTATTTTACTGTAAATTAGTAATCTATCAACAGATTTTACCACCAACCAAATCAGTATTTTGACCACATATATGTGAAACAGAGCTAGGTAAATTTATAGCTGATACATCTCTAGTTACAAATATCCCTGGACAATTAGTGGCAACTATAAGCAACTATATGCCCAAATTGGAAAATCTAGAAGAAATGAACAAATTTCTAGACACATATAACCTACCTAGATTGAACCATGAATAAATCCAAAACCTGAACAGACCAATAACAAGTAACAAGATCAAAGCCATAATAAAAATTCTCCCAGTAAACAAAACCCTGGGACCCAAACTCTTCACTGCTGAATTCTACCATTTAAAGAAAAACTAATACCAATCCTACTCAAACTATTTTGAAAAATAGAAGAGAAGAGAATACATCCAAACTTATTCTACAAAGCCACTATTACCCTAATATCAAAACCAGACACAGACACATCAAAAAAAGAAAACTACTGGCCAATATTTCTGATGACTATTGATTGATAAGTCTTCAACAAAGTACTGGCAGGCCAAATCCAGTGATACATTAAAAAGGTCATTTATCATGACCAAGTGAGATTTATCCATGGGATGCAAGGATGGTTCAACATATGCAAATTAATCAGTGTGATACATCATATCAACAGAATGAAGGATAAAAACCATAAGATCATTTCAATTGATGCTGAAAAAGCATTTGATAAAATTCGACATTTCTTCTTGTTAAAAACTCTCAAAAAACTGTGTATAAAGGAACTTACCTCAACATAATAAAAGTCATAAATTGCATACACATAGCTAGTATCATACTGAATGGGAAAAAATGAAAGCATTTACTTTAAGATCTGGAACATAACAAGGATGCTCACTTTCACCACTGTTATCCAACATAGTACTGGAAGCCCTAGCTAGAACAATCAGACAACAGAAAGAAATAAAAAGCATCCAAATTGGAAAGGAAGAAGTCAAATAATCCCTGTTTGCTTGTATATTATCCTTGATGATACGCTCTTATATTTGAAAAAAGCCTAAAGACTCCACCAAAAAATTTTTGGAACTGATAAATTCAGTAAAGTGGCAGGATGCAAAATCGACATACAAAATTTAGTTGTGTTTCTATATGCCAACAGGGATCAATCTGAAAAAGATATAAAAAAGTAATACCATTTACAATAGCCACAAATAAAATTAAATACCTAGAAATTAATTTAACCAAGGAAGTGAAAGCTTTCTATAATGAAAACTATACAATATGGATGAAAGAAATTGAAGAAAACACCAAATAAATGGAAATACACTCTATGTTCATGGATTGGAAGAATTAATACTGTTAAAATGTCTATACTACCCAAAGCAATACACAGATTCAATGTAATCTCTATCAAAATACCAATGACATTTTTCACAGAAATAGAAAAAACTATGCTAAAATGTATATGGAACCCCAGAAGACCCAGAATAGCCAAATCTATTCTAAGCCAAAAGAACACAAATGAAGGAATCACATTACCTGACTTCAAATTATGCTACAGAGGTATAGTAATCAAAACGGCATGGTACTGTCATAAAAACAGACATATAGGCCAATGGAACAAAATAGAAAACCAAGAAACAAATCTATGCACCTACAGTGAACTCAAGAACAAAGGTGCCAAGAACATATACTGGGGAAAAGATAGTCTTTTCAATAAATGTTGTGGGAAAATTGGATATCCATATGCAGAAGAATGAAACTTAATCCCTATCTCTAGCATTATACAAAAATAAAATAAAAATGGATTA
Source organism: Pongo abelii (assembly GCF_028885655.2). Taxonomy (NCBI): domain Eukaryota; kingdom Metazoa; phylum Chordata; class Mammalia; order Primates; family Hominidae; genus Pongo; species Pongo abelii. Next base: position 43,894,423 of record NC_071988.2, read on the forward strand.
AAGACTTAAATCTAAGACCTCAAACTACGAAACTACTCCAAGAAAACACTGGTGAAACTCTCCAGGATATTGGTCTGGGCAAAGATTTCTTCAGTAATACCCCACAAGCACAGACAACCAAAGCAAAAATGGACAAATGAGATCACATAAAGTTGAAAAGCTTCTGCAAAGCAAAGGAAACAATAAACAAAGTGAAGAGACAACCCACTTTATCAGAGAGAATATTTGCAAACTACTAATCTGACAAAGTATTAATAACTAGAATATATAAGAAGCTGCAACAAACTCTGTAGGAAAAAAATAATAATCCAATTTAAAAATAAGCAAAAGGTTTGAATAGACATTTCTCAACAGAAGGCATACAGATGGCAAACAGACATATGAAAAGGTGCTCAACATCACAGATCATCAGAGAAATGCAAAACAAAATGACAATGAGATATCATCTCACCTTAGTTCAAATGGCTTATATCTGAAAGACAGGCTATAACAAATGGTAGAGAAGATGTGGAGAATAGGGAATCCTCATTCACTGTTGGTGGAAATGTAAATTAGTACAACCACTATGGAGAACAGTTTGGAGGCCCTGTGAAAAACTAAAAATAGAGCTGCCATATGATCCAGCAATTCCACTGCTGGGTATACACCCCAAAGAAAGAAAATCAGTATATCAAAGAGGTATCTGTACTCCCATGTTTTTTGCAGCACTGTTCACAATAGCCAAGATTTAGAAGCAACCCAAACATCCATCAACAGATGAATGGATAAAGAAAATATGGTACTTATACACAATGGGATACTATTTGACCATAAAAAACAATGAGATTCAGTCATTTGTAACAACATGAATGGAACTGGAGGTCATTATGTTAAATGAAATAAGCCAGGCACAGAAAGACAAACATCACATATTCTCATTTATCTGTAAGATCTAAAAATCAAAACAATTTAACCTGTGGAGATAAGAGTGCAGAAGAATGGTTACCAGAGGCTGGGAAGGATAGTGGGAAAGTTGGGGGAGGTGAGAATGGTTAATGGGTACAAAAAAAATTAGAAAGAATGACTAAGACCTAGTATTTGATAGCACAGCAGGGTGAGTGTAGTCAAAAATAATTTAATTGTCCATTTTAAAATAACTAAAAGGGTACAATTGAATTGCTTGTAGCACAAAGGCTTTTTTCCCTTGAGGGGATGGATACCCCATTTTACATGATATGATTGTTATGCATTACATGCCTGTATACAAACATTACATGTACCTCATATATACACTTCCTATGTACCCACAAAAACTAAAATATAAAAACATTTTTGACCAACGAATATCCATGAACACTTATAGAAATGTGAATTAGAAAGCTGTATCTTTCTGGAAAATACTCCTAACATTATGATGTATTTAAATAAACAAAAAGTGAATAAATAAAAAGGATCACTTAGTAGCTAGAAGGTATAGCCAAACTAAAAATTTAATCAAACAAATTTAAAAACCAGAAATTCTGTGTTGATGGTTATGGCAGTAACATTGCTTTTGAGTCTCTCTGAATCCATCCATAAAAATAGATGCAATAACTAGGATAGTAAAATGAAACAACCACACAACCATTTGCCCAAAAAAATTTACAAAGGAATGAACGTAAGTTGCACAGATAAAATGTAAGAAAGACATCTAGTTCAACTTGAAATTTTTAGCTTAATTGTGCCCCAAATATTATGAGACGTACTTACATTAAATATGTACTTATATTGTTCACCTAAAATTAAAATTCAACTAAGAATCCTGAATTTCTATTTGCTAAATCTAGCAACAAACCCTGTAGCAGTACAACTTGTGTAGTATCAACATTTTTGTTAGGGGCAGTAAAGAGACATTTCACAGATGTAAGGAAGGAAAAACCCAGAGTCTCAATAGGTACTTTCTGGAAAGAGCAGCAAGCCACAGACCAACTGAAACTGGGCAGATTTTCTACATTCTCCATGTTGGTGTGAGTTCAGAGTCCCCCCGTGAGGTCTAAAAGAGCTGGAGTAGGCTGGGCCTACTAACCCCCTGTAGGCCTGTGCAGGATCAAAGAGAACCCTCTTGGAACAGAATGCAAATTAGCAGAATAGGGGCAATAGATACAAATAAAAAGGAAGAGCCAGAACATTAGGAAGAGCCAGAAGCGAGGGTATCTCTAGGTCATATTAACATTTCACAAAGACAAGAGGGATCACTAATGCTTGGAAGGTAGAAAAGTTATCCTATTCATTTTTCCTTTTTAAATGTGTATTATTTGAGGACTGTTAGAATAAACAATAGTATATCCACACTATAGATTATGATGTGGCTGTACAAAAGAACAAAAAAATCTCCCTATCAACTGTAGGAAGATCTCCAAGACATACTGTTGCATGTAAAAAGTATGTATGTATACTAGAAAACCAAATTAAGAAATATATTCTGTATTCAAATAAAATTTAGAAGTTACACTAGAAGTAGATTATATAAATTACAGAATAAAAGCCAATGTCGAGGAAACATTTTTTGCTTGGCTTTTGACTCTATCTTATTCTGGTAATAAAATAGAGCCAGTACATTCAAGTAGAACTATTTAGTTCTATAAGCTTTTGCATATAAAAAAGAAGCTGCATAGTAATGATAAATTAATAACGGTTTTGAATCTAAGAATAATGTTGAATTTGACAAGGTTCACAGAGAAGTGAGATGAAAAGGGAGCATAAGTTCAAATTTCAGCAGTATCTACAATTTTTCTTCAGAGTTATTCTTAAGACAAGAATACTATAAATAACGCCAAATTATATTTTAAAAGGCAAACAAGTATTAAAAACTGAATGGAATATACAATAATGGACTTTCTCTCAGGATTTTAAATTGATGATTTCAGTCTATGAGAAGTAAATTTTAAAATAAAAAGACAGCAACAATAAGGAACAACATGAAAATAATATGCTGGTAAGGTGTGTTTCACAAATGCTGTTATATGTCACATTAATTTTCCTACTGATGTGATAAAAATCTTTAGAAAACTCCTATTTGGTTTAGATATACATTTTTATATTCCTCAACCAAGCCTCTTGTAATACTTTCAAGGCTCAAGAATATTTGTTAAATTATTAAATGAATAATGATAATTATTAATGTAAACATTACCATATTAAATCTGACTTCACATAAGAAATGGTTTTATTTATACCTTACAACTTTGTCGATAATGGTTATATTTGGTTGGTTGGGGCACTTTGATTGAGGTATTGTTGCTGTTTTTTGTTTTTATTTATTTATTTATTTTTTGGAGACGGAGTCTCCCTCTGTCGCCCCAGCTGGAGGGCAGCAGCCATCTCCGCTCTCCGCTCTCCGCTCACTACCAACTTCCGCCTCCCGGGTTCAAGCAATTCACCTGCCTCAGCCTCCCGAGTAGCTGGGACTACAGGCACACACCACCACGCCCAGCTAATTGTTTGTATTTTAGTGGAGACGGGGTTTCACCGTGTTGCCCAGGCTGGTCTGGGACTCCTGAGCTCAGGCAATCCGTCCGCCTTGGCCTGCCAAAGTGCTGGGATTACAGGCTTGAGCCACCGCGCCCTTGTTGCTGGATTTTAACCCTCAAGAACTGAGTTGAATTACTTCTCAGTTTATAGTATAACATCAACAGATTGCGCTCTGCGTATTTAAAATGCATTACTATTTACTTGTCTCTCCTCTTTACCTTCCATCCCAGTTCACCCCACCCCTTACATGCCACAATTTGTATTTAATGCGTGGCCTTTAGATTAATTTCTATACATTTACTTACCTCTATATATGTATTTTTAACATTATATAAATGGCATCATGCTGTAAATTATGTACTATTATTTTTCTCATTTAATATTGTTATTTACATCTATTGTTTGTTCCTATATGTAAATCTATGGTTTTTCTTCTGATTACTCTTCTGTGATATGCAGAGCTACATTGTTATTTACCTGTTCTTGTATGATAAATATATGTTACCTCCAATTTTTTTTTAACTCTTTAACTATCAAAATAAACATCTTCATAAATATCTGTGTATACCTGAAGGAGTGTCTCTGGGTATATATGTCCCAGAGTGAATAGGTACTTATGCAATTTTACTAAAATGCTGCCAATTTACTCTCTAAAATAGCTTCACCAACTTACACTCTCAAAAATAGACTACAAGATCTCCATTTTCTACCACATTTAGTAGCCACTGATTTATCCAATGTTCTCACTTTTGGCAATTATATGCATATAAAGTGCCATCTACATGTTTTTATTTACATTTTTATTATGAATTAATGTGAGAATATTGTCAATATTAACTACTTTGAATTTCCTTTTTTAACTTGTTTATTTAAAATCTTTACCCATTATTTTATATTGAGATTCTTTTATAATCTAAATTATTAGACTTTTTCCAGTTAAGGATGGTGCAAATAGTCCAAGGACTAAGGAATTACTCAAAAAATAATTTAGGTATGTCAATGGGGCACAGGAGCCATCCTAGAGAGCTTTCAGTGGCCCAGAGTACAAAATAAATATTGACGAGTACATACTGATTTAAATAAATGATTGAAGCATAGATGAATGGGGGAAATAGGCAAGTCTGTGCACAAGAATTACAAATTATTTATGCAGTTACTGCCCCACTGAGGAGGTGGAGTATAATATCTCTCCACCCTTACATTTGGACTGCTCATAGTTGACTTTCTTCCAAGTACAGGGTGGAAAGTGTGTTGGCCCAGTAGAAAGAGGAGGAAGAGTGACATTACAGTGGATAAATCTGATAAATACCATATCGTTAGGTAATTTAGGTTAGAATCAAGAGTTATAATTTACAAAGTGATATGTACCTTTGATATGATGTGATGAAAACGGCACTTTGTTCTTGTGGTCTTACCCTTTAAAATCCCTAACCCCATCTAATCACAAGGAAAACATCAGCCAAGTCTATACTGAGGGATATTCTACAAAACAACTGGTGAGTACTCCCCAAAATGGATCAGGTCATCAAAAAGAAGGAAGGTCTGACAAACTATCACAGTCTCCAAGATCCTATGGAGACGTTGCTATGGTCTAAATGTGTACCTCCAAAATTTACATATTGAAACTTAATCACCAATGTGATAGTACTAAGAGGTGGGGCCTTAACAAGGTAATTAAGTCACGAGAGAGCTGCCCTTATGAATGAGATTAGCACCTTTATAAAAGAGGTGCCAGGGAGCTGCTTATCATTCCCACCACATGAAGTTGAAGCAAGAGGTGCCATCTTGGAAACAGAGAGCATCTCTCATGAGACACTGCATCTGCTGGCACCTTGACCTTGAACTTCCTAGCTTCAGGAACTGTGAGAAAATTAATTTTTGTTTTCATAAATCACCCAGTCTCAAGTATTTTGTTATAGTAGCACAAAATGACTAAGATAGAAATGATGACTAAATGTAATGTACTATCCTGGATGGGATTCTGGAACAGAAAAAGAACAGTAGACAAAAACTAAGGAAATTTGAGTCAAGTGTGGATTTTAGTTAATAATAAACGTATCAGTGTAGATAACATAGTTGTGACAAATGAACATAAAAATGTAAGATGTTAATAATGGGGGGCCGGCTGCAGGGAATATAGAAACTCCCTGTACTACTTTTGCAACTTTTTAGTCAATATGAAACTATTCTAAAAGTAAGTGTTTATTTTTTAATGCTGCTAATATTTTCTCCTAGCCTGTCAACTATCCATTAATTTTGTCCATTGTGACTTTATTGAACAGAAATTTAGACATGATTGTCTTCGACAAGGGAGATAGTAGTGGAGGTGACATGAAGTGGGCAGGTTTGGAAAGTATTTTAGGGTGTGTTAAATTAGATGTAGAAAGCGAAGAGCAAAAGAAAAGACATTTGGAATGAATTATAAATTTTTTACTTCAGATATATAGTAATTACTTTCTGGAATCTTCATAATCTTTATTGTGATTGTAAATGGTATCCTATTTTGTATTTCAATTACTAAATGTTTATTGCTGTTGCAAATAAGTTCTATTGATTTTGCATATTGATCTTGTTGCAATGTCTTAATCATTCTAATAGTTTGTTGATTATATGGGGCTTTCTTTATAAATGATAATTTATTACAAATACTGAACATTGATCTTCTTCTTTTTATTCACATACATACAATTTATTTTGTATTTAATTAGACAACTCCCAGGACTATTTTAAACAGTAGAAGAATGTTAGAGTTTTTGCCTAATTTCTAATAGTAAAAGGAAACTTTCAAAAATTCTTCATTAATGATAACATTTGATGTTGGCTTATGTTTGTTAATTTGTTTTGCTTTATTTTGCCAATATTGATGGCTGGCAATAGGGGTGATGAAAGACAGCTTTTATATGATAAAGGAAATTTCCTTTATTCCTGTTTTTTATGAACATTTAAAAAATCTCAAATAAACACTAAACATTATCATCAAAAGCTTTGTCTGTATATAGTGAAATGATCATGATAGGGAAGATGGCCGAATAGGAACAGCTCCTGTCTGCAGCTCTCAGAGAGATCAGTGCAGAAGGCAGGTGATTTCTGCATTTCCAACTGAGGTATCTGGCTCATCTCATTGGGACTGGTTAGACAGTGGGTTCAGCCCACGGAGGGCAAGCAGAAGCAGGGTGGAGTGTCGCCTCATCCGGGAAGTGCAAGGGGTCAAGGAACTCCCTCATCCAACCAAGGGAAGCTGTGAGGGACTGTGCCCTGAGGAACAGTGCATTGCAGCCCAGATACTATGCTTTTCCCATGGTATTCACAACTTGCAGACCAGGAGATTCCCTCGCTGCCTATGCCACCAGGGCCCTGGGTTTCAAGCACAAAACTGGGCGGCTGTTTGGGCAGATACCTAGCTAGCTACAGGAGTTTTTTTCCGTACCCCAGTGGCGCCTGGAATGCCAGTGAGACAGAACTGCACACTCCCCTGGAGAGGGGGTTGAAGCCAGGAAGCCAAGTGGTCTAGCTCACTGGATCCCACCCCCACGGAGCCCATCAAGCTAAGATCTACTGGCTTGAAATTCTTGCTGCCAGAACAGCAGTCTGAAGTCCATCTGGGATGCTGCAGCTTGGTGGAGGGAGGGGCATCCACCATTACTGAGGCTTGAGTAGGCAGTTTTCCCTCACAGCATAAAGAAAGCCTCTGGGAAGTTCAAACTGGGCTGAGCCCACCGGAGCTTGGCAAAGGCACTGTAGCCAGACTGTCTCTCTAGATTCCCCTTCTCTGGGTGGGGCATCTCTGAAAGAAAGGCAGTAGCTCCAGTCAGGGGCTTAAAGATAAAACTCCTATCTCCCTGGGACAGAGCACCTGGGGGAAGGGGTGGCTGTGGGTGCAGCTTCAGCAGATTTAAAAGTTCCTGCCTACCAGCTCTGAAGAGAGCAGCAGATCTCCCAGCACAGCACTTGAGCGCTGCTAAGGGACAGACTGCCTCTCCTCAAGTGGGTCCCTGACCCCCATGCCTCCTGACTGGGAGACATCTCCCAGCAGGTTTGACAGACATCTCATACAGGAGAGCTCCGGCTGGCATCTGGCAGGTGCCCCTCTGGGACGAAGTTTCTAGAGGAAGGAACAAGTAGCAATCTTTGCTGTTCTTCAGCCTCCACTGGTAATACCCAGGCAAACAGGGTCTAGAGTGGACCACCAGCAAACTCCAGCAGACCTGCAGCAGAGGAGCCTGACTGTTAGAAGGAAAACTAACAAACAGAAAGGAATAGTATCAACATCAACAAAAAGGACGTCCACACCAAGACCCCATCTGAAAGTCATGAACATCAAAGACCAAAGGTAGATAAATCCACAAAAAATGAGGAGAAACCAGTGCAAAAAGGCTGAAAATTGCAAAAACCAGCATGCCTCTTCTTTTCCAAAGTATCACAACTCCTCACCAGCAAGGGAACAAAACTGGATGGAGAATGAGTTTGATGAATTGACAGAAGTAGGCTTCAGACGGTGGGTAATAAAGAACTCCTCTGAGCTAAAGGAGCATGTTCTAACCTAATGCAAAGAAGCTAAGAACCTTGAAAAAAGGTGAGATCAATTGCTAACTAGAATAACCAGTTTAGAGAAGAATATAAATGAATTGATGAAGCTAAAAAACACAGCACAAGGACTTCATGAAGCATACAAAAGTATCAATAGCCAAATTGATCAAGTGGAAGAAAGGATATCAGAGATTGAAGATCAACTTAATGAAATAAAGCATGAAGAGAAGATTAGAGAAAAATAATGAAAAGGAATGAACTAAGCCTCCAAGAAATATCGGACTATGTGAAAAGACCAAACCTACATTTGATTGGTGTACCTGAAAGTGACAGGGAGAATGGAACCAAGGTGGAAAATACTCTTTAGGATATTATCCAGGAGAACTTTCCCAGCCTAGCAAGACATGCCAACATTCAAATTCGAGAAACACAGAGAACACCACAAAGACACTCCTCAAGAAGAACAACCCCAAGACACATAATTGTCAGGTTCACTGAGGTTGAAATGAAGGAAAACTTTTAAGGGCAGCCAGAGAGAAATGCTGTGTTACCCACAAAGGGAAGCCCATCAGACTAAGAGCAGATCTCTCTGCAGAAACCCTACAAGCTAGAAGAGAGTGGGGCCAATATTCAACATTCTTAAAGAGAAGGATTTTCAACCTAGAATTTCATATCCAGCCAAACTAACCTTCATAAACAAAGGAGAAATAAAATCCTTTACAGACAAGCAAATGCTGAGAGATTTTGTCACAACCAGGCCTGCGTTACAAGAGCTCCTGAAGGAAGCACTAAACATAGAAAGGAACAACCAGTACCAGCAACTGCAAAAACATACCAAATTGTAAATACCATAGACACTATGAAGAAACTGCATCAACTAACGGGCAAAATAACCAGCTACCATCATAATGACAGGATACGATTCACACGTAACAATATTAATCTTAAATGTAAATGGGCCCTGTTTAAAAGGCTTTAAATTAAAATTAAAAGACACAGACTGGCAAATTGGAGACTGGCAAATTGTCTTTAAATTAAAAGATGCAGACTGGCAAATTGGATAAAGAGTCAAGACCCATCGGTGTGCTGGATTCAGGAGACTCATCCCATGTGGAAAGACACACGTAGGCTCAAATTAAAGGGGTGGAGGAATATTTACCAAGCAAATGGAAAGCAGAAAAAAAAAAAGCAGTGGTTGCAATCCTAGTCTCTGATAAAACAGACTTTAAACCAACAAAGATAAAAAGAGACAAAGAAGGGCATTACATAATGGTAAAGGGATTAAAGCAACAAGAAGAGCTAACTATCCCAAATATATATGCAACCAATACAGAAGCACCCAGATTCATAAAGCAAGTTCTTAGAGACCTACAAAGAGTCTTAGACTCCCACACAATAACAGTGGGAGATTTTGACACCAGCCAAAATTGACAAAAGCCGAAATTGACAAATGGGATCTAATTAAACTAAAGAGCTTCTGCACAACAAAAAAAACTATCATCAGAGTGAACAGGGAAGAAAATTTTTGCAATCTATTCATCTGACAAAGGGCTAATATCCAGAATCTACAAAGAACTTAAACAAATTTACAAGAAAAAAACAACCCCATCAAAAAGTGGGTGAAGGATCTGAACAGACAATTATCAAAAGAAGACATTTATGCAGCCAACAAACATATGAAAAAAAGCTTATCATCACTGGTCATTAGAGAAATGCAAATGGAAACCACAATGAGATACCATCTCATGCCAGTTAGAATGGCAATCATTAAAATGTCAGGAAACAACAGATGCTGGAAAGGATGTGGAGAAATACCAATGTTTTTATACTGTTGGTGGGAGTGTAAATTAGTTCAGCCATTTTGGAAGACAGTGTGGTGATTCCTCAAGGATCTAGAACCAGAAATACTATTAGACCCAGCAATCACCTTACTGGGCATATACCCAAAGGATTATAAATCATTCTACTATAAAGACACATATGTTTATTGCAGCACTGTTCACAATAGCAAAGACTTGGAACCAACCCAAATGCCCATCAATGATAGTCTGGATAAAGAAAATGTGGCACATATACACCATGGAATACTATGCAGCCATAAAAAAGGATGAGTTCATATTCTTTGCAGGCACATGGATGAAGCTGGAAACTATCATTCTCAGCAAACTAACACAAGAACAGAAAACCAAACTCTGCGTGTTCTCACTCCTAAGTGGGATTTGAACAATGAAAACATGGACATGGGGAGGGGAGCATTACACACCGGGGCCTGTTTGGGGTGGGAGGCTGGGAGAAGATAGCATTAGGAGAAATACCTAATGTAAGTGACAAGTTGATGGGTGCAGCAATCCACCATGGCACCTGTATACATACCTATGTAACAAACCTGCACATTTTGCACGTGTATCCCAGAACTGAAAGTATAATAAAAAATTTTTTAAAAAACACACACACAAAAAAAGAAATGATCACATGATATTTCCCCTACAGTCCATTAGTGTGATAAATTTTGTTACTACATTTTCTGATGTTGATTGTCCTTTCATTCCTTAGATAAATCCTCTTTGATTCATGGTCTGTTTTTAAAAATATGCTGCTAAATTTTGTTGGCAAATTAATATTTAGAAAATTTTAATCTATGTTTGAAAGAAATTAAGCATAGATTACAATTTCATTTTCTTACGGGGTTTTCACTAGTTTTGATACCGTGCTGGATTTTTTTTTTAATTTTCCCTTTAAAATTTATTCTTTATTCTTCTCCTTCCTGCTCTGTGTCATGAAAGGTACTGAATGGGTTCCCTCCAGAGGTTCCTTTGCCCCTGGCTTTTGGTAAAGTTTAGTCAATGATCTATTTTTTTTAACTTTTATTTTAGGTTCCTGGGTACATGAGCAGGTTTGCTATATAGGTAAATAATGTGTTATGGGGATTTGTGTACAGATTATTTCATCACCCAGGTAATCATAGTACCCCATAGGTAGTTTTTTAATCCTAAACCTCCTCTCACCTTCTCAAGTAGGCCCCAGTGTCTGTTCCCTTTTTTGTGACCATATGTACTCTATATTTAGCTACAACTTACGAGGGAGAACATGCAGTACTTGGATTTCTGTTCCTGTGTTAGTTTGCTTAGGATAACGGCCTCCAGCTCCATCCATGTGGCTGCAAAGAACATCATCTCATTCTTTTTTATGGCTGTGTAGTATTCCATGGTTTACATATACCACATTTTCTTTATCCAGTCTACGATTGATAGCCATTTAGGTTAATTTCATGTCTTTGCTATTCCAAATAGTGTTGCAATGAATATACACATGCATGTGTCTTTATAGTAGAATGATTTGTATTCCTTTGGGTATATACCTAATAATGAGATTGCTAAGTTGAATGGTAAGTCTGTTTCAAGTTCTTTCAGGTATTCCCAAACTGCTTTCCACAATGGCTGAAATAACATTCTCAGTGTATAAGCATTCCCTTTTCTCCAAGTACTGCATGTTCTCCCTCGTAAGTTGTAGCTAAATATAGAGTACATATGGTCACAAAAAAGGGAACAGACACTGGGGCCTACTTGAGAAGGTGAGAGGAGGTTTAGGATTAAAAAACTACCTATGGGGTACTATGATTACCTGGGTGATGAAATAATCTGTACACAAATCCCCATAACAGCCTTACTAGCATCTGTTATTTTTTGACTTTTTAATAGCCATTCTGATGGTTTGAGATGGTATCTATTTCTGGCATGAGACTTAAGAGCAGGAGTTGAGTGAAGTCTGAGTCTTACTCCCCCGAAATCTCTGTTAGATTGTAGAATTTGATACATCTCCTTACCAAAAGTTTCAGCTCCACTTTGTATTTTTCCAATAATTTCCTCAAATTTCTCCTTTAGGCTGAAGAGTGGTATTAGTTGCTTCTGTTGTAAGCCTGGATAAAAACTATTCCCTCTTGATTTTCCTAAAGCCAGCCAATACCATTGTAGAGTGTCCCTTCATTGAAATCTCCATAGTCCCCCAGTGTGGGCATGTCAGCTGTTTCCTACTGGGAACCTGACTGATACAGATATCAAAGTTACACTGACTTCAAAATGTGAGTTGTGCATCTTCTTTTCTTTCCTACTATAAGATATAAGTTGGTACAATGGATACATATTTTTTGACAGTTTGGTAGAACTCTCCTATAAAATTATAGTTTTAGGGCAAGGATTTAGTGGTAGAGAATAATGTGTACAAATTTTCTATTTCTATGTTAATTTTAGAGTATTATGCAAAATAGATATTGCAAAAATATCTAATTAGCATTTCAAGTTATTGGCATTTAGCAGTTTATAATATTCTTTTGAATATCTTTCACACCTGTAGCTATATTCCCTTTTCTTTAATATTTTATTTATATGTTCTCTCTCTTCTAGTAAGGTTGAAAAAACTTTAGCTTTTCAATGTCATTTCAAACAGTTTTTAAATTCTTTGGCTTTCTCTGTCATTGGGTTCATCCATGACCTTTATAACTTCATTTTCCTGATGTACATGGTAAAATAGATAAATGCATTTAAATTATGAGTGAAATATGAAGTAAGGAGATAAACTTTTATGCATTGTTTGGGAAAAATGTCTCAAGCTTCCTAAAATGATCAAAACATCTAACAAAGTATTGCCACTATGGATGTTACAGATATATAAATGTTCATCACTGTATTTTTTTAATCCTTGATTTTGGAATGTTTGGATTAACTGATAACACGTGAATGAGAAAAGGCATTTAATTAAGCTGCAAAGATATTACCAAGGCAACTTGCAAAGTATAATTATAATCATCCATTCTGTTTAGTAGCACCTTAGGTGACTCTTTAGATATCCTCAGCCTCATCTGTCTTCATTGGCCGCCACCATAACAGCAGACTCTGAGTAGCTACTCAGAATTCTGCTGAGGCTGAGCAAGCCACGTGTCTGAATTCAATATATCACTTCCAGACTTGAAGGAAACACCCGACTACAGGGCTTTCCTGGTAGCTACCAAAGCAGTCCAGTAATAAAATCTAGTTTATTTGGAGGAATTAATTCCCTGTGGAATGCAATTTATTTAATGAAACAGAGAAGGGGACAGAGCTAGCATATAAATTTATCTCCCTCCCTCCAACAGAATGTGTGAGGCATTTTTTTAATACAGTTTGTTTAGTGACAGTCTTGATAAAAGGGGCCTTACTGAGTGACCATCTGTGCCTCCTTGCAGCAATTTGGAAACACAGTAACTTATCACCTTGCTATTGCTGTCCAACTGACCCTGCCTGCTTCCCTATCCTTCACTCTCACTAGCCTGAGACTGCACTTCTCAACTAAGCTTTGGCACTTATGTGTTTTGCTTTGTTTTAAGATTCTGTTCTCCAGGGAACAGATCTATATCAATCACTTAGCATCTAACAAGAAACCCTATGTGAAAGAGGACTTACTCTCCACTTTGGAAAAAAGAATTATTCACTTTCTAGTGGAAAAAAAATGACAGTTTTGGAGATTCATGATTTTGAGATACTTTTTTCCCTCTCTCAGCTTTGGCAATGCGGAAAGTGAAATAGCAAGAAGTTTGGACCAGTCCTGGCCTGTGGTCTTCCCAGTTATGTCACCTTATATCCCCATAACCAAGTTTCCTGGACAGGTATGGAGCTTCTAAACAATTCAACCATGATTATCTTAGATTTCTTTTCTACCTTCTAGGAAAAGCCCCACGTTTCCAAATAAATACAATATTCTTAAGTAAAATGATTTCCTGAGAGTAACTCTTCTCATCTTTTTTTGAATCCTGAAAAGATTCCTAAAATGTTAACCTTTGTTTCAAGTCACGATAGCCTTGGGAGAAAATATAGTCTCAAGAGGATTTATTCAAATATATTTTTCTGTGTAAAATTGGAACCACAATAAGCCACAGGGAGGATGGCTATATTATGAAATTAGGAAATCAGACAAAAACAAAACTAGTGATGGAAATGTTGTGAAGAAATTGGAATCCTTGTATGTTGCTGGTATAATGTAAAATTGTGCAGCCACTGTGGAAAAAAATTTGATGGTTCTTCAATTAGTTAAACTTAGAATTAGCATAGAGCCCAGCAGTTCCACTCCTGGGTATGTATGCAAAAGAATTGAAAACAGGTGTTCAGGCAAAAACTGGTACACGAATGTTCACAGCAGCACTATTCACAAAAGCTAAAATGTGGAAACAACCCAAATGTCCATCAACTGATGAATGGATAAAGAAAATGTGCTATTTCCATAAAGTGGAATATTTTTTCACCATAGAAAAGGAATAAATACTTATACATGCTACCACATGGATGAACCTTGAAACATGCTAAGTAAAAAGCCAAACATGAGAGGCCACATATGTTCCTATTTACATGAAATGTCCAAAAAAGGCAAATCTATATAGAGAGAAATGCGATTAATAGTTGCCACAAGCTGGAAGGAGAGAGGAATGAGAAGTGACTGCTTAAAGGGTGTCAGGTTTTTTGAAGGGGGTCATGAAAATGTTCTGGAATTAGATACTAGTGATGGTTGTACAACATTGTAAATGCACACTTTGTTATGCATGGTGAGTCTTATGTTGTGTGTTTTACCAGAATAAAAGACAAATAAATAAATAAAATTAATGTATTTATCTGAATCTACCCCACCTGATCTTTACAAGCTCTTGATCCTTTTCTGAAATAATTCCCAACTTGTTATTAAGAGTCCCTGGGGTAGGGGATTAGGGGGAAGAAAAGTAGGTTCTTAAGTGAATCCTATGAATTAATCCTCTTTAATAATTATTCTGTGCCACTACTTTCTTTTCTTTTAACACTGACTGGCTGTGATCATATCTTCTATAGCGATTAATGACAAAAACAATAGCTTTATCACAAATGACCACTGAAGGTGCCAACTCAAATGCTGATAACTGTACTCAGGGTCAGAGGCTACCTTTGTTTTTTTGTTGTTGTTGTTGTTTAATTCACTTATAATCCGCTTCATTTCAAAAATGCCTTGAGTTAACGAATGCCTTTGTCAAGAGCAGTTATGTCTGTGCCCATCATTGCCAGGACTACCTATAAATGTGACTGATGCTTTACAGAGTGATTTCACAGGCAGATTTTAGGAAAATAACTATTTCAGTTTTTACTTGTTCTTTCTTTGGCGACTGTTGACCTAGTTCAAAGACTTGAAACCCGAAAATGACAGAGTGTTGGGAATAACTGTCTCTCCCATTGGTGCACTGGGAAGACATTCATGGAATAGCCACCATCATATGGCCCATTGGCTGTTGGCAAGAATGATGCCAGCTTGTGCCCTAGGGTTTTGCTCCAGGCTTGTCCTGCATGAAGAACCTCTCCACCCTCCTTCATCCCCGCAACACCCCACCCTGCTCTCTTTACAATCTCTCACAATCCTGATAGGCAACAAACGAAAGTGGTGGTATTTAGACAAAAACTTCTAACATGTATATGTGTGAGAAAACTAATTGAGATTTCTTCTGAGCCAAGACTGTGATAAAACAACCCACTATGATAGTGTTTCTGAAACAAAAAACCAGCAAACAACAAAAAAGGATTCTAGGGACTAGTAATCTTTGAGTGTGAATCTGGAATAATATAAACTTCAAGATTTCATATAGGAAGGGAAAATTTGCTTCTCCTAGGGGCACAGTAAATGGAAGTTCTAGGAAGATAAAATGGGGAAATCAAGCTAATCAAAAAATGCTGAGTTTGAATTGAAATTATATACCTTTGCTTAGAGAAATTTTCTGAATTAACGTTCAACGTAATATAGACACAATTACGGAAATTAATAGTACCACCAAACTGGGTTACATTTAAATTTCTAATTCTTTAAGAGGGATCCATTTGAATGGGGATATTATTTTTGTTTTTAAAAAGCCTTCTATCTACTGAAAAATTCTATGTGTAATGTATATATTACACATACCAGATAGCTAACAAATATATTTTCAATGAAAGAATAAAGAGCTAATATTAGACATAATTCTACAAAAATTTCTTATAATTGGGAAACATTCATTTGCTAATTTTCTATAATACAGTTTATTTTTTAAATTTTCAAAACATGAGAAATATTTTTTAGGTTTCTATATCATTTTTGAAAAATATGAGAACATTTTTCTGTCATGATGAACAAAATACTGTGTGAGGATCAAATGACATTGATTTGATCAAGGCAGCTAAATTTTTTTTTAGATGAAAGACTTATTTGGCATTCTAGAAAGTAATTTTATTAGAAGATTGAAGATTCCATAAAAAGTGGTATTGAAAATTAAAAGAAAGGAATGTAAGCTAAATAATGGCAGGATGTGAAAAAAAGTCTAGGCAGAATTAGAGGATTATACATATGAAACAAAAAAGTATGCTGCAATCATAACTATAGCCTACAATGAAAAATTGAATAACTAGCCTATATGTAACAAAGTTACAAATTGCTGATAAGCTGGAAGGAAAAAATGAAAGAGTGTGGTGTTTTGTGAATTAGAAAAGTTTGGTAGGTATAAAGAAATTGATAAACTAAAAATTGTAATAGTCATAATATTAATTCCCTCAACAATTATATTTTTAAAGCTAACATGTGTTGACGTTGACCTTTCTGTTAAATGCTGAAAACGCAAAAACAGAGATGATTTAAAGACCCCTAGGAGTTGACACTCTAGAGATAGAAAAGGATATGTATGAGAAAAGAAAAAAACAATACAATTTGCTAAGTGCTTTTATAGAAGCATGAACAAAGTGTTTTAACAATATAAACTGGGGAATTGTTGGAACTCTCTGATAGAGTTGCCAAAAACATCACTGAGAAATGGTAGCTAAGCAGGATACTAATGATCAGTTGCTATTGACCGGGTCTAGGGAAATGTTTCTGGGCCACAGGTGATAGAGGATGACTGTGGATAAGAACATTGCAAACAGAAGAGAAAAAGAGACTGAAATAAATACCAAGTATTTTAAAGCCAGACTTTCACCACTGTAAGTTTCACAGCCATCGTAGTTCACAATTAGCTGACAAGAAATGAAGTGCATAAGAGCAACATAACATTGCTTTTCTGTAATTTTACCCTTATCATTTCTAATATCATGACATCCAAAGTTATAAAAAGAATTTTGGCATATCTTGGCATTGGCTATAACACTTCCTTTTACTCCTCTGCTCTGGCTCAATCACAAAGCCGATTTGTTCGTTTTCTCTCTAATGCTTCACTAGTCATATCTTTTCAATTTCCACTACAGTGTGAGTGTTGAATGTGTGTGTGTGTGGTGGGGTGCTGATTGTGTCCTGATCACTGTATTAACAAAGAGACAGGTTGGAAGTAGGCAAAATTTGTCTTTTTATGTGTCACTTTGAATTCCACTTTCACCCACTAAGGTATCCTTTCTTGGCCCTGGCATAAAATCTTATTAATAATTTATATTCAAAGCATTCCTTCTACCAAGTAGAATTTATATGCTAAAGGAGGTTAGAATAACAATTCTCCATAATGATATGATTTCAGCATCCACAGCACATGAGAGAGAAAATACCTGGGCGAAGGGAAAGTCTTCAACATATTCCATTCTCCATCATGTTGCAGACAGACATCTATTTCTCCCCAATATATTACAAACTTGAATACAGAGTCCTCTAACTCATAATGAGAGCATTAATGTTTATCACTTTACTTTCTTAAAAAGAGTAATAACATTATTTTAGTCAAAAACTTTATTCTTACAAAGCATTTTTATATACCTTATCTTATTTAAGCCCTGTTTGTTGATGTTGTTTCTGTTATTACTCCCATTTCAGAGATGGAGTAAATGTGGCTCAGTGAGGAATTAAGTGGCTTGCCTCAGGTGATATAAATAGTAAGTGGCAGATCCTAGGCTTGTATTCATACATGTTGTCTTTCAGTTGACTGCCATTCTTTCTCTACCTCTATGCTACCCTGTTCCTTGCTCCCTTAAAAGTTTCTCACCTATGGTTTCAGGGCCCATCCACAGAGATAGTAAGTATGTGTAGGGCCACAGATACGCATTCTTCATATCAGGTATCTTAGATACAAGTAGTATAGGCATCATAACTTAAGAAACAGAGATACAGAAGCTATCTTGGATGAATAAGCAATCAGGGCAGGGCAGAAGGTGGTTAGCCCTCCAATTAGTTAAGGTCAAGCTAAGGTAAAAGCACATCTTAGATGAAACAGACCTTTAGTTCTTCCACCTCTAGACCATCTTGCTGCTGCACTCCAGCCCCCAGGTCATCACAGTGATAGCCACCCCTGCTTTGTAGCACCCAACACAGGTTGGCCTTGCAATGCTCTAAGCTGCCTGCAAAACTTAAATTCTCATTTCCCCAGATTAGAAGGAGGACTACCATTTAAACTTCATTTTATGTTGTATTAACCAAATGGCTTGTATTAGAAGAGAAGTGGAAAGGTGTTTACCCCATGCAATGATTTTCATATTATGGAGTTTTTAAACAGAAAAGATTGTGAAATGAAAATCAGGCGGGCAACAGGACCTTTAGTCACCACAAAATTATTTCACAAAGATAGCCACATATTCTGAAAATGCATAGGGCTACTCTAAAATTGCTGAACAGCTATTACTTAAGAGTCTTATTGTTTTGTTCTTCTGGGATATGTTTTGTATAATTTATGCCACACAAGGCATCTGTAAACAATGACAATTTATGATGTAAACGTTAATACATTTATTTAGAAGTTTTAGCAAAAGGAAGTTTTCATGACCAGACTATGTGTAAAGAAAATGGCTGCACTGCAGATAGAAGTAGGCTGAGGCAAACATCTGGTACAGCATGACACAGCAGGTTTGGAGTGCAGGCACGCAACTCCATGCATTATATAATCATATTTATGTAACTACTTTATGTGAGCTCATACCTGGCTCTGAGCCACTATTATGTGTCAGATGTATAAATACACTGCTGATACTACGGAGAGAGGAGGGAATAAAGCCATGTCCCAACTGCTTACAGTCCCTTGAGTGTTCTTCCAACTGCCTGCCACCTGTTCACCAACTCCCCTTGGACCTCAGCTTGGGTTGGAGCCCGATAATTGGTACAGTCAGCAGTATCCTGAGGTGAGTGAACCCTTGGCCCCCAATGATCCTAAGTCAGCCATGTGGATCCCCTCATGGGTTATGCTACCCAGTGGCAGCTGTGCTGCTAGGATGGGCCCCAGTGGGAACATGGGCGGTGGTGGACAGGTCCCCAGAAACCATGGAGAAGGTGCTGAAGCACTTGGAAGCACACAGTACCAAGAAGGAGAGTGCCTTTGCTGGCAGAGTTGGAAGGGTGTTTTTGACAGGGCTACAGGAAATGCTTTCTCAGTCCTTACGGGATGCAGCACGGGTAAGGAACCTCCCGGGGCAAGCAGAGCACCTGGAGGCCTGGATACACAGCTTGGAATGAGAACTTGGGACTGCTGTTAGTAGGGGCCTGAGCCCAGCATCCCAGCCAGAGACCCCCACTTCATCTGATACTGAGAAGGAAGAACCCCCATTGCGAGCTCACCCAGTAGTCCGTCAGAAAGCAGAACACAAACAGCCACTGGGGCCCCAAGAGTGGGCTCAGGGAACCCCCACCATAACAGAGTATACTTCATATAGTGCCTACAGCCCAATCAAGTTGTGGGTATTAGGTAAACAGTGTCAACAGTGTCCAGGGGAACCCCTACCTGCCTGGATACTTCTCCTTTGGAATGAAGGAGTGATTAGTATCTTTTGCTCCACCTCTGAAATGGAAAAGTTGGTTTCCATCACAACTCACCCCTCCCTCCTTCAGCAGTTGTAGATGAGCAGGCGGTTAGCACCAGGGCAAGGTGACCACACCCTGCTTGAATGACTGATGGTGGCTATATGGACAGGAATGATGCCAGTGAAATATCAGAAACCGTGAGCAAATGGCAGTCATATACAGATTTGGTGCAAGTAATCCAGGAGGTGGGTATGTGGCAGGCTATGTTCGATCTGGATACCCGAAGGCCAGATGATGAATGCTTTACTTCCCACATGAGGGACCTCGTGTTGGATTCTGTGCCCCCAAGTGCCTTTGGCTTCCTGGTTGCTGTCCTCACCCGTATGTGGAGCACCGCATACACGAAGTAACTACTGCCATGGTGGCCCTCAGGGAAGCAGAAGGCCATTGCTGGGACTGAGGGGTCCACACCATGAAGAAGGGGAACAACCCCTTTCTCAGGGGGCTCCCTCATGTGACAAAAAGGGGCCCCAACAAGTGACACACACACAGATGTGGATTGATTTGATTTTGGCTGGGGTCGACCAGGAGAAAATTTGTAGGCAACCCAGTGAAGTACTATTAACTTTATGGAGGCAATTGTCCCTGGAGCAGCAATTCTGGAAAATGCCTGAAAGGGAGAAGAACAATGTTGCTTGACCCAGTCCTGCCTGGACACTCCAGCTAAAAGACCACTTGAAGGCGGATAGGGCCATAGACTCTTTTGTGTTTGATTAGGGAACTGGCTGAGGTGCCAGCTTGGGTGGACACTGGACAACTAGATGGCCTTAGTCATAGTAATTGCTGCCTAAGGTGGCACCTGTGCCCTTTTAGGAATACAGTGTTGTACCTTTATCCCTGACAATCAACAGAACAAAATGGCAGCTTTGCAGGGGCTGTCACAGAAGATTAAAGCAGTTGAGAACCTTACTGACAACCACCTACAGGCATGGTGGGCATCCCTGGATGTTGGCCTATGCTGGACTCCCTTGGCCTAGGGAGTGGAGTGTAAGGAAAATGGCTGCGCTACAGATAGAAGTAGGCCAAGCCAAATATCCAGTACAGCATGACACAGCATGTTTGGAATGCAGGCGCACAACCCTGAATGTTATATAATCGCATTTACGTAACTACTTTATGTGAGCTCATACCTGGCTCTGAGCTGCTATCACCTGTGAGATGTATAAACACACTGCTAATGCTGTGGAGAGGGGGGGGGGATAAAGCCATGTCCCAACTGCCTATAGTCCCTCGAGTGTTCTTTCAGCTGCCCACCACCCATTCACCAACTCCTTTTGGACCCTAGCATGGGATGAAGCCTAACACTGTGTATTTTAATAGTAAAGAGCACCAGCTTTGGAGACAAGCTGATTCAAATGTCAAACAGTCATCCAGTAGCTGGCTGACAATCATACCTCTCAATCCCTTATCTGTAAAATGAAGATCAAAATACTTGACTTTGAGGAAAAGGAAATGAAATAGATGTAGATACTAAGTCTTCAATAAAAGGTGATTGTTATTGAAGGGCAATACAGTTGATTTCATTACTATGGTAGTTTTGTTCTATAAAGTCACTAAGAACAATGAATCAGCAAATACTGACCCATTGTTCCTAGAAGAAATACAGGATCAGGTTCCTGTGAGACTCTGGTCACATTTTTGCCAACTGATCAAACTGTTTTATGTGTGTTTCAGTTTAAAGACACTGTATTTCATACTTATTATTAATTCATTAACATTGATCTCATGGCCAACAGCCCTGTAATTCATGCTTAAATAATGCAGTTATTTTCTCTCTAAACCATATCACAACCTTCTTGTTCTTAGGAACACTGCACAGCACTTCAGTACTTCTGGCTGGTGGCCATTTTAAGTAGTGAAATCACCAAAAGAATGGCACAAAAGTTCAAAAACAAACAAAGCATGGCACTAAATAGATCGTGAGAAGGACACCTGCTTACAGTATAAGATCTAAAACAAGAAAGAGCATTACCTTGTTCAACCAAGGAACATGCAAATTGGGGGACTGGGAGCATGCTAGGAACATGCACATTGGGGAACTCAAATTTTTTGCCACTCCATACATGTCTGTGAACAACCACAGAAGTGCAGTAAATATTGATTTGAGGATTGAAAATATATTTTAGCAAGTAGGTGAAATCATGAATATGGAACCCAGGAATAATTAGGAGTGACTGTATAACGTTTTAGTTAAGGGCTTGTGGTCTGTAATGACACAGATTGGCTTCACCACTCACAATCTGTACAGTCTTGGGCAAGTAAGTGACTTGTTCTCTTTCACTCTCAGTTTCGTCATCTATGAAATAAATTAATAATAACTGTACCCTCTTAGATTTGTGATGAGAGTAAAATGAGATATAGCCTATATTCAGCTGATACATGTTAAATGATCAAAAAATATGTTACTAATGCAAGGAAGACTAATAAAGCAAAAAGAATTAACTATAGCATAAGTGGAATTTTTAAAACACTTCTCAAAATGCTGGAAGAGGGGGAAAACATTTAACTAAATAATTTAGTTTCCTCTTATTTCCTGTACATAAGTGGGACAAATTTTAGTGACATTTATAAAGAGTATTATATGCTAACATAAAAATGATTTTGGTGAAGTATTAAAAATCAATAATGTCATTTTGAGGGTCTCAACTAAAGTATGAATGTGATAAGTTTAATGGAGCCTTGTGCTAGAATTTCAATTAATGCAAATGGAAGAGAACATTGAACACTTAGTACTAATTTTATTTGCCTAGATTAAGCCAGGAAAAATGAGCTCATGTCTCTAAGGATCTGATCTCAATGTCGAAAAGTAAATACCCGGAAACACAGTCATATGACCTAAAATTTAATCTCTTTTTTATATGCTTTAAATTGTTTCTATTTTTGATAAACCCTAGCTTTTGCTGAAAATCCTAATAAGACATTTTCAAACAACCTTCAAACTGTACAATTTATGTAATATCAAAAGAAAAAAGAGAAAAACTACATTATTAGTAATTAAACCAAGAATTCCTGCTTAAAAACAGTACCTGCTTAACTTATTACTTTTTGATAGAGACAGGGTCTCACTCTCACTTAGGCTGCAGTGCGGTGGCATAACTGTAGCTCATGGCAGCCTCCATCTCCCAAGCTCGCCTAATCCTCCTGCTTCAGATTCCTTGGTAGCTAGAACTACCGGTGTGCACCACCGCACCTGGCTAATGTTTAATTTTATTTTCTGTAGAGACAGAGTCTCCTTACATCACCTAGGCTGGTCTCGAACTCCTGGCCTCAAGCAATCCTCCCACCTCAACCTCCCAAAGTGCTGGGATTACAGGTATGAGCCTCTGCACCCAGTCATTTTATTAAGACAGTACTTGAATTATGCCTTACTTTATTTCACTCAGATGTATTCAACACTCAAAATTTTACCAGAGGTTCATGGGACCCAAGTTAATCATCTCTTCTCCAAGAAGGTGGAGAAAAGTCACTTTAAAATTGTATACCAAAGAAAAACTTATATGCAGCTGATTTTTTCACTGATGAATCTTTTGAAAATAATTTTAAAATAATTTAAATAACTTTTAGGAAATTCAAAGTAAATACTGATATTTTGTAGCTTTTTTGTGGCCGCACTCTCCTTATTGTCTTCCATAGATATTAATTAAAGATGCTGCTTAGAAAAAACAAAAACTACTTCCAGCTTTAACTCGGTTTTTTATATAGGTAGAACTTTGTGGGCTGTCAGTAAACTGGCATACACATTGCATAGACTTTTCCAGTGGAAACTGCACAACCCATTGATTTCAATAAGGAAGACAAAGAAAAGATGAACTGTGCAAAACAAGTCTTCATGTAAGAAATAGGAAGACATCATTCCATCCAGTGATGTTTGATGAGTACTATTTGGAGAAATGATTTACTTCTTTCATAAGCCTATGGCCTGAAGCAAAGGAATATCATTATTTGGGTCAAGTGTCCTATATTGCCACAACCTCTATTCTTGCATATTTCACAGTTCATTATACTCCATAGACATATCATGAGGATTTATCTCAATCACATTACAGAAACATTCAATGACTGGAAATGATTCATTTTTCAAAGATCCATTGGTCACATTACTTGGCTTTAATAGAAATATACAATTATGGTTGATAATGCCGTCTTACACCCCATGATCCAGATTTTCAATATGACACCCTTTGGTGTTTATCTTTGCCATCATCCAGAAGCAGCATCTAATGCCAAGCCTGATCATGCAGAGAATATAAATTTAAAGAGCCATTTCATTTATAACAAACAGACCCAGCTGGAGCACAGCTGCTAAATGGAATGGCAAAGCAAAATTTCCTGCTACCTGGGAAGGTCTAATTATAAAACCACCTAAACAAGCTTTCAAAATCTGTCTGTGAACTACCCAACATCAATATGGGTTTAACTTAAAGAGGTAAATAAAGGTGAAATTATCTGAAGCATGTATTACAGAAGAAATCAGTAATATTTTATAATTTTCTAAAGTCTATATGCTTTAATTGAAGCTGCCTTTGGTTTTAATATCATGTCTTGGTTTTTCTATATGCAGACTTAAAATCTAAAGTGTGGAGTAATCAAAACCAAAAAAAAGTGAATTATAGTATTTTTTGCTCTTCTATCTTAGTGTTCTTCATTAAAGAACAAACAATAAAGGATCAGCAAATACAGGCTGGGCATGGTGGCTCATGCCTGTAATCCTAGCACTTTGGGAGGCCAAGGCAAGCAGATCGCTTGAGCCTGGGAGTCTGAGACCAGCCTGAGCAAGATGGTGAAACCCTATCTCTACAAAAAACACAAAATAAATTAGCCAGGTGTGGTGGTGCCCACCTGTAGTCCCAACTACTCAAGAGGCTGAGGTAGGAGGATCATCTGAGCCTGAGGGGTCGAGGCTGCAGTGAGCTGTGATTATGCCACTGCATTCCATCCTGGGCAACATAGTGAGATTCTGTCTCAAAAAAAAAAAAAATTAGCAAACACAGTATATGAAAACAAAATCTAGAAATTTGAATATGATAAAGTTTCTCATAATAAAGAGAGAAATACATTTACATGTAAAGTCTCTGTGGCATTCTCTAACATTTTTTAAAGTTATGACATAAAATTTCATTGTCACTGTGGTATGTTGTTCATGGTTGTCCTTTTATGAAAAATCAATCTTGGAAAATAAAGTAATCCTTGGTTTACATGATGTTATTCAACATCTTAGCTGCCCAGTATCTACTCATTTTGTATCAGAGACCTCCCAATAGACCAATCCTGGACCCCACAGACTGCAGAGAGGTCCTAAATGAGGAAGAATTGCCAAGTATTTCATTCCCCCAACCCCCGTCTCCTTTAAATAGCTTTATTAAAATTCTAAAACACATACAGTATTCATAAGACAGATGTACATTTTAAGCATTTCCCAGATTGTAAAGGGGTCAATATTTTGGTCTCTGAGGGCAATATCAGTGCATCATAGTAAACAGGGTAGGTATTTCACAGACACTACTTAGAATTGACTGTGGATTTATATTTTTATGATTTATACCAATCTAGGTCATCCATGGAGATTCACCTAGGCTATAACTAAGCCCTGGCAGC
Organism: Pongo abelii; assembly: GCF_028885655.2. Lineage (NCBI taxonomy): Eukaryota > Metazoa > Chordata > Mammalia > Primates > Hominidae > Pongo > Pongo abelii. Next base: position 43,919,803 of record NC_071988.2, read on the forward strand.
AATTGTGATTAATGAACTTGGGAATCCATAGTATTTGAAAGCATAAATTGAATTTGGAGCTTTAATTTTTAATTTATATTGTTTCCTTTCTACTTATCTAATTATTCACATTGTAATGAAAAAAAGATTTAATAATATCACTAAATTCTCACAAGATTTTTTTAATGGAAATGTGCTCTACATAATAAAATTGGGTCTGGGTTTTACCTAAAAATTATCTGAGAAAATGGGGCAATTTAAAGAAAAACCTTATAAAAATCAGACTTGTACAATCTTTCCTCCAGTTGTATAGCATTGTCCATAATTTTATCCGTAATTCTTCCCTGTTTTGCTTTTCTATATTTATAGTTAGGTTTAGTATCTTTCCAACTGAAGCCACATCCTATGGTTAAATAATTCTTCCTGCTTATAGTGGTAATTAGGCTCAAATACCTCCTTCAAAAAATATTCTATGTTATTAAAGCATGTATTTCCAAAAGATCCTAAAAGAATGAACACAAATGTGGTGCTCTTCAAAAGAACTTCCCCAGGGAACCAATGAATAAGTAACATTAGGATAAGAAAGATAAGGCAATACTGTTATTAATGATTAGAGTTTTTGATGTACCTAAGTATCCAGTATTATTATAAGCTATATTATATTCATTTCCCCTTGTAATCCTCACAACAATCTTATGAGGTATACGTTGAATATCCCTGAGCCAAAAATCTGAAATCCGAAGTGTTCCAAAACCTGAAACTTTTTGAGCATTGACACAACAGCACAAGGGGAAAATTCTATGTCTGACCTCATGTGACAGGTCATGTATGTTACTAAAAATTCTGTATAAAATTGCCTTTTGGGCATGCGTATAAGGTATACATGAAACATAAATTAATTTGATTTAGACTTAGGTCCATTTCAAAGATACTAATATCTCATTTTGTTTATGCAAATATTCCAAAATCTCCCAAAATTTAAAGTTCAAAACACGTCTGGTCCCAAGTATTTCAGATAAGAGATACTCAACCTGTATTATTTTCCAGGTATGGTAACTAATGGACAATATGAATGAATTACCTATTAAATTTGCCTACTAAATTCTCTATTAGGCTATCATTCTGGTGTGATTTATTCTTAGATTCTTTAGAGTAGGTTTGATGCCTGTTCAAGAAGAGGCATTTCTAAAACAGGGGTTGTTAACTTCAGAATTTTATGGTAGGATCTGTGGTAGGCCTTCATTGTGTTAATGAACCCAGTAGAATGTTATCCTAAATAGTGTGAGTGCATACATGGATTTTTCTCATAATTGCATCCATAGTTTTTATGCTATCTACAAAAAGATTCAAGAATAATAACACCACCACCATCAATGAAAAGTTTAAGAACCAGTGTTTTAAGAAGTGATGAAAGAAAGAGCAAAAATGGTGGAGTAAGGATATTTGAAAGATTGCCTCTTTATACAACTAATAAAATAACCGGCAAAAATTTATAACAATAAACATTTCCAGGACTCTGAAAATTAACCAGTCTTGCAGTAATCCAAAGAATGAGGAACATCTAGTGAAAAAAAAGCAGCCGAATCTTAGTAAGAACAGTGAGCATGTGGCATTTTTCTCTTACTCTATCCCTACCCCTACCTCCCATTCCCTACCATCACATCAGCCTTAAAAATGACAGCCAGCATCCCCAGTATTAGAGGGAGCTGAACAGGGATGGAACACTTCAAGGTCTCATTCACCAAGAAAAGTCATTATTTGGTAGGGCGTGGTGGCTCACACCTGTTATCCCAGCACTTTAGGAGGCTGAGGTGGGCGGACCACCTGAGGGCAGGAGTTTGAGACCAGCCTGGCCAACATGGCAATACCCCGTCTCTACTAAAAATACAAAAATTAGCCAGGCATGGTGGTGTGCGCCTGTAATCCCAGGTATTCAGCAGGCTGAGGCAGGAGAATCACTTGAGCCTGGGAGACGGAGGTTGCAGTCAAAACAAGATCGTGCCACTGCACTCCAGCCTGGGCGACAGAGGGAGACTCTTTCTCAAAAAAAAAAATAATAATAAAATAAGGAAAAAAAGAAAAGTCATTATTTGCCCCATCTAGTGGTTCCCTGGAAGACTGCACTCAAAAGTTGGACCTCTGTTGAACTTGTCCTGTACTAAGCTTCTCCCCAGGAGTTGTCAAGTGTTTTAGGATCACCACAGTCTGAAGCAACAAATAACACTTAACACAAACAATAGACTAACCCAAAATGTTTAAGATGAAAAGTTGTGAAATGAGATGTCCCTAGGGGTTTTGAAAAGCTCTAAAATATTTCTGGGAATATAGAAGACCCACATACAATGTGTATGTAGTGTGCATACTCAGAAAAAACCTGAGAAGGTTCTAAGTTCTCACCTCTGATTGATCTTGAGGTTCTGTAAGCAGAAAATGATGGCAAAAGAAGAGTAGCAAATTGACTGACTTAAGTGTAGAAGGTGGGCTCCAACAAACACACAGAGCCCCTAGAGAGAGAAATTATAGAATCACTGCTTCCAGATGTTTAAAGAAATCTCTGTTCATTCATTAGCCGCCTCCAATAAGCTAACTGAGTAGAGACTTGTGGCAACATATAATAAAGATATTGAATTAACATAATTAGTTTAGAAAAGTCACTAAACAACCACCAAAACAAGCAGTAGCAACAACAACAAATCCTAGGGAATACAAAAACTCGTATTTTCTGAGTTATGTTATTGTAAATGTCTAGTTTTCAACAAAAAATTGTAAAACATGCAAAGTAACAGGAAAGTATGTGTAAGGACAATGGCTGCACTCAAGTTAAGGCCAAGGTACACATCTGGCACAGTATGACACAGTAGGATTGGAGCACAGACATACAATCCTGTGCATTATATAATCACAACTATGTAGCCATAATATGGGAGGGCTCATCACCTGACCCTGAGCTACTATTGTCTGTGAGGTGCATAAATGCAGCACCGACAGTGTGAGTGAGTTGCTGAATAAAGCCATGTCCTACCTATCTGTGGTCTCTTGAGTGTTCCTTCAGCTGCCTGCCTTTTGCCCACCAACTCCCCTTGGACCTCAGCTTGGGCTGGAACCTAACAGTATGGATCATACACAGAAAAAATCATGACGAGAAACTGTCCCTGATGAATCCCAGATCATGAAATTACTAGATGTATTAGTCAGAGTTCTCTAGAGGGACAAAATTAATATGATACATGTGTATATAAAGGGGAGTTTATTAAGGAGTATTGACTCACACAATCACAACGTCCCACAATAGATCATCTGCAAGCTGAGGAGCAAGGAAGTCAGTCTGTGTTCCAAACCTGAAGAACATGGAGTCCAATGTTCAAGGGCAGGAAGCATCCAGCATGAGAGAAAGATGTAGGCTCAGAGGCTAAGGCAGTCTAGCCTTTTGACATTCTTCTGACTGCTTCTATTTTGGCTGTGCTGACAGCTGATTAGATTGTGCCTACCCAGATTGAGGGTGGGTCTGCCTTCCTCAGTTCACTGACTCAAATGGTAATCTACTTTGGCAACACCCTCACTGACACACCCAGGAAAAATACTTTGCATTCTTCGATCCAATCAAGTTGACACTCAGTATTAACCATCACACTAGACAAAAACTTAAATTAGCTATTTTAAATATATCTTTAAATATCAAAGACCTAAAGGCAAATATGTCTAGAAAACTAAAGAAAATTATGAAAACTAAGTAAAGAATATTAATAGATAGAAACTATAAAGGGAAACCAAGTAGAAATTCTATACTTGAAAAGTACAACTTAAATAAAAAATTAATAAAGGATTAACAGCAGATTTTATCAGGCAGTAAAAATAATCAACAAACTTGAAGATAGGTCACTTGATATTATCCACTCTGTGACACAGAAAGATAAAATAATGAAGAAAAATGAACAGAGCATCAGAGACTTGTAGAACACTATTAAGTCTGGAAAAATACAAATAATAGGAGTACCAAAATGAAAGAAAAGAAAGAAAAGCTCAGAAATAATATTTAAATAACAGCTAAAAACATTCCAAATCTGATTTTTAAGAATTAGTCTACACATCTAAAAAGCTCAATGAACTCTGAGTACAGTAAACTCAAAGACAGCCTCACCTAGATACATTATAAGCAAACTTGAAAGTCAGAGACAATGAGAGAATATTGAAAGTAGTAAGAAAAGTTACTCATCATATACAAAGCATCCTAAATAACATGAACAGCTGATTTCTTACCAGACACCATGAAGGATGTAGCATGACATATTCAAAGTGCTGAAAGAAAAGAAAAATAACTATCAGCCAAAACATTGTTGTTGTTATTATTATTATTATTATTATTGTTATACTTTAAGTTCCAGGGTACATGTGCACAATATGCAGGTTTGTTACATATGTATACATGTGCCATGTTGGTGTGCTGCACCCATTAACTCATCATTTACATTAGGTATATCTCCTAATGCTATCCCTCCCCCCATCCCATGAGAGGCCCCAGTGTGTAATGTTCCCCACCCTGTGTCCAAGTGTTCTCATTGTTCAATTCCCACCTATGAGTGAGAACATGTGGTGCTTGGTTTTCTGTCCTTGTGATAGTTTGCTCAGAATGATGGTTTCCAGCTTCATCCATGTCCCTACAAAGGACCTGAATTCATCCTTTATTATGGCTGCATAGTATTCCATGGTGTATATGTGCCACATTTTCTTAATTCAGTCTATCATTGATGGACATTTGGGTTGGTTCCAAGTCTTTACTATTATGAATAGTGCCACAATAAACATACATGTGCATGTGTCTTTATAGCAGCAAGATTTATAATCCTTTGGGTATATACTAAGCAATGGGATGGCTGGGTCAAATGGTATTTCTGGATCTAGATCCTTGAGGAATCGCCACTCTGTCTTCCACAATGGTTGAACTAGTTTACAGTCCCACCAACAGTGTCAAAGTGTTCCTATTTCTCTACATCCTCTCCAGCACCTGTTGTTTCCTGACTTTTTAATGGTCACCATTCTAACTGGTGTGAGATGGTATCTCATTGTGGTTTTGATTTGCGTTTATCTGATGCCCAGTGATGATGAATATTTTTTCATGTGTCTGTTGGCCGCAAAAATATCTTCTTTTGAGAAGTGTCTGTTCATATCCTTTACCCTCTTTTTGATGGGGTTGTTTGATTTTTTCTTGTAAATTTGTTTAACTTCTTTGAAGATTCTAGATATTAGCCCTTTGTCAGATGGGTAGATTGTAAAAATTTTCTCCCATTCTGTAGGTTTCCTGTTCACTCTGATGGTAGTTTCTTTTGCTGTGCAGAAGCTCTTAAGTTTAATTAGATCACATTTGTCAATTTTGGCTTCTGTTGCTGTTGCTTTTGGTGTTTTAGTCATGAAGCCCTTGTCCATGCCTATGTCCTGAATGGTATTGCCTAGGTTTTCTTCTAGGGTTTTTAAGGTATTAGGTCTATTATAACTCTAAGTTGATGGGAACACAACATATAAACATATAATTTGTGAAAATAATAACATTAAAGGAGGCAGGAAAATAAAATTATAGAGAAGCAGAATTTTTATGTTACTTAAGTTACTGTTAATAAGAACTAGATTTTTATAAATAAAGAGATTAATGGTTATTCCCAGGGCAATCACTACAAATATAATTCAAAAACTAGAGTAAAGGAAATGGCAAAGCAATTAAAAATGGTGTAGTGGTATAGTGAAAAGTATTTAATATAAAAAGGGGCAGTAATGGAAAAATTGAGAAACAAAAATCATGCAGGACAAATGGTAAAATTGCAGACACAAGTCTTAACTAATCAATTATTACATTAAATATAAATCGATTAAACTGTCTAATTATTAATAAAATGCAGTGATTGGCCAAATAAAAGAAACAACATTCTCCAACTATATGCTACATATAAAAGACATACTTAAGATTAAAAAGACATACTTAAGATTAAAAAGACACAGGCTGAGTGTGGTGGCTCACGCCTGTAATCCCAGCACTTTGGGAGGCCAAGGCGGGTGGATCATGAGATCAGGAGATCAAGACCATCCTGACTAACACAGTGAAACCCCGTCTCTACTACAAAATATGCAAAAAATTAGCTGGGCGTGGTGGCTGGCGCCTGTAGTCCCAGCTGCTCGGGAGGCTGAGGCAGGAGAATGGCATGAACCTGGGAAGCAGAGCTTGCAGTGAGCCCAGATCGCACTACTGCACTCCAGCCTGGGTGACAGAGCGAGACTGTCAAAAAAAAAAAAAAAAGATTAAAAGACACAAAAACATTTAAAATAAAATAATGGAAAAATATAGTCTATAGAAATGATAACCAACAAAAAGTTGGAGTGCCTAGACTAATAGAAGACAAAATAGACTTTAAGAAAAAAGTTGTTAGTAGAGATAAAAAGGATATTTTATACAGATAAAACAGTCAATACACTAAGAATTTATACCAATTATAAATGTATATGCATCGAACAGCATAGCCTCAAAAGACATAAGAGATAGAAATTTAAAAATAACAGTTGGAGAATTCAGTACTCCACTTTCAGTAATGGCTAGAACAACTAGAAAGATCAGCAGAGAAATAGATTTGAACTATACTATAAACCAACTAGACCTAATAGACACATATAGAATATTCCAACCAACAACAGTAGAATTCACATTCTTTTCAGGTGCACAATGAACATGTCCAGAAGAGCATTATTGGAACAGAAGAGCATTATTTCATACTGGAAATAATTATTGAAACAGAACAGCATTATTTCATATTTCAAGTATGAAAAAAAACCAGAACATCTGTCAGCCGATGAATGAATGAACAAAATGTGGTATATGCATATGATGGGATATTATTCAGTTATAAAAAATAAAGTACTGATCCATACTACAACATGAATAAACCTTGAAAATATTATGCTTAGTGAAAGAAGCCAGACAGATATTCTGTATAATTTTATTTATGTGAAATGTACAGAATAGAGCCAGACACAGTGGCTCATGCATGTAATCCCAGCACTTTGGGAGGCTGAGTTGGGTTTGTCACCTGAGTTCAGGAGTTCAAGACCAGCCTGACCAACATGGAGAAACCCTGTCTCTACTAAAAATACAAAATTAGCCATGAGTGGTGGCACATGTCTGTAGTCCCAGCTACTTGGGAGGCTGAGGCAGGAGAATCACTTGAACCTGGGAAGCAGAGTTTGCAGTGAGCCGATTATCATGCCATTGCACTCCAGCCTGGGCTACAAAAGTGAAACTCTGTCTCAATAAATAAATAAATGTACAGAATAGACAAATCTACAGACATAGAAAAAGTTCTTTTTCAGGTGATGAATATGTTCTCAGATCAGATAGTGGTGCTAGCTGTACAACATATGAATATACTAAAACCTACTGAATTGTACATTCTAAAGGAGTGAATTTTATGGTATGTGAATTATGTATCTTTTTTAAAAAGGAAAGAAGCGATGTTCTAGAACTAGTTTATCATCTGAAACTTGATGCAATAGCACCACAAGGTATCCTGGCTAGTGCTTAAAGGCTTTTCAGATCACAATTTACATTGGCTAGCCTTAGATGGTATTATTACTCCATGAAGAGTTCTAGGATGTCCAACACCTAACACAAATCAACATTGTTTAAAACAGTTGTTAACAGGAACATAAAGTCATAGCATAACAGACAGACAGAGTATTCAAGATATTAGAATTATAATCCATATAAAAATGACAACTCTAAATTTTAATGTTAATGTCATATTAAATTTATATCACATTGAATTTATAAAGCTACGTTATTCAGTATAAACTCTTCTCTTTTAGTTGACCTTTCATTAAAGAATACAACAGAAAGGCACTATAATGTATGGAAAGGACTAAGAAAACTAGAGTATTTAAGTAAAATTCTATAACCTTAAGTAAGTTGTTTAACCTCTCCTAGCATCAGATTCTGCGTAAATGGCTCTATTCTCCAGTTTTATATTATGGACAAATAAGGTAACATATATAAAAGTACTTTGTAAAATGGGAGGTCAATTTTTCAAAAATTTATTATTGTATCAAACATGCAGGTTATTAATAAATTAGCATTCATGTCACCCTCAGTGATGGGTCAAGTATACTACAGGTCTCTCTCCCTTTGAGATTTATAAATTAAATACAAAATGTAATTCCAGGCCTTCAGTTGTTTTTAATCTGACAGAAAGTGTCATTCTGGTTTTGCTAATGGGTGCAAGTATTCTACCATTTGTTTGCTTTTTGGATTGCTTTAATAATTTTTCATGATTTTGCTCTATTTTTCTGCTTATTTGCATACCTGAAAATTCTTGATGGGATGCCAGACATTGCAATTTTTTCTTATTGGGTGTAAGATACATTTGTATTACTAGAAATATTTTTGAGTTTGTCCTGGAACATAGTTGATTAACGTGGAAACAGTTTGATCCCTGTGTATCTTGCTTTTAAACTATTTGCACTGGAATGGAACAAAGTGTCGCAAAAGCCTGTTTCACATGCCCTCTGATGGCCTGTGAATTATGCCATCTCTCACTCTAGCTGATAGAAACAGGGACTATTAGCGCATGTTCCAGAGATTTTTACTCTAATCCTTCGGATGATTCTTTTCCCCAGCCTTGGATCATTTTCTCACATGCTTGTGATTATCAGTATACATCTAAAGGCTGGTGGTGGACTGTCTCCGGATGGCTAGAGTTCTTTCTCTGCTAGCTTTTCGCTCTCTTTTCCTTTTCCTACAAATGCCTGCCCACTCTGGCTCACTCAGAATCCCAGCTCTGTCTTGTCAACCGAGAGAGATGGCTAGGATCTGCTTAGCTTCTCCCTCCCTACATTGCAGCCAGCAAACTTTCTGCATGTGGCAAGACTGGGCAGTTGCAAGGTTGATCATGTTTGCTTCCCATTGCTCTGAGATCACTCTCTTTCATTGTCTGATTTCCAATGTCTTGAGACACGTTCAGATGGGAGACTAAATTCTTTCCCTATTACTTCCTCTTGGCTAGAAACAACAGTACTTCGATATTAATGTTTTCATTTTATTGGTTTTATGGCCTGTTTGTATCTAATTTGTCATTTTAATTATATGGTTATGTAATGCCTATGAGCATAAGGAATGTATCAATGCTTTAATGTTTTTGACAAACCTAATACAATAACTAAAGTTACCCACAGGATAGGAGTTGGGGGAGGAAGATATTGTTGTTCCTTAAAAGGTATCTATATATTACTTAAATTGTGCAGCACTGTTCTAGTTTGAAGCAGAATATGGTCTCAGTGTGTTTTAGCCTTGAATTACTTTTTGTTTTTAAAATGACTCTTTTTCTTTTCGTCTTTGCTATTTACCTTGGAATACCTTCCTACGATATTTTACTTTTGTGGCTCTCATGATACAGACATGGACTTTTCTCTCTCTGGTATATACCATCTATAAATCCTAGGATTTTTTACTCACAGAGGCTGGGCATTAAGAGTACACACCAGATTTAATAGATAGTGAAAATTCTGGGATGATTGATGGTATTCAGAACCAGAAGAACTTGGATGTGTAGAAAAAACATCAATATCAGGAAAGCAGGGAAGCCCCAGTGAAGATCTCACACTTAATTGTTTTATTCCTGCTCCTCACCCTTGGTAGTTTTCATGGCACCTGCAGGTGATGGAAATGAAGAAAGATAGATAAAATATTTAATCATCAAAGCTTATAAAACTTGTGTGAAAGTTTGCTTCACTGATTCAGGCTTAAGACAGGACATTATCTACTTCAATTAGATTGGAATACCCATGAGGGCAGTAACCACATATATCTTGTTTACAGTTGATTCCAACACTAAGAACAATGACCAGAACAATTGCTCAGTAAAGACTGTATTTATTTATCTCGTTATTTCTAGTATATTCAGCGTATAAGTGTAAGAGTCAGATCAAGATATCGGTATCTGTAAAGCACAGCTGTAGCAACTGGCAGATGTAGTAACTGAACTCTAATTCACTACAGTTGCTTACATTAATTATTGGAAGACATAGACTAGAACTTCCAGGAGCAAATAAATCATCTGTCTTTATTTCTTATTACATTCTTAGAGCCTAGCACATACATAATACACACTCAACAGCAATGAAAAAGAAGTTATTCTGTAAAATATGAGATGGCAATGAACTGTCATTCATTCTGTAGGGTGGCTGAGGAAGCTGTCCTTTAGTGCAAGGTATCAGAGAGATTCAAGTAGGACAGTCTAGAATGGAAATCAAACATACAATGTTTGGAGCCAAATAGAGTTGTGGTATAACAGGGGAGAGAACAATTTTATCATTTACGTAGGTAGTGTTTATCTAACCCAATGCTTGTTTTTATTTAACTTTATCCAGTACGCTCTTCATCATCCTATACATTCTTTGAAATACATTTAATTTAAATTCTTCCCTTTAAAGTGCTGGTTATTCTCTACAGTGATTGAAAAAGTGACCTTGAATAAGCCACTTAAATTTTTGATGCCTTATGTAGGCCTCTCCTATTTTGCTTACTAGGATTGTATGAGTATTAATATTTGAGATGCTCTAGCTGGCATTTGGTCTGGCCAAAAAGCCAAAATGGCTTTGATAGTTGATTAAATTCCAGTGACAGTCACAGTGAGGAGAAGGAAAAAGGAATGCAAACAGTGCAGCAGTAGAATTTCAGGAAAGAAAATGACGAGTCAAAAATTATGTTAAATTATAAAAGATATTTTGGAAAGAATAAGAGCAGCTCCTCCATCTCTATTACCATTTAATAATTCATTAATTCATTGATTCAACAAATACTTGAATTTCTGCTCTGTGACAGGTACTTCTCAAGGTAACTTGTCACATCAGTGACCAAACGATTCCAGCTGTCATTGTTCCTTCTTACATTTTATCAGGAATGGGGGCAGATAGAAGTGAAGACAAAAAATGAGCAGTAGGCATAATAAATAAGTTACATCATACAATTTTATACAGTGATACATGCTTTGAGAAAAAGAAAAATGGTGGAGCCCAGTAAAAGAGTTTAAAGGATGGTAAATGAGGGATCTGCTGAGTGCAGTTTTAGTAGGTGAGATTTGATCAAGGACTTAAAGAAACTGAGGAAGGTAGCCAAACAGATGTCTGTGGGAAGGCCTGCTAGGTTGAAACAACAGCTAAAACCAAAGTCCAAGCCTGGAATGCCCCCATTGCATTTTTATGTCCCAGTGAGACTTACACAGAATGATTAACAGGGACAAGTATTGAAGACAGAGTTAGAGAGAAAACAGGGGGACATATTATGGGCAGCCTTTTAGGTCATTGATTGTGGCTTTTACCCTACACAGAATGAGCAACAATGCATGTAGTTGAGCAGAGGAGTGAGCTGATCTGATTTTGGCTTTTGAAAATTTACGCAGACTGTAGTTTTGAGAATAGACCATGCAGTAGGTGGGGCAAAAGTAAAAGCAAGTACATCTTTTAGAAAGCTTTTGCAGTAATTCATGTGAGATGCAATGGTTTGGGCCAGACTGGTAGCAATGCGGATGGTAAAAAATCATTAGATTGCAGATATATTTTAAAGGTTATTAAAGGTTATTAGCCTTTATGGAAGAATTGGCAAATATTAATAGATTAGGTAGAGGCTGTAAAGAGAGTCAGAGATGATTCCAAGGTTATTGATCTGAGCATCTATAGGGATGGAGTTGCCATTAACCAAGAGGAGAAACGCTGCAGATAGAGAAGAGTTAGATTATTGTTACTACCTAAATTATCTGCCCATCTCGAGTTTTGCCTCCTTTCAACTCTCAACTTTTTAAGCAGAAAACCTGACTGAGTCCTAAGCTAATTAAAAAAATTCATTAGATCACCATCTCTTTTAGGATAAAGTCCAAACTTCTTGACCTGATTTCATTTTTTATATTTTGTCTCTCCCTATTCTTTTTCCTCCCATGTTTCCTACCCTCATCACCACACTGACTATTAGTCAAGTAATACCTAACATATTAGATATACTATCTTTCCATCTCTAAAATATGTAGCCTTCTTTTCTCATTCATCTCATTTATTGCTCAGTCACCTTAGCTGTTACTTCTTCAAGGAAGCTATTTTGTTGAGCACTATAATACATTCCCCAAATATACCCATATGTTAAGATGCTTTTGTTATTAGGACATTTTCCACATTATATCACAATTGCACATTTAATTTCACTCACCATTCACTGTAAACTTCAGTAGGAATCAAATCTGGCTCATTTTTTAAATGTGTAAGTTAGCTGTGTAACAAATCTTCACAAACATAGAGTCTTAATACAACAATAATTACTTATTTTTGCTCACAAATCTACAATATAGGTAGTCTCAGTGGGTAAAGTTTACTTATGCTTCATATGGTATGAGCTGGGATGGCTTGACTTGAGCTAGACTCAAGGATCCAGCTTAAAATGACTCATGCAGGTGGCTGGCAAATAGGGGAGAGCTGTCACTTCCACTCCACGTGAGCCTCTCCATGGGGTTACTTGATTCCAAGAACAAGCTTTCCAAGAGATTCAGTCAAAAGCTCTGTCATCTTCTACAATCTAACCATACAAGTTATATAGCCTCACTTTCACCACAGTCACACACTTCAGATTCAAAGAGAGAAAACGTGGGCCCCACCTCTCTCTGAGGAGAATGTAAAACTTACATTTTAACGAGAGCATGCAGTGGGAGCTAGTTTTGGAATACACAATCTGCCATTCTCACCACTGTGTCTCTGGGACATACCAAATTGTCTGGCATATCATAGAGGCTCAATAAATATCTTTGGAATAATTAAAATGTCTCTCTCAATAGCTCACATTTCTCTCCATAATGAGAAGCCTCCCTTTATTATGTATGAGTAACTGGGTGTCATAGAGTTATCAACAGAACCCAAAATTCTCTGTGTTTTGGCTTTGTTTTATTTCTGAATAATGTATGAGGTATATGGAGCTGATTCATATAACTAACCCTATGTTCTACCTGGAAAGTACCTGTATTTCTTTCACTGGGGCCTTTAATCCACCAAATGTTTATTTTCAGAGGACAGGATTTTCTAATATTTCTTAGTTATTCCTTATTAGGACATTACTATATTTCTTTGAAAAATAATAGATAAAATAGAAATGATTAGAGTGCTAAGCAGTATAGTTTTTTATTTAGAAACAAGTTGACTAGGTTTTTTTTTTTCTTTGCATTTGACTTTCCTATAAAAACTTTTGACTAGCCATTAATCTTTGGCTATTATAGTAATAAAAATAATATTCACATTGATTTGTAAAGAGCCTTCTGTAAAGTCCAAAGTTTTAACTTACCATATATGCCACATATATACATATATATATAAGAAGTTTTATATATATATATATAAATTTGAGCTCAATTTTTTCCTAAATCTATATCTACACATGTAAATATATTATCAACATACCATAACAGGATGAAAGGCTGATACTCCAATTTCCTAACAATCTGGAAGATGGGTAATGCCATTTACTGAATGCAGTGGAAATCTATGTGATTTACAAATACATAAACCTCTGAGTCTAAGAGATGTTGTAACTCTCTCAGTGTTTACCTGGTGTAATAGTCTGCGCTCTTTTTACCATAAAAAGTTATTTTTTTCCCAAGCCATACATACTGGCTTTAACAGTTCCACTCAGTGGTTACTAATTTTGACAGACTGGAGAATAGCTTACATGTTTTAAATTGTTATGTGACTTTAGATACAAGACTTCAATATTTACCAGGAAGACTTTCTCAATTTCCCTTGGCAAAGGCAATCTTTTCCTTATAAATAGTCCCATAATGACCCAGGGCATATTTTTACCATAACATTGTCACTTTTTATAACAAATACATCTTTTGTATGCAACTATCCATTAAATAAATATTTTTTAAAAAAATATGTTTTCTAGTTCAATCCCAGAGCTCAAACAAAAGAAACTTCATCTTCTTCATAGTTCTATTCATAGAACTTAGCACAATGCCAGGCATATAGTGTTTCAATACACTCAAGTAATAGGTTTATCTTCTTACAGTGCCAGAATTCCTACCTTGATCTTGTCTATTTATTAGCTCAGATTCCTCTGGTATTAAAGTTTGTATGTGTCTCTTCATTGTTTTTAAGAGAAAGCATCCTATGTGCTAACTTTAGGCTCTCCGATTATATTCTTGTCCATGTAGCCAAATTCCCTAGTAGGATTTCTGCCTATATTCCATCATCTTTGTACCCCTTTCCTAACCACTTTTCAGCTATCAGCATAAGTAGGCACCTTTCCCTTCTGTCTGTTCTTTGGAACTTCCCTGATGGTTGTTCACCCTGCTAATATACCTAGTTTCTCTGTTCCTACCATCTTTGATAAAACTCACCTTGACTGTCTTCCAGCTGCTTTTTTGATACCTGCTAGACTATAACCCATCCTTTATGGCAGAAAAACAAAACAAAATTCATATGACGTTAGATTTTAGCATGAAGAACAATAATTTCACAAAGGTACCCGTGAGTACATTGAATTTTCCAAGCTTAAAAAAGCTTTCATAGCAGTCCTTTTAAGAATCTTAAAAAACAACTTTAAAAAGTTGTAAGTACAAAGTGAAAGTAATGTACATTTGCTGTTCATATTTTTAAAAAGTCTTTGTGAAGTGATAACTGTTTGCTACTCAGTCTGAGAGAGAGAGGTTGGAACTAAACCTTGATTCAGATAAAGCCACTCATTTTTAACAGCTTCACTTCGGGCTCATTGAGATACTGATACACAGACCCAGTATCTCTACAGCAAATGTAAACAACCATCTCTAGCAAGAAAAAACAAAACAAAACAAAAAAACATTGTTTACAAAAGACACAGACATGCAGAGACCTATTAGTTGAAATAATGCTACAATATACCTTTTTGTTTTGCCCTTGAGCTAAATACCCCAAAGCATTTTCAGGTATTTAAGACCAGTGCAAAATTGCACAGATCAGTTGAGGCTAACAACGGTGAACCAAATGAAGACTGGCCAGCCTTCTGCACTGCAAGCGCCTGCTCCAAAGCCTGTATGGGCCTCACCACAGAGGACTGAGGAGACAAAAGGAGCATGCAGAATGTTGAAGAGAGAAAATAGTGAGACACTCTGGAGCCATTCTAGTTATCAAAATGTGGCTATCAGAAAAAGTCAGATTCCTGTAGTCTCAAGTGTTCTCAGAAGTCTCTGCCCCACAGACAACATTCACTGTTTTTCCAAACCCAAATTCCAACCCAGCATGATGTTGACGCCTCTATCTATCTGAATTCTTTCTCTTCCTTGGCTACTTCTCTCCAGCCTCAGTGGCCTCCTACTGGTTCCTTGGACAGGCCAACCATGTTCCTCCCTCATGCTTCTGTGCTAGACTCTTTCAAGATATTCATTAATATTGAAATTTGTAGCTAGAGATGAGCTGATGGTTAATTTTAGTTGTCAGCTTGGATGGACTAAGGAAAACCTAAAGAATTGGTAAAGTATTACTTCTGTGTGTGTCTGTGGGTGTTTCCAAAGGAGACTGGGGTGTGAGTTAGCAGGCTGAATGGGGAGGAGCTGCCCTCAGTGTGGGCAGGCACCATCCAATCCAATGAGAGCCCAGGTAGACCAAAAAAAAGAACAAGAAAGAGACAAAACAAAAATTTTGTCTCTCTCTCTCCTGGCACTGAGACGTTCTTTTGCTCCTGGTCTTTGATATTTGAACTCCAGGCTCCCTGACCTTTGAACTCCAGGACTTAAGACCAGGAGTCCCCCAGGTTCTCAGGTGTTTGGCCTCAAACTGAGAAATACACCATTGGCTTCTCTCTTTCTGAGGCTTTCAGACTTGGACTGAACCATGCAACCAGCATCCCAGAGTCTCCTCCAGCTTGCAGGTGCCCTATGATGGGGCTTCTCAGTCTCCATAACTGCGTAAGCCAATTCCTCTAATAAATTCCCTCTCATCTATCTATCGCTTTATCTATCTATTTATTTATCTCCTGTTGGTTCTGTCTCTCTGGAGAACCATGACTAAACAGAAAACTACACATATATATGTCTCCATGACAAAGTCACAAAAATCTTTTAGAAGCTATTAGACTCTCCCTAAAATACAAGGTAAGGAACTCAGTCTAATTTTATTTGCGCTCCAAAAGATAAGGTGACTTCAGTTGATATCTATATTATAATTAATGATGCTGGCTATACTATATTATTTATTATTAGCTTTTTGTTCTGTGGTTTGGTCAGGATGGGAGTGGGAAGCGATCAATTCATTATCCGAAAGCTCCACTATCCACTACTCTGCTTCTTTATGGCTGGACTTGTGACAGTAATTTGTTTTATTATACTTAAAAAAAAATACAAGAAAGTATCAAATATGAAAGATGACTGCCTGCTAATTTCAGTGAGGCAGTACCCCTTCTTAAAAGACATTAGTCATTCCTGTGAAAAACTGTGCTGATTCTGCCTCTCCAGCTGTGATGTGACCTTCTTATAGATTCAGAACTCTGCAAAGGGCTGAACCCCTGCTAGAGGCACATGGACACTTTCTCTTGCTTTACTGACACATGTAGTATTCCTGACCCAAGATCTTCAAAGATGAAAAGCCATGATCAAGCGACCCTGTTAGATAAGTTAAGCCTATACCCCAAAACTTTATTTCAAATTTCTGATGATCATTTGTAAGTAATTGCCTAACTATCTAAGGAATTATAAAATCAAACTACTTGAGCATCATGTATTTCTCTCCAGGAGGAAGAATTGTTTTTTATAGTATTTTCCAAGTTAGTGTTCTCTGGTTTCTTAGATATTTTGCACATTAATTAAGATCTGAAAGTGATGACTAAGATGACTTTGAGATATTACACTTCTCTCTTGATTTCCTGTCAACCCTCAAAGCTTTTGTTGCAGGAAAGGGGTCCCAATCCAGACCCCAAGAGAGGGTTCTTGGATCTCGCTCAAGAAAGAATTCAGAGCGAGTCCACAGTGCAAAGCAAAAGCAAGGTTGTTATTAAGAAAGTAAAGTGGTAAAAGTACAGCTACTCCATAGAGTAGGACATTCTCGAAAGTAAGAGGAGGAATGCATCCGCCCTAGGTACAACGCTTGTATATATAGGATAAAAAGAGATTGTGCGGAGATGTGCTCTGCTACAAAGGTTTGTGATAAAGGATTAATTTTCTTAGTTACTATATTTTGCAAGAATCGATATCATTATCTTTAAAGCAAAATTAGGAATGCCTTTGTTCTCCAGATATCAGGATATCTGGACACTCCCGAGTCTGGGTCTGTTTAGTAAACATTATTAGTTTCCTTAACTGTAAACACCTAGAGGCAAAGAATGCCTAAGTTTCTGGGTAAGCAGCTCAGCAAATCCCAGCCTCATTTTTCAAGCCCTCACTCAAATGGAGTCACTCTGGTTCGAATGCCTCTGACACTTTTTAGGCACAATATTCAAAGAACAGTGTTAAACAAATTAAAATATATCGATTAAATACAAATCCAAAATGATTGGAAGTTATTGAAAATGATTGGAATATTAATAATAGTAAAAAGTGGGGACTTGAGCTGTCATAGGAAATAGCATCTATGAAAAAAGATAGATTCCAGTCCTTTTGTCTTATTCAAAAATAGGTTTATTTTTAAGACTTGACTTAATACTACTTTGGGTGCAAGTAGAAGACATTGATTCTTTAAGATCTGAGTATCTCAATATTTATCAAAGCAAAAGCAAGTCAAATCTCCAAAGCTTGATATTAAATCAGCATCAACTATTTGTTGTTCAAACTACAGCTGTCTATGGAACACTTTTTTCAGCTCAGAATTTAGTCAGTTAAAGTAAGTGATAATTACTGCTTCTTCTTATTTAGAGGTGTTTCATGTGTCCATTTAGTCCAAAAGGATATAGAACGTTTATGTAAGTTTAACACTTACAGATGCAGTGAGAAATGCAATGCTGTCATTGGCTATTTTCCTAAGTTAACTAGTGTTGTCTTGACCAAGAACTCACTTGATTATTTAGTCAGTCGACTAAATAATCTTCATGTTTCAAACATCATTTCTTCATTTATTTCTCAAGTGGCTGGTGAACATCTTGGCAAATTACAGATGAGTACTTTGTTTCTACAAGCAAAGACTAGGGTTAGTCGCACATTAATCAGGAACATCACACCTATGTGAACTGGAAAAGCTGGCCTGAGGCATTCTAGATGGGATGCCAGGCAGGAGTGATGAGAGCGCAGGAGGATACATCTACATGATGGTGTCAGGATAAGGAAAAAAGGTGAATAGATATTCAAGATTCCTGCCACTCACGGATATAGTAAGACAATCAAAAAATTACCCCCTCAGTTGTCCACATTTCTTTCTCTTTCCCGTCCTCCACCTTTCTCTTTACCTCCTTGGCCCTATCCTGGGGCCTTTCAATACTCTACAATAATGGCCCAAATGAATGAGAAAACAATTTCCGGTTAAAACAATCATCAAGTAATTCAAAATACATTTCTGACATTGCCTCTTTTTAGTAACATAAGTAGAAATTTGTTAAAGAAAAACTGTTTCATTTCTAGATTATTCAGTTTGTTACTTTTCTATGCACTGCTGCTGCCCTTTTGACATTGGTTCTGGAAAAAGACTGAACAGAAAAAGAGAAAGGATATGAAAAAGAATCAAATCTGGTCAGAGGCTTGGGAGAATAAAAATTAAAACTAGAAACAAACATTGAGACCTTCAGATTGTTTACATGAAAACTTTAGAACTGTTACATGGAACACAAACGCAAAGGATTTGCTAAGTTATTGAGCATATTCAATTTTTTAAAAATATTTTTTATATATTCTACTGTTTAATGAAGGAGTCTCTAGACAATTATCCTCTCTTCTCATCCCGTAAGAGTGTCTAACTGTGGGACAAGCTACCTTTGCTATCTGGGCCCCGATAGTGTTGGTCAACAATGGTAAAGAACACAGCTTCATTTTATGAGTCATTGTAGACAAAGGGAATTGGCAGGGTGAATTCAAAAAGAGGGAAAAATAAACAGAACACAAAATAAAACAGAGATACCCACTAAAATCCCTTGAGTGTTAATCCTGGAGTTATTTATGTCAGGGCAAATTGCTCCTATAAAGCAAAGACAGCCTCTGAAAGAAACAAGAATCTGTTTGGTGGTTTCTTCTGAGGGCCCTCTCTGAGTTATCTATATCTGCTCTGGGAGCGAAGGCCCGTTTACCAGGAATTAATGTCTCTTTAGTTCTAGTTGTTAAGACAGCTTCCTGCTTAGGGACTTGCCTGGGTTCTGATTTATCACTTTGAGGTTTTCATGAATTTATTTATTTTTTATTTTTTGTTTTTCAATTCAGTATGATTTTAGCAGGTAATTCCCATGTCTTTACTAGAGTGTGCTGACTTTTAAGACAGGCCTGTTTTCTTTTTTATGGCTGGGTAGAATATACTTCCCAACTGTGTGCTTAGTTTCAAAGTTTACTGAAAAGTTTGAGGGTTTGGCTGCTCCACTAAATAAAACCTTACAATACTCAGAAGGGATTAGAAAGCATAGGGAGCCTTGCTTCCACCTCCCTTTCCACTTCAGGACTAAATTGATTCCCTGCTCTCCTCTGAGAAGAAATACATTTTTTCTCATTACGGCCCTTATTTCAAGAGAGTTTCTTTTTATTCCCAGAAGCAAAATTCATGAAATTCTAAGGGAGAAAATGATTATTGTGTATTTATTCCTAAATTCTTCTAAGATTTAACTATCAAACAAGATAAATATTCTCCAAAAACTGCCATAAAAATGAGAAAACTTTTACTATATTGTCTTTCAAAAAAAGATTTCATAAGTTTCCTCTCACTGCCTAAGACGTGGGATTACAAAAATGACAACATAAGAATATCAGTGGGTTCTTGATGGCACACATTGTTTAGCATAGATACCTCTGGGAGAAAGAAATGGGCTATGGAAGTTTCTTTCTTTCTTTCTTTTTTTTTTTTTTGAGACGGAGTCTTGCTCTGTCGCCCAGGCTCGTGTGCAGTAGTGCGATCTCGGCTCACTGAAACCTCCACCTCCCAGGTTCAAATGATTCTCCTGCCTCAGCCTCTCTAGAAGTTAGGATTACAGGCGCCCGTCACCACGACCGGCTAATTTTTTTGTATTTTAGTAGAGACGGGGTTTCACCTTGTTGGTCAGGCTGGTCTCAAACCCCTGACCTCGTGATCCGCCCACCTCGGCCTCTCAAAGTGCTGGGATTACAGGCGTGAGCCACCGCACCCGGCCCAGGGAGTTTCCAGTTATTTTAGTTTCCTTCTGGTTCATGCTCCAGAAAGGACATGAGGCAGGATTTTTGCTAAGTCACTGAACCTTTATAGTGTGAGGAAGTCATGCTAGTTGCTGGAGATAGCTATGTAGGAGAAAGGTGGCCTGGGTTAATTGGAACAGGCATCATGGTGGAAGGAGCACTGGTTTTGCACTCACAGTCTCCTACTTTTTGCCAGGTGACCTTGGGGAATTAATATCTTGAACCACATTTTCTTTGTTTTTAAAATCAGCACAATAAGTTACAAGAAAAATTGTTCTGAGGATTACAAGCTCTTTATGTAAAACATTGGCAGGTGATTGGTATTTAGTAAATTATCACCATTATTATGACATTGTCTTTAAACTTCAGGCAATTAGTATTCACTTAAGGAAGAAGAGAATTAGGGTGGTGAAAAGTAATTGTGATTTTTACCACTACTTTTAATAACTATTAATTGCACTAATAACTAATAATTGCACTTTAATTGCACTAATAACTATTAATTGCACTAATAACTAATAATTGCACTTTTAATAACTAAGTAATTGCACCAACCAAATTGCGCTGCAATTACTTTTGCACCAACCTAATAGTTATTAAAAGTAGTGGTAAAAATCACAATTACTTTTCCACCAACCTAATCCTCTTCATTTCCTAATACAAGGAAAACACTGGCCTATTTGTGGTATTATATGCTGAACTCCCACAAGTGGTAGAAACAGTACGAAAGTTTGAGTGAGAAGAAGCCACTGGGCTGTATTAGTTGAGAAGTCTTCCAGGAAGAGTTGAGGGTTACTTCTCCTTTAACTTTAAAGCATCACTAAGTTGGAAGTGAAACAGGAGAGTTATGGGAGGCAAATGTTTGAAATTTACCAGAGCAAGAAATCTAGCATAGTAATGAGTTCAGGTGAAAAAATCACCAAGATCAACAAATGTACTTTTGAAGGTTTCCAACCTTGAATTTGAACTCAAGGAGCATAAGCTTGTAGAATTACCTATACGGATATTCATGCGTCGGTATTTACTAAGCTCCCACCACATGCCTAACTTTATGCTAGAGTGGTGAATAATTAAGAAATGGTCCTCATTCCCTGGAGCTTACAGTCTAGTGGGGAAGTCAACAAAAAACAAGAAAACAAACATAAAGAGTATAATGAAAAAAATAGAATGCTATCAGAAAAATATATCAAGTATCCATTCTAGATGGATTGTCTAAAAAGGGCTTTTTAAGGAGGCCAATTTTTAAATAAGACCTGAAAGATATGAAGGCTGTCACATGTAAAACACAAAGAAGAAAAATTTTTGAGGAAAAGGAACCAGGAAAACAAAAAACTCCAAAAGACAAACAACAACAACGAAAAAAAACATGAGGTCTTGTACTTGCTGCTCAAAGACTGGCCCACAGATGAACAGCTGGGACATTGTTAGCAATGCAGAATCTTGGGCACCACTTCACGTCTACTGAATCTGAACCTCCATTTTAAAAATATTCCCAGGTGATTCATATGCATATTACATTTGGAAACAGATATATAATTATCTTTTTAATTAGGCCACATGGAAATCTTTGATTTTTGGGTTGACAAAAGCTATTCCAATGAAGGGAGTGGGCACCAAAGAATGAGTTGAATGATTGGGGTATTGGGAGTGAACATGGCATGTATTAGACCATTCTCATGCTGCTAATAAAGACATAGCCAAGACTGGATAATTTATAAAGGAAAGAGGTGTAATTGACTCACAGTTAAGCATGGCTAGGGAGGCCTTAGGCAACTTATAATCATGGCAAGGGGAAGCAAACACATCCTTCTTCACATGATGGTAAGAAGGAGAATAATGAGAGAAGGTGGGGAAGATCCCCTTATAAAACCATCAGGTCTCATGAGAACTCACTATCACCAGAATAGCATGGAGGTAACGGCCACCATGGTTCAATTACCTCCCACCAGGTTCCTCCCACAACATGTGAGGATTATAGGAACTACAATTCAAGATGATATTTGGGTGGAGACACAGCCAAACCACATCACAGCATGTGGAAATAACTCTTTACAGAAATGTAATTTGGAATGGGATGAGACCAGAGGATGGGTCAGTAGCTGAAAGGGAATATAACGTCACAAGAGTAGTTGTTTAAAATGAATGATGTGTACTTGTATGCATAGAGGTAACACCTAGATGAGAGGCAGGGTTGTTATGTGAATATAGAGAGAATATTCAAGAATCAGAGTTCTTTAGAGTGCAGAACAAGGTAATGATATGACAAAATTAGCCTGTGATGGAGACTGGAACAAGAGGGAGGGTAGAAAAAATGTGTGTCCTATAGATTTATTGATGGGAATATGAGCAGCTTCTGGCACACTAATTGTCTTTTGTCAATGAAGCACGAGGCATGAACATCAGCTGTAAGCAAGCAGGACACAGGGGTGGTGATTTTGAAAACTGAGGAATTATGAAATAATCTCTGCAGAAAATGGAAGAACAAGCCAAATGGAAAACGATGGTGGGATTGCTAGATAGTGTTCAGCTTCTATTTAAATTCAGCAATCGGAATTTGTAGTGAAATCTGGCCAGGTACATGATTTTTTTTTTCTAGCTGTGCTGGAGTTTATGGGTACAGGTGTAAAGAAAGAAGATGGTTGAGTTCATGTAAGGTTGGGGTTAGTAATCAAAAATAATTTTTTAACATTGCAATGTGTCTAAGTTCAGCTCTTGGCAACTGTTTCTGTTTATAAAAGTTAGAGGTTAGAGCCAGATATCTAGCCTCTATTATAATAACATGGTGCCAATTATTCACATTTTCTGTGCTCCACTTTTGCAATAGACTTTCTAGAAGCCTCACAACATTAGGTCTTAGATATTAAGTCTAAGTAAAATGGACTTAGCTCCATTTTACTGATGAAAACTGAATATAAAGAGGGTTCAGTAACCCTTAAGTAAATTATAATTCCAAGAGTCAAATTATTATTTTTTCTTTTTTTGATTAAAAGCAAAAAAAATCTATTGACTTTCATTGGACAATTTTTTTTCTCCAGTGGCATTACGAAATTGAACGAAACATATGTTCTCTCATCATCTTTATACAATCAGCAAACAAATACATAGTCTTGGAAATCTCGTCTCTAATATTTCCTTACCACTCTGTGAGAAGTCTGAGAGGAAGGTTCAAATGAAGAACAGTGTGGGGAGTAGGATGAAAGAGACCTTTATAGATTTTTGAGAAATCTACAAAAGGATTTATCTATGGCTTGAAATGTCTTTTCTTGCAAAACATGAGATATGACACTTACTTTGACTGCTTTAAGTTACAAAAACGTTAAACAATAAAATTCCAACGTAAGTATCAGGTATAGAAATCAGATAACAAAGTCAAATGCCTCCAGCAGCCAGGAACAAAACTTAAAGGCATGAAGAGGGTTGGAGAGAAGACCGGGAAGCATGTGGATGGGTACACTGGGGTGCCACTCATTCATTTCATCCAGTTAATGCCATGCAGGAATTCGAGGTCCTCCCATTATCTAAGAAAACAGATTACCTAAACCTTTGTCAAATTTAGACATATTAAACTTTCTATTGACAAAACCAAGCATATCGGCTAGCTGGGTTAGGCCCATTGCCCTCCAGTTTGCCTCTTATGGTAGACATACATTTAAATCTGTAACAAGGATCTTAATTATCTTTTTTTTTAAAACCAGACATCCTTTAAAAACATTTTGTAAATGGCTTGAGAAATATGATCTACTTGATATAATTATAGACATCTTTTAGTTTGTTTTTTAATTTAGAGACGTTACCTAAGAGAAGGAGCTACCTTCAAACCTGATAGAAGAGAAAGAAGAATAGGCTTTCTTTGTGGAAGTCATAGGCTTCTCTTTAATTACTGGGTTACCATTGTGTAAGCAAAAAAAAAAAAAAAAAAAAAAAGCTTCTTTATGAAAGAAAGTAGAAAATATCTTTATTCAGCAGTGATTCTCACTTGTGCACCAAAGAGTTTGCAAACTTAATCAATTTATCATAATGAACCTCCCAGTGGCAGTCAACAAGAGCATTTATAAGCACAGCAGGTAAGTTTTCCAACAATAATGATATTATGCTTCTATCTGCATAAAGAATAGTTTTAGCAACTTTATGTTTCAGACAAGTTAAGCCCATAAAGACACAAAAGCCATAATGACAAAATCATAGCCTATTAGCTAAGATTCCCCTGTGATATTGTGTAATTTCATCTCAGAAACTCTGAAAATGTGAATAAGGTTCTAATCCAAATGAATTTCTTGCTATTTTATAAATATGATCCAAACTTTTGCGACTTTGCATTTGGTCTTAGGTTTCATTCCCCTTAACTAAACCCATCAAAATTCTACCTGCTTGCAAAACCCAGGCTCAAAACTGTTTCCTCTCTCTGCTGATCCCAGTGAATGAAGGGCTAAGCTGTATGAGTATCTACCGCATACTCAGGAATGCTAAGGTGTGTTGGTGCATGTAAGGAATATGGATTATATACTTTTTTTTTGGTAGAATATAAGGAGCCTCATGGGAGAGAAAAACTGACCAAACACACTGGATTTGGTGACTAAATAATAAAGCCAAGACTTTCAAGCAAATTGGAACAATCCTTTAATCTCTCATGTTGTGCCCTCCATAGCAACATGCAAGGTCACAAAGACTGGCAACCTGAAATAAATATCAAGGAGGGTAGGCAGAGTCAGTAGGAAGCTATGGGCATTCCTGAGTGTATCAATCAGTGTCGTGACTAGGTACATCTGGTAATTAATGCCGAATTCCTGAGAAAGGAATGTAATAAACAAAAATAATACATTAAATACAAGAGCATTCGTTTGAGTTGATATTAGAGCTGTGCACTAAGAAAGAGAATGTGGTTATATGAGAGAATTGTGGCCTTAAAAATTATTAATTTCTGTGACTATGATCTTTTCAAATAGCTATATTGTTTTATTTGCTTTTGTTAAATTTGGAGTTAACCAACTACAAAGAATAATAAGAGTTCAAGAGTAACAAACACTAATAACACTTGTTATTCTTTATTTTGTATTGTTGTATGCCATATCTTCCATTTATAAGTCCTCTGTGGTAGTCTGGATAATGACCCTCCGAAAGATTTCTGCATCGTAATTCCCAGAACCTGTGAATGTTACCTTACACACAAAAGGGACTTGCAGATGAGATTAGTTAAGGATGTAAAAATGAGGAGATTATCCTGGATTACATGGTTGAGCCTGATGTAATCACAAGGGTCCTTTTAAGAGGAAGGTAGACCAGAGTCAGGTAAGGAAATGCGATGATGGAGGTGGAGGTTGAAGTAATGTGGGGCCATTAACCAAGGAATATGGGCCCTTCTAGAAGCTGGGAAAGGCAAGGAAACAAATTCTCTTCCTAGAACCTTCAAAAGAAACTGTCCCATTTTAGATTTCTGACCAATTATAAGAAGTAAATTTGTGTTGTTTTAAGCCACTTGGTTTGTGGTCGTTTGTTACAGGAATGATAGGAAATTGATACAACCTCCATGTTTTGTGTCAAAAACTATTATTAAGATTTTTCTCACCTTATTCTCCTGCCATTACATTTTTTAAACAAGACACAGAATTTATCCTGACCTATGCACATTATAACATTCCTTGTCATCTTTGTTTGACTTCCCCAGAAGTAGAACCTGATAAGATATTCTTATCCTGATTTGGATAAGAATCCAAATGTAAGCAGTTTATTTGGAGTGTGATCTGGAAGTACACGGGTAACACGGTAGAGAAGTGAGACAGGAAGGGAAGGAAGCTGGTAAAACCTCTTGTGTACTGTGAGCCACTGGATCTTCATCCTGCTGGTGAACTCTTGATAACCATGCAGAACATATGCCTCACAGTTTTCCCTAAAGGAGTAAGAGAGTTGGCGTATTTATCAGCTCTCACCAGTCATTTGCTTGATGGCTATTCTCTGAGTGTGAGGGGAGGTGATAATTCCCTGGCACTTCTAGACTGCCCTGTTCCTAGGCAGAACAAACTCCAGTGATAAGAGAAGCCCTTGAGGCAAAGAATCACAGTGCTAGTGGCAGAACTTGGGCCCATGTTGCAGAGTGCCTCTAGAGGGGATATGTATGGGATACAGACAGATCTGATGCATCCAGCTTTTTGTCATTATCGAAGGCACAGGCTTGCAGATCCCTATCCACATCTGTCTCATCCTATCAAGATTTGGTAATACTTGTGGCACCACGTCTTCTACTTTTTGTATTTGTTGTTTGTTGTATGCCATTTTTTCCACTTTTTAAAATGACCCTTTGGAAATAAACCCAGAAATTGGATTACTGGGTTGTATTGTAATCAAGACAGCATGGTGCTAGCATAAAAGCAAACACATTGACTTCCTTATTTTTAGTTTTTCGAGGAACCACTGCCATTTTCCATAATTGCTGTACTTATTTACATTCCCACCAACAATGTTTGAGTTCTTTTTTCCTTTTTCTCATATCCTCTCCAATACTTGTTATCTTTCATCTTTTTGATGAGGGCTATTCTAACAGGTGTGAGGTGATATCTCATTGGGGTTTAATTTGCATTTCCCTAATGATTAGTAATGCTGAGTATTTTTTCATGTACCTATTGGCTCTTTGTATGTCTTCTTTTGAAAAATGTCTGTTCATGTCCTTGCCCATTTTTCAATCAGGTTATTTGTTGTATTGATCTTAAGTTGTTTGTGTTCCCTATATATTTTGGATATTAACTCCTTGTTAGATATATGGCTTGCAAATATGTTCTCCCATTCTGTAGGATATCTCTTTTCTTTGTTAGTTGTTTGCTTTGCTGTACAGAAGCTTCTTTGTTTAATGCCATCCAATTTGTCTATTTTTGCTTTTGTTGCTTGTGCTTTTGGGGTCATATCCAAAAAGTCATTAGCCAAACCAGTGTCCTGAAGCTTTCCTCCCATTTTTTCTTCTAGTTGTTCTATAGTTTCTGGTCTTGTAGCTAAGTCTTTTATCCATTTTAGTTGATTTGTGTATATGGTGTAATATAAGTATCTAGTTTCATTCTTCTGAATAAATAGCCAGTTTTCCCAAAACCATTTATTAAAGAGATTGTGCTTTCCTCATTTTGTGTCCCTGGCACCCTTGTCAAAAATCAGCTGACCAGCACCAGGCATGGTGGCACATGCCTGTAATCCCAGCTACTTGAGGGGCTGACAATTGCTTGAACCCAGGAGTCTGAGGCCAGCCTGGGCAACATAGTGAGACCCTGCCTCTAATAAGTAAGCAAATAAATAAATAAACAATAAAAATCAGCTGACCATAAATGCATGGGTTTACTTCTGGGTTTTCCATCCTGTCCCCCTAGTCAATGTGTTTGTTTCTATGCCAGCACCATGCTATCTTTATTACAATAATTTCATTGTAATCAGAAAATGTGATGCCTACAAATTTGTACTTTTTGCTCAAGATTGTTTTGGCTATTTTTTTTTATGGTTACATATATATTTAAGAATATTTTTTCTGTTTCTGTGAAAAATGAAATTGAAATTTTGATAGAGGTTGCATTGAATCTATAGATTGTTTTACATAGCGTGGACATTTTTACAATATTAATTCTTCTAATCCATGAGCATGGAATATATTTCCTTTTCTTGTGCTTTCTTTGATTTATTCTATCAGTATTTCGTAGTTTGTGGTATACAGGTATTTCACCTCTTTGGTTAAATTTGCACCTAAATGTTTAACTTTTTTGTTGCTATTGTAAATGTTATTGTTTTCTTAATATATTTTTCAGATAGTTCGTTATTAGTATATGGAAATGCTGCTGGTTTTTTAATGTTTATTTTGCATCCTGTAATTTTACTGAATTCATTTATCAGTTCTAACAGTTTCTTGTGGTCTTTAGAGCTTTTTCATATATGAGATCATGATGTCGGTAAATAGGGATAATTTCACCTCTTTCTTTCCTATTAGGATACATTTTATTTTTATTTTTCCCTTGCCTAATTGCTCTGAATGGGACTTACAGCACTATGTTAAAAAGAAGTGGTGAGAGTGGACATTCTTCTCTTGTCCCTGATCTTAGAAGAAAACCTATCCAATTTTTACCATTGAGAATGTTATCTACAGGTTTATCGTATATGGCCTTTATTGGGTTGAGATACATTCATTCTATAATTAATCTGTTGAGAATTTTTACCATAAAAAGGTGTTGAAGGTTGTCAAATGCTGTTTCTGCATCTATTGAGATGATCATTGTATTTTTTTCCTTCATTTGTTAATATGGGGTATCACATTGATTGATTTGCATATGTTGAACCGTCATTGCATCCCAGGGATAAATTCTATTTGATCTTGGTGAATGATGCTTTTATTGTGTTCTTGAATTGAGTTTGCTAATATTTTGTTGAAAAATTTTGCACCTATGTTCACCAGAAACATTGGCCTCTAATATTCTTTTCTTGTAGTCTGGCTTTGGTGTCAGGGTAATGCTAGCCTCATTAAATGAGTTTGGAAGTGTTTCCTCTACTTTAATACTTGTGGAGGATTGGAGAATTGGTATTAGTTCTTCTTTACATGTTTGGTAGAATTCAACAGTGAAGCCATCCAGTCCTGGGCTTTTCTTTGGTGAGAGACTGTTTTTATTACTCACTCAATCTCCTTATTTGTTATTGGTCTGTTCAAATTTTCTATTCCTTTATGCTTCAGTCTTGGTAAGTTGTGTTTCTAAAAATATATCCATTTCTTATAGGTTATTCAATTTATTAGCATATAATTGTGCATAGTAGTTTTTTATAGTCCTTTGTATTTTGGTAGTTTCCATTGTGATGCCTTCTCTTTCATTTCTGATCTAATTTGAGTAGTCTTTTGTTGTTGTTGTTGTTTAGCTAAAGGTTTGTCAATTTTATCTTCCTAAAAATCCAACCATTAGCTTTATAAATTTTTTCTATGATTTTTCTAGTGTCTGTTTCATTTATTTCTGCTCTGATATTTGTTATTTTCTTCCTTTTGCTAACTTTAGGCTTAGTTGCTTCTTTTTTTCTTCTGGTTCCTTGAGGTGTGCCATTAGATTATTTGTAATCTTTCTTCTTTTTTGATACAGGCATTTATTGCTATAATTCACCTCTTAGGACTGCTTTTGTTACATCCCATAAATTTTAGTATGTTCTGTTTCTATTTTTGTTTGTTTTATGGTGTTCCTTGATTTTCTTTTCTATTTCCTCTGTGACACATTGTTTGTTTAGGAGGATGTCATTTAATTTACACATCTTTGTGAGTTTTCCAGAATTTCTCTTGTTACTGATTTCTAGTTTTATGCCATGGTGATCTGAGAAGATACTTGATATAATTTCATTATCTTAAATTGGTTAAGATCTGTTTTGTGACATAACATATGATCTATCCTGGAGAATGTTTTGCATACACTTGAGAAGAATATGTTTTCTGCTGCTGTTGGATGAAATGTTCTATAAATGTCTGTTAGGTCCATTTGATCTAAAGTATATTGAAACCCAATGTTTCTTGGTTGACTTTTTTTTGTCTAAATGATCTATTATTGATGGTGGGGTGTGGAGGTACCTTACTATGACAGTATTGGGGTCTATCTCTCTTTTCAGATTATTTCAGAATTGCTTTATTTATTTGGGTTCTCCGATGTTAGACAAATATATATTTACAACTGTTACATCTTCTTCATGAATTAACCCCTTTTATCATTATGTAATGACCTTTTCTCTTTTTCTAGTTTTTGGCTTAAAGTCTGCTTTGTCTGATATAGGTATAACTACTTCTGTTCTTTCTCAGTTTCCATTCGAGTGAAATACTTTTTTCCATCCTTTCACTTTCAATCTGTGACTTTACTAGTAAAATACATCTTTTGTAGGCATCTTATAGTTGGATCTTTTTTTTTAATCCATTTAGCCAGTCTGTCTTTTGATTGAAGACTTAAATCCATTTATATTCAAGGTAATTTTTGATAGATATAGACTTCCTACTGCCATTTTGTAATTTGCTTTCTGGTTGTTTTGTCACTTATTTCTTTCTCCCTCTCATTTTCCTGGTTTTTCATAATTCTTGTGTCCTTACAATGATGCCTATCAATGCCACTTAGCAGGTCATGAGCAGCCCTATGGAGAGGCTCATGTGATGAGATAATGAAAGGGTATGCTCTGGCATCTTATCTTAGAATATGTATTTCTAAGAAGACATTTCCTGAGTCTGGATCACTTGATTTTCAATTCAGATTATGCTGCATCAAGCCCTTTCCTTTTTAACAAACTTTCTTCCAGAATAAGGTGAAGGGAAAATGAGACTGGCATACCCTTCTTGCTATACTTCTTTGCTCCTCTATATCTCCTCTGAGCAAACGCTTCATCAATAAATCATTATTTCCTGAGATAACTTCCTGATATAGGGCAATCTAAACCCATACTTAGAAAATATATATGCAGATGTCTCTAAGTACGCTTAATTCAAAAGACTAAATGAAACATCTCATACCTCAAGCTGAAGCTATTTGATTTAGGTTTTCCTTTTTTTTTCTTTCTTTACTTTTTTCTTTCTTTTTTTTCTTTTTAACTGCATTCAGGGATTCTCCAAAAACATTGGGTAGGTGCATGTCTCATATGCAAATAATCATAACGAACCATCAAAAAAGTTCTACTTAGAGGGAATCTTCACAAAAGGAATATTATGTCTCAGTCTTAGTCATAAGTTATTTTTAATGTTTAAAATGGAAGTTCCCGTATCCTTGTGGGTCTCTCAGGAAGTGATGGGTAGTAGTGGAAAGGACTCAGTAGGTTATCTCTGGTCTGTCACTTCAAGTCTTTGTTCAACTCTCATCTCTCAATGAGATATCCTATAATCACCTTATTTATAATAGTACTTCATCCTGCTTCCTCCTTCCCTCCAAGCCCCTGGACCTGGTACTCTCAGTTCTCCTTACTGTGGTTGAGATTGTCTCAAAGATATCTCTCTACATTCTTTAGTACTCTTCTCCTCAAGAACAGGAGCTTCATTCGCCTTCCATGAGTGTGGCTGGACTTAGTGATTCTCTTCTAGTGAATAGAATAGAAATGATGAAATGTCTCTTTTGATACTAGGTTACAAAAGGAGTGTGGCTTTCCCTTCCTCTCATGTCATTTGCTCTGGGTGATGCCCCCTGATATGTCCTGACCATCCCTATGGAAAGGCTCATAATAAAACCCCCTGCCAATAGTCATGTGAATGAGCTTTAGGTGACTACAGATCTGGCTTGTAACTTGGCTATAACCTCTTGAGGGACCCTGAGCCAGAACCACCCAGGAAAGCTACTCCCAGATTTCTGACCTTATGGAACTGTGTGAGATAATAGATGTATGTTATTTTAAGATGGAAGTTTTGCAATAATTTATCATACAGCAACAGATAGTGACTATATTTAACATAGGATATTTTATTCCACTTAACCACCTTTAACATATTAGTTCTATTCTGTCCAATGTGATAGCCCCTAGCCATAGATGGCTAATGAACAATGAAAATGTGGCTAACGTGTCCCAGGAACTTAATTTTTAATTTTAATTAATTTAAATATTCACATCTGGTCAGTAGCTACTATATTTTACTGTTTTTATTAATCTACTTATTGTTTATGTTATTCATTATCTGCTTTCCCCACCTAGAATATAAGTTCCTTGAAAACAGAGATTTTTGTCTGTTTCTTCACTTATGTATTCAAGTGCCTAGAACAGTGTCTGTCCCCAAAAAGTATCACATAAATATTTGTGGTACTTAGTTTAGGATGCTATCCCAAAAATACTATATACTGGATGGCTTAAACAGCAAATAATTATTTCTCACAATTTTGAAGGCTGTGAAGTTCAAGATCGAGGTGCTGGCAGATTTAGTTTCTGGTGATGAAACTTTTTCTGGTTTGCAGAGGAACACCTTCTTGCTTTGTCCTCACATGGTAGGGAGATTATGTCTCTTGTGTCTCTTCTTGTAAGGACACTGATCTTGGCTTGAGGGCTCCACTCTCATGATGTAATTACTTCCCAAAGGTGCCACCTCCAAATATCATCATATTGGGGATTAGGGTTTCAACACATTAATTTTGTGATGACACAAACATTCTGGTAGTCCCTACAATAATATATTTTTAAAACTTTTATTTTAGTTTCGGGAGTACATGTATAGGTTTGTTCTATAGATAAATTGTGAGTTGTGGGGGTTTGGTGTACATATTATTTTGTCACCCAAGTAATAAGCACAGTACCCAACAGGTAGTTTTTTGATCCTCACCCTCCTCTCACTTCCGCCCTCAAGTAGGCCCTGGTGTCTGTTATTCCCTTCTTTGTGTCCACGTGTACTCAATGTTTAGCTCCCACTTAGAGTGAGAACATGCAGTGTTTGGCTTTCTATTGCTGCGTTAGTTTGCTTAGGAATATTATGGCCTCCAGCTTCATGCATGTTGCTGCAAAGCACATGATCTCATTCTTTTTTATTCCCTTTGTATATATACCACATTTTCTTTATCCAGTCTACTATTGGTGGGCATTTACGTTGATTCCATGTCTTTGCTATTGTGAATAATGGTGCAATGAACATCCGTGTGAATGTGTCTTTATGGTAGAACAATTTATATTTCTTTGGGTAAATACCTAATAATGGGATTGTGACCATACAATGATGCCTGCACATTTAAGGAGACAGCCAGCTTTTCTGACCTTTGCAGTGTTCTTTTGGTGGAGACAGGCCTTTAGTATTTGGTGTAGTTGAATGGTACTTCTGTATTAAGTTTTTTGAGAAATTGCCAAAATGCTTTCCACAGTGGCTGAATCAATTTACATTCCCAGAAGTGTATAAGCATTCCCTTTTCTCTGCAGCCTCACCAGCATCTGTTGTTTTTTGACTTTTTAATAATAGGCATTATGATTTGTGTGAGATGGTATCTCCTTGTGGTTTTGACTTGAATTTCTCTAATAATTAGTGATGATGATCATTTGTTCATAGGCTTGTTGGCTGCATATATGCCTTCTTTTCAGATGTGTCTGTTCATATCCTTTGCCCACTTTTAATTTTGCTTTTGCCTCCTATAACTGTGTTCTTAATCTACCTATAATCTAAAAATTTCAGTAAGTCAAGTTAAAATTTCCTTCCTCAACTAAGGTAATTATTCTTCAAAGAGTACAGCGAGGGCAGATATATCCCATGGAGGAACATTCTCAGTCCCTCTTCAACCTCTCCAGATACAGTCATACATTGCTTAACAACAGAGATACATTCTTAAAAATGCATCATTAGGCAATTTTGTCATTGTGTGAACATACACAAACTTAGATGGTATAGCCTACTACATACCTAGGCTATATGGCATACCCTCTTGCTCCTAGACTACAAACATGTATAATATATTACTATGTTGGATATTGTAGCCAGTGTAACATAATGGTAAGTATTTGTGTGCCTAAATACAGAAAAGGTACAGTAAAAATATGGTATAAAAGATAAAAATGGCACAACTCTATAGGGCACTTACCATGAATGGAACCTACTGGATTGGAAGTTGCTCTGAATAAGTCAGTGAGAGAGCAGCGAGTAAATGTGAACCTAGGATGTTGCTGTATACTACTGTAGTCTTTATAAACACTGTATACTTAGGCTACACTAAATCTCAAAAAAAATTTTCTCTTTCTTCAATAATAAATCAACCTTTGTTTACTGTAACATTTTTACTTTATAAACTTTTAAAAATCTTTTTGATGATTTTGTAATAATATATAAGCTTAAAAGTCAAGCTCATTGCATTTTGCACAATGTACAAAAATATTTTCTTTATAACCTTATTCTATAAACTTTTTTTCTGTTTTCAACATTTTATTTTTACTTGTTAAACATTTTTGTTAAAAACTAAGACACAAAACACACACACTGGCTAGGCCTACAAAGGGTCGGGATCATCAGTCTTACTGTCTTTCACCTCCATATCTTGTCTCACTGGAAGTTGTTCAGGGGCAATAACTCGATGGAACTGCCATTGCCTATGATAACAATGTCTTCTTCTGGAATTCCTCCTGAAGGACCTGTCTGAGGCCCTGAGGCTGTTTTACAGTTAACTTAAAAAAAAAGGTAGAAGAAGTACACTCAAAAATAGTGATTAAGAGTATAGTATATTGTCAGCTAAAGGAAAATCAGGCTTTTAAAGAATTAAAGTTAGTTTTATTCAGATGTCTTACTGAGGATTGCAACATCTGAAAATCTTTCAGGGAGCTTCTGTTAGACTTCTTTAAGGCAGTGTTGCAGCCCACAGCTTATATACAGGTGAAAGCAGCTCTGCATGTGCTCAGAAGTTACATTAAATGTGCTCAGAACTTACATTAGGGCAAAATCTCATCAAAATGTGGGTGCGAGGGTACATCTGTTTACAGATTATAGAGGCACGATCATTAATCCTGTCAGACATTATCTTATGTATAGGAAGAGGCAAGGGCTAGGATTACTGAACTTATCTTTTCTAAAAACATGGTGATTCAGGCAAGAGACATGGGAATCTGTGCTCTATCCTGCTTATCATCTTCAGGGCATTTTTCAGAGGGCTGTGCTCAGTCACCGAGTCAGGGCCTTTGTGAAATTCTCCTGGCAAGCAGAATGAGCAAACATGACTCCTTACATTTGCTACTTTGTCTCACAATAGTAAATACATACACCAGTAACATAGTTGTTTATTATCATTATTAAGTATTATGTATTATACGTAACCATATGTGTTATACTTTTATACAACAGACAGCGTGGTAGGTTTGTGCACAGCAGCATCACCACAAACACATGAGTAATGCGTTGCGTTATGACATTGTATTATGAGGGCTATGATGTCACTAGGCAATAGTTTTCAGCTCCATTAGAATATTATGGGACTACTGTCATGTATGTGGTCTGTTGACTGAAATGTCATCCATTACATGACACGTTGGCACATGATTGTATTTGGAGCTACCCTCAACTCTAGCTGACCTTGTTTACAGCTAGGTGTCAAGCTTTGTTCCCTCCACCAAAAAAAAAAAAAAAAAAAGCAACCTCACAGTGTGATCTCAAACTTTCATTTCATTTCAAAATATCCCACTCACTATTTTTTCTTTCCAGGTTCCAATAACAACTATTGATAGCTTTAGGCATATGTATGTGTTTAGTAACTTCAGGGATGGATTTAACCTGGAAACTTAAGCAGATTGCATGTAACTTGCATTCTAGAAAATATGCACAGAGCATTCCGTTGTGGGCCTGACCCAACCAATAAAGCCCCAGGACAGGAAGTCCAAGATTTAGCTAGCAGTCCACCTGAGAGCTCCCTCTATAAGATAGCACACAGTTAATATAGGTATGCTTTATTTAGAATTTGAGATGAGTTTTAAAAACTTGAAAAACAACTGGCAAGCCTTTTATATAGCAGCATCATCTTACATAGTGGAAATAATAAAACATAAATCATTTCATAAGTAGTTTTTTTTATTTCGAACAAACTGAGAGTTCTAAAAAATTAGCATATTGATCCTAATTACTGAAAGGACTACCATTGTCTATTTTCTCTATTTTGCTTTTACTGTCCTTTTCCATAAGAGTGGCAATAAAAGTTAAAAGCAACCACTGAGCATTTATTAAGTGCAAAAGATTTTTACTAAGCAATTTGCATGTACATATTATATAACCCTTACAAAACTCTTATGAGGTAGATGCTATCCATATTTTGCAGATGAAAAATTTGAAACTTAAATTAAGTAAGGTGCCCAAAGTCACAAGCTATGAAACAGCAGCAAAACATGGATTTGTACCAGGTCTAACATCCAACTCCAACCTTTAACCATTTTACTGCAAGCATCACAGCTGTCCCTGACTACTATAGCTATTTTCTTGCTTTACTTCTAGGTTTCCCTAGGGTTCCTGTATAGCAAGAGCCAAAACACATTGAACAGATTTTCTGTAGCAGAAGCCATACTAGGAACCCGGCAGTCAATGGCACTGGCTGAATTATGGGGTGCAAGAGAATCAGCAGCAGTTCCAAATGAGAAAATTCTGACTTACTGGGCATTTTGTAGCCACAGAAACCGGTTTTCCATATTCCTTTGATAATTTTGAAGTAGGTATTCTAACTATGTTCTTAATCTTCCTATAAACTAACAATTTCCATAGGTCAACTAAAAATTTTCTTTCTATCCTTATTACTCCCCAGTTTTTTTCTAAAACAGAGAAGAGAGTGAATTGAAATACATAGATAAGTATATATAATGCAAATATGTATATGTTTAGTTGTCATAGTGTAAGCAAATGTCATCTTTATCGTCTCTTTAATGCACATTTTTGCATTTTATACTTTATGTTGGTGATTTTGCTATTTAAAATGCACTTCCACGCATAGTGCTGAAACACTGTCTGGTATCCCTAAGCACAAGAAGGCTGTGCCTTATGACGACAATAAGTATTTGAGATAAGCTTCATTCAGTTATGAGTTATATAACTGTTGACCATGACTTCAATGTTAATAAATAAATAAGATATATTAAATAAAGCATTTTTTAAAGAAACTTATTTGAACAAGGTTATATACTAATTCTTAAAATTAAAATACCCTCCTTGGAAATTGAAGAGGAAGGAATACTTATTAACTCATTTTCTGAGGCCAGCATTACTCTAATATCAAAAACAGGCAAATATAGTACAAGGAAAAAAAACTGCAGAACACTTTTTTATTTTAAATAGTTTTAGCAAATTGAATCTAACAATATATTAGTTAATACATCATGATCAAATTGGGTCTGTCCTAGGAATACAAAGTTGGTATAATACTTGAAAAATCAATCAGTGTAAACCACTGCAGAGTGTTTGCCACATGTCAACTTGCCTAGTCTGAAATGTTTCCAAGAATCCTGTCTTGGTATGTTTTTTGTGAAAGTGGGCCGCCAAGGGGACTCGTGAACATTAGAGGACAGGTAACTGAAGCAGCAGTCATTTTGTAGCTCACATTGCTATTTATCTGCTGATTCACCAACCTGAACTGGGGCAGCAGCTGGGCCTTCAACTGCTCCACTTCACCTGGACCCTCCTTCAGCATCTCTTAGTCTTGGGGCAAGTGTGTGTTTAGCTCCATGATGAAGGATGCCAGCCTCTCAGGCAGGAAACGTATGCTTTCAGCTTAGATACAACCACAAGTGACATGAGTTTCAGTCTCTCATCATGGCTTCCAGCTCAGGCTTGTGGATTGCACCTAACCCTTCTGAAACCCACATTTCCTTCTTTCCTTCTTTTTTTCTTTTTCTTTTTTTTTTTTTTTTTTTATACAGACTCTCACTGTCACCTAGGCTGGAGTGCAGTGGCCCAATCTCGGCTGACTGCAACCTCTGCCTCCTGAGTTCAAGCAACTCTTGTGCCTCAGCTTCCCGAGTAGCTGGGACTACAGGCACACACCACCACATCTGGCTAATTTTTGTATTTTAGTAGAGATGGGGTTTCGCCATATTGGCCAGGCTGGTCTCAATCTCCTGACCTCGTGATCCGATCACCTTGGCCTCCCAAAGTGCTGGGATTACAGGCGTGAGCCACCGCGCCCAGCCCACATTTCCTTCTTAACTGCTTGCCTTGCAGACTTTTAGCTTCAACCTTAGGCATGAAGACACAAAGAAACTACTTAATTAGATACCCAAGTTTCATAAGGTCAAATTTTTGTGATTAATCCCTTATGAGATCGCATAGTGACTCTGCTTCACTGATTGAACTCTGACTAATACATTTACCACACTGAGATTAAGAAACAAACAAAAAAACCCACGATCATCTCAATATATACAAAAAGAAGAATTTGACAAAATTGAACATTGATTTCTGTTAGAAAGTCTCAGCAAACTAGGAACAACTACAAAAATAAGTATTCAGCATGATAAAATGTCCTGAACATGAAAAAGCCTACGGCTAATATCATACTTAGTAGTGAAAGACTGAATGCTTTCCCCCGGGGATCAGGAACAAGGCACAGATGTCAGCTCTCACCATTTCTATTTGACTTTATACTGGAAATTCTGGCTAGGAAAGTAAAACAAGAAAAAGAAATAAAAAGCAGATTGGAAAAGAATAATTAAAACTCTATTCACAGATGATATCATCAAAGTAGAAAATCTAATAGAATCTATACAAATGCTACTAGAATAAAGAAACTTTGGCAAGATGACAATATCCAAGGTCAGTATACAACAGTGAATTGCGTTCCTGAATAACTTGAAGCTGAAATTTAAAAAACAAAAAACAAAAAACAAAAAACTAAAAACTAAAATAGATTAAAAAATAAGAAATACTTAGGAATGAAATAGGACAAAATAT
Organism: Pongo abelii; assembly: GCF_028885655.2. Taxonomy (NCBI): domain Eukaryota; kingdom Metazoa; phylum Chordata; class Mammalia; order Primates; family Hominidae; genus Pongo; species Pongo abelii. The sequence goes on from NC_071988.2 coordinate 43,958,410, forward strand.
AAGAAAGACCACTAAATTTAAACTTACAAAATATACTGAAAGAGATAGAAAACCAAAATAAATAGAGAGATGTACTGTATTCATGAATTGGAAGACTCAGTATTGTTAAAATGTAATTTCTCCTTAAAATGACCTACAGATTTAATGCAATTCCAGTAAAATTCTAGTAAGCTTGTTGTAGAAATTAACTGCTTCTAAAATTCATAGAAAAATGCAGAGGACATAAAGTAGCCCAAACAACTTTGAAAAAATAAAAGTTGGAGAACAAATGTTACCTAACTTAAAGACTATCCTATAAAGCTAGAGTAGATAAGACAATGTAGTATTGCATGTTGGGATAAAGATAAATAAATACATCAGTGCAATGGAACAGAGACTTCAGAAATATACCCACATATCTATGATTAATTTTTAACAACAGTATAAAGGCAATTCAATAGGAAACAAAAGTCTCATCAATGAACACTGCTGAAACAATTGGATAGCCAAATACAGAATGAACTTTTATCCTACCTCATACCATATAATATGAAACCTGAAATTATAAAACTTCTGGAACTAAATTTAGGAGCAAATCTTTGTGTCTTTTCTTAGATATAACACCAAAAGCATGATCCATAAATGAAAAATTGTAGCATTCGACTTCATGAAAATTAAGAATTCTGTACTTTAAAAGACACTGTTAGCAGAATGAAAAAACAAGATACGGACTAAAAAATTTTGCAAATTTTGTTTCTGATAGAAGTCTTTAATCCATAATATATATATTATATTATATATTTATATCTCATATATTATATATTTATATATCATATATTGTATATTTATACATTATATAATATGATTATATTTATGTATATAAATATATAATATATATATTTCTAATTGGCACACAGTAATTAGATTTGTACAGTATGGCAATTATAAATGGCAATCACATACACAAGAGCTGCCAGCATTATTAGATTATGAGGTCATATATATAATATAAATATATACAATAATTATATAATTACATAGATTATATTATGTTATTAGATTATATATAAAATAATATATCTACATCTATATAATATATATATTATATGGCTGGGCGCAGTGGTTCACACCTGTAATCCCAGCACTTTGGGAGGCCGAGGTGCGTGGATCACCTGAGGTGGGGAGTTTGAGACCAGCCTTACCAACATGGAGAAACCCCGTCACTACTAAAAATACAAAAAAATTAGCTGGGCATACTAGCACATACTAGCACAAGTAATCCCAGCTACTTGGGAGGCTGAGGCAGGAGAATCAGTTGAACCCAGGAGGTGGAAGTTGCGGTGAGCCGAGATCATGCCATTGCACTCCAGCCAGGGCAACAAGAGAAAATGTATATATATATATTTTCTTTTTGAGACAGAGTTTCACTCTTTCACCCAGACTGGAGTGAAGTGGCATGAATTCGGCTCACTGAAATCTCCAACCCCTGGCCTCAAGTGATTCTCATGCCTCAGCCTCCCAAGTAGCTGGAATTACAGGCATCCACCACCATATTGGCCAACTTTTTTGTATTTTTAGTAGATGCGGGGTTTCACCATGTTGGCCAAACTGGTCTCCATCTCCGGTGATCCACCTGCCTTGGCCTCCCAAAGTGCTACGATTGCATGCAAGAGCCACTGCGTCCGGCCCCATAATATATTTTTAAAAACTTCCAAAACTCCAAATAAAAATACAAAAAAAATAAATATGGTCAAATGATTTTAACAGGCACTTGAACAAAGAAGATATATGGATGACAATACATGAAAAGATGCTGAACATAATTCATCATTAGTGAGATGAAAATTAAAACCACAATCATTTATTAGTACATACTTATTAGGATGGTTCAAACAAAAGAGACTGGTCATATTAAGGTGGTCAGGATGTAGAGGAACTGAAACTCTCATATGTGTTGGTAAGAAAGTGAACTAATACAACCACTTTGGAAAACAGTTTTTTAGTTGTGTAATATGCTAAACATGTGCTTATTATATAATACAGCTATTGTACTCTCTCAAAAAATGAAAGCACATGTCCATTCAAAGTCTTTTATGTAAGTGTTCATAGCAGCTTTATTTGTAATAACCAAAAAACAGGAAAAGGTTCATATGCTATCAAGTGAATGGATAAACAAATTGTGCTAAATCCATTCAATTGGAAAGTGCCTAGCAATAAAACAGAGTAAACTATTGATACATATAACAACATGCATAATCCAAAATAATTATGCTAAGTGACAGAAGCCAGAAAAAAGTACATACTATATAATTCTATTTATTAAAAGTCCTAGAAAATGCAAACTGATTTATAGATAGAATGCAGGGTAGTGCTTACCTGGGAATGGAGCAGCAAGGAGGAGGAGGGATATATCATAAAAATCAGGAAGAAACTTTTAGGGGTGATAGTCATGTTCATTATTTTAATTTCAATGATGGTTTCATGGGCATATTCATATGTCAACCTTATCAAATTGTTTGTGTGTGCATTTTATTCTATGTCAATTATACCTCAATAAATCAGTTTAAAATATAAGTCTAATTTAATTGTTTTTAATAATAACATCTTAAGCTTACTTAGGGTTTGCTATATTGCAGAAATTTTTCTCTGTCCTTGATGCATATTAATGTAAGCCTTATGAAGTAAGGACAAAACTATTCACAATATCCAACTCCCGACCTCAAGCAATTCTCATGCCTCACCCTCCCAAGTACCTGGGATTATAGGCACCCGCCACCACGTTGGCTAACTTTTTTGTATTTTTAGTAGAGGCCGATGTTTTATAATCCCTGTTTTCCGGATGATAAAAATGATCTGGAGAAGTGAATTAAATTTCCTGAAAGTCACACTTCCAGTAATACAGCTGAGGGTTTATGCCAGACTGTCTGGTTCCATAGTCCACATACTTGTCCTCTAGGCTACACTGCTCCTTGGGGAAGGGTTGAGTTGCTGTGTTAAAATTAGATGTCCATGTCTAAATGTCCTGATGACTATTGCATTTGTTTTTGGAGTTCAACAAGCCTGCACTACCATGTCTCTTGTATTGGCTCAAATCTTCCACTATTTTCTCTGCTGACCTATTTCGCTTTTCCAATGCATCATGACATTATTTCTATTTTCTGTGTAGTCAATTCAATATTAAGTTCACAATTGTTTATTTCTAATTGGTACACAGTAATTAGATTTGTACTATATGGCAATTATAAATGGCAATCACATATACAAAAGCTGTCAGCATTATTTGATTATAATGTGGTCATTCAGATGATCTGGGGTATGTTTGTGCTAATATTTTATTATTATCATCAAACTGAAAACAATTTTCCAAAAATTGGGTTAGGTAACTTGAGAGCTTCTGAAGGTATGTCTACCACCATCCAAACATCAAAACTCAGTTAGACAGCATTGAACTAGAAGAGGTAAGTGCTGAACACATTTATTTTTAGTCCCTCACCCTATAACTTGGCAGCCAAGTATACCTCTCCACAGTTCTGGTTAAGTAATCACATTTAAGCTTTCTGCCTTGCAACCATGAGCCATTTAATTTCAGTTGATGTTGTTTCTTTATCTATTAAATTTAAATCATAGTGTCTTGCTCCATAGATGTTTATATTAAACACACACACACACTTTTATAAATACAATATATACATATATATGTATATACACGCACATATGCTGTATAATTTATATATAAATGCTTATATAATTTATACACACACATATATAAATGCTTCTCATATATATTTTAAGGTTGTGATGTAATTAAAGAGAATTTCTTTCTTAAATTGACCTCACTTTTTATGACACGAGTTTGTACTCTATGTATTGCCATTTCCAGAATTTACTAGCTGTTCAATCTTGGGCAAATCACTAAAGCTCTCTCTACTTTGAATTCTTCATGTATAACATAGGTATAATAACAAATGAACTTCACAAGGTTGTTAGGCAAATTCAATGAATTAAACCTTTGAAGCTGGTGGAAGAATGTTTGGCCAGTGCTTGAAGGTTTCTGCAATACCTGTTAGTTCTTAGACGGGTTGATATTTTACAAGGACCATCCTCTGGGGATGGAATGTTTTCCCCTTCTTTTTGACAAGCCATGTTTTGTCTGTCTTCGCTCAAATTTTGCATAAGAATTGCTTTTTCCATAATCAAATCTTATAAATTGCTTCATTTCTTTAACAACAGAAATTGGTTACAATTTACAAAATTGAGCAGGGATGTGGAATTTATTTTTTAATCTTTTTTTAATGGATAGAATATTGAAAGATTGCTTTTAGACAAAAGTATGCTTTTATGTAATTTAAACAAACTATACCTAAGTATTGTAGTGATGTAGAGTAGGAAAAGTTTTAAAATTTTAGGCGTTTAAATCAATCATCGTGACTTATCACTGTAGTAGTAGGTAAAAACAAAAGCTTGGAGATATTTTCTAAATTTTCCCTTACATTTTTGTCTCCTTAAGCTAAGCTTATAAATTTCATTTTTTAAATATTTTCTTTTGCTTGTTTCAGAAGTTAATAACGGGGTAGGGGATGCAGTAGAAAAAGGCAAGGCCTTTCCATTCTCCTCATAGTAGTGGGAATATACGATACTTTCCATATTTTAGTTTAATTTTTCCCTAGGGTTGTCACAGTACACTAAGAATTAGAGAAAATGAACCATCATGGTTCTATAAAATACTAATATAAGAACCTCATCAACAATAAGAATAATAGCAACAGTATATTAGCTTATTTTACAATGAACACAGTACACAAACTCCAAAACTCCTGCAATCCTCACAACAATCTTACAATGTAAACATGTTTACGTTGTACTGAATGTACAATGTACTGAAATGCATATGTTTTGCAAATGAGGCAACTGAGACTCAATGAGGTTAAACAATTTGCCCAGCAACATGGCACTAGAGCTTAGACAATCACGAATCTTCTGATTGCATTTCCAGAACACTTTTCCAGGTCTGTTGTTTTGTTTCCGATTCCTTTCTTATAATCCCTGGCATTGTTGTTGTCCTTTTAGCCCTGAAAATACTTAGGACCACTTCCTTTAGAACACCACCTAGATCAAGTCTTAGGTGTTTACTTTGGCTATGCAAGTAGCTCAGTGTCCACTTTCCTATAAATATAGGTTAAGGTCACTTTTATGTCCCTTTAATCAATGAGAACAGATCTTTCTACAATGTAATCCTATCAGTTCAGTACCTCACAAATCAAAAGAACCTAAAATCACCCCCAAACTTGAAAGATGCACACTTTCCTGCCATCAAATGCTTAGGGTCTGTCATGTGTCTTATTTATTTTGGTTTTGTGTCATTTGAGTTTACAGATATTAATATGAGTCTTACTGTCTTTGTCCACTGGGCTGGTACAACAAAATACCACAGATTGGATAATTTATAAACAATAGAAATTCATTTCTCACAGTTGGGAAGGCTGGGAAGTCCAAGAGCAAGGCACTGGAATTTGGCATTTGGCGAGGGCCTTCTTGTTGCATCTCTGTAACAGGAGACCAGGAGATGGAAAAACAAAAAGGGTAAAATTCTGTAGGAAGTTTCTTTTATAAGGACCTTGATCCCATTCACGAGAGGAGTCCTCATGATCTAATCACTTCTTAAAAGCCCCGTCTCTTAATAACATCACATTGGCCATTCAGCATCAATACTTAGATTTTGGAGAGGACATATTCAAACCATAGCACTTACTGTGTGCCGAGTAATGTTCTAAAGATTTTATAAATATTAATTTTTTCAGTCCTCATAATCTAAGTACTATTATTTCGCTTATTTTGGTGGTAAAGGATGGAGAGGCACTTGCCCAAGTACAGGAGGCTAGTACGTGGCTGAACTTTGCACAATAATAGTTGTAATCTGCAGAATCACAGCAGCCTCAAAGAACAACTGGTGAAATTCTACAGTTTAGACTGAAATTTGTGCTGTCACAGGTGGAAAACTCCATACCAACAATCTATTAGCTGTAACACTGAAACAAATAAATTATCTTGACTAATACAGGGATCCACAAGTCTGAATGGTGGATTAGAGGGCAATGTAGAAATAGTTCAATGAACGAGCAGAAACTGAATCCATAACATTATCCATGGCACTCTTGGCTAGGTTTTACACACACACACACACACACACACACACACACACACATCAGTTAACCAAATTAAAAAGGGAAATTTCTTGCCATCAAATAACTAAATATAGAACTTTTTTTTGAGAAGACGAATTTCTTTGCCATTAACCCTTTCGTAATCTTTATGTCCAGAGTTAAAATAACCCCTTCAGGTATTGTTAGAAAGAATTTGGATTGATTGTGTAGATCTAAATTACATGTATAAGTAGTCATCCTGAAAGGGAAGATAAGTAGGTCTCTCTTCTTGCCTAAAGCACATATTTAAATAACAACAACAAAATGACTAAATTTATGTTTCATTAATAACCTTTTCATATAAACAGTTGGTGTGAAACTTAGAGTATTTTTGTTTTAAATAAAGAACAATAATATTAACAATTTGAGCACTTAATCTGTGCCAGGCCCTTTTCTAAGAGCTTTATGCGATTACCTCATGTAATCCCCATAATGACCCTATGAAGCAGATTCTGTTATTACTCTCATTTTACAGTTAAAAGAACTAAGACAGAATTTAAGTAATCAGCCTAAGGTCATACCTCGGCTAATGGGAGTAAGTGGAGCAGAGAGTTAAACCTAAGAAGTCTGACTTCAGAAATTTTGCTTCTAACTATTGATAGGGAAGATTGTCAAAATAAAACAACTACAATTGAAGGGCTTAGCATCCAGAAGCCTTGTTCACATTTCTATTTTAATTTTCAGAAGCCCCTGGAAGGTCAGTGAGTATCATCCGTATTTAGGAAAGCAAAGTGAGATGTCTCTCATATACTAAAAAAAAATAGAAATAAAAAAATTTATCCTATATCCTGTAAAAATTCTACGAGTAAACACAACACAATGCTGTCTGAAAATGAGTGTCTACTGAAGTCATTTTAGGACTATTGCCTTGTGGCTTGTGAGCCCTGCCCAAGCAAAAGATAAGGTCTTCCGCGGGGTTCTAAGAGCCTAACAATAGACCAGGCTTTTGACCAACAATTCCACATTATCAATTTTATTCATTTTTAAAACTCTTAATGGAGGCATTGAGATTCTGATGATGCATTTATGTCTAGCTTGCAATTAGCTCTGAAATCTCCTCTTTGCTTACCATCAATTTGATATTTTAACTCTCTCCACACTAGTATCTTATATAAGAACCATAAACATATGATATAGCCTTGTTACGTGCCAAGCACAGACCTAAGCACTTCATGTATTTTAATTCATTGAATCCACACAACTGTATTAAATAAGTACTGTTATTATCACCATTTAAGACATAAAGATACTGTGGCACTGAGGTTAAATATCTTCAAGGTCACTTACTAGGTTAAACGGTAGAGCCAGAATCCAAGCTTGATAGTCTGGCCAAAAGACCATGTTCATAACCATTACACTGTACTATACCATGAGATGACTGAACTATTACAAAGCATCATAAGACCTACCCCAAGATATTAACTCATTCACTAAGCATTTACTGAGCACCAGTTTTCGTAGGCACCGTCAAGGTCTGGGAATACAATGATAAATAAGGCAGAGGGACTTTTAAGAAGAAGAAAGAAGCAAATAAATGATTAATTACAATACAATGGACTAACTGCCAGCCTAGGGCATATAGAAAGGGCTGCAGGAGCGTAAATGGGACTATACTTGGTAGAGAAGCCTCCTTGGAGGGATGGAAGTGAGGAGGGATATCTGAGGGGGAGAAAATAGACGGAATCCCCAATATAGTTAACAAAGCAAATTTCAAAAAACAGAACTCATTACCTTTACTTACCTCAAGGAAAAATTAATGATGCCACGCTTCAAGAATATGAATCATTTTGAGTCAGGGTCCTTGCAGGACACATAGAAGTGACAAGTAAGACCATTTAATAATGGGACTATTTACAGAGTTGTGAAGAGAGTTAAAAACACCAACTAGGACAGGAGAAGAATTATTAACTCCAGAAGCTAGAATTTTTTACTGTCTGTAATCTGGGGAGTTTTTACCCTCTGTAATCTGGGGTGAGATTCTGGTAATCGGCAAAGAGATGCTGTTGTCCCTGAAACCTGACAATTGCTGTAAATGGTGGGAAAGGCTCTGTCGCAAAAGGAGCTGTGGCTTTAAGTAGAGAAACACAGCCACTGTCTGAACACAGACCAACACCTGGGGAAAATAAAACTCTGATTTTGTTCTTCTCCTATCCACCAAGCTCCTACTAGTGCCTCCATTGGCCAACCAGAGGGCAAGAGAGTACAGGTGATGCAGTCCACAGAAGTCAGGTTCCTGGTACCTAGAGCAGGGTATGAAGGAAAGAAACTGGATCTGGTAAAACAGAGAGCAACCAACAGCCAGTTATTGCTCAAAAACAGTACTTAGTTATTCATCATCTCTAAAGAAAACAGGAAACAATAGGAAATGGGCAAAATGAAGACTTTTCTAGAAGAGCTACCTAATTACCAAAATCTGCAACATGAAATGGAAGTTGTAGAGATCTTGTGTAAAGGTTTTTAAATACAAAATTCATGTCACTTCTGGTCCCGATTGTCTGTAGTACTAATTACCGATTTGAAAATTTTTAAACCAAGGTGACTTATTTCCATCTACAGAACCTACTTCTCATAACCTCCATTTTAGAGAAGAGTTTTTTTTTTCATATGGCAAGCAAAGGTTATTATTTCTATCTCTTAACATTGGTATATCTATTTCCTTCCTTCCTTTCCCACTACTGCTGCTTTGGTTCAAGCTATTATCAACCAAGGCTCCTACTGGCCCTGATAGCAGTCAACTCCAGGTCTCTGAAATGACAGGCTGCTGTCTGCCCAGAGCGTTGAATATGCTCCCAGAATACAATGTAAAATAAATTCAGATAATGGCACTAGGAATTTCACAGAGAAAGATCCTTTACTGATGATATTTTCCAATTTGCATGTAATTTGCAGTAATTTTAACTGTACAAAATTAGCGTTTAATTACCATTCAATCTTTTCTTTTTCCGGCTTCTTTTAGAGAGATCTATTAATTAAGGTGAGAAATTAGATGAATCTGGTTCTGCTGAATAAGGGAAATTGACTTTGATCTTTGTGTAAAAATTAGGCGTTCAAAGAAATTCATTGATCAGCATTAATTAATGTTCTCTCTGACAGTATTTAGTTTCAAGTGTTTAGTAGTGCTGTCCCTTACTAAACTTTCTTTTACACTGCTCTCAGTAAAGTTTTAAATTGTGCAAAATTTCTTATTTATTCCTTTTTTTCTTTGGCGAGCATGGAAAAATGCAGCCAATTGTCAAAGTTGACCCTGGGTATCAGTAAAAGGGCAAATGTTTCAAAAGTAGCAAGTATAACTCTCTCTCTTTCTCTTCCCATGATACTGCAGAAAATAGAATTTGGAAGGTATTTATGGAAGAGGAAAGTGGAAAATGAAGAATGGGAAACAGCAAGTGGTAACTATGAAGGTTAATTCTCAGTATTTAAAAATAACTTTTCTACTTTTAGAGTCGCATACTAAACAATTGAACCCTTTTTCTGTTACAGTCATTAACTAATGGTACAGAGTATTTACTACCTTGTTGGTACTGGACTTAGCTCTGTACAAAACAATAATAAATAAGCTCACAATTTATCTTCCCTCAGAACATTAGCATTATAAATACATATATATAATGTGTGTATATATATACTGTGTGTATATAAAATGTGTACCTATATATGAAATGTATATATATTTATGTCCCCATATATATGTGTATATACTTTTATATAATATATATTTTATACACATATATACTTATATATCCTGTTTTTTTCAGGTTAATATTAAGACATAAATGGAAAACTTACACCATGTGAGACACATCCATTGGCACTCTAGACCACTTACAGAATTACAGATGGGAGTCTCATGATCTTTATACTTCATCAAATAGTTCATACTCTCTGCCCAGGTCTTATCTGCGTTTTCTTAGAAGAACACAAAAATGTAATATGACTCTACCATCAAAAAATATGTAAGTAAAACTTAAACACAGTTTAAAAAATTAACGGTGAACGTTGCCAAATGTCTATGATAAATTTGTTTTAGAAAATATGATCATTGTGGGAATGAAGAAATAAAAATAATTAGACTAGTTAGAACAACCTTTACAGAAAAGATAGCTAAGACATTTATTGATCACTATGTGCCAGGCATCCTACCTTTTTTTGCCATTTGATACTCACAGTAAACCAATGAGATAATATCATTGTATAGTGTAATGATATGATATAGGATATTGATTATAATATGGTATGATGACCATGAGTATATTTAACCTTGCCAAACTTGCTAGAATTTAATTTAATTTCCCCATCTGCAAGTGGGGAAAACCATCAACATTACCTGCTTCATGTGTGAAGTTCAAATAAGATTATGTATATATAATATTATATAAAAGATCTATCTATCTATCTATCTATCTATCTATCTATCTACTACTTTGAACAGTGTTCAACTTCCCACAGCTAATGAATGGTTTACTTGACAGTCTGACTCCCTGTCTGAATCCTAACCCTGTGCTGTGGGTGGGAGAGGGACACAAAAAGACAGAGGTTAGCTTAAGCAAGTTTTCTCAAAGTGGTCCAATCTACCTACATTATAGTCATTGTGATTACTTTTTTTAAGAAAAATTCTTATTCCTCTGTTCAAGATGACAAACTCAACCCATGGATTTATCTTCTTTCCTCCTCACTCTCTCTAAAATGGGAGGAAAGGAAAAAAGAAGCTTCTCTTCCTATAAACAATAAAGACAGAAATGGGGGAAGCTGCCATCCCAAAAGAGATCTAAACAGATAGGAAAGATGTGCAGGTGAACTGCTAATGGATATTCGTAAAGCTTGTCAGAGTAACATAAGAAAAGAGCCTCCAGCAGAGAAGGTAGTCTGCCTTTCACTGAAACCCAGAAATTCCACTTTCAATGGAGGTTTAGAGTGAGATGTAGTTTATTTTAAACAGGATATAAATGCAAGTCTTTTCATACATCCATAGATTCCTTCATCCCTCTTCTCTATCCCAATGCCACAAACACTAGGCAGGCAGGTGCTTTTACTCTAGGGAATAAAATTAATTTTTTTTTATTGAGAAAAAATTGAACATATCAGTTTTTATGAGCCTTGAAGGAGATCTCCTGAGTATGGTGGCACAGCTAAGTGAGAGCTGAAATTTTCTTCTTCCTTGCTTGTCATAAAATTGCAGTCTTGACACGAAGGTCAACCATGGGAAGAAGCGGCACAGTGAATCTACCCAGGCATCTTTTCTATTTTTATTAGTCTAAAGGAGACTCATTTTTCTATTTTATATGTCCAGAGATTGTGCCTTTTTCTATCTTGTCTGTTCAGAGAGGATGGCCTTTTCCAGTTTCAACAATGATGCAGTACAGGTGAGCAGCTGTATGTTGTGGGTTGGAGACCAAAGACTTCCACTTGCTAGAATTGAAAGGCCCCCTACCACTTTCTTCTCCACTCACACAATAAGCTCAAAGCATTACACACTTATCCAGACCTCCATAACCAAGTGGAGTTGGAAGACTGGAAGCCATGCTACATATGCATCAAATGAGCCTATAAACCAGGGTCAGCAAACGGTGACCCTAGGACAAATCCTACCCACCACCATTTATGTGGTCTGCAAGTCAAAAGTGTTTTTAATGTATTTTGTTGTTGTTGTTTTGTTGTTGGTTTTTTTTTTTTTTTTTTTTTTTTGAGACAGTCTTACTCTGTTGCCAGACTGGAGTGCACTGGCGTGATCTTGGCTCACTGCAACCTCCGCTTCCCAGATTCAAGCTATTCTCCTGCCTCAACCTCCCAAGTAGCTGGGACTACAAGCACCGTGCCATCACACCCAGCTAATTTTTGTATTTTTAGTACAGACAGGGTTTTACCATGTTGGCCAGAATGGTCTTGATCTCTTGACCTTGTGATCCACCCACCTTGGCCTCCCAAAGTGCTGGGATTACAGGCGTGAGCCACCATGCCTGGTCTGTTTTTAATATATTTTAATGGTTGGGAAAAAGTCAAAGTAGATGAATATTTCATGTGTGTATAAATTATATGAAATTAAAATTTCAGTCTCCAAAGAGTTTTACTGAAACATAGCCACACTCATTCACTGACACATTATTTATGGCTGCTTTTGCATTACAATGGTAGAGTTGAGTAGTTGCAATAGACAGCATATGATCCAGAAAACCTAAAATATTTACCATTTGGCCTTTTACAAAAAATGTTTTTTATCCCTGCTATAAAGCATTTTTTAATGCACCTTTTCCTAAGAGTTGGAAAGAATGGTTTGTAAAGTTTATAGGTTATTACAGTTTCCAGACAGTCTTTACGTGCCCCATGCCCCACCCTTTATTTGCTTGATTTCTTTTCAGCTAGTATCTTATCCTTCACACTACCTGTTGCTTCCAACCTTGATTGAGCATTGAACGCCAAAAGCAAGATTCATGTTCCTTTTCTTGTTGGAGGGTACCAGTGCCAAGTGGAAATTCCGAAAAAGTCAGGGGAATTTGTGCTGCTTATGAGGGAGTAGGTAGGTCACAGCAAAGCTTTCACCCCTATTTTTAGGACCCAGAGTTTCAAGGTCAGAATTCCCTATAAATAGCCCAAGATGGCCGGGCGCGGTGGCTCACGCAGTGGCTCCTAGAACTTTGGGAGGCGGAAGCGAGCGGATCACGAGGTCAGGAGATCCAGACCATCCTGGCTAACACGGTGAAACCCCGTCTCTACTAAAAATACAAAAAAATTAGCCAGGCGTGGTGGCAGGCGCCTGTAGTCCCAGCTACTTGGGAGGCTGAGGCAGGAGAATGGCGTGAACCCGGGAGACGGAGCTTACAGTGAGCCGAGATGGCGCCACCACACTCCAGCCTGGGCAACAGAGCGAGACTCAGTCTCAAAAAACAAAACAAAAACAAACAAACAAACAAAAGCCGAAGATGACCCGTGCTAAAGAACTGGTTTTTGTCCTTTTATAAAAATCATTTTTGTTTTTGTCAGCCTAAACCGATGCACTTATACTTTGTTCATGTATTTTCTCTGGAAACAGGTTTAAACTGAACTTCAACCACTGCCTTATTCTGTGTTCCTGCAGAATGACTTCATAGTAGGTCTTTTCCTCAATACATGTTCCTGTGGTCTTTATAGGTCCAGAAAATCAACTGTCAGATCCTGAAGTTGAAACATGAACCGAATCTGAATAGAGACGAGAACCATTAGAGAAACTATTGGGATAACATGGGGCTATCTAAAGGACAGCAAGTACGCCTTCATTTTCAGCTACTGACGTTATTGGGCTGCCCTGAAAGAAACACAATAGAACATTGACAAACTAGGCAGAATCTATAATGCTTTCATTTTATACCTTAGAAATATCTAAAATAATGTGAATTTTCATTTGGGAATTTAAATGTTCTTTCAGTATGTTTTGATACAAGTACATGAAGGCTCCAGAGGCACCTACAGCAATGCAGTTGAAATACAGAATGAAGGACAACAGGATTGACTGCGGATTTCTCACTCCAGAATTCCCCATCCAGTGAGTCCTAGAGTACTTAGAAATGGAGTAACCTTAGCAAGTTTCAGGGTTAAGACCAGAGGATCCCATTGTGCAAGGTCTGATTAGGGTTCAGGTTATGCTTATGGTATAATTCTGTTACCACATGTGTCTAATACCAACTATTGACTCTAATGCTGTTCTTTAAAAGGTTAAGTCTTATCCAGGACAAAGCATGTACTGAAAAAGCATGTGGGAAATCTACTTAGAATGGTTGGCATTTGTCTCCTGGACATTACTAGGAAGGCTGCCAGTTCATTTGCCTTTAAAAAGACAAAGACAAAATTCCTGAAAGCAAATTTGTCCATGTAATGCATTGGAATTTATTCCCTAAACTCTATAAAAAAGATAACATAAATATTATGCAATGAATTCATGAAAAGATAATGTTGTGTCAAATTGATGTTATTAAAATTATAATCATGTACAATTAGGAAGACATCTACTGTGTTTTAGTCATGTACTGGCTATAGACAAAATTTAAAATCAACATAACATAACAGCAATTATGATAATAGACATTTAATTCACCATTAGATAGATTCACAATTGAAAGGAAGTAATTCCATGAACAATTAATAAAGCATATTAACACTTAAGCATATCAAATTCTGTACCCTTTCTCCCAGAAATACTGTTTTTTAACTTTTAGCAGTATAAAGATATTTAGACTTTGTGGAATAAAAGTGTGCATTATTTTAGAGTATACTGTCAGAGTAGACATTACAGAAACAGATTTGATATTCATTATACTTACCAACTAAAATTATACTAAGAGATATTTTAATACATGTATTAGTCTGCTTGGGCTGCCATAAGAAAATGCCATAAACTGGGTGGCTTAAATAGGAATTTCCTTTCTCACAATTCTAGAGAATAGACATGGAAGAACAAGGTGTCAGAAGAGCAGTTTTCTGGTGAGGCTTCCCATGCTGGCTTGCAGACGATTGCCTTCTTGCTGTTTCCTCACAAGTCCTTTCCTCTGTGTGCACCGAGAGAGAGCTCTGGTGTCTCTTCCTCTTCCTATGAAAACACCAGTCCTATTGGATTGGGGTCCTACCCTTATGACCTCATTTCATCTTAATTAACTTCTAGAAGTTTATCTCCAAATGCAGTCAGGGCTTCAACGTATGAATTTGGGGGGAACACAATTCACTCTGTAAGATACGAATAAACAGAAAGCACGTTCCCTTTCACACCCTTGTTTTAAAATTATTACAGAAAAATACAATGTGAGCTTAGATCTTCCTGTTTTTTACCCTATTAATGAGGTAAGAAAGACATAAAGGAGGTAGTGGATTCTTTTATACCACAGGTGGTCCTTTGGAATACTCTGGAAATAATAACAATCTAAAGTGATACTCCTTAATTGCAAAATAATTTCACCAATAGCTTCCTAATAGAGAGCAGCCAATGTACCCGTCTTACCCCATTCAGGATGCTGTAACAAAATATCATAGACTGATGTTTTGTAAACAATAGAAATGTATCTATCATGGTTCTGAAGGCTGGGGAGTTCAAGATCAAGGCACTAGCAGATTTAATGCCTGGTGAGGACCTGCTTTCTGACTCATAGATGGCTCTTCAGTGTGTTGTCACATGGTGGAAGACATAAGGCAGCTCTTTAGGGCCTCTTTTGTAAGGGCACTAATTCCATTCATAAGGATCCACCTGTTGTGAGGTGACCTAATCACCTCCCAAAAGCCCCACCCCTTAGTAACTTTACATTGGTGATTAAATTTCAGCATATAAATTTTGGGTGGTCACAAACATTCAGAATGTAATAGTACTCTTGGAACACACATTGTACATTATATATATCTATATACATTATATATATATACACACATCATATATATGATTTGTATCATATATATCATCTATAGATCATCTATATATCATATATATCATCATATATATCATCATATATATATCATATATATCATATATATGTATCATCATATATATATGAGTATTTCCATAGTACTCTTGCTCAAATATAGTGTAATGAATAAAATTAAATATCTGAGTTCCCTTTCATTGAGATGTCCAACAACCTTCCTTAATCTTTGATATTCTTATTATTTTTAAATTTGAATACTTTCATCCAAAGTCCAATAGCAATTAAGTAACAACACTTGAGTCTAGATCTTTTAGAAAGCTTTTTTTTTTCTAATTCCTTGCTGCATAGGATAAGAATGTTATACAATTTGTGATTCCACATAACATTTTTTGTTGTTATTGTTTTTTATGACTTAAAATCTGAAAGAAAAAATAGTTTGGGTAATTCGTTGCAGGGTGATGTTTACTTGCTTTCGTGTTTTGGATTTGGAAAAGCACCTTTGGTTTATGTGAAGAATGACTGAACATCTTAAAGAGCTCAAGTGTGGGGAAAGGGATAAACAGCTGGGCAAATAGAGAACTGGAGCCATGTGAATTAGCATTTGCCTTCTGAGGATGCACCTACTAGCAGAAGGCAATGAGATACTGGTTATTAAACAATATAATGATATTAATTGCCATGAGTCATCAAGTGACAATTTCTAGATAACAGCCAGTGGTACTTTTCACAACCTTTATCTCATTTCATCTCTATAACTCTATACATAGATACCAGAATTTTCCTTCATTACACTGGTGAGAAAACTGAAGCTCAGAGAGGTTAATAAGCTTAACCACGGTTATATAGTAAGTATCCAGTTCAGAATTCATACTTAGGACAGCTCTCTATACCCTTGTATGCTCCCTTTTTGCTACAATTCCCACTCTTCTGTCTTACAAAAAAGTATGTTTTAGTAACTTCAGCTTACAGAATACTTTGTTTCTAAATAGTATTAAAATAGTAAGTCAAGGGGTATTTTTCTTCAAATGGTGTGAATGTAAGAAAATTACATAAATAACGAGGATAATGAATAGCACAAGCTATGAGAACACTTGGTGGAATGTGGTTGCCTATAGGAGAGTGTATGACTGATGTGAGAGTGTGAGTGATGTGTGTGATACTTTATCTTAGCCAACCTCTCCTCATGCACTAGTCTGAATCCTGGTTCTTTGCCCTTCTTTATGTTTTCTAATCCCCTTGGAATTTTTATTCTCCCTTTAATCTATCCAATTGCATCAACTTTTAAGAAACAATTACAGTCTAATTTCTTCTAGGGCACTTTTGCCACATATTTGAACCAAATAATAGCATTTTGTTTATGGTCTCTACCCAGATCTTAGCTCTTGATAATAAACTATATGGTATTTGTATCTGTTTACTTATCTAAACTGTAAACATCTTTGGTCTCTCGACAGTAAGCTTTCAATGCATAGCAAATGATAGAAATGAAAGTCAGTTCTTTGATGAATAAGTTGTATCAAATATGCCTTTTAAATTATGTATATGTTAATTAGTTTATTTGTTAGAGCAAGGAATCCAGGGTATGCATATAATCCTGCCAAACCAGTACGTTTTTCACAAAACTAAATTCTGTTCCAACTCTGGATACTATTCCCAAACTCCAGACACCAATTTCAGACTGGAGAATATGGATGCCTCACTCACTGAAGCAGAGTTTAATTAAATAAGACAGAGAATAACTTCTCTGTCTTGGGTTCCACATAAGGCACTGCTGCTATAGAGATTAATCAAATGCAGTCTTTCCTTTAATGAATTCAGTCCTACAGTAGAGGAGACAGATTTGTAGAGACAGATAAACTATTCAGAGAGTTTAATGTTTTATTGGGACCTGGAAAGAAACAGCTATGTCACTGTTTTCTGTGTCACAGAGAAGCTGTCTAGTTGGACATCTAGAGGTCTCATAGAGAGATATCAGCTAGGTAAACAACACCAATAAACTTCTCATCTGGCTGTCTCAGAAATTTGATATTAAGTCAGAAAAGAGAACTCTTAGTCTTAGGGACAGAAGTCCACCAAGGATGTCCTTGTTATGAGTATGTTAATTTACAAGTAAAACAAAGCGATCATATCTGTGACCCACTCATTCCCTCCAGATTCGTGGCAAGTATTAAATCAGAGTGATTTGCTCTGTGATTACTATTATTCACCTTTGGAAAACTAACCACTTTATGTCTTAATTCAGAATTCTGTAAAATAGTGATAATGATAATACCTACCCCTAGGATTGTTGTGTGATAATTGAATGAGTTATTTGAATGAGTTAATTGAAACTGTATAATGCTTACCCAGTTTCTTGCACATTGTATGCACAATGATAACATAATATTATTTAAACATTTAATGATATGGTTTGTAACAGCCTAATGTATACAATACCGTGGTAGAGTTGTAGCAGTCAAGAAATCTGAGCTGGTGAATGTATTTTTCATTCATTTAATTATTTCTCAATATCTATTGAGCACCTAACATAAGTCATTCTTTTGCTTGGTGCTGGTAATATAGTAACAAATCAATCAAATCAACGTTTTCCCCTAACAATGCTTAAATTATAATAAGAAATGTATCAAATAACTATGATAATATATGACGGCTGTTATCGCTTGGAGTCGGGTGGGTTGTGATGGTTAATTGTATGTGTCAATGCAACTGAGCTGTGCAGTAACCAGATGTCTTGTCAAACCTTCTGGGTGTTTCTGAGAGGGAATTTTTGCATGACATTAACATTTAAATCAGTAGACTAAATAAAGCAGTTTGCCCTTCCTAATACGGGTGGACCTCAAACAGTCAGTTAAAGAGCTAATAGAACAAAAAGGTTGAACTCCCCCGAGTAAGAAACAATTTCTCCTGCCTGATATCCTTTATACCAGGACACTGGCTTTTTTACTGCCTTTGAACTTGAATGGCAGCATAAGCTCTTCCTGGTTCTCAACGTGCTCGCCTTTGGATGAAAAATACACAATTGGCTCTCCTAATACTGAGGCCTTTGAACTTTGATTAGAACTAAGCTTTCATCTTTCCTGGATCTCCCACTTGCTGGCTCACCCTGCTGATCTTGGGACTTGCCTACTTCCATAATCACATGAGCCAATTCCTTGTAATGAATTTCTTTATACATATGTTTAGTTTATACACACACATCCTATTGGCTCTGTTACTCTGGAGAACCCTGGCTAAGGAGCACTTACTTCCTATTTCTAATATTTCCTTCCCTGTGGAGGGAGCTTAACCTGGATTTTCCATGAACAGAAGCTGGATTGTTCCTGTCTTCTCACTCACTTGTCCCCTAGGGAGGAGGAGTAAATTTTCTTAAAGATTAGTTTAGAATAAGAAAATTGGGTATGCATAACCCCCAATTCCTACTTATTCTCCCCCATTTGCTCTCCTCTGCCATGTGTTGGGACAAGACTGTGCTCAAGCATCCATCACTGTGTGTAACTACTGATAGCCCCAATTCTGCAGTTCAGGATAGAAAGTCCATTTACTAGCAAATATAAGCTACATTCTCCAAAATTCACTTTATTAGTAATGGGGGTGGTACTTTTGCCTCCACCTGCTATAATCTTTTATCTAATTCTCATTTGATTCAGAACTCAAGTGGGGAAGTGGAGATTTAATTGTTGGATAACCTGAACCTCAAATAGCTATAATGCAGAAAACACACATATGAGGGATTTAATCTAGAGAGACAGGAAAGGCCTACTGAAGGAAATGATGCTTGGATGTAAGCTGACCACTAAAAGAGAGAGAAGGTGAGTCCAGGACACAGTGGGCTCTTCCTCTCCTGTTTCTGGATGAGCACTGCTTATGGCACTTTTTACTTCCCATTATCTTTGTTGAAAAATGTTTGTTTTAGACTTTATTAATTACATTTGACTCTTCAAGGTCTTTAGACATATTGAAATAGTCAGTTTTTATCTTAAGTTACAGCCTCACTTTTTGTTAGAGAAAAGCTTTTAGTAATCCATTTAAATTATTGCCCTTTTGCAAGTTAATTTTCCATGATTATTATTAATATTAATAGCTATCAATTATAGATTACTTATTATCTGTCAAAGAGCATGGAAAGAATTTTGTATACATGATCTCATTTGATACTTATAAAACTGTAATTTGAATAGTGTTACTATCCGCATAGTCAAATGAAGAAATTAATGCTTAGGAGACCAAGTGACATATCCCTAGGTCACATAGTTAGTGAGCAGCACAGCCTGCGTGGAAACCACTTGCGTTATTTTAACTCCAGAGTCCATACTCCTAAAAAGTATAGTTTCCTTTCTTAAAAGCTAATGTTGTTTCTAAGTATTGGATTACCCATTTTCAACTTTAATTATAGCAAAACCATGTGAACAAGCTTCTACAGGACATCAGCAAGGAAAAGGCGCTGTAGTGCATCCAATTCCTTACACTGACAAACTGGTTAAATTATCAGACCTTTTGATGCAGAATAAAATTTGTGTGGAGAAAATTTTTTTATATATATATTATATATATATAAATGTTATATATATTATATATATAAATGTTATATATATTATATATATATATAAATGTTATATATATTATATATATATAAATGTTATATATATTATATATATATAAATGTTATATATATTTTATATATATAAATGTTATATATATATATATTCTTTTAAATTCACTAAAACCCAAATGTAATTTCCTTTAATGAGGTATTGCATAATTTAGGAAATATATTTGCACACATTTCAGCATACAATTTGATGCCTAAATCAATATATTCCTTCCTAGGACTTCCTCATGAACAATTTTTGAAATGCAGAAATATATGCTTGGAATTAATTAAGTTTGATTCAACAAAAATTTACTAAGCGTTAGCAATGTGCAAAATATTGCGCCAGAAACAATGGAGAATACAAATTCAATCTTCAAGGATATCACAATGTCTTATATTGTGATTTCTTATTCTCATTTCTATTCACAGAAGTTATTTTATTATTTCCTAAGTGATCTTCCTGTTTTCCTTCCTCCATTTGTTTTGCTGCCCAGTATAAAAGAGAGATGAGATCCTTCATAAACCTTATTTTTATTGCCTTGCACCATGGCAAAGAGAAATGGCAGGTGAATAAGAATTTTCTGTTTCAAACTAAAATTTTAATAGCACGTAGAACACTGTCACCATAAAAAATAATTGATCGTGGTATTGATGCCAGCATTTATTTCCTTGGCACTTTATTTGACTGGAAGAGCATTATAGTGAATGAGATGCTCTAGCCTTTCTAAATATCATTAATGGCTGGCAAATATTCCCCTATATTCTGAAACGTTTCTGAGATATGCACAGCTATCTCTCCAAATTAACAGTGTCTATATGACACTTGGTGTACCACCTGTTCCCCAAGGGCAGAAAGAATAGAAAAAAATCAGTCATCAGGAAAAAAAGCAAGCTTTGGAAAAAAAGTATTCCAGAATAAAACAAGATTCGTGAAAATGTATCTCCCCTCTAATACCCACTTCTTTTTACAGAGGCAACTTTAGTGTGAGTTTCTAGAATGTAGACTAGAAATTTGCCTTATGCTTCTCAGTATATCAGATTATACTCAAGGTATATTCCCTATAGACATTAAACGAAAATTGCTTGGTACAATGATTGACTCTGTGCCCTTATTATGGCCTCAATCTCCCATGTTTCAATATATACTGATAAGATGTTAATTAAAAATAAAAAAACAACACTTTTGAGGAAGGTATGCAGAGAATGAGGAGTAAGGAGATTTAAGAAAGTCTTTTTACCAGCACAGTGAATCTAGATTGGAGAGAGAAAAATAAAGAATGGCTTTCTGCATCAGCTTGTCATTCTGTAATTACAACAATCACTTTCAAGAACTGCCTGGATATTAAAGTGGTAAAACTAAAATCAATCTAATTATCCACAGTGAACTTTCCTTCCATCAATTTCCATTACAGGAGAAACAAAATTGGCCATTACTTACCACTTCAATATTAATGCTGCCTTCAGCCCCACTGAGAAGTACTTAGATGCACACCATTTGTTAGAAGTCTGAAAGTGATTCTTTTGACTATTAGCACATGCATAGCAAGAGAGATGAGACAGAGAGAAATTACTAGCTCATTTTTTTCCTTTCAACAAAGAGGCACTAGGCTTAGCCTTGTGACTATAAACACACATAAGATGATTAGTCTTATTGAAAGAATTCAGAGTCTGGTTAGGGAGAAATACACATAGATAATAATGAAACAATGTGGTAAATGCAGTGATTGAGAGATTTACATAGTAATGAGCGGGAGTAACTAGCCAAGTCAGAATGTTTGTAAAAGATAGGGAGAAGGATATTAGTCAGGGGTATAACTGAGATGTTTCTTGGGAGAAATTGGAATGAGAAAGATAGCATTTCCTCTAAAAGTAAAGGCCTGAGCAAAATCATGGAGGAGAGACAGACTAAGGGGTGAATATGGAGCTACAAGCAGTTTGCATTCTGTAACTTGGTAAACCAGGCAGAGACTGCCAGGCTGAAAAAAGCAATGAGGCAATGAGGTATACTTTGTGTTCCATTTTAAAGAAAAAATTTTTTCCTAATAAGATATTAAAGAATCCAAATGTTTACAAGCATTGGAGCTACACTGTTAAGATCTGTATGCTCATTGTTCCATTGCCCTTCCAGATCCATTCTTCACCCATCTCAACTCTGTGCTCTGCCCTGGGAGAGTGACCTGTACAGATTACATTGAGGGTTCTCATGCCTTCTGATTTCCAGTTGGGTTTGGACAATGGGAATCCTAGTCGGAAGATCAGAAGGAGGTTGGGAGTGAGGTCAAAGTATTTATCTGGCTTCCACCCAGCTTAAGAGGGCATCAAACACACCAGCTCAAGAGGGCATCTTGAGTTGGTGTGTTTCTTGATTATTCAAAAATCTTTGCTTCTTTCAAAGCAGTCAGCCTTACCCATTTAATTTTCCCATATTCCAGTAATCAATTTCCTCACATCATCCCATAAAGCCAAGAGGTCATAATACCTTGGTCAGACTATTACACTGTCTGTTGTGGTTGCCCTACATGAAAACCTCTGGAAATTGTCTCTCTATGAAAAAAGCTTCCATGAATTTTCCTACTTTAAAATGCTCATTGTTTCCTGTTGGAACCTGAACTGATATATGTTGCATATAGATCAACCAAACTAGAGGCTGTAATGAGAGTGCTTTAAAAAAAAGAGAGAGGAGATGGTCCAGCAAAGACATCCATATTACTGGATCAATGATACTGGAGACAGAGAAGTGAAAAAATTAATAAGTGCTTGAAGGTAAAATCAGTTGAATGTATTAATTGGTTGGGAAGAGAGGCAAAGGAGAGGGCAAAGTCAAGAATTATTTCCAGTTTTCTAATTTTCAAGTTTTTAATTCCAGTAACTAGATGGATTATAGTGCTAATAGAGACTAAAGATGAAGGAGAAATTTATGGGGAAAGATAATAAGTTTATTTCCATAAAATTTTGACTTTGAGATGTCTAGACCTGCTGGACATGTGAAAATAGAAATCAGGATGGAAAACAATACTTTTGAAAGTTGTCAGCATATCAGCAGGTGGGATTTAAACCATGAGAGGACCCTGGAAAAAGCCAACATTTACAGAAACAGTTCTCAAATTTGAAGGCTTGTAGGTTCTACCCAGAATGTGTGTAAAAACGCACTGTCCAAGATCTTTAATCTATGACTCTGATTCAGTAGGTAGAGTGGTGGGTTTAGAGATTTTACACTCTGAACATATATCCCAAGTAATTCTGATTACATAGTTTGCAGACCACACTTACAGAAATATTAATTTAAGGGTGGAGAAAGGAAGAAATGCTCATAAAAGAGAGAAAACAATGCAATATCAAGAAAACATACAAAACTCCTAAAACTCAACAAAAATAAAACAACTTGATTTAAAAGTGGGCAAAGGGCTTGAACAGACATTCTCCAAAGAAGAAGATACATGAATGGCCAGGACAATAAGTACATGAAAAGATAATTAACGTCAATAATCATTAGAAAAATGCAAATCAAAACCACAAGGAAATATTATTGCATCTTTTAGGATGATTACTATCAGAAACACTGAAAATAAGTACTGGCAAAGATGTGGAAAAATTGGAATCCTTGAGCAATGTTGGTGGGAATGTAAAATGATACAACCACTGTGGAAGCTGCATGGTAGTTCCTCAAAAAATAAAAAAAATTACCCTATGATCCAGCAATTCCACCCTTGAATATATGCCCAGAAGAATTGAAGGGTCTTGAACAGATAGTTATACACTAACATTTATAGCAGCATTATTCACTATAGCTAAACTGTGTGTAATTATAAAAGTAACATCTGAAACAAAAATATAAAACTTCCTAAATATAAAAATATTTTTAAAAATAGCAAAGAAAACACATTATTTAAAGAAACACAGAAAATATAAAATAATACATATAGCAATTATGACAGTTAAATTTAAAAATATTAGTCATACCAATAAATGAGAATAGATTTAACTTACAGAGTTAATGAAAAATGTCTCTATTTGGTTCATAAAGCAATTATCCCTTATATGTTGTGTATAAGAGACACACCTAAAATGAAGTGATTCAAAGAGGCCAAAAATAAAGTAAAAATCAAAGTTATACCAGTCAAATAGAAACAATAAGAAAACCAGGGTTGTAATATTTGTATCACGGAAGTCAAATTAGAAGCCAGAAAGCTTGAAAGGGAACCTGAAAAAGAAAGACGCTTTTTAATGTGAAAGCTACAATTCATAATAAATACATGATAGACTCTAATATCTATGTACAAAATAATATGGCAATCATCTTTGAAAGCAGAAACTACAAGAGAGTAAAGGAGACAGAGAGAAAAGCTTATTGTAAGAGACTTTAAATTTTAGTTTCAGTAAAAGACCAAGTGGGTCAAAAATAATTAAAGATATGGGTATTAATAACATAATCAATAAGGTATATTTTATTAGTATATATTGAAATTTATACACTGCTTTTGTTTGTTTTTTGTTTGAGACATGGTCTCACTCTGTCACCCAGGCTGGAGTGCAGTGGCACAATCTCGGCTCACTACAGCCTTGATCTCCAGGCCTCAAATGATCCTCTCCTTTCAGCCTCCTGAATAGCTGGGACGACAGGTGCATGCCACCACACCGGGCTCATTTTTTTTCTTGCAAACACAAAGTCACACCGTGTTGCCCTCTAGTAATAAAGAGCATAACTTTATCTTAAGACCTTAAGAAATAGTCACAAAATCAATCTTAGATTGTAAAGAAAGCATTGATAAGTTGCATAAAGTATAAAGTAGAATTGCTACAAACAGCACTTTCTGAATAAAATAAGAAAAAACTAAAAATTAATAGCAAAAAGCCAAGATTTTCCACTTGGGTTTTTTTTTTAATTACTATTAAAATTTAAATTATATAATTTCTTTAAAATCATGATATAGAAACTTTACAAGTTAAAAGCAAAAACAGGAGAAAAATTCAGAACCATAAATATTTATATCAATAAAAATGAAGGAATGAAAATAAATTAAAATGCAGACAATAATGCATATCCTATAGACTTATGGAAAGTATTCAACAGCATAATGTATGTAAAATACTGGGTATATGTTTGGCATGCTGTAATAGTGAATAAACGTTATTTGTCTAATGATGCTCTGCAATCTTCTGAACATGTCCATCACAATGATTACTGAAAGACATTCTTATGCTCCCTCTAGTCTGTCTCATTCTTCTACATTACTGAAGACCAAAGCCATCCAATCAAAGGCCTTTCCCTGTATCGTCTCTTATCTCCAAGTTATTTTCATCATATCTTTCTCTCTATATCCAGATTTCTGTGTCCCATTTCTGTAGATTTCAGAGGAACAGGCACCCCTCCTCATGTCTGAGGCTAAATTCTTCACCTTCCTGCCTCATAATGAACTTTGCTTAGGACTATGATTCTGTTTTGATTCTTCAGCATCTTCTTCTCCATTAGTTCCTTCATCTCAGTCTACAAATATGCTTTATCAAAAATAAAGCAAAATTTACTTCAACCTAGCTTGTTTCTCAAACTCTTTTTAAATCCCTTCTTATTTAGCAACTTCATAAAATAGTAGTTGATGCTCAGTGCTTGTACTCTTGGTGGATTCACTCTTTAAACTCTTGCTTCATCTTTTCTGTCCCTACCAATCTACTAAAACTATTTTTTATTGATACAAAATATTTTACATATTTATGGAGCACATGTGAGTGATTTGTTACAAGCACAGAATGTATAATAATCAAGTCAGGGTATGTGAGGTGTCTATCACCCTGAGTATTTATTGTTTCAATGTGTTGGTAACATTTCAAGTCCTCTCTTCTAGCTACTTTGAAATATACAGTACAATCTTGCTAAGTATAGTTATTGTACTTTGTTATTGAATACTGGGGCTTATTTGTTCTATCCAACTGTATGTTTGATAAATCACCTGCAAATCACCAACACGATTTATTCTTAAACTTGATTTTACTTGACATCTCAGTTCGAGTTGACACAGCCAATATCCCTTCTTATTGAGAACTTCCCTTTCTTCATCTTTCATGTCATAATACTGACTTAGTTGTTCTCTTCCTTTTCTGCTGTCATTCTCTGCCTCTTTGCTTCCCCAAGGTTACCTTTTAATTCTCTCCTTCTCTCTTCCTTTCATGATGTTTTCAATTTCTGAGTATGCCCCTGACTCAATTCTTCATTATCTCTCGCATCTGCTCACTTACAAAATACTTCTGTTTTTTTAAACAAGTTTCACATCTGTCCTTTTCTTTCTGTTTCCATTGTCAACATTTTAGTATATGTATGTACTATGACAACAGTTTCCTAACTTTTGTTCCATCTCGCACCAATGACAATTTTTGTCCTATTAATACATTTTAATTATATTATTCTTCTGTTCATGAATCATTAATGGATTCTTACTGCTTCCAAAACATAAATTATAAATTCTATATTTTGGCATTTACAACACCTTATAATCCTGAGCAAATTTAACTTTTGAAATTCTCATTACTCCCTGAACATATGCTATGTTTCAACCCAATTAGACAACTTGCCATTCTTCATAAAAAGAATGGTGCTTTCCTCTTTGATATCTTTTTCCAGTTCTAATTTCTGCCTAAGATCTCTCTTACACCGCATGATACACGTAACAACTTTCTTTGCTACTTATTATTGAAAAACCTAAGTCAAATGCCACCTTCTCCTCAAAATGACCTGATGACTTTAGACAAAGGATTTTCCCTCTTCTGGATTCTTAAGAGTTACTTCTTATGCCATATTTACTTTTTTACATACATTTCTTATGTTTCTATGGATCTGAAAGATCACCTGGTACACAGAAATGTATTCCTTTTCATGCAACCCTTTATATTAATATATCCATTAGGTCCCAGCACAATGATAGACACAGCATAGACATTATGAAATACTGATTGAATGACTGACTGATGAGTGGGAGAAGTAAAGATACATGTAGGTGGGTGATAAGGAGTGTGGAACTGAAAGTGGTGGAAACATGAATTCAGCTTATGTTTATAAGTACAGTTGCAGAAATGAAAAGAATGGCTTCTATATGTCCTAGATTCTCTGTCTCTCTACTTTTCAATGCTTGATCTCCTGACTGTTGGCTCAGCCTTACGCCAATTTCTTAGACCAAGCCCAACTTGAAGCTAAGATAAATTTGTAAGTAAAACAAAACAACTTCAGGCTAAGTTCCATTCTTGTTGACATTTCTTTTATTTTGCCATTTCTATTCCTGTTAACTAATCCGTAATCAACCACAGTAAAAGATGGTTAAATTTATATAATCTGCCTCCAGGCATAAAAATGACTTGTTACTCCTTAGTTATTCACCAGTGCCTTGACAAATGCACAGCACAAAATACATCTCAAATAAATTATTCAAGTTTAATTATTGAATAATTATTCAATATTGAGTAACAAATGCCAGCAGCACATCAGCAAAATCCATTGGTACATCAAAAAGCATATCCACTTTGAACAAGTAGGTTTTATCCCTGGGATGCAAGGTTGGTTCAACATAAGCAAATCAATAAACATGATTCATTGCATAAACAGAAATAAAGACAAAAATCACATGATCATCTCAATACATGCAGAAAAGGCTTTTGATAAAATTCAACATCCTTCATGTTACAAACTCTCAACAAACGAGGTATTGAAGGAACATTCCTCAAAATCATAAGAGCCATTTATGACAAACCCACAGCCAACATCATACTGAATGGGCAAAAGCTAGACGCATTCCCCTTGAAAACCAACACAAGACAAGGATGGATGCCCTCTCTCGTCACTCCTATTTAACAATGTCCTGGCCAGAGCAATCAGGCAAGAGAAAGAAATAAAGGACATCCAAGTAGGAAGAGAGGAAATAAAATTATCCCTGTTTTCAGATGACATGATTCTATATCTAGAAAACTCCAGCCTTGGCCCAAAAGCCAAACTGATAAACAATTTCAGCCAAGTGTCAGGATACAAAATCAATATGCAAAAATCACTAGCATTCCTATACACCACCAACAGTCAAGCTGAGCGCCAAATCAGGAATGCAATCTCATTCACAGTTGCCACAAAAAGAATAAAATACCTAGGAATACAGCTAACAAGGGAGGTGAAAGATCTCTACAATGGAAATTACAAAACACTAATCAAAGAAATCAGAAATGACACAAACAAATGGAAAAAAATTCCATGCTTATGGATATAAAGAATCAATAGCCTTAAAATACCATACTGCCCAAAGCAATTTATAGATTCAATGCTATTCCTCTCAAACTACCAACAATATTCTTCATAGAAATAGAAAAAAACTTTTGAAAAATCATCTGGAACCACAATAGAGCCTGACTAGCCAAGGAAATCTTTTTATTTATTTATTTATTTATTTATTTATTTTATTATTATTATTATTATTATACTTTAGGTTTTATGGTACATGTGCTCAATGTGCAGGTAACTTACATATGTATACGTGTGCCATGCTGGTGCGCTGCACCCACTAACTCGTCATCTAGCATTAGGTATATCTCCTAAAGCTATCCCTCCCCCCTCCCCCCACCCCACAACAGTCCCCGAAGTGTGATGTTCCCCTTCCTGTGTCCATGTGTTCTCATTGTTCAGTTCCCACCTATGAGTGAGAATATGCGGTGTTTGGTTTTTTGTTCATGCAATAGTTTACTGAGAATGATGATTTCCAATTTCATCCATGTCCCTACAAAGGACATGAACTCATCATTTTTTATGGCTGCATAGTATTCCATGGTGTATATGTGCCACATTTTCTTAATCCAGTCTATCATTGTTGGACATTTGGGTTGGTTCCAAGTCTTTGCTATTGTGAATAATGCCGCAATAAACATACGTGTGCATGTGTCTTTATAGCAGCATGATTTATAGTCCTTTGGGTATATACCCAGTAATGGGATGGCTGGGTCGAATGGAATTTCTAGTTCTAGATCCCTGAGGAATCGCCACACTGACTTCCACAAGGGTTGAACTAGTTTACAGTCCCACCAACAGTGTCAAAGTGTTCCTATTTCTCCACATCCTCTCCAGCACCTGTTGTTTCCCGACTTTTTAATGATTGCCATTCTAACTGGTGTGAGATAGTATCTCATTGTGGTTTTAATTTGCATTTCTCTGATGGCCAGTGATGGTGAGCATTTTTTCATGTGTTTTTTGGCTGCATAAATGTCTTCTTCTGAGAAGCGTCTGTTCATGTCCTTTGCCCACTTTTTGATGGGGTTGTTTGTTTTTTTCTTGTAAATTTGTTGGAGTTCATTGTAGATTCTGGATATTAGCCCTTTGTCAGATGAGGAGGTTGCGAAAATTTTCTCCCATTTTGTAGGTTGCCTGTTCACTCTGATGGTAGTTTCTTTTGCTGTGCAGAAGCTCTTGAGTTTAATTAGATCCCATTTGTCAATTTTGGCTTTTGTTGCCATTGCTTTTGGTGTTTTAGACATGAAGTCTAGCCAAGGAAATCTTAAGCAAAAAGAACAAAGCAGGAGAAAGCTGCTCAACTTCAAATTATACTATAGGGCTACAGTAACCAAAACAGCATGGTAGTGGTACAAAACAGACACATAGACCAATGGAACAGAATAGAGAGCCCAGAAATAAGGCTGCACACCTACAGCGATCTGATTTTTGACAAAGTTGATAAAAACAAGCAGTAGGGAAAGAACTCCCTGTTCAATAAATGGGGCTGTGATAACTGGCTAGCCATATGCAGAAGATTGAAATTAGACCTTTTCCTTACACCATATACAAACGTTAACTCAAGATGGATTAAAGTCTTAAACGTAAAACCAAAAACTATAAAAATCCTGGAAGACAGCCTGGGCAATACCATTCTGGACATAGGCATGGGCAAAAATTTCATGATAAAGATGCCAAAAGCAAGTGCAACAAAAGCAAAAATTGACAAATGAGATCTAATTAAACTAAACAGCTTCTGCACAGCAAAAGAAACTATTAACAGAGTAAACAGATAACTTACAGAATGGAAGAAAATATTTGCAAACTATGCATCTGACAAAGATCTAATATCCAGCATCTATACGGAACTTAAACAAATGTACAAAAAAAAAAAACAAACCTCATTACAAAGTGGGCAAAGGACGTGAGCAGACACTTTTCAAAAGAACACATACATGCAGCCAATATGCATATGAAAAAAGCTCAATATCACTGATCATTAGAGAAATGCAAATGCAAGTGAAAACCTATTATTTAATGGCTATTACTTAAGTAAAAAAACAAGAGATGCTGGTGAGGTTGCAGAGAAAAGGGAACACTTATACACTGTTTTTGGGAGTGTAAATTAGTTCCATCATTGTAAAAAGCAGTGTGGTGATTCCTCAAAGACCTAACAACAGAACTACCATTTGACCCAGCAATCCCATTACTGGGTATATACCCGAAGGAATATAAATCATTGTGTCATAAAGGCACATGCATGTGTATGTTCTTTGCAGCGTGATTACAATAGCAAAGACATGGAATTAACCTAAATGGCCATCAATGACAGGCTGGATAAAGAAAATGTGGTACATATACACCATGGAATACTATGCATCCATAAAAAAGAATGAGATCATGTCCTTTTCAGGAACATGGGTAGAGCTGGAGGCCACTATCCTTAACAAAGCAACACAGGAACAGAAAAACAAATGCCGCCTGTTCTTACTTATAAGTGGGAACTAAATGATGAGAATACAAGGACACAAAGAAGGGAACAACAGACACTGTGGCTGATATGGTTTGCCTCTGTTTTCCCACCCAAATCATCTCAAGTTGCAATCCCCATGTGTTGGGGTAGAGACCTGGTGGGAGGTGACTGAACAACGTGAGGCAGACTTCCTCCTTGCTGCTGTCATGATAGTGAGTGAGTTCTCAAAAGATGTGGTTGTTTGAAAGTGTGTAGCACCTGTTGGTGGGAGTGTAAATTAGTTTAACCATTGTGGAAGACAGTGTGGTGATTCCTCAAGGATCTAGAACCAGAAATACCATTTGACCCAGCAATTGCATTACTGGGTATATACCCAAAGGATTATAAATCATTCTACTATAAAGATACATGTGCACATATCATATGTTTATTGCAGCACTATTCACAATAGCAAAGACTTGGAACCAACCCAAATGCCTATCAGTGATAGGCTGGATAAAGAAAATGTGGCACATATATACCATGGAATACTATGCAGCCATAAAAGAGAATGAGTTCATGTCCTTTGCAGGGACATTGATGAAGCTGGAAACTATCATTCTCAGCAAACTAACACAGCAAAACAAAACCAAGCACCACATGTTCTCACTCATGAGTGGGAGTTGAACAATGAGAACATATGCCCACAGGGAGGGGAACATCACACACTGGGGCCTGTTGGGGGGTGGGGGCCAAGGGGAGGGATAGCATTAGAAGAAATACCTAATGTAGATGATGGGTTGATGGGTGCAGTAAACCACCATGGCACATGTATATCTATGTGACAAACCTGCATGTTTGGCACATGTATCCTAGAACTTAAAGTATAATAATAATAATAAAAGAAAGTGTTTGGCACTTCCCCCTTCACTAGTGCTGTCTCCTGTTCTGCCATGGGAAGGTGTGCCTTGCTTCCCCTTCTCCTTCTGTCATGATTGTAAGTTTCCTGAGGCCTCCCAGTTGTGCTTCCTGTTAAGCTTACAGAACTGTGAGTCAATTAAAGTTCTTCTCTTCATAAATTACCAAGTCTCCAGTAGTTCTTTATAGCAGTGTGAAAACAGACTAATGCAGTTGCCTACTTGAGGGTGGAAGTTGGGAGGAGGGAGAGGAATAGAAAGAATAATTATTGAGTACTAGGCTTAGTACCTGGGTGACAGAATAATCTGTATATCAAACCCTTGTGACATGAATTTACCTATAGAACAAACCTGCATATGTACCCCTGAACCTAAAATAAAAGTTTAAAAATAAAATAAGAAAGAATAATTGTATAAACTGTATTAAAATATTAACAAGAAAAATGACCATCAATGGTTTGACAAATGATCAAAGTGAGATAAAAACTTAACCAGATGACTTCAAGTCTCTCTATGATGCCTGATAGGATATTTTAATAAAGTGTGCATCTTGAAGACTACTTCCTTACTCAAAGTGTATTCCAGTTGTTAAACTTGTCTTTCAAAAAAAATAGGGCAAAATATCCAGAGCTGAAGTGGAGACAGAGTGAGGAGTAATGAGGTAATATAAGATCTGGCACCTTCAAAGAAAGAGCAGAGCTTACTCTTGATAACCCTGCCTAAAAGACAAAATACCTTAAGAGAAAACAGTTAAGGATGATTGGCAGGCATTCTATTTAAAGAGAGATCATATCTCATGGTCTGCAAACACCATCACATTTAGAATGATGGCGACAGAGCCTTTATCATGATGAAATAGGAGAGATGGAGTAAATACAATCATAGCTGAGAGATATCATGCGTGCTTTCTTTTGGGATTATTAAATTATTCCACAATGAGGAAAAAAACTATCCTAAATCCAGCAGAAAGGCAGTAGGATGGATGAAAATAGCCTCTGTATTCTCCTGTTCAGCAGCGTTAACTACATCCTTCTAGTCGCACAGAACGATATTGTCTTCTTTGGATATACCTTTTGCATACTCCCATAATAATTATTATAACTACTTACATTAATTTAATAACCCATTTATTGACAACTCTTTTGATACCTTGCAGTTTTGCTTACATATCTTTAAGAAGTAGATTTGTTTTCTTTCCTTTTTTTCATCAGCTATCAAAAATTTAGTAGGAATCAGGAAAATTTCCTTAAGAATTCTAAATATGTCTTACATGCACTTTGAAGTCACTACTAACACTTAGTAATTTTTGAGCATGATAACCTTTGCTTCCAAAAGAACAACAGCAAAGCAGTTAGAAACAACAGAATCTATGTCAAAGAAACGAAATGCAATCACTAATCATCTCCTTCTACTTTACCTCTGTCCTGTCCCTAGTGCTTCTATTTACAGCTGTGCAGGATGTTCACTGCACGAAGGCATCTTCAAGAGGTAAGTAGGGGCTGCAATACATGTCAGGGTCCATTTGCCAAGCTATATGCTCTAATATGGGGCTGCATTCATTCAGCATGTACATTTTTGAATTCTCATGAAAATACTCTGCAGGCTCACAGCAGCTTTGCCTGTCTGTTTCTATCAGGGCATAGATAGAAATATTTACCTAATGCTAGGCAGTGATCTATCCCATATGAAAGAAAAGTCCCTGTGGAAAACTAACGATTACCAAATAGCCCTTTCTTCTTCTTCCTAAGAAAATCTGATATTGTTCACGATGGCAACATACCCACCTAAAAACCTTCAGCTCCTTAGGATCCTGTATAGCTAGGAGTGCACTCGCTAGATGATTTTGGCCATGCGATGTAAGCTGAGACTTTCCCGGAAAGTTTTGCTCTTTCTGATACAGGTGCCAGTCCTTTCTGCTTTCTTGACTTTTGTTTGTTTGTCTGCAAAGCAGACAGTATGCTGAGAATGCCTCAGCCATTTTGTAATTAAATGACAACATGAAGAAAAACTCTCACTAAAGATGGCACATCAGAAAGGTAAAACGATCCAGGACATCAACAGCATCATAAAGAAGACAATTCAAAGACAAACTTCCCACTGCTTGTTACCTATAAAAAATAAAGCAATTTCGTTAAGCCACCGCGTACTTGTTACTGTCCCATGCAGCAGGAAGCACTCTTAACTGATGTGTCCATCTTTTCCATACCTTGCAAAAGATGTGTAAAAAAGCTTTTGCTAGAGTTCAAGTCCAAACTATTTATTGTATGTTATATTTATCCAGTTAACAAATTTTTATGGTTAATTGCCAAGAACCTAACATATTGGCTGTACCTCATAAATAAGTTAGGTATGTGTTAGTTAAACAGTGCAGATATATTGCTAAAAACAAATTATGACTTTTCCCAAAGTCTTGGTAAGAGTCCAAGGAAAGGGAAATAGCAGTTAATATTAAGCTGAGCTCTGCTGTTTCTTCTGTTTAGTATGCTCAAGATACATAATTTTTAACAGATCTTGGCACATAGTGGGTAAATATTGAATAATGAGTAAACTTGTGGCAATATATCAATGGTTTTGAACAATTTCCAAAAGAATAATTTATGCCCTACATAAAAGTAGGCTGGATAAATGATAGATTCTGATGTTGCATTTCCTCAAATGAGACGTTATATTTTAGAGGGTGAAGATTTTACTCTTTTAAAATTGGAAAATATTGCTGTGAGTTTACTTATAATAAAGTTTACTGTAAGTCTACATACTTATTTTCATGAAATAAGACTTTTTGTGCACATCATTTAAAAAAGAGGAGTTCTAGACAGAAGGTACTTGGACCCTGAATACTGGTTCTTCATGTAAGAAGAAAATTAATCACTTGGCAAATGTGCTTTGTGCCTTATTTCCTTATCGGAAATGTAAACTCTAAGGACAGTGTTGTCCACCCCACATAACATTATCCACTAGAATATTGCCATTCCCAAGTATTTAAACTTTTCTTGTCTATTGTTTTCCAGACATGATGCCACTAAAGATTAAAAAACAAATAAAGTAAGGCTTAGTGTCTCTCCTGAAAGTGCTTATGGGCTTGTGGTAGAAATAGTTCTATTTTTATCCCAAAGTGAGGAAAATCTAGTAATTGAGGTAGATAAAAATTACTTTGCAGCTGAAATATATGAGTAAAGTCTACTGAAAATAAAAGAAGCAGAAAAACATACTACTGAAAGATAGTTTAAGACATGTCTTTCAGTCTTTATTACAACAAGTAAGCAAAGATAACTCAAGAAAAAATAGATATCTAAATAGATGATTGTTCAAATAGTTCTACAAAGGAAAAGTTTATATTACATAAGGAATATCCTTTTTAAAACTGCTTATAAAAATTTCAAACATTGACCCTGCATTAGGCTATAAAGAAAATGTCAAGTAATTCCCTAAAGTGAAATGCAAAGTACATCTCTGATGACAGTGTAATTAATCTACAAATAAGAAAATATATTAACAAACAAAATGCAACCACTTAGAAATGTCTTTTCTTAAAGTAATATTGGGCTAAGAGGAATATAAGACCTCAATTTCTAAATATTTAGATAATAATTATAAGAAGAATACTAAACATCAAAACACATAGATTTTGACTAACATTATACTAATGGGAAAAATACAGCCTTTCAAACATTCACTAATAAATCAAGGGGAATGAATATTTTTTAAAGGTAAACATTAAATGTATAAGTGAGCATGAGATTGTAGAATTCAAAAATAGAATTTTTCTGGTTAAAGTAAAACATGGAATATTTTTACCCAGTTTGGATTACTGGGAAAGAAGAAAGACGAAGACTCCTACACCTAGACCCATGGATAATTTTTTTATGTTCCTATAATATAAAATGCCTTCTTTTAAGCTAATAAGGAAACTGAAAAGAATCAAACACCTTCAAAAAACATTAATTAGTCAAAAAAATGTATCTGTAAGACCAGATTTAACTATATGCTTGCTTGATGTAATAAGAGGAAAACGTGTGTGTGTGTGTGTGTGTGTGTGTGTGTGTGATTTCCCTCCATTCAATATAGAGTGATAACTCATGTTTTCAAATTATTATCACTAATTGTTTTAAAATTTTTAAAATAGATATATAATAGTTGTACATATTTGGGAGACACATTTGATATTTTATTTATTTATTATGTATTTATTTTGGAGGTACATATGATGATTTAATACATTCATATAATTTGTAAAGATCAAATCAGTGTAATTGGGATATCCATCACTTTGTCTTTTTTAATGTTAGAAACATTCAAATTATTCTTTTCTAGCTATTTTAAAATATATAACAGATTATTGTAAACTACAATCATCCTACTGATCTATCAAATACTAGGTCTCATTTCTTCTATCAAACTGCATATTTGTACCCATTAATCAACCTCTCTTCATCCCCACTTCTACCTTTCCAGGCCTCTGGTGACTGACGATCTACTCAGTAGTTTCATGAGATCCACTTTATAAACTCCCACATGTGAGTGAGAGCATGTGACATTTGCTTTTCTGTGCTTGGCTTATTTCACTTAAGATAGGGACATCCAGTTTCATCCATGCTGCTGCAAATGACAGGATTTCATTCCTTTTATAGCTGAATAATATTACACTGTGTATATATACCACATTTTCTTTATCCATTTATCCACTGATGGGTACTTAGCTTGATTCCATATTTTGACTATTGTGAAAGGTGCTGCAATAAACATGGGAGTGCAGACTTGTCTTTGATATACTGACTTCCTTCCTTTTGAATATATACTCAGTTGTGGAATTGCTGGGTCATATGGTACATCTATTTGTAGTTTTTTGAGAAACCTCCCTATAGTTTTCCACAGCGACTGTAATAATTTATTTTCCCACCAACATTGTGTGAGGGTTCCCTTTTCGCCACATCCTCACCACCATCCATTAGTCCCTGCTTTTTTATAAAAGACATTTTAACTGGGGTGAAATGATATCGTATTGTGGTTTTATTTGCATTTCCCTGATGATTAATGATGTTGAACATATATTCATATACCTGTTGGCCATTTGTATGTCTTCTTTTAAGAAATCTCTATTCAGGTATTCTTCCCATTTTTAAATTGGATTTTTTTTTCTTTTTGCTATTGAGTTGTATGGATTTTTTTATACTTTGGTTATTAATCTCTTTCAGATGAATAGTTTTCAAGTATTTTCTCCCACTCTGCAGGTTGTCTCTTCACTCTGTTTATTGTTTCCTTTTCTGTGAAGTAGCTTCTTCGCTTGATGTAATCCCATTTATCTATTTTTGTCTTTGTTACCTATGCTTTTCGGGTCTTACTAAAAAATTATTTGCCCAGATCAATGCCCTAGACAGCGTCCCCAAAGTTTTCTTCTAGTAGTTTTATAGACTAAACTTTTTAAAATTTAAAGATGGCTACTATGCATCATCATTTTTCTTTTGGAAAAGCATTAATAGGACATTTTTAAAGAAAAGTGCTTCTGTTACTCCCAGAAACCTAGGTATAATGTGGAATTTAGTTATATCTCATCAAAACAAGAGAACAAACCTAGGGAAGCATAAGTGAAGAGTTCTAATAATAAAAGTGAATTAATAACTTAGAAGACTAAAAAGAAAAATATTTGATGTAGTGGCTTTGGGGGAAGAAAAAGGACAAAGCTAGAAAGATAGGAAGTAGTATTGAGAGACTACTTTTAAAAATATTAATAAATACGAAAAGATCAAGAGAGAAAAAAACATTATCTTATAACTAGATGTCAAGAAAGCATAGATAATAATTCAATACTCTTTTCCGATTTTTTAAAACATAGAAATAAAATATTTTCTTAAAAAGATTTTTAAAACATATTTCAGGTGAACACTTAGCACCATTTTTAAGGGTAATACCTAGAAGCATGTCTATTAAAGTTAGGAATAAAACATTTTTTCTCTTAGTATTATTTAATATTGTTCTGAAGAAATTATTCAAAGCAATTGAATTTCAGAATCTGCCTCAGAATATTCCTCCTCACTCCAAATACCTGTCACAATTCTCAGTGTTACCAATATTCTTCTCATATGCAATGCCCTTTCTGTTCACTTTACAGACCTTTGGATCACCAGCACTAAAGCACTTCCAAAACCTCAATCATTTATACTGCACCCTCTGAACAATTTCTGTGAGTCTTCCACTTCCGGCGGCTCAAGTACATCTCTTGCAGTTATAAAGAGACTAGCCAAGTTTTCTGTAAAACAATAATATACTAGGTTAGTGGACTTAGAATTATTATGTTATTCTGAGTTGTAGTTTTGTTGTTTTTATTTTTGTCACTTCTTCTACTGGTCAGTGAACCACTTTTGACCTATTCATCTATTGCAATACAACAGAAATGAGGAACCTTGCAAACTTAATAAATGTACACATTAATATGCAAATACTGTGAAAACAATTTGCTAGGAATTGTACCTCTTAATTTAATGTAAGCTGAGACAAGTGATCAACATAGCCCTTAAGTATATGCACAAACCTTGAGAACATTAATTTTTATTAAGAACATAATAAGATTTCTATGAAAATCACAACCAATTTTAGAATTCAAGTTTGTAATATGTATGCAAGCAAATTAATTCCATTTATTTTTCTTCTGCTAATGCTAAGCTGCCCATGGAACCATCAGAGGCCCAAAAAACAGCAATTGTGCAAAACTGATATAGTTGTACTGACCTGGAAATATATAATACATAATTTCTTTTTAAAAATGTTATAAAATAGCTTGCTTATATTATGTATAGTGTGTATATTAATATTAGTATGTATATTTATACAGCATGTATATTGATATAAAATTATATAAATATATGAAAAAGATTGTGAACATATTTATATATACAGAAAGAAAAAGAGAGAGAGACAGAGGTACGTCTAGAAGGATTATCACCAAATGATACAAGTAAATAATTCTGAGTGATAACATGTTGATTTTTCATTTTTTTCCCATACTGCAAACTTCAAGAGGCTATATGCTGTGTCATTTTATGTCTGCAATAAATATTTGTTAAAAGGATAATCCAAAAAATATATAATGGAATTGGATTTTTTTTTTTTTTTTTCTTAAGACGTTGTCTCGCTCTTTCACCCAGGCTGGAGGGCAGTGGCACTATCTCGGCTCACTTTAAGCTCCGCGTCCTGCGTTCACGCCATTCTCCTGCCTCAGCCTCCCGAGTAGCTGAGGCTACAGGCGCCCGCCACCGCGCCCGGCTAATTTTTTGTATTGTTAGTAGAGACGGGGTTTCATTGTGTTAGCCAGGATGGTCTCGATCTCCTGACCTGGTGATCTGCCCACCTCGGCCTCCCAAAGTGCTGGGATTACAGGCGTGAGCCACTGCGCCCGGCCTGGAATTGGATTTTTTAACACTTTCATTCATGAGCAAATTGGTAATCCTAATCACTGTCAGACCTGTTATCCTAAATGCAAGTGATGAACTGGTAAAAAATTAAGTTGTTTATTTGTACTAGGTGTTGCCATCAAAAATGGCCACCATTCAATTCCTGTCTTTTGTAAACTCACATTCTGCGTAACTCAAATGGTGGCGTCTTCTCCACCCTTTGGATCAGGCCAGATTCTATTGCCTGGCTAATAAAATTGTGTGACAATGGTGTTTGGGAACTTCTGAGGCTAATCTAGGCGAGGAAAGATTTTCCTTCTACCCTCCTAGGTTTGATAGGTGAATCTAAGACATAAAATAACAACAGGCAGAATAACAGGAGAAAAGGTATACAAATTTGTTAATTTTTAATATTATGTGCATGGGGACATCTCACACACAAAAAAGTGAATACCCCTAAGTGGTGGTGAGATTTGGGAGTTCATATATTGCTTTAATAGAGCAAGGGGAGAGGAGGATTTAGGCAACTTAGGGGAAAGTAAGTAGGCCCTTAGAAGAATACATGGGAGATAAGATAGTTTGTGACAAAATATATGGCTTTGGTGCTGACTTCTGGTCTAAAAGTCAATTTTCTCTGGTTTCTGACACTACTGAGGAAGGGACTTATAACAGTTGAGTTTCTTGTGAAGATCTGTCTTTAGGTAGATAAAGGGAGTTCAGAGAAACCCCTCTATGCATCTGGTGTTTTTCAAGAGCCTTCAGTTCAAAATAATCAATACAACCAAATAGCATATATTGGGATGACATGGCCCAAATTTCTCCACCAAGTTCACTCCTTGGTCTCATGGACTGCTCCTTTTGAGGACTTTACCTTTTGGAAAGTGTTATGCTTGGAGAAGCCCACAGCATAATGCTGTGAAAAGTCCAAATTTTAAGAGGAGTCCACGTGTGGAAGCTCTGGTCTTGAGCTCCCAATTGACAGACAGCGTGACTGCCAGCCTCATGAGTGAGCCATTTTGTAAATCTAGTAGTCAAGTCCTCATACCCAAGTCCTACCATGTGAGAGACCATAAGTGGGAACTGCTCAGCTGGGCCTAGTCCACCCACAGAATTGTGCATGATAATAATATTTTATTTTAGGCCACTGTGTTTTGAAGTTTATTTTTATACCCCAACTGGAAGATACTCCATATTCTTGTAAATTTTAAAATCACTATATTTAAAGGATTCTGGAATATACTTCCTAATCAAGTATTTTTCTCAAAGCCCTCATATATGTCTGCTGAAATTTATCTTTTTTTATTAAAGCTTAATGCCTCTGACACCTATAAAAAATAGCACCTTAAATTCACTTTATGGTAGTGTAAATCAGTTTACAGGACTTTCAAGCAATGATATTTTGCAAGTTCTAATTAAAAGGACAGTAGAATAAAGTGGAGTAAGCCAGGGGGTCATTCTGAAGAAGTTCAGGAATAAAAGTGCAGAAGGACACTGTGCCAACCTGGACTTGGAAGAGAGGAATGAGAAGGAATGTGTGTATGTGTTGGGGAAAAAAGAGCCCAAATTAAATTATTACTGGGATGACCCTTTACCTCCATGTTCAACTTGAAGATTTCTAATGTTTTCTATTATGGCCCTGACATATAAATAGGTGATATTCTGTCTACTCCCACCCACCAAGGAGTCCATAGAGTCCTCATTTATTCATTCATTCATATAAAAATACTTAGCAAACACCTCCTCTGTCTAATGCACTAAGCTTGGGAGAAAGGAGACAGCAGTAAACAAGACAGACAACTGAAATGCCTAGGGTGTATAAATGAGACTTCCTAACATTGATTTTAGAGAACTGAAATCAACAGTAGGACGCTGATGCCATTCATGCAATGATTGAAGAAGAATGAGTGAGCCATTGCAGCATAATCAGGACAAAAATTTCAATAACAATATCAAAGGCCTATCGAGGTATGTTTTTCTCAGTCTTGGTGCTAGAGTTTGCCCACTGAGGCAACACTGCTTCTGGATACTTCACTGGAACAATTACTAGCAGGACATTGTCCCTCATTGGTTCCTCCCTGGGGACATAGATCCAGAATTTTTTTTTTTTTTTTCTTGAGACAGAGTTTTGCTGTTTCACCCAGGCTGGAGTACAGTGGTGCCATCTCAGCTCACTGCAACCTGTGCCTTCCTGTTG
Source organism: Pongo abelii (assembly GCF_028885655.2). NCBI lineage: Eukaryota > Metazoa > Chordata > Mammalia > Primates > Hominidae > Pongo > Pongo abelii. Next base: position 43,999,729 of record NC_071988.2, read on the forward strand.
CAAGCAATTCTCCTGACTCAGCCTCCCAAGTAGCTGGGATTACAGGCACCCGCCACCACACTCAGCTAATTTTTGTATTTTTAGTAGAGACGGGGTTTCATCATGTTGGCCAGGCTGGTCTCGAACTCCTGACCTCGTGATCCACCCGCCTTGGCCTCCCAAAGTGCTGGGATTACAGGCGTGAGCCACTGCGCCTGTCTAGATCCAGAATTTTTATAACCACCATCCATAACTATGTGACCACCATCTTTGATCTGGCCCAGGAATTCTCTGAGCCTCCAGCATGCTCTTGTACTCTCCTCAATTCCCCGTCATCCTTCCTGGTCTCTTGTGCCTTACCCCATCTTCCTTAAGTTCTTACAAATCAGAGCTGTATTCAGCTCCTTTCCTTTTAAAATAAAAATCATTTTAAAAATGCTATCAGTAACAATCTGCACACCCTACCAACATAAAAATTTCCTTTCCATTCAGTTCTAGTCTGAATTATTTCTCACAGAGGAGAAAAAATTGTAATACAAGTTGAGTAATTTATTTATAATACTCTGGTTAATTTTTTTCCCCAGGGATCTTTACGTTTTGTAAAACACAAAGTTAAATAATTCTAGAAGCGTAAAGCAATCATATAAAATCCAGATGGAAGAGTGCTATAATAAATAATAAAATATTGGAAGCACCCTTATTCTTTTTGAAGTAAATACAATTATTTTCTCCCTTTGCCCACAACCATGGCTAGCACACAGAAGAGGAAATGGGAGAATTATTATAATTTAGATTATACAGTCAATAGAGGTAAACTATTGTCACTGAAAAACCTCCAAATCCATTTAAGTAAGGAAATAAAATACTCACAGCTTTTGGCTATAGCTGCAAAGATAAACGAACCAATGGAGTTAGTGTTAACTGGCTTAAGAAGATAATAAATCTAACCTTAAAGATGGGAAACTATAAAAATGTATGAACTAATTTTTGTCTGAATATTTGCAGACAGGAAGAATAAAGGGAAGAAATAAACCCTAGCACTTCTATATGGAATCATTTAGTATAAATCTTCATTACTGGACAAATTCGCAATGACAGTATAATACAAAAAAAATTATTTATGTATGAATTTTGATTGAGTTTAGTGCATACTTCCATAGGATTACAAGAATCAGGACCAAATGCTACTCAAAGAAGACCCTTATAATATCAAAATAATTAAAATATTTCAAAAAATAGAACCTGAGGCTGTACAGAAAATGATTGGAAATAAAAGCACTAGCCAACATTCTGGTGGATTCTGATTTTTAAGTACCAGAGAGAATTTTCCCTTTCACAGTGTTACTCAAAGAAAATGATTTTATCTGTAAAGAGGCCCACAGAAAGCTGTGAAATTCTAAAACAGCTAAGGTTCTATCCCAGTACACTGGATACAAGAAGAGGAGAGCAAAGGAAAGGGGGGAAAAAAAACCAGAGCCTGGCAAAAGATAAAATGGGATTGAGAGTTTTGCTGCTTTGGGCAAACTCAGAAGTATATAATATTTTTTGACATTTCTGGCTCACTAGCGTTATAAAAGTACCCAGGTTATAGAATTTGATCCAGCTTCCCTTTTTTTCTTTTTTTGTACCATGTCCATTGTAAGAAGTGAATTTCACCTGCTTTTGCAAATACTTTATAAGGTATCAAGAGTATGTTTTCATATTTTTGAAGGCAGAGGGTGATTTTTAAAAGATAAATATTCATAATTTTCAAGCAATTGGCTTATTTGTTCATATTCTAATATCTTTCCCTTACAAATGTGTCTGTTTCCAAAGTCTAATCAATAATTTTACTTAAAAAAAAAAGAGGTAAGATTTTAAAACACATACACTTTGATTTACAAAGATCTCTGGGCATTATAATAAAATAAACTAAGATATTTAAAGCATAACTTAAAAAAGAATACAATACAAAACTGCAAAAATTACATACATATATGCCCCCAGAACAACCTTTAGATGATTATACAACCAACCAAATCATTATAAACCATTAGTATTACACTGAGTGCAGGCTTCCAATGTGTAAAACATATTGTCTCAAAAAGAAGCCAAATTTTGAAAATAAGCAATTAATACAGGCTTAATCAAGATGAGTAAATAACTCTCATCTTTAAAAATTAAAAAACAGAGTCACATGAGCCATGCTACTCATCTGCCCTGTTCACTGACAGTAGCAGGATCTTGACAAGCCTTTACTAATCCCTTTACCTAAATCTAGACTATTCTTCCATCCCTCACCCGAGCTCCAGTCCCAACCACCTCGAACTCCATCATTTGCATATCAAACACTCACTCTTCTTCAAGGTTAAGTTCTAGCATAGCCTTCTGAGCAAGCCTAGCCTGTCCCCCAGCACCTGAATGCAGAACTGAAGGTTGAATAAAGTAATTTTCTGTTAACTCATTTTCCTGCTACTTAACTTACTGCATTATGCTGTCTGGGTGCCTTCAGTGAAAGGTGATGTTTTATTCATCTTTCTCACTGAGTACTGTGCTGGACATTTACTATGCCCTTAAAAATATTTTTTCAACAAAATAATGGAATTGAAGTTCTTCCTGGTCAGTTTAACAATCCCTAAAGCTCTATGAATTTGGACAAAAAAGAGAGAGAGAAGATACTGGACATATGTTACAGATTGAACCGTGTGGTCCTAGAGATGAGAATGATGACAATAATAACAAATAATACAAAAGCAGTTAAGACTAGTTATGGTTCTAGTATAAATGATCAGCCCCTCCACTTTCTAAGATATAGTAAAACTCTCAGCTAGGAGTCCCTGAGGGGATCTCTGTTCTGGGTCTGGACCAGATCTTCTGCTATTTTTACACCCCCTTCCCACCTTTTTTTCTAAACCACCCACTAACCTTGTTCTGTTTTCAAATTGGTTCATGTCAGGTTAATTATTTCTTTTTATAAGAGCTTCTATACAAATCTCAGAAAATTTCAGTCTCTTCTGCAATTTATTCAAGCTGACTTTAATGTAGAAATGTTCTCAGCTATATTCCTAAAGCCCCAACACAGATTTTTAGGTTGCTAAATTTTCCATGAACGCAATTATTTTCCAATTCCATCACTTCCAAATATGCCTGATCAGCTAGCTGCCTGAGAATATCCAGAGATACTTTATCTTTTTACTGCTGAAGTCCCGTATGGTAATTAGGAAAAGAAAAATAACTTCTAAGCTAACTAAGACCATTCTTCCAATACTAACAAGAAAAAAAACCCTGTTTTATATAGCACTTTAACATTCAAATGACCCATGCTTATTAATGTTCCATGTACTTTGATGTATTAACTACTTATACATGGAAATTTTCAACACCCACATAGTGCACAAAATTCACTAACAATGAATCTTACAGTTTCCACCTATTTTGATATATATAACGTTTGTTTAATATTGGATTATATTTTAACATATGTTGGGTAATTTGTAGATGTCAGCTAAAATAGGAACCAACTCACATCTTGCTTGAGTCTTCCCTAAGCTTTTTCAAATCGATAAGGCTTAAAAATCATTTCTTTCATAGACAATAGTAGCAGCACTTAAAATAGCAATTACTGTCCACTTCTACCACAACTATTCATGTGGATATTCACAAGTTATTCCTTTCAATGCATTTAAGGCAATAGTTAGAAGAAAGAATATTCATGTTGTTACATTCCAAAAGACAAAGAGAAATGGGAAAGTATATGTGCAAGAATATTCCAAAACAAGAAGTAGAAAGATAATTTATAAGCAACTAAAGGAAGAGAAAATTTAGAATTTTAGAGATAAGATTTTAAAAAAAAATCACCATTAGAATAGGAAATAAAAAATTTTTATCGATAGGGGAAAAATCTATTAGCTAGGTTTATGGTATTTTAAAAAATGAAGTCAAAATCATTCATCCAATGAAAATAAGTCCAGTATATTGAGTTCACAAGCAAAACCACATTTAAGCACAAAGAATACTGAGTAAATACAGCACCCATAAAAATGGAAAAGGAAGGTTTTCTAAAATTAGGTTTATAATGTTTTTTCATAAACATAATAGATGCTTATTATAGAAAATGTGAAGATTATACAGAAAGTCACTAAATAAAAACACTCATTTTATTTCTCAAAGTGAGTTACATTCTTATGTTTTCATTGGTCTTTTTCTTTGCATATTTTTCAATATCTGAGATAATACTAAAATTTTTAAAATGTGTTTGGCTTTTTACAAGTTGATATTATACTTAAGTATTTTCTTTGTTATTGATTTATTTGCAAGGATTTGAGATCCAATTAAAAGTGGCTTAAGCAAGTAAAGGTAAATTTAGGCCTATAAGAATATAAAGGTTACTGAAAAGGCCAGGAATAAGTCTGTTTGGGCTCATGTGCTCAAGTGAATTAATTGCAAATCCATCTTTATCCACCTCTTACCAACACTTTCCCTTGTGTTGATTTCATTCACAGTCAGTTTTTCCTACAACATGACAAAAATTCCCTAGGAGCTCCAGGTTTACTTTGCATTCAGAAACCCCCACGGAAAGTTTCTCCCTCTTCAGCAGTATTCCCAGGAAGGGGTTTCATTGGGATTCTTCACTCTACCCAGAGGGATATAGCATTGATTACTCAGTGAATTACTTGGGAAATTTAGGAGTCATTGGTATAAAGCTGAATCTGATGGTTATGGGGCTGGATGAGATTTTTACCTAGAAAGCAAACATTCATATAGAAGAAGGGCCCAAAGAATGTGGCTTGTATCACACCACCAGACTTGCAAGTAAATAAATATTTGATATATAAAAATAGCCATGAGTTCTCTTTCACGCAAGCTTCATAGTCTCAATTTTCAGAAAGCACATGGACTAAAAAAAAAAAAAAACTGTGTATTCTAACACATATGAAGGTTAGGGCCAAGATAACAGTTTCAGAAGAAAGTATTTCGATGGGGTTAAAACATCACTGAAAAATCAATATCACAGAATCCAATTAAAATAGTACTATATATGTTAAACAAAAGCCTACATTGAACATTAAAGAAAGAATAAATTGTTCTGTACCTAATGACTCTAAAATCTTTCCTGGACAAACAATGGAATCTGACAGCTCATCGTCAAAGTCAGGCTCAATACTATGTGGGAAGCCATGATATAAGAAAAACTGTCATCCAAGATTAACATGTATTTTTGCACTTGATGTAAAGCTGCCACTTCTGAAGACTTTCAATGTCTTTTGAAAATTTTATCAACAAGATCAAACTGCACAAGACCAGAATTTTGAAAGTAATTTATGCTCTCTGACAATTTGCAAAGAACTTGGCATGACAGAAAATAAAATATGAATAGCTTTACTACTATGTTCAGCTCATGTTCTAATGAATAATTTGTAGTATTTCCTTTGGAATTTTTTAAATAATATAAAGTAACCTGTATTAAAAGTTTTATACAATATAAGTATATCATTAAAAAAAAATTTTTTTCCAAGATGGCTGATTTGAGATGTTGGATGCCAGTTCTCAGAAAGAAAGCTCAAAGTTACAGGTCAAGACCCAAGTGGAAAGCTGAGGGAAGAGAGCCAACATGTGTTGGGACTGGGGTGCAGAAAAGGAAAACAGCAAGAGTCTTGCAGAAATTGACCCCTAAGGAGCTTGGAGTCCTGCAGCAATGGTAGGTAGAAATGTTTCTTTGCTCTTTTCACTCCTGCAACAAACCGCTGACTGCTAAATTGTCAAGGCACCACTCTGCTCTCAAAATTCTGTGCAATTGCTATTGGTAGAAATTTGGGAACTTCCTGGGGATACAACACCAGGTGGCCAGTTCATGCAGGTGTTCCTGCACTCCTTTCAGGCCCAAACTGTGATGGCAGGTACCATACTGGTTGTATGCCTGTTGTGGGCCACTATCCTACCCAAGGATCAAACCCTTGTATTGCCTCATCACCAGGCCCCCCACAAACATACTCCAGAACCCACTCTGACTTTGACATCCACAGAAGACTAGTGGGACCCTAGGGAACTGTGGGATCCCCAGAGATCTAGCCACTGGTGAGCAGCGCCTCCAGTGGAGTGGAGTGCAAGGCCTGCCAAAGTGCCCCTTGGGACAAAAAAAAAATGCAGGTGTGGTGCCCATCTCTCTAGAGGGTGGCACTAGTGTCTGGGAATGAATGTGAAGATGGAGTTATCTCCACTCCCCTGTCCACGGTTGCAGATATAGCAGAGGCTTTCTCCACTGGGGGCTAGAGCTCCACTGGGGGCTAGAGCAAATGCACTTGAGGACAGCCTTTCCAGCTGTCATGGCAGCTGAAACCTTGCTAAAAGTGTGCATGTGATGCACACACGTGTACAAAGCACAGGGTCCACCAACTCCCTTTCCCCCTCACACACACACGCACACATGTGACATTATCCAGGTAACTGAGCTCATAGAAGCCACAGAGCTGTTTGCTCTGGACTGGGGGAAGAGGCTCTGTCCTAAGGCCATTTCAGTGGTAGCCACCAGAAGGTCATTTTTACAGGCCTCCAATTACACTGTGGCTGAAAGACAAAGGACATTATCTGTATCTATAGGAACTGAAGGTCATGAACCCTGTGACAGGGGTCTGATAGGGAAGCAGATCGCATTTTTGCCTGCCCAGGAAAAAGAGCTGATGCAGTCCCCACCCCACTCCCCAAAGACCTCAGTGCATCCCAACATGAACTCCCTTGCCACCCACACACGCCACAGGGGCAGATGCTTCCAGTTGGTATGAGGCTTAGTCAACGACGATAGCTCTTACTCTGAAGTGCCACCTACTGGACTAGAGACAGAATTGCTCCACCATATTAAAAAACCTGCTGTCAGAAGAGCTCAGTGCTAGTATACAAGATAAACTGCCTGAGACCTCTGCACTTTCCGCCCCACAGAAGATAGTGTATTGGCTTATAGGGTTAATACATTGCTACAATAAGAAACATTTGAGAAAGTCACCACAAAAAGCTATGCATAACCAAGTAACCCATACAGAGCCTTGGCCATCCGAAAGCACACAGAAACAAAGCCAAACAACTTACCACAACATACACTACATTCATATAGTCAAGGGAGAAAAAACTAAAAAGTGAAAAGTTCTATCTAAATGATAGCAAATTCGAAAATAAGAAGTGACAGCTTCTTCAAATGAGAAGGAATCAATGCAAGAACTCTGACAGTAAAAAAGGATAGAGTGTTTTGACACTCTCAAAGGATTGCACTTAGCCCTCTAGCAGTGAATCTGAAAATCCTGAAATGACAGGTAAATAATTCAAAATGTGAATTGTAAGAAAGCACAGTTAGATTCAAGAGAAAGCTAAAAATCAACAGAATAAAACCAGAAAAACAATTCAGATTACAAAAGATAAGACAGATATATTGTTTTAAAAAATCAGAATTTCTGAAAACAAAAAATTCACTGGAGGAATTTCAAAATACAGTTAAAAGCTTTAACAATAGATTAAACCAAGCAGAAGACAGAATTTCAGAGCTTGAAGACCAGTCTTCTAAAGTCAGAAAATTTTTGGAGCAATAGCCAAGATGGCCGAATAGGAACAGGTCTGGTCTACAGCTCCCAGCATGAGCGACGCAGAAGACGGGTGATTTCTGCATTTCCATCTGAGGTACCGGGTTCATCTCACTAGGGAGTGCCAGACAGTGGGTGCAGGTCAGTGGATGTGTGCACTGTGCCCGAGCCCAAGAAGGGCGAGGCATTGTCTCACTCCAGAAGCACAAGGGGTCAGGGAGTTCCCTTTCCTAGTCAAAGAAGGGGGTGACAGATGGCACCTGGAAAATTGGGTCACTCCTACCCGAATACTGAGCTTTTCCGACGGGCTTAAAAAATGGCGCACCAGGAGATTATATCCCGCACCTGGCTCAGAGGGTCCTACGCCCACGGAGTCTCCCTGATTGCTAGCACAGCAGTCTGAGATCAAACTGCAAGGCAGCAGCGAGGCTGGGGGAGGGGCGCCCGCCATTGCCGAGGCTCGCTTAGGTAAACAAAGCAGCCTGGAAGCTCAAACTGGGTGGAGCCCACCACAGCTCAAGGAGGCCTGCCTGCCTCTGTAGGCTCCACCTCTGGGGGCAGGGCACAGACAAACAAAAAGACAGCAGTAACTTCTGCAGACTTAAATGTCCCTGTCTGACAGCTTTGAAGAGAGCAGTGGTTCTCCCAGCACGCAGCTGGAGATCTGAGAACAGGCAGACTGCCTCCTCAAGTGGGTCCCTGACCCCTGACCCCCAAGCAGCCTCACTGGGAGGCACCCCCCAGCAGGGGCAGACTGACACCTCACATGGCCTGGTACTCCAACAGACCTGCAGCTGAGGGTCCTGTCTGTTAGAAGGAAAACTAACAACAGAAAGGACATCCACACCAAAAACCCATCTGTACATCACCATCATCAAAGACCAAAAGTAGATAAAACCAAAAATATGGGGAAAAAACAGAGCAGAAAAACTGGCAACTCTAAAAAGCAGAGTGTCTCTCCTCCTCCAAAGGAATGCAGTTCCTCACCAGCAATGGAACAAAGCTGGATGGAGAATGACTTTGACAAGCTGAGAGAAGAAGGCTTCAGCCGATCAAATTACTCCAAGCTACGGGAGGATATTCAAACCAAAGGCAAAGAAGTTGAAAACTTTGAAAAAAATTTAGAAGAATGTATAACTAGAATAACCAATACAGAGAAGTGCTTAAAAGGAGCTGATGGAGCTGAAAACCAAGGCTCGAGAACTACGTGAAGAATGTAAAAGCCTCAGGAGCTGATGCGATCAACTGGAAGAAAGGGTATCAGCGATGGAAGGTGAAATGAATGAAATTAAGTGAGAAGGGAAGTTTAGAGAAAAAAGAATAAAAAGAAACGAGCAAAGCCTCCAAGAAATGTGGGACTATGTGAAAAGACCAAATCTACGTCTGATTGGTGTACCTGAAAGTGATGGGGAGAATGGAACCAAGTTGGAAAACGGAACAAAGTTGGAAAACACTCTTCAGGATATTATCCAGGAGAACTTCCCCAATCTAGCAAGGCAGGCCAACGTTCAGATTCAGGAAATACAGAGAACGCCACAATGATACTCCTCGAGAAGAGCAACTCCAAGACACATAATTGTCAGATTCACCAAAGTTGAAATAAAGGAAAAAATGTTAGGGCAGCCAGAGAGAAAGGTCGGGTTACCCTCAAAGGGAAGCCCATCAGAGTAACAGCGGATCTCTCGGCAGAAACTCTACAAGCCAGAAGAGAGTGGGGGCCAATATTCAACGTTCTTAAAGAAAAGAATTTTCAACCCAGAATTTCATATCCAGCCAAACTAAGCTTCGTAAGTGAAGGAGAAATAAAATCCTTTACAGACAAGCAAATGCTGAGAGATTTTGTCACCACCAGGCCTGCCTTAAAAGAGCTCCTGAAGGAAGTGCTAAACATGGAAAGGAACAACTGGTACCAGTCGCTGCAAAATCATGGCAAAATGTAAAGACCTTCGAGACTAGGAAGAGACTGCATCAAATAACAAGCAAAATAACCAGCTAACATCATAATGACAGGATCAAATTCACACATAACAATATTAACTTTAAATGTAAATGGACTAAATGCTCCAATTAAAAGACACAGACTGGCAAATTGGATAGTCAAGACCCATCAGTGTGCTATATTCAGGAAACCCACCTCACATGCAGAGACACACATAGGCTTAAAATAAAAGGATGGAGGAATATCTACCAAGCAAATGGAAAGCAAAAAAAGGCAGGGGTTGCAATCCTAGTCTCTGATAAAACAGACTTTAAACCAACAAAAATCAAAAGAGACAAAGAAGGCCATTACATAATGGTAAAGGGATCAATTCAACAAGAAGAGCTAACTATCCTAAATATATATGCACCCAATACAGAAGCACCCAGATTCATAAAGTAAGTTCTGAGTGACCTACAAAGAGACTTAGACTCCCACACATTAATAATGGGAGACTTTAACACCCCACTGTCAACATTAGACAGATCAATGAGACAGAAAGTTAATAAGGATACCCAGGAATTGAACTCAGCTCTGCACCAAGCAGACCTAATAGATATCTACAGAACTCTCCACCCCCAGTCAACAGAATATACATTTTTTTCAGCACCACACCACACCTATTCCAAAATTGACCACATACTTGGAAGTAAAGCTCTCCTCAGCAAATGTAAATGAACAGAAATTATAACAAACTATCTCTCAGATCACAGTGCAATCAAATTAGAACTCAGGATTAAGAATGTCACTCAAAACCACTCAACTACATGGAAACTGAACAACCTGCTCCTGAATGACTACTGGGTACATAACGAAATGAAGGCAGCAATAAAGATGTTCTTTGAAACCAACGAGAACAAAGACAGAACATACCAGAATCTCTGGGATGCATTCAAAGCAGTGTGTAGAGGGAAATTTATAGCACTAAATGCCCACAAGAGAAAGCAGGAAAGATCCAAAATTGACACCCTAATATCACAATTAAAAGAACTAGAAAAGCAAGAGCAAACACATTCAAAAGCTAGCAGAAGGCAAGAAATAACTGAAATCAGAGCAGAACTGAAGGAAATAGAGACACAAAAAACCCTTCAAAAGATTAATGAATCCAGGAGCTGGTTTTTTGAAAGGATCAACAAAATTGATAGACCGCTAGCAAGACTAATAAAGAAAAAAAGAGAGAAGAATCAAATAGATGCAATAAAAAATGATAAAGGGGATATCACCACCGATCCCACAGAAATACAAACTACCATCAGAGAATACTACAAACACCTCTACGCAAATAAACTAGAAAATCTAGAAGAAACGGATAAATTCCTCAACACATACACGCTCCCAAGACTAAACCAGGAAGAAGTTGAATCTCTGAATAGACCAATAACAGGAGCTGAAACTGTGGCAATAATTAATAGCTTACCAACCAAAAAGAGTCCAGGACCAGATGGATTCACAGCCGAATTCTACCAGAGGTACAAGGAGGAACTGGTACCATTCCTTCTGAAACTATTCCAATCAATAGAAAAAGAGGGAATCCTCCCTAACTCATTTTGTGAGGCCAGCATCAACCTGACACCAAAGCCGGGCAGAGACACAACCAAAAAAGAGGATTTTAGACCAATATCCTTGACGAACATTGATGCAAAAATCCTCAATAAAATACTGGCAAACCAAATGCAGCACAACATCAAAAAGCTTATCCATCATGATCAAGCAGGCTTCATCCCTAGGATGCAAGGCTGGTTCAATATATGCAAATCAATAAATGTAATCCAGCATATAAACAGAACCAAAGACAAAAACCACATGATTATCTCAACAGATGCAGAAAAGGCCTTTGACAAAATTCAACAACTCTTCATGCTAAAAACTCTCAATAAATTAGGTATTGATGGGACGTATCTCAAAATAATAAGAGCTATCTATGACAAACCCACAGCCAATATCATACTGAATGGGCAAAACCTGGAAGCATTCCCTTTGAAAACTGGCACAAGACAGGGATGCCCTCTCACACCACTCCTATTCAACATAGTGTTGGAAGTTCTGGCCAGGGCAATCAGGCAGGAGAAGGAAATAATGGGTATTCAATTAGGAAAAGAAGAAGTCAAATTGTCCCTGTTTGCAGATGACATAATTGTATATCTAGAAAACCCCATCGTCTCAGCCCAAAATATCCTCAAGCTGATAAGCAACTTCAGCAAAGTCTCAGGATACAAAATCAATGTACAAAAATCACAAGCATTCTTATACACCAATAACAGACAAACAGAGAGCCAAATCATGAGTGAACTCCCATTCACAATTGCTTCAAAGAGAATAAAATACTTAGGAATCCAACTTACAAGGGACGTGAAGGACCTCTTCAAGGAGAACTACAAACCACTGCTCAAGGAAATAAAAGAGGATACAAACAAATGGAAGAACATTCCATGCTCATGGGTAGGAAGAATCAATATCATGAAAATGGCCATACTGCCCAAGGTAATTTACAGATTCAATGCCATCCCCATCAAGCTACCAAGGACTTTCTTCACAGAATTGGAAAAAACTACTTTAAAGTTCATATGGAACCAAAAAAGAGCCCGCATTGCCAAGTCAATCCTAAGCCAAAAGAACAAAGCTGGAGGCATCATGCTACCTGACTTCAAAATATACTACAAGGCTACAGTAACCAAAACAGCATGGTACTGGTACCAAAACAGAGATATAGATCAATGGAACAGAGCAGAGCCCTCAGAAATAACGCCGCATATCTACAACTATCTGATCTTTGACAAACCTGACAAAAACAAGAAATGGGGAAAGGATTACCTATTTAATAAATGGTGCTGGGAAAACTGGCTAGCCATATGGAGAAAGCTGAAACTGGATCCCTTCCTTACACCTCATACAAAAATCAATTGAAGATGGATTAAAGACTTAAACAATAGACCTAAAACCATAAAAACCCTAGAAGAAAACCTAGGCATTACCATTCAAGACATAGGCATGGGCAAGGACTTCATGTCTAAAACATCAAAAGCAATGGCAACAAAAGCCAAAATTGACAAATGGGATCTAATTAAACTCAAGAGCTTCTGCACAGCAAAAGAAACTATCATCAGAGTGAACAGGCAACCTACAAAATGGGAGAAAATTTTCACAACCTACTCATCTGACAAAGGGCTAATATCCAGAATCTACAATGAACTCCAACAAATTTACAAGAAAAAAACAAACAACCCCATCAAAAAGTGGGCAAAGGACATGAACAGACACTTCTCAAAAGAAGACATTTATGCAGCCAAAAAACACATGAAAAAATGCTCACCATCACTGGCCATCAGAGAAATGCAAATCAAGACAACAATGAGATACCATCTCACACCAGTTAGAATGATGATCATTAAAAAGTCAGGAAACAACAGGTGCTGGAGAGGATGTGGAGAAATAGGAACACTTTGACACTGCTGGTGGGACTGTAAACTAGTTCAACCATTGTGGAAGTCAGTGTGGCGATTCCTCAAGGATCTAGAACTAGAAATACCATTTGACCCAGCCATCGCATTACTGGGTATATACCCAAAGGACTATAAATCATGCTGCTATAAAGACACATGCACACGTATGTTTATTGTGGCACTATTCACAATAGAAAGACTTGGAACCAACCCAAATGTCCAACAATGATAGACTGGATTAAGAAAATGTGGCACATATACACCATGGAATACTATGCAGCCATAAAAAATGATGAGTTCATGTCCTTTGTAGGGACATGGATGAAATTGGAAATCATCATTCTCAGTAAACTATTGCAAGAACAAAAAACCAAACACCGCATATTCTCACTCATATGTGGGAATTGAACAATGAGAACACATGGACACAGGAAGGGGAACATCACACTCTGGGGACTGTTGTGGGCTGGGGGGAGGGGGGAGTGATAGCACTGGGAGATATACCTAATTCTAGATAACAAGTTAGTGGGTGCAGCACACCAACATGGCACATGTATACATATGTAACTAACCTGCACATTGTGCACATGTACCCTAAAACTTAAAGTATAATAATAATAAATTTTAAAAAAATTCAGAAAACAAAAAAATTAAAAAAAAACGCAACAAAGCAAACAAAAAGCACAGCATAACAATATATATAACTACATGTAAACATTCTTATTATTTGCTTTAGGACATTGCTTAATGAATATTCTACATAATTGCTGGAGGAATTCTTAAATTGCACAAAAGAACCCATATTTTAATTTTTTGTTAGGTTTCACTGTAAAACAATTATATAAATTTACAAAATCTCAGTTTTCAATGTTATATGCTCCTAATTTGTAAGACATAATCAAAATATGTCTTGAAGAATTCAAAACAGACTTGTTAATAATAGTTTTTATTCCTAAAGAGAGATTGGAGAATGACTTTCACATTTATTTTGTATACTTATGCTTTGGAGAACATTTTTTTAGAAACTGTTTTTATGATTATTTAAAAGTAATTTTCAGCCTGAATGAAGTACTAGAAAAATATATCAACTGTGTCTCCTCATACTATAGAAAAAATTCAGGCCAGGCACAGTGGCTCATGCCTGCAATTTCAGCACTTTGGGACACCAAGGTGTGTGTGTTGCTTGAGCCTAGGAGTTGGAGACCAGTCAGGACAACATGACGAAACCCCATCTCTACAAAAAATACTAAAATTATCTGGGCATGGTGTCACATGCCCATAGAGTCCCGGCTACTCAAGAGGTTGAGGTAGGAGGATTGCTTGAGTCCCAGAGGTTGAGACTGCCTAAGATCACACCATTGTACTCCAGCCTAGGTGACAGAGTGAGACCACGCCTCAAAAAAAAAAAAAAAAAAAAGAATAACTCTTTGTCTTGATTTTTAAAATGCAGATTATTTCAGACTCTCTTGAAAAAAGATCTAAGTCTGGAGTGGAGCACTGAGATTCTACATTTTTCATAAGCAAACCAAGGTGATACTTCTGCAAGTGGACTATAGACCACAATTCAAAATACACTTACGATAGAGACTAATTACATAATGTTACAAAAAGAAGAGACTTTTGCTTTCCTTAGCAAAAGCAAAATCTAGGAAAAAAAGATGGGTAAATTTGGCAAATAAAAATGTAATACCATAATACGTCAGAAAATACTAATCAAAATTAAAAAGTAAATGATAAATTTTAAAAACTGCTTTTAATTCAAAACCATGCTTAACCCTAATACATTCAAATGTTTTAAAAAGTCAATAAAAGAAAAAAAGGCATTCTAGTAGAAAAGCAGATCAAGCACCTTTTGAAAAGCAATTCATTCATATACTCTCTGAACCTTGCTGTTAAATACATGTAAGTGTATTCATCTTAGAGTCAAATAAATGCAAATTTATAAAATATTAGAAAATATAGAAGATATGTCAATTTTCTTTATCAACTAGATCAGTATTAAAACTTACTGAAACAAGTTAAGAGTGTGGGAAAACAAGCTCTGTTATAACTGGTAGTGGGAGGTTATGTCAATCCATTTAAAGACCAATTTGGAATAATTTTTAAATGTTTAAATGTATACAGTTTTGTTAGTTTCATTCTAGTTTAGTAGATCATTTATCATTTAATAAATATATTTGAATACAGGTCATTTTAGTCATTCAACAGATATTTATTGATTGCCTACTATATCTTAGATCCTATTCTTGGTGCAGAAGAATACAAGAGTGAACTAAACAAAGAAAAAAGAATCTTTAATTGTCTTTCACATTCTGGTGTGGGGAGATGGACATAAATACCAATTGTATAGTATAGTAACTGGCAATTATGTGCTAAGAAAAAAACAGAGAATTTGAATAAAAAGTGTCGGAGGTATATAATTTTAGATAGGATAGCCAAGAAAGATCTAATTGAGAAGGTGATATTTGAGTTGTACGTTTGTATTAGTTAGGTTGTTTGCAGCTGCTAACTTAATCAATACGAAAATATATTATTAAGCAGAAAAAGGAAGCACTGGTTATGTCAAGCTAAAAGACATCATGAAGTTCTCAGGCTTTCTGTCTCCCCTTTCTGCCATCTTTGGCATTAGTTCCCTTATCAGACTATTAGTAAGATGGTTGCAGCTGTCAAACATAATAATGTCCCAAGGAAGAATAATTCTTCCTTTTGCTGTCTCTCAGAGGAAGTATTTCCTATAAATTCCCTGACCACTTCTACAGCTTACCCGCACATTTTATTTGTTAGAATTTCATCACACTCCTGAACAATGATATTATTGCAGTTGGCTTAGTCCAGACATTTAGGGTAGGTAGATGGTTGTCAGGGAGTCGATCAAAACATGTTCTCATTGGTGTATGAGTGGTAGTGGCATCTTCAGAAATGTAGATAAGTAAAGAAAGTGTGCATGAAAGAAGTTAAGACAGAATACACTGTATTGGTCAAACATAGTTTTTCTCATATCCACAAATTCCTATAAGCAGAAGACAAGATGACTGAGTTCTACTGAAGGTATTTGAATCAGGAGCAACTGATTTAAAGTCAATCAATTCACGGATCAGTCAATGTCCACTTAAGTAGTCTGACAGGAAAATTTCTGCCCAGATAGAATAAAATTATTATATAATCCTATAAGATTTATATCTCAAGAATGTTATCTGTTAAATACAAAGAAAAATTAAACAATTAATCCGGAGAATTGTGGCTGCTGAAAAGAATGAGAGGCCATGAGGATTAGATGGGACGGAGGAGAATTTAAAGTTATGGTCATGAAGGGTAAAAGCAACCTGATGTGTTGGAAGCAGAGTTAAGAGTAGTAGAGAGAATACACAAGTCAATACGAAGGAGAGCAGAGCTGTGCTGTCAAGCGCCTGACAATTCATGAACTTCTGCTGCTGAAATTATTAGTGCTGCCTTGGATCAAGTTCCATTTGTATGATGGCCAGCTGTACTTTGGATTCCACTCTTGGAATCATATTTGATCTCTGTCTGTCTAATTGCCCTAAGTGTTTCTTCACCATAAATCCCTCATGATTAAGACAGCTTGAGGGAGTCTCTGTTTCCTTCAACTAAGAGAACCTCATGAGAACATCTTAAGAATTTTATCTACTACATCAATCTCAGTGAATAAACTCATATATATTTGGCCTTAATAGTTAAAAGAGTGCTTCTCATTTTTACATAGGAATAGGCAACAATAAATTCATGATATACTGCTATATTTCATATAACCAGATAAATAATTCCATTCTATATTGAAAAGCAAGAATCTAATACATAGATTGTAAACCTTTTATGGGAGGAGCCATGTGTTTTTCTCTTAAGCCCCCAAACACATGCACCGTACATGCATAGCTAATAGGCTGTGTACCTGGACTTACTGTGATGTCTCCTTTCTCTGCTCTTTCCTATTTCCCCCGCAGTCCATATCACACAGATTCTGAATTTGGGATACAATATTTGCATATTTATCTTTTAAATTAATAATACCAACCGGGTGTGGTGGCTCACACCTGTAATTGCAGCACTTTGGGACGCTGAGGCAGGTGGATCACTTGAGGTCAGGTGTTCTAGACCAGCCTGGCCAACATGGTTTTAACCTCATCTCTACTAAAAATAAAAAAATTACCCAGGCATGGTGGCACATGCCTGTATCCCCAGCTACTCAGGAGGCTGAAGCAGGAGAATCACTTGAACCCAGGAGGGGGAGTTTGCAGTGAGCCAAGATCACATCACTGCACTCCAGACTGGGTGACAGAGCAAGACTCTGTCTCAAAAAATGATAATAATGTAATAATACCATTATTTTAAATCAATAATTAAATTTCAAAAAAATTTTTTGAATGGTATAATCAAAGAATAATTGGGCTCTATTATATCAGTGACACTATAGTAGATAATACAAAATTTTTTAAGCATGTACATATTTTATTAAGGAAGTTTTAAATGTATATATTTAAATATATATTTATATTTTATATGTTACAAATCGCCCATTTGCCATTAGTATCACATAATGCAGATTTCATGTGATAATACTTTCTAACAAAGTATGTGTATGTGTCTGTATGTATATATATGTATATGTGTCTGTATGTATATATATATACGTATATGCACACATACAGACACATACACATACTTCGTTTAAAGCATTATACTTTATGTGTATGTGTTTGTATGTGTGTATACATATATATACATACATATATAAATACATATATATGAATGTGTCTGTATATATATGAATATATATGTGTATGTGTGTGTATATATATATGTATACACACACAGACACATACAAATACTTTCTTTAAAGCATTATAGCAGTTCTAAGACGGCCAAATAGGAACAGCTCCAGTCTACAGTTCCCAGCATAAGCGACGCAGAAGATAGGTGATTTCTGCATTTCCAACTGAGGTACAAGGTTCATCTCACTGGGGCTTGTTGGACAGTGGGTGCAGCCCATGGAGTGTGAGCCAAAGCAGGGCAGGGCATTGCCTCACACAAGAACCACAAGGAGGTGGGGAATTCCCTTTCCTAGCCAAGGGAAGTCATGACAGATGGTAACTGGAAAATTGGGACACTCCCACCCTAATACTGTGCTTTTCCAAGGGTCTTAGCAAACAGCATACCAGGAGATTATATCCTGCACCTGACTCAGGGGGTCCTACACCCACCGAGCCTCACTAACTGCTAGCAGAGCAGTCTGAGATCAAACTGCAAGGCAGCAGCGAGGCTGGGGGAGGGGCATCCACCATTGCTGAGGCTTGAGTCGGTAAACAAAGCAGCCAGGAAGCTCAAACTGGGTGGAGCCCACCACAGCTCAAGGAGGCCTGCCTGCCTCTGTAGACTCCACCTGTAGGGACAGGGCAGAGCTGAACAAAATGCAACAGAAACTTCTGCAAACTTAAACGTCCCTGTGTGACACCTTTGAAGAGAGTAGTGGTTCTCCCTGCATGGAGTTTGAGATCGGAGAATGGACAGACCGCTTCCTCAAGTGGGTCCCTGACCTCCGAGTACCTAACTGGGAGACAACTCCCAGTAGGGGCTGACAGACACCTCATACAGCTGGGTGCCCCTCTGAGACAAAGCTTCCAGAGGAAGGATCAGGCAGCAACATTTGCTGTTCTGCAATATTTGCTTTTCTACAGCCTCTGCTGGTGATACCCAGGTAAACGGTCTAGAGTGGACCTCCAGCAAACTCCAGCAGACCTGCAGCTGAGAGTCCTGACTGTTAGAAGGAAAACTAACAAACAGAAAGGACATCCACACCAAAACCCCATCTGTACATCACCGTCATCAAGACCAATGGTAGATAAAACCACAAAGATGGGGAGAAATCAGAGCAGAAAAGCTGAAAATTCTAAAAATCAGAGCATCTCTTCTCCTCCAAAGGAGCACAGCTCCTCTCCAGCAATGGAAAAAAGCTGGACAGAGAATGACTTTGACAGTTGACAGAAGTAGGTGTCAGATGATGGGTAATAACAAACTTCTCCAAGCTAAAGGAGGATGTTTGCACCCATTGCAAGGAAGCTAAAAACCTTGAAAAAATATCAGATGAATGGCTAACTAGAATAAATAGTGTGAAGAAGACCTTAAATTACCTGATGGAGCTGAAAACCATGGCACTAGAACTAAGTGATGCATGCCCAAGCTTCAGTAGCTGATTCGATCATGCAGAAGAAATGATATAAGTGATTGAAGATCAAAGGAATGAAATGAAATGAGAAGAGAAGTTTGGAGAAAAAAGAGTAAAAAGAAATGAACAAAGCCTCCAAGAAATATGGGACTATGTGAAATGACCAAATTTACATCTGATTAGTGTACCTGAAAGTGGCAGGGAGAATGGAACCAAGCTGGAAAACACTCTTCAAAATATTATCCAGGAGAACTTCCCCAACCTAGAAAGGCAGACCAAGATTCAAATTCAGGAAATACAGCAAACACCACAAAGATACTCCTCAAGAAGAGCAACTCCAAGACACATAATTGTCAGATTCATCAAAGTTGAAAAGAAGGAAAAAATGGTAAGGGCAGCCAGTGAGAAAGGTTGGGTTACCCACAAAGGGAAGCCCATCAAACTAACAGCGGATCTCTGAACAGAAAGTCTACAAGCCAGAAAAGAGTGGGAGTCAATATTCAACATTCTTAAAGCAAAGAATTTTAACCCAGAATTTGATATCCAGCCAAACTAAGCTTCATAAGTGAAGGAGAAATAAAATACTTTACAGACAAGCAAAAGCTGAGAGTTTTTGTCACCACCAGGCCTGCCTTACAAGAGCTCCTGAAGGAAGCACTAAACATGGAAAGGAACAACTGGTACCAGCCACTGCAAAAACATGCCAAATTGTAAAGATCATCGATGCTAGGAAGAAACTGCATCAACTAATGAGCAAAGTAACCAGCTAACATCATAATGACAGGATCACATTCACACATAACAATATTAACCTTAAATGTAAATGGGCTAAATGCTCCAATTAAAAGACACAGACTGGCAAATTGGATAAAGAATCAAGACCCATCAGTGTGCTGTATTCAGGAAACCCGTCTCACGTGCAGAGATGGGCTCAAAATAAAGGGATGGAGGAAGATCTACTAAGCAGATGGAAAACCAAAAAAAGCAGGGGTTGCAATTCTAGTCTCTGATAAAAAAGACTTTAAACCAACAAAGATCAAAAGAGACAAAGAAGGCCATTACATATGGTAAAGGGATCGATTCAACAAGAAGAACTAACTATCCTAAATATACATGCACCCAATACAGGGGCACCCAGATTCATAAAGCAAGTCCTTAGAGACCTAGAAAGAGACTTAGACTCCCACACAATAATAATGGGAGACTTTAACACCCCACTGTCAACATTAGACAGATCAACGAGACAGAAAGTTAACAAGGATATTCAGGACTTGAACTCAGCTCTGCACCAAGATGACCTAATAGACATCTACAGAACTCTCCACCCCAAATCAACAGAATATACATTCTTCTCAGCACCACATTGCACTTATTCCAAAACTGACCACATAGTTGGAAGTAAAGCACTCTTCAGCAAATGCAAAAGAACAGAAATTATAAAAAACTGTCTCTCAGACCACAGTGCAATCAAACTAGAACTCAGGATTAAGAAATTCACTTAAAACCACTTAACTACATGGAAACTGAACAACCTGCTCCTGAATGACTACTGGGTACCTAACGAAATGAAGGTAGAAATAAAGATGTTCTTTGAAACCAAGGAGAACAAAGACAAAACAGACCAGAATCTCTGGGACACATTTAAAGCAGTGTATAGAGGGAAATTTACAGCAATAAACGCCCACAAGAGAGAGCAAGAGAGATCTAAAATTGACACCCTAACATCACAATTAAAAGAACTAGAGAAGCAAGAGCAAACACATTCAAAAGCTAGCAGTAGGCAAGAAATAACTAAGATCAGAGCAGAACTGAAGGAGATAGGGACACAAAAAAAACCCTTCAAAAAATCAATGAATCCATCACTGGCCATCAGAGAAATGCAAATCAAAACCACAATGAGATACCATCTCACACCAGTTAGAATGGCAATCATTAAAAAGTCAGGAAACAGCAGGTGCTGGAGAGGATGTGGAGAAATAGGAACACTTTGACACTGTTGGTGGGACTGTAAACTAGTTCAACCATTGTGGAAGTCAGTGTGGCAATTCCTCAGGGATCTAGAACTAGAAATACCATTTGACCCAGCCATCCCATTACTGGTCATCTACCCAAAGGACTATAAATCATGCTGCTATAAAAACACATGCACACGTATGTTTATTGCGGCACTATTCACAATAGCAAAGACTTGGAACCAACCCAAATGTCCAACAATGATAGACTGGACTAAGAAAATGTGGCACATATACACCGTGGAATACTATGCAGCCATACAAAAGGATGAGCTCACATCCTTTGTAGGGACATGGATGAAGCTGGAAACCATCATTCTCAGCAAACTATCACAAGGACAAAGAACCAAACACCGCATGTTCTCACTCATAGGTGGGAATTGAACAATGAGAACACATGGACACAGGAAGGGGAACATCACACACTGGGGACTGTTGTGGGGTGGGGGAAGGGGGGAGGGATAGCATTAGGAGATATACCTAATGCTAAATGATGAGTTAATGGGTGCAGCACACCAACATGGCACATGTATACATATGTAACAAACCTGCACGTTGTGCACATGTACCCTAAAACTTAAAGTATAATAATAAAAAATAAAATAAAATACTTTTATGAAAGATTTTGAAAATAATATTGAATACTTATTTTTTTGTTGTAAAACCATGAAACAAAATGGATAATAAACTATAATTACAGCTATGTAAGAAGGGTCATATAAAACGCTTGAGAGGACCTGTATTGTAAAGATTATTGATTTATATTTTTCACTTATACTTGTTACCAGCAAAAATAAAGATTATTTTAAACAAGTAAAAAAAAAAAATCAATGACTCCAGGAGCTGGTTTTTTGAAAAGATCAACAAAATTGATAGACCACTAACAAGACTAATAAAGAAGAAAAGAGAGAGGAATCAAGTAGATGCAATAAAAAATGATAAAGGGGATATCATCACTGATGCCACAGAGATACAAACTACCATCACAGAATACTGATTATTTGTATATGGCACATACATACCTTTGATAATCAACATTGTTTTTTAGTACCTACCATGTGTTAACACTTACAGTAGTGTAATAATATAGTTATTATAGTAACAGAATAAGAACATCTATACACAAATAAACTAGAAAACCTAGAAGAAAAGGACAAATTCCTGAACACATACACCCTCCCAAGACTAAACCAGGAAGAAGTTCAATTCCCAAATAGAACAAAAACAGACTCTGAAATTGAGGCAATAAATAATAGCCTACAAACCAAAAAAATTCCAGGACCAGATGGATTCACAGCCAAATTCTACCAGAGGTACAAAGAGGAGCTGGTACCATTCTTTCTGAAACTACTCCAATCAAAAGAAAAAGAGGGAATCCTCCCTAACTCATTTTATGAGGCCAGCATCATCCTGATACCGAAGCCTGGCAGAGATACAACAAAAAAAGAGCATTTTAGACCAATATCCCTGATGAACATCGATGCAAAAATCCTCAATAAAATACTGGCAAACGGAATCCAGCACAACATCAAAAAGCTTACCCACAACGATCAAGTTGACTTCATGCCTGGGATGCAAGGCAGGTTCAACATATACAAATCAATAAATGTAATCCAGCATATAAACATAACAAAGACAAAAAACACATGATTATCTCAATAGATGCAGAAAAGGCCTTTGACAAAATTCAACAACACTTCGTGCTAAAAACACTCAATAAATTAGGTATTGATGGGACATCTCTCAAAATAATAAGAGCTATTTATGACAAACCCACAGCCAATACCATACTGAATGGGCAAAAACTGGAAGCATTCCCATGGAAAACTGGCAGAAGACAGAAATGCCCTCTCTCACCACTCCTTTTCAACATAGTGTTGGAAGTTCTGGCCAGGGCAATCAGGCAGGAGAAAGAAATAAAGAGTCTTCAATTAGGAAAAGAGGAAGTCAAATTGTCCCTGTTTGCAGATGACATGATTGTATATTTAGAAAACCCCATTGTCTCAGCCCAAAATCTCTTTAAGCTGATAAGCAACTTCAGCAAAGTCTCAGGACACAAAATCAATGTGCAAAAATCACAAGCATTCTTATACACTGATAACAGACAAATGGAGAACCAAATCATGAGTAAACTCCCATTTACAATTGCTTCAAAGAGAATAAAATACCTAGGAATCCAACTTACAAGGGATGTGAACGACCTCTTCAAGGAGAGCTACAAACCACTGCTCAACGAAATAAAAGAGGACACAAACAAATGGAAGAACATTCCATTCTCATGGATAGGAGGAATGAATATAGTGAAAATGGCCATACTGCCCAAGGTAATTTATAGATTCAATGCTATCCCCATCAAGCTACCAATGGCTTTCTTCACAGAATTGGAAAAAACTACTTTAAAGTTCATGTGGAACCAAAAAAAGAGCCCACATTGCCAAGACAATCCTAAGCCAAAAGAACAAAGCTGGAGGTATCACGCTACCTGACTTCAAACTATACTGCAAGGCTACAGTAACCAAAACAGCATGGTACTGGTACCAAAACAGAGATATAGAGCAGTGGAGCAGAACAGAGCCCTCAGAAATAATACCACACATCTACAACCATCTGATCTTTGACAAACCTGACAAAAACAAGAAGTGGGGAAAGGATTCCCTATTTAATAAATGGTGCTGGGAAAACTGGCTAGCTATATATAGAAAGCTGAAACTGGATCCCTTCCATACACATTATACAAAAATTAATTCAAGATGGATTAAAGACTTAAATGTTAGACCTAAAACCATAAAAACCCTAGAAGAAAACCTAGGCAATACCATTCAGGACATAGGCATGGGCAAGGACTTCATGACTAAAACACCAAAAGCAATGGCAACAGAAGCCAAAATTGACAAATGAGATCTAGTTAAACTAAAGAGCTTCTGCACAGCAAAAGAAACTACCATCAGAGTGAACAGGCAACATACAGAATGGGAGAAAATTTTTACAATCTACCCATCTGACAAAGGGCTAATATCCAAAATCTACCAAAGAATTAAACAAGTTTACAAGAAAAAAATCAAACAACCCCATCAAAAAGTGGGTGAAGGATGTGAACAGACACTTCTCAAAAGAAGACGTTTATGCAGCCAACAGACACATGAAGAAATGCTCATCATCACTTGCCATCAGAGAAATGCAAATCAAAACCGCAATGAGATACCATCTCACACCAGTTAGAATGGTGATCATTAAAAAGTCAGGAAACAACAGGTGCTGGAGAGGATGTGGAGAAATAGGAACACTTTGACACTGTTGGTGGGACTGTAAACTAGTTCAACCATTGTGGAAGTCAGTGTGGCGATTCCTCAAGGATCTAGAACTAGAAATACCATTTGACCCAGCCATCCCATTACTGGGTATATACCCAAAGGATTATAAATCATGCTGCTATAAAGACACATGCACATGTATGTCTATTGTGGCACTATTCACAATAGCAAAAACTTGTAACCAACCCAAATGTCCATCAATGATAGATTGGATTAAGAGAATGTGGCACATATACACCATGGAATACTATGCAGCCATAAAAAGGGATGAGTTCATGCCCTTTGTAGGGACATGGATGAAGCTGGAAACCATCATTCTCAGCAAACTATCCCAAGAACAGAAAACCAAACACTGCATGTTCTCACTCATAGGTGGGAATCAAGCAATGGGAACACTTGGACATGGGGTGGGAAACATCACACACCGGGGCCTGTCATGGGGTTGGGAGAAGCGGGAGGGATAGCATTAGGAGATACACCTAATGTAAATGATGAGTTAATGGGTGCAGCACACCAACATGGCACACGAATACATATGTAACAAACCTGCACGTTGTGCACATGTATCCTAGAACTTCAAGTATAATAATAAAAAAAAAAGTTGGAAGACAGTGAAAACAATACAGAACTCTCTCTGTAGAGAAGACAGTAGGAGGTCAGCCATGGATAAATATGACACTTTGAAGGAATGTATGTTTAGATCTAGAACGTGTCCACATTTGCATGTCACAGTATTTAACTTCTTCTTTAAAACAAAGACAAAATTAAAAAAGCATTATAAAGCCTTATATATGTATGTGTCTGTACATGTATATATATGTATGTATAAAACCCTATAAAGTATAATGCTTTAAAGAAAGTATATGTACATGTCATTGTGTGTATACTTATATATAAACACATACGGACATATATATACACATATATATGTACACACACATACACATACCCTGTTTACTTGATATTCTAAACAACTGAACCCATATCCATGAATTAAACTAGAAAAATACTCGAAAGTGTTCAATTTAAGGAAATGCACACCTGAGAAAAACAAGAAAATTGAAAATTAGTCATACACAAGCTGAGACCTTTTCTTCACATCAAAACAGATCAGTGTTTCAGTGTCTGTCTAATGAATACTCCTTTTAAGAATGCCTTGAAGGAAGTTTGTCAAGTATGTTTCTCAAGCTCATCATATTGAAATGCTTGGTGTAGTTGTGTTTCTGTTAAAATCACTTGGCTTTTGAGGCTTACTGTTGAGGTTTATAGCAAGAAGTGGTCCAGATCATCTGTCTCTGAAAATAAACATGGGTTTGTCAAGTTCCATTGCTAATTCACACAAACACAAGTGTGGAAGATTCTACTCTTATGGCCTCACAGGAGAGTTTAGTCTAGCATGTCATGAAACTTTAAGGAAGGCTTAATACTAGATGTAGATATTGTCAAGCCCCGAAGTTCAGTATTCACAAGACACTTCCACGCTTGGCTAAAAGGCTGACTCCATGTGGCAGGAGGCAGTTCCCAAGGTACACTCACAGGTACTAGCACTCTTTGTGAAATGTCAGGTCTGACTCTCACATTCATCCTTCCCACTGGAAAGCCTGCCTTCCAGTTCTCATTTCTTCTTCTACATTAAGTTTCTTCCCAGCAAAATTTACAGAGGGAATGTTTGCTCTATTCAGGGGAAATGCCATCATTGTATTATACCATCATTAATTATAACACATCCTTTACCAACTGGATAATCATTTTGGAACACAACGGTCCAGTGTCTCCTGTTTTTCCAGTGCTGTTATTCACTATATGTAGAATATCAGCAGTTAATCAAGGTTGAGCTACCCAAAACCCAAGTCTCCTTGTTTTATTTTATTTTCCCAACTTTTTAGTTGTTAAAACTTCAAATCTACAGAAAAGTTGTTGGAAAATAGTACAATGACACCCATATACTCTACATCCAGATTTATCTAACATTTTTGCCACATTTTCTCTATCCATAGACAATTTTTTTGTTTTCTTTAACCATTTAAGAGTTAATTACAGATAGCAAAATACTTCCTCTCTAAACATTTTGATATATTCCTGCTTAGAACAAGGGCATTCTCCAACAAAACCACAATACAGTTATCACACTTGGGAAATTTTACAGTTTCTATTCCATTTTGCCATTGGTTTCAATAACAATCTCCATAATTATTTTTAAAGAATTTATCCATGATTCCACATTGCATTTAAGTTATGTCTGTTTAGTCTCCATCCTTTTCTGTGTGTTTGTGTATCTCTCTGGACACTGGCATTTGAGAAGTTTCCAGGCAAGTTGCTTTGTCAGAGAAATTATTTTTACAGTCTTTCCTCCAGGATGAGGACTGGTTCAGGCCTACATGTCCGTCCTGTGTCTCTAAGCATCTCAGGTTGTTATCTTTTTAAGAGCCTGCTTATCACATATGCACACAAACAAACATCTTTTATAAGATCATGCAAGACTTTATACACAAAGTGCACTCAATATACACACAGGGAAAAAATAGAAAATTATCCCAATCCCAAACTAAGCCAAAGAAACAGAAAGCAAGAACAAAAATAAAAACCACCAAGGCACAACATTGACATATCCAAAACAATTACGTTGCAGAAACAATTTTCCAATTAAAAGAGTTGCATAGACATTACCTGTTTCTTTAGTTTTTCACAAGAATAATAAGTAAATACTCCCTGTATGATTACATAAATAAAATATTCACACCAATTATCTATCTTTTTAAAATTAAAGACAATTCATCACAAAAGATTGTTGAGAGGCTCTTGAGAGGCAGAAAATGTTAGTGACTTTCATTTTTTTCCCAGCAATTACTCAAAATTTTGTAAATCTGCAGGTCAAAGTACAGCCAGGGTGCTCCATTAGAAAAATTTAAATAAGACAGATATAACAAATAATCTAGAGGAAAGAGAGTAAAAAACTTAGGGATGGAAAAATAGCATAAGACTAGCTATAAGAATCCAAGTAACAGAAGACTTTCTCAAATAAGGGAAGTTATTGGTACATAGAACATGAAGCCCCATGGAAGAGAAACTCCAGGGTTATTAATTTATTTTTTTTTTATACTTTAAGCTCGAGGGTACATATGGTTAGCCAGTTTTCCCAGCACCATTTATTAAATAGGGAATCCTTTCCCCACTTCTTGTTTTTGTCAGGTTTGTCAAAGATCAGATGGTTGTAGATGTGTGGTATTATTTCTGAGGGCTCTGTTCTGCTCCACTGTTCTATATCTCTGTTTTGGTACCAGTACCATGCTGTTTTGGTTACTGTAGCCTTGCAGTATAGTTTGAAATCAGGTAACGTGATGTCTCCAGCTTTGTTCTTTTGGCTTAGGATTGTCTTGGCAATGTGGGCTCTTTTTTTGGTTCCACATGAACTTTAAAGTAGTTTCTTCCAATTCTGTGAAGAAAGTCATTGGTAGCTTGATGGGGATAGCATTGAATCTATAAATTACCTTGGGCAGTATGGCCATTTACACTATATTCATTCCTCCTATCCATGAGAATGGAATGTTCTTCCATTTGTTTGTGTCCTCTTTTATTTCGTTGAGCAGTGGTTTGTAGCTCTCCTTGAAGAGGTCTTTGACATCCCTTGTAAGTTGGATTCCTAGGTATTTTATTCTCTTTGAAGCAATTGTGAATGAGAGTTCACTCATGATTTGGTTCTCCATTTGTCTGTTATCAGTGTATAAGAATGCTTGTGATTTTTGCACATTGATTTTGTGTCCTGAGACTTTGCTGAAGTTGCTTATCAGCTTAAGGAGATTTTGGGCTGAGATGATGGAGTTTTCTAAATATACAATCATGTCATCTGCAAACAGGGACAATTTGACTTCCTCTTTTCCTAATTGAATACCCTTTATTTTTTTCTCCTGCCTGATTGCCCTGGCCAGAACTTCCAACACTATGTTGAAAAGGAGTGGTGAGAGAGGGCATCCCTGTCTTGTGCCAGTTTTCCATGGGAATGCTTCCAGTTTTTGCCCATTCAGTATGATATTGGCTGTGGGTTTGTCATAAATAGCTCTTATTATTTTGAGAGATGTCCCATCAATACCTAATTTATTGAGATTTTTTAACATGAAGGGCTGTTGAATTTTGTCAAAGGCCTTTTCTGCATCTATTGAGATAATCATGTGGTTTTTGTCTTTGGTTCTGTTTATATGCTGGATTACCTTTATTGATTTGCATATGTCAAATAACCTACCAACCAAAAAAAGTCCAGGACCAGATGGATTCACAGCCAAATTCTACCAGAGGTACAAGGAGGAGCTGGTACCATTCCTTCTGAAACTATTCCAATCAATAGAAAAAGAGGGAATCCTCCCTAACTCATTTTATGAGGCCAGCATCATCCAGCTACCAAAGCCTGGCAGAGACACAACAAAAAAAGAGAATTTTAGACCAATAGCCCTGATGAACATCGATGCAAAAATCGTCAATAAAATACTGGCAAATCAAATCCAGCAGCACATCAAAAAGTTTATCCACCAGGATTATTAATTTAGTAGCTCAAAGTCATTATCAACAACCCAGGTTTTTCCATCTCGCCTCATTGTAATCACCTCATCAGTTTGCTTCTTGGTTTTAAGATGGCCACAGCTACTGGCATCAAATATTCCTATGCCAGTGAAGGGAGACAGAAAAAGTGACTATACGTTCGTTGTGTTTAAAACTAAGGAGGATTTTTCAGAATCTCTCAGGCATCCCTCATATCTCATTTGTCATAAGTGGATAATAAGCCCAAACCAAAATCGGTCATTGGCAAGGTGAGATAGGACCTGATAATTGGTTTAGATCCATAAGAATTTACCAAGGCATGTGGGCCAGAGGATTCTCTTAGTCCATTTAGGCTGCTGTAACAAAATGCCATAAACTTGGTGGCTAACACATAACAGAAATTTATTTCTCACAGTTCTGGAATTGGAAAGCCGAAGATCAAGGCACCAGCAGATTTGGTGTCTGGAAAGAACCTGCCCCTGGTTCAAAAATGGCCATCTTTTCTCTGTGTCCTCATATGGCAGAAAAGAAGGCAAACTCTCTGGAGTCTCTATTATGAGGACACTAATCCCATTTATGAGTGCTCCACTCTCACGAGCTAATCACCTGGCAAAAGTCCCACCTCCAAATACTGTCACATTCTGCATGAGGATTTAACATCTGTATAATATATAACAAACATTCAGTCTATAGTAGGTGATCATAAAACCAGAATAAAATTTCAGCTCTGCATGGAGGAAAAAGGTTGAGAGTAAGTTTTGGGTGACCAAGTATCAATTTTACCTATATCCGCTCTACATATTAATGTCCTAGACCTCATATCTTTCTAAGAATGTGATTGAATTTAGGAATTTTTCAACCCACTCTTTTTTTTTTTTTTTGAGATGGAGTCTCACTCTGTTGCCTAGGGTGGAGCGCAGTACTGTGATCTCAGCTCACTGCAACCTCCGCCTCCTGGGTTCAAGCAATTCTCCTGCCTCAGCCTCCTAAGTAGTTGGGACTACAGGCATGTGCCACCACACCTGGCTAATTTTTGTATTTTTAGTAGAGAGGAGGTTTCACCCTGTTGGTCAGGCTGCTCTCAAACTCCTGACCTCAAGTGATCCTCTCATCTAGGCCTCCCAAAGTCCTGAGGTTACAGGCATGAGTCAACGCACCTGGCTTTAACCCACTTTCTCATCTACTTTTGGAAGACACAGAAATTCACAAAGGAAGCCAATGTCTTTCCAAACAGATCCAGCATTTACCTATCAACCAGGCAGAGAGAAACTTACATTGTGCTATAAAGTTGAAGAGATGGAACATCAAAAAAGTACCATTTGTCCTGGTTTTTACATACATCTGGCAAGTTGTATTAGTTGCACTAGTTTTAATGCCCAGTGGTGAAGAGAGAAAATATACCAGAGTTTTTAGACATGCAAGCATTAGAGTCACATTTTTATTGACAATAGTGTAATTGCGGCTGGGTCATCCAGGCTTTGAGAACTAATGGTTACAGTGAAAGTACTATATAATGGTATGCTACTACCGAGCATCTGTTCCCAACTCTGCTTCAGTAGTATCACAATGAAATCAACCAAATCAACCATAATGAGCATATTAACCCCACAGAAATATTCAAATGCTACAGATCAGAAAATAAAGCAGCCAAAAATGAAGTGGTTTGCTGTTAAATGTTTAAGAACCACCTCTCTGAAGGCAGAGAGGAACTCTGATGCCAGAGACTGAACAGTATTAGACTGTTCAGGGTGCTGTAACAAACTACCATAGACTGCATAGCTTACAAACAACAGAATTTTATTTGTTAGATTCTGGATGCTGGGAAGTCCAAAATCAAGTGGCCAGAAGATTTGGTGTCCGGTGATAGCCTGATTCCTTACTCATGAATATCTTCTCTTTGTGCTTTCACATGGCAAAAGGCACAAGGGAGCTCTCTCTTTCATAAGGGCATGAATCCCATTCATGACAGCTCTGCCCTCATGACTTAATAACCTCCCAAAGGCCCCAGCTCCTAATATCATCACATGAAGAATTAGGATTTCAACATACGAATTCTGAAGTGATGCAAACTTTCCATCTATAGATTCAGAGAAGTCCTCTGCCCCTAGAGAGCTGGTTGTTAAACACTTACCAGCAATCTACTTCATTTTTAGCTCCTTATTTTCTTAGCTAAGTAGCCTTGGAGATATATATATGTATATATATATATATATATGGATATATATCTCTTATTTTCATTATTTATTGGTAATACAAGTACTTACCTCATAGATGAAGTGTTTTATAAAATGTGGGCTACCTGTTAGACATATCATAAATACTCAATAAATTTACGTTACCCATCATTACTACAATTACAAAAGTGAGTGTTTCTTGGGAGGTTTTAGTACAATGTAAATAAACTATATATGTAACAGACTCATAAACCTGCAGTCCTGGAACCTTCAAACAGGGCTTGGTCAATACTGCTAAGAATATAGAGGCAAATACATTCAAGATAATTTATAGCTAATTCTTTTAGCTTGCAGTTTCTGTTTTCCTTAGAATTATTCAGACCCCATGCAGATCATTTTTCTAGAAATCCAGGTTTGGTGCTCAATTATGAGACATCGGTTTGAGACAGGGAATTTGGTTTAGTTTAATGGGCTTGCTTAAGGCACTTGTAAGGGATAAGAGACTTAGGCTCTTAAACAGGTCTGACATTAGCTAGTATGTTGTTTTTTTCTTTAATCTCTGTTAATACGTCTAGTGTTTCTGAGTTTTGGTTTTGACATCTGTAATATGCAAGATTGAATTCACTCAGTGGTTACCAGTGCCTCACATTCTTCTAGCCTGTAGAACATTGGCCTCTTCTATCTCCATTACATTGTACTCTTTTGAACCAAAACTCAGGTCCTCAGAAGCAAAATCTATTTATTGCTGTAGCTAGTGATGACATCGTGGCCTCATTTCCCAAAGATGTTTCAGAAATATTCATAATGGATACATAAGATTCTAGGCATACTGCTTTTCTTTCAGCTGTCCAAACACACCAAGATCCTTTCAGCATCCAGGGCTGTGTCTGTTGTTCTCTCTTCCTGGAAATGCCCTTCTGCATATAGCCATCTCCTCCCATCCTTCAGTTTTCTGGGGCTTCCATAAAAAATACCACAGACTGTGTGGCTTCAAAAACAGAAGTTTATTTCCTCACAGTCAAGTGAAAGATCAAGGTACTGGTAGGTTTGGTTTCTGGTGAGGCCTCTCTGTTCAGCTTCTAGACCGCTCCTTCTCGCTGTGCCCTCAGCTGGCCTTTTCACCGTGTGCATCCTCCAGGAGACAGAGGGTTCTCATGTCTCTTCCTCTTTTAAAGAATGGTCTGATTGGATTACTGTACCACCCACCCTTCTGCCCTCATTTAACCTTAATTACCTCCTTATCTCCAAATACAGTGACACTGGGGGTTAAGGCTTCAACATATGAATTTGGGAGAACACAATTTAGTCTGTAACAAGGTCCCCACTTTCAGCAAGTGCGGCTCCGCACCTTCCTCTCTAAATTTAATCTCTCCTGTTTTTCTCTCATAACACCATGTTCATTTCCTTAATCATCTGTGTGTGTATATGCAGACACACACATGTAATATTTTGTACAATTTATTTACTTGGAGCCTGTTTTTGCCATTAGACTGTAAACATCATAAGGGTAAGAACAAAGCCTACCATATTTACTATTATATGCTCAGCAATTGGCATGGAGACTAGTGCACAGTGGGCAGTCAATACATACTGTGGTTTGCTCACTATTTATTTAATGCATAAGCACTTTAAAAATCAAGATGAAAACGAAGAGTGACTCCTTGCACTCCCTGAACTCATCTGTGTCCTGGCAGTAGTACAGGCACTTTTCAAGCATTATCTCATTTATTCTTTACAGCAACGTAAGTTATTGCTGTTTTATCTTCCACTTGGTAGTGATAATCATTGTCTGCATTCATAATCCGCAAGAGTGGAATTAAAGGGTCAAAAGGTATGAGCATTTTGAAGCTCTCAGAGCATATCATTAAACCGATTTCCACAGAAGCTTGCAATAATTACTGCGTGTCTACTTTATCATACCCTCATAAGGATTAACATTTTTATCTATGCTAGTTGTAGAGGTGAAATACTAGAGCATTACTATTTTAATTCGTTAGATTATTTGATAACCAAAGAGTCTGAAGCCAAAGCCTTTTCCTGCTAGTCCTATTTACATCGTCTCCCATGCCTATACATCCTGCTTCTTCATGGGAAGTTGCCAAGAAGCATGTAAGAATTCTTGGTTTTCTCAGCATTGTGTTACAGAAAATCTTAATAATGATGAAAATCTTAATTAAAATTGCTCAAGAAATGTATTTTTTTTTTAGTTGACAGCTTCTCTGATAAAATCCTCCAATAAACTTCCAATTACCTTCATGATTAAGCCCAAACTCTTCAGCCACCACCTCATTTCCATGGTCATCTCTCCCTCCTCTATTTGATATTTTATAGTCAAACAACACAGAACTGCCCACAGTTTTTGCACACATAGTGCTTGTCATTTCTTTTTCTTGGCTGAAGATCTCCCCTCTCTTTTGGCTGTATTACCTTTCCCCTCTTTTCTCCTTCTTCTTCTCCTCAGCTTCACATCCTCTGGAAATCTTCCATCTCTATTCAGCATTATTCAACACATTTTCATGGTACGATTTTTTTCTGTGTCACAATATCAACTTCTCTGTAAATACTTAACCATTGACTGGATTGGGTAACCTTCCTCTGCTTCCCAATAGCTCCCTGTGTTAACTTGTGAATTGTAATGATATGTCTATTTATCTCTCCTGAATGAGACAAGAACTCCTTGAAGTCATAGACCGGATCTTTTTCATCTTCTATTCTTAGGAACTAACAAGAGTGCCAGTGATTATTACATAGTACCAGATATGCAGTAAACATGTTTAAATAAATTAATACTGAAAGAATAAATTATTAACCTTGAGGAGGAAATGCAATATTTCTCCCTGTAAAGTGGATGAAAAAGAAGAAATACTATTAGGTTGGTGCAAAAGTAATTGCGGTTTTTGCCATTAAAAGTAATAGATTCAGTAAAGTTTCTATCAGAACAAAAGAAACATCTCTAGATATTTGACATGGAAAAGATTTAACTCAGCATATTAGAGCCCAGGGAAACAAAGATCACAGGGTTGAGCATAAGCTGACACTGGCTACTCAGTGTTCTACTTTTCCCCTAGAAATTCAACTGGGCAAGAACCAGGTGGATGCAGCCCAGATGGTGGGCATATCACTACTGAGGAGTCCCAAACAAAACGCTTCTGCCTCTTTATGGATTTGTGAGCCAAATGGAGGGACTCCAAAAATCATGACAGTGAAAGAGATCTGACCTAACTGACCCCATCTTGCTTCTGACCTCCCAAGCTGTCCTTGTTCATTACTGGGCATAGGCCAACTAACTTTTGGAATAATTTAGTTTATAGTTTAACTTTGAAACAAAGATGATAACAGCTCTTTTCTGAAACAAACCCCTTTCTTGTCTGGAGTCCAGGCTGCCTTTGTAACACAAACAAATTAGCCATAAGATTAAAAATTATGGCTGATGAGTCATAAAGCCACAGACCACAGGGTTCTGAACCTCCCCAATTGCTCCTAGGAATAACATCAGTATTGTAAAACCTAAGATTGATGTTTGAAATATTTTTCAGACCCTGCATTCTGATACACCATCTGGTGCCACACAGATTGGCAATCTGGCTTAACCAGTTCTGTGATCCAACCCAGGAACAGAAGACAGAAAGAACACACTTTGACCTCCTATGATTTCATCTCTGACTCAACCAATCAGCACTCCCTACTCCCTGTCCCCTACCCACCAAATTAACCTTTAAAAACTCCAGTCTCCAAATTTTCAGGGAGACTTATTTGAGTAATAAAACTCTGGTCTCTCATTCAGTGGGCTCTGTGTGAATCAAACCCTTTCTCTATTACAATTCACCTGTCTTGATAAATTGGCTTTATCTGGGCAGCAGGCAAGGAAAACCCATTGGGGAGTCATAGGGGAAGAAATAGGAGTTGGAAGGTATGGAGTCAAAATGGAGAGAAGTGCCTTAGGCAAGTCCTCTACTAAGGTCTGAGAGGAGGTGCCTGGGAAGTGATGGAGACCCCTTGGGCCTAATAAAAATGCCTCCATGAAAGAGCATGGCTAGTCCTGGGGAGCCTGATTCCTTGATTGCAGTTCCCTCCAGAAAACTACAATGGGCTGGCAATGCAACAAGTCTGGTGTGGGGAGGGCAACTTCCCCCTAGGAGGCCTCTCCCCGCCTTGCCTGTGGTTTAGACTGAAAGATCACACATAGAATTTGGGAGTTGAGCTGGACTCCTTACAGGGAAACTGCTGGCATTCAAGAGTTTAATTATATGAGTATCATAGAAAAATGCCAGTGATAATCTCAGCTGCCTGCAGCACCAAATTGGAAGGCAGGCAGGAAAACACCCAGAAGGTGGAAAAACCTCACATTTGCCTTCGGCCAAAACCCATATGTGTGGCCACTGCTGCTTATGAGGAATGATGGTTTCTGCTTCTTTTCGGCCTACCACATATTGCATAAAAGATGTATTGAAATCTTACCTGAAATCCAGCTAGTGGAATTTAAGTAAATCTAATCCCCAGGGTTCTAGCTCATGTGATATAAAGTAACAGGCAAAAAATGAGGAAAAAAATCTGAGTTTCCCATAAATAAACCAGCACAGTACAGAAGACAGTGTATGGAGATAAAGAAGGAGGAATATTTTTGCCAGACAGACTAAATACCATCTAAAACATAGGAAGCAAACTTGGAAGTTGTGGAATTGGAAATGAGATGGCCAGGAATAGTTCAAATGATTACTTTAAAACTGTGAACAGGTAATTCACAAAAATAATTGATGTTAAGAAACTTATAAAATGAAAAGCTTAATCTTACTAGTAATCACAGAGACAAAACACACATATATGTGATTTTTACTCAAAGAATTTTAAGTGCTATCAGTGCTACTTTGGTCACTGATCATGTATGATCTCACATTTGGTTATATAAGCTACTCAGCATGCCAAGTACAGGACAAGACCGTTGTTCTTGTTTCCACTGTCATTGGAATCTATTGTTCTCACTTTTT
The DNA here is from genome assembly GCF_028885655.2 of Pongo abelii. Lineage (NCBI taxonomy): Eukaryota > Metazoa > Chordata > Mammalia > Primates > Hominidae > Pongo > Pongo abelii. The sequence continues at coordinate 44,035,860 of NC_071988.2, forward strand.
TCAAAAGTGATTTGTCAAAGTGCATCAAGAACCTTAAACCATTATTTTCTTTAGCTCCCTAATTCTATCTTTAGAAATGCATTCTAAATAAAAAATTAGAGTTGCTGGTCAGTAATAATCTAGATAACCACCAGTAAGGGAAAGTTAAAGGTAAATAATAGAATGTCTAAAAAAAGGAATAATACGGAGCCATGAAAAATTAGACACTGGAAATCAATTCTGTGACATTACCTAAGTGCATTTTATAATATTAAGGGGTATTTTGTAAGATAACATGAACATTATTCCTGTTACATGCATACAAATAAGATTGGGAGGAAAAGCACCAAAAAGTTGGTTGCCATTTTTCTGTGTGATGGTATTATGGGTGCCTTTTTTTCTCCACACTGTTTTTGTTTGTTTGTCTGCTTTTATGAGTTCTATAATAAATACATTTTACTTATTGAGTTGCTTTGGAAATTCATTTGATATTTTGGTTTACAAATATGAAATCAAACTCATCTGTATGGTTGCGTGATTCAACAGTTGTCCAGCAGCAACCATCAGACCAAGCGGGGAATTAGGAAACCAAGAGTTTGTTTCAATTTAAGCTGTGTGATGTTTAGCAAAACAAGTTGGCAGAAGGGCAAAAGTCTTAGGGAGTTGAGAGTGTGACACCATGTCATCTGCCCTGGATAGAAACAAAAATTATATGTGTTAGGATGGGAGAGGAACACTGAAGTAAAATGAAGGAATTGAGGGACTGAGAATCCTAATGTGATTTTCTTTCGAGGTGAAACAATTCTAGGAAACAGAAAAGTCCAGAATGTAGCTGGGGTATCGAATGCTGCAGTCATGGAGATGCTTGGAAGACATGATGCAGGACATACAGTCTACATGGATCTGCAGGTCCTTTGGGATGACTCCAACATTTGAGGAAAGAGCAGAACACAGTAAGGATCCTAAGTCTTCAATGGATGTAGAGGGATGCCCTGGAGCAGGAGGTGGCCTGGCCTGAGCAGCACACAGGAAGTGACAAGAAGAGATGAGAATTGCAGCACTGTCTCTACCCTTGAGGTTCTCAGGATGTCTTAGTTTTAAAATAAGTGTTTAAAACTTTGATTTTTAACATTTTTAATTATCATCACTTCTTTAGAAATGTGTTCAGATGTAACCAATTTTCCTGTGGTACCTTTATGATTACTTAGCTTCTGAAGGGGAAGAGGTTATAGTATCAGTTAATTTACTTCCCAACTATCATTGCAGTGATTAATGACTGGCCTAATGGAGAATCTGCTTTTAATTTTTTTCTCATTAAAATTGTACAAGAAATGTCGACAGTACCAATTGCTTCTGAACAGACATTTCAGGTTCAAGAATAGTCGAGAACCATTCTGTGGATGGTTGCTCCAGTGAATAGATTTCAAATTATATGAGATTGGTTTTTTTGTTAAAAGTGCAAAAGTTGTCCTAAAAATGCATTAATTTTATTAAATTGTTTAGAGACTTGGAGTTCCCTTACGACTGAGCCAGCTAGCATCTTGGGAAAGGACAGAAGACAAGACTGCCCTCACTGCCTACTGTATACACTGGGCTAGTGCAAAATAATTCTCTATCGTTATGATAATCTATCCATCCTCAAGGTCAGAAAATGGAAGAAGGGGCTTCAGTGAAGTCAAAAGGGACTAGAAGTAGTTGTGTTGTCAAGGGAGAGGGTTCAAGGGGAGATAGTAATTCTGGTTATAGCTCCTATCAGTATTATTTTCTCAAGGTAGACATTGTCTGTCCAAGATGTCTTCTTCACTGATGTTTCCAGCACCTCAGTTTCTAGCTCCTCTATGTGGAGTCTCATTTCAGCAGAGGAGCCTGAACTTCTCCGAAAGTAGTTCAAGGCTTCAAGAGCCAGGAAGCAGAAGCAGCCAGTCTTCCTGAAGGTTGGACTCAGAAGTTTCACAATGTGATTTTCAACTATTCTCTTAGTCAAATTAGGTACAAGCAGCCGAGATTCAAGAGTGGGAGAGGGCCATGTGTACAGAGAGAAAAGGAATTGACGGCAGTGGCCATTTTTCCTGAGAGATCCTATGAGAAGTGCAGAGAGTTTATAAGGGGTATGGGAAAGAAGCTGTAGCAGATTGAGAAAGAGATTAGAAAATAACTTGAATAAAAAGGTCATATGATAGAAATAAGCACTACTTTTGGCATCAGCCTTTTTTCACTGAGTGTCCAATATACATCCTTTTCTATGCTTATGGCAAAGATATAAAGATGTTTCAATATGGACAATGCTATAGGCTTGCTTGTGTTCCCTGCACCGTGAAATTTATATGTTGAAATTCTAACCCTCAATAACTGAGAATGTGACTTCATTTGGAGATAGGGCCTTTAAAGAGGATAATTGTGGCTTACGCCTGTAATCCCAGCACTTTGGGTGGTTGAAGCAGGTGGATCACTTGAGGTCAGGAGTTCAAGACCAGCCTGACAAATATGGTGAAACCCCGTCTCTACTAAAAACACAAAAATTAACCGGGCGTGGTGGCAGGCGCCTGTAATCCCAGCTACTCGGGAGGCTGAGGCACAAGAATTGCTTGAACCTAGGAGGTGGAGGTCGCAGTGAACTGAGATCATGCTGCTGCTGCACTCCAGGCTTGGCTAGAGCAAGACTCTGTCTCAAAAAATAAGAAGAAGAAAATAAAATAAAGAGGTAAATAAAGTTAAATGAAGTCATATGGGCAGACATTATGCATTGCAAGAAGGGGGCCATCCACAAGCCAAATAGAGAGGCCACAGAAGAAAGCAAACCTGCTGACACCTTGATTTTAGACTTCTATCCTCTAGACTTGTGAGACAGTAAATTTCCATTGTTGAAGCCACTCAGTCTGTGGTACTTTGTTACAGAGGTCCCAGCAAGCTGATAGAATACAGTATACTCAAGACACTTAAACTGCATGGATGATGTAGACAAATAAGTAGATTTTTCAATACAGTGTGATAATACCTCCAATAGGGGTAGACACAGGATGCCATGGGAACATAGAAAAAGGGCATCATATTCTCTTAGTTTAGATTCTTCTTTAAAATAATGTCCCATTGCTTTTTCTGATGATGAAATGAGACATTTTATATAAAGCACTGAAGTAATAGGTAGGTGCCTATTATATATTAGTTCTTTAGCTCCTTCCTTCAAACCTATTATATACATACATAATATTTTTTTCTCCTTCTACCCATGGAAAGAAAAAAAAGTAGAAAGTCAGAGTGGAAGAATCTGAAAAAAACACCACTGACTATATGCACACCCAACAATGAGGGAGAAGCCTCGTTTTGGCAGCTCTGGGTCACTTAGGAGTTTTTCACAACCAAAAGGCTACTAATTCTGAAGCCTTATGAAACTGTTTGCTGGAACAAGGATGGTTCTGAAGACATTTTAAAATATTCTGGATGAGTTCATTCTGCTCAAGTTAAGAGGAATTTTCTCAAGATTAGTTCAAGTTGTGACTGAAAGCAAAGATTAGTAAATAGACCTTCTCATTATTTAAACATAATAATCCATGAAAATATAATGTTTAAGCTAATACTAATGGCTATTTAAAGGATTTATTTTATCCAAGTTTATGAATGATGAGAGGTTTTTAAAAAAAGAATTTTGATGAAAGGAATTTAACTTGGGAAATCTTGCTAGAAGTTGATTTCTAAGATTAAGTTAACATTAATGTATATGATTCATCAGGGAAGAGTTATTTACATTTCTGATTTATCATTTTAATTAAGCAATGCTTCTTGATAGCAGTGATGATCCAGGGCAGATCACAGGGTAAAGGTTATAGGTATGCGAAGCATTAGACCAGGCTCTATGATTTGTTGCAGAGGGACAAGCTCATGGTCATATCCAAATAGATAGGAAATAAATGCTTTTGTAGTCAGTGTTGACAAAAATAATGCTGGGAATAAAAATATCCTTGCTCATTCTATATGTTTTTTTGGACTCCCTCCAACAGACTCCCTTGGCAAATAAAGAATATTAAACACAGAAATGAAATGGCATATTGGGGCCTCTCTTAAAAATCACATTCTAAGCAAATCCCAGAAATTTGAAAGCATTCCGTAAGAGTTCCTCGAATATGCCTTTGACACAAGAACAACCTTGATTATCTTTGTTGTACTGGCTTCTCTCACCCCTGATGGTTCAATAAACGACCCCTTTGAGGGAAGTTCAGAATGGTTGTTTATCTACAAGTCCCACGCTTTTTATTAAATTGGGATGAATTCCCCAGTGTTCACATTTTAAAATGCAAGAAGATTGCAGCACCTCTAGATGATGATTCCACAGATAACAGGCAGCAACTGAGGATCTATGTGCCCTGTCACTGGGTCAGTGGGAGCCCCTTGGACTGCTCTGCTATTGGCTGGTATTCATTGTCATTCCTGCTGCTTTTGCCCTGGATTCTGCCTCAGTGAAATAGTCAACACGTTCTTCCTCACATGCTGCTTTCCTTCTAGCAAGGCTCATCTCTGAACCACATTATACACCAGCAAATACCATCTTCAATCTGTCTCACAAGATTTGCAGCTGGGACAAATAATACACAAGTTCTTAATTCCCAGAGTCTGGAAATTATACTCTAGTTACTAAAAATCTCTCCCCAAATTACAGTCAGTTTCAAGTGTCATGTTTATGTTGTTCTGTGTGATAAAAATACCTCTACTGTGACAGTTTAGGTGCTAAATGTTCTGCTTGTGAGTGCTACATACAATATAATAGTTGTGTCTTCTCAGATAATGTAAAGAATAACATGTATTTCAACCTTCTCTATTATGATAACCTAATGTGCCCTCCAAAAGTTTGGTGATGCCAAGACAGGAAATGTTCATTAGTCTACCAATACTTTAGGAGTTCTTGTATGCAAACAACAGAAATTGGCTCTAGTTCATATAAAAAGAAATAGGATTTATAAGAAGGATACAGGCTAGATCATAGAATCAACCATAAGGAAAGAGGACAGAGCTTGCTAAAAGTGCACCATCCAAAAGAAACTGGGTAGAGAATACAGCCCAAGTCTTCAAGTTCAATTCGTTCTACAGATATGGACCCAGTTACATATGCATAGTCATTACCACTCCCAGAATCTGCCCTTCAGCTTCCGTGAATATTTCTAACTGCTCCTCTGCCCTTGTATCATTTTATCAGGATTCCAGGTTCTGAACAAAAGGATCAAATTGGCTGATCCTATTTCATATGCCACTAGCTGCCAGAGATCAGAGAGCGGGAATAACTGCCTGCTTTAGGATATGGAAAATGCCTTCAATATAAAATATTCAGAAGCTTGGCAGCCAAATAATGAAACTCCAACAAAGGACCTTCTCTCAAATTCATAAAATTGTGTTAATATTTCTAGTAATACTTAACAAAAAGTTTAGCTGACCTTGACATGATCTTCCTCACCAGTTGCACCACCATGCCAAAATAATTGTTTTCCATTAAGTCTGTATGTCAATTAAGGTCATCATATTTTACCCAAAATTTTATTCATGATGGTATGGAAAAGCAAATAGGCTTTCCTAAAATCTTATCCCTGAGGATCTATTACAGCTGTGGCAAGTTTCCACTTACTGAGTAATTACTATATGCAGGGCATTGGGCTAGGTAATTTATATGCAGCATCTTATTTAGTCCTCACAAGGCCCTTGCAAACTCTACATTACTCACTTCATTTTCCATGTAAAGAAAATGAAATTCAAAAATCTACGTAATGGTCTCAAATACAGCAAATTGTTTGCAGGCAGAGCTGGGATGATTTCTCCTTCCTTCCTGCTTTACTTCTTTCCTTCTTTTCTTCTATGTCAAAGTCTCTGTTCAAGATATTTTCACCATTCTGCATGTCTAATCAGCAGCATAAAAGCCCATGAATCCTACCTTCACACAAAAAAATCATTTTTTTTTTCTGAAAACATGTATTTGGTTATGTCATCAAGGATTCTCTGTGACACAGACTGGTTGGCTTTTTAAATTTAAAAAAATTATTCCATACTTTTACTCAAATATGAAAATCTATTTGGAAAGCTATAGACTCTTGACCGTTTAGGAGAAACAGAATAGAACCTACAATGCTCTGAGAACAAGAGGAGCAGGAGCTTGTTAATGTGGGTTTACAGTTGGCATCCCTCACTTGGAGTCAGAGCAGAGTAGAAAAGCATCTGTCATCAAATGTGACAAAGGCCACTGCCCTAGTTAAACCGTTGTGAACTGGGGCACTTGAGTCTGAGTAATTCAGGACTTTTATTTTCAGACCATGTCCCCAATCATTCCTGTTGAAATGAAGGCCATCTCTTGCCACTAAATGTGCCATTTACCCTTAGCAATAATCTGTAACTTTCATCCAACCAGTAAAGACAGAAAAATGGAAAATGTTACATCCTCAGATAAAGGAAAAAAAAGATATATTTCTTGTTGTGCACCCCAAATGTGTTTTCTTTTACTTTCTCATTTGTTCTATAACAGATTTTACTGACTGCAGATACATTTCACAACGTATATAATAAATTTAAAAGGAAAATATCTTCATTCCACTCAAATCCATACAATGTATACACCTCTTGGAACTGGGAGAGAGAATGATATTTTGTGAAATGTTTTTTGCAAATGCTAACTAGATATAAATGTGCATCATTCATTTCAATTACAGTTCAGAAATGGACCCAGGAGTCATACAGGTACCACTATAATCCACTTAGACATTCTGGATTCTTCTATCTTATTACAGTATTATTTTTCCCTTGTAGGTAAAGCCCATTGGCCCTGTCTAGTATTGGCCAAGATGAAAAAGAAAGGATAAACCCTAGTAGAATGAAAAGTAGACACGTTACTGCTTAGTTACAGACAGTGTTATGTAGTGATTATGGGCTCTGGAATCAAACTTCCTTTATTCAAATCCTAGTCATTGGCTGTGTAAACTTTGGCAAGTGATTTAGCCTCTCTGTAACTCAGTAGCCTCACCTATTAAATGGAGGTGATGATAATTGCACTTCATAAAATTATAGTGAGGATTAAACATGAGTTAATAAATGTAAAGCATCTAGGCCAACCCATGGTAAATCCTCAGTAAATATCAAAATTGTGAAAACTTACTGCATGCATTTTCTCCTGTCATGATTCTTCCAAAACATTTGTTAGTTACGAAGCATTCAATTACAGAGATGAACAATAATCTGCTTAACTAACAATTGTAATAAATTTTTAGATTTTTTTCCAATTCTTCACTGTTATATATTTGCCTAATTTTTCAGATTAACCTTAGAATCAATTTGTCAACTTTGTAAAAAAATGCCTCTTGGATTTTAACTGAGATTATATTAAACATACACATTTATTTGGCGGAGATTCTCTTATGAAGTCCAATCTTCTCATCCAGGGATATAGTTTATCTTTCTGTACATTTAAACCTCCTTAAAATAAACCTCTAATGTTTTGCAATTATTTTCATATAAATCATCTGTATTTCTTTGTACATATATTCTTTGGTATTTCACAACTCTGTCATTAGGAACTAGTAAATAGGACGTATTCTTATTTCTTACTGTTATGGAAATATTTAGTAGTTTATGCCATTTTTTAATATAGAGGCTATAATTTTTCATAGTAAAGAATATCAAAACTTTCTGTGTATGACTCTGTTTTTATACATAGAAAAACATCAACTTACATCCTGAATTTAGAGCAATTTTCAGTTTTATCTTTTTAAAAGTAAAAGCACTTTCCAAAGAGGAAAAAAAAATTAGGTCCATAAGGCTGGGTGCGGTGGCTTATGCCTGTAATCCCAGCACTTTTGGAGACCGAGGCTGGCGGATCAGGAGGTCAGGAGATCGAGACCATCCTGCCTAACATGGTGAAACTCTGTCTCTACTAAAAATACAAAAAAATTAGCAGGGAGTGGTGGGCACCTGTAGTCCCAGCTACTCAGGAGGCTGCGGGAGGAGAATGGCGTGAACCCAGGAGGTGGAGCTTGCAGTGAGCCGAGATCGCGCCACTGCACTCCAGCCTGGGTGATAGAGCGAGACTCCGTCTCAAAAAAAAAAAAAAAAAAAAAAAAAAATTAGATCCATAATATAAGTATACTTCTAAGCAAAGGGGTGATTTTATAGAGAAATCATTACAATAAATGGCATTCTTGCTTCACCATGAAGGATGTCAGTAGAACTGTCTCAGCCCAAATAGAAAGACCAAGAACTTAAGAAAATTCTGTGCTAATTAACATGTCTATTAATGGGTTATTAGACCGTAACAGTCTAATATTTACTACAATCCTGCCTTCTTTTCAACATACTCCTACCTTAGAATTCTTCTCATACTTTTGTAATTACCTCATATTAATTGATTGCATATTGTTTATTTTTGTCCACTGCCAATGTATTTCCATTAGGGCTGCAACCATCAGCTGTCTTATTCACCATAGTGAACAATGCCCAATCACAGTCTCATTCGTTTGATTATTCATTAATTGAATAAATAAATATTAATATCCTATTCCTTATCAGGAACTGTTGCACATAGACAAGGTCTTTGGCCTCAGAGTGTTTATTTTCTGCAGAGTTGGGGTAGGATAGAAAGCAAATATCCAAATAAATAACATAATTTCAAGTAATTGTAACAGCTACTGTAGAGGGTGGACTGAGCGAATCTGGGTGGATGTACTGTTAAAAAAAAAACCCAGTGAAGGCCTCTCTCAGGAGGTAACATATGAACAGAGAAGTTAATAATATGAAAGATCTGAGGGGAAAATGTTGCAAGTAGACTGAATTTGTATAAAGATCCTGAGGTGGATAAAGTTGGTGGCTTGAGAAGAAGCAATAAAACCAGTGACCAAGAGACAGAATGGAAGGAGATGATGTCACAAAAGCAAGACATAGTGAGATCATGCAGGCAAGGCCTTCTTGTCTCACACTTTTCAAACTTAGTTGTGCATGTAAATCATCTGGAATCTTTTTAAAATGCAGACTCTGATTCAGGAAGTCTGGGCCAGGGCCTGAGATTCTGAATTCCTAACAAGATTCCAAGGGATGCTAATGCTGTTATTCTGGGGACCACTCTGAAAAGGAAGCTTCTGAGTTATAAAAAGGAGGTTCAGTTTTATTGTAAATATGAATAAAAGCCATGAAAGGGCCTTGGGATGACATAATTGCTTTTCATTTTCAAAGGATCACACCGCTGTGAGGAAAAGCTTGTGGGGGAGAAAGCATGGAAGCAGGAAGCCATTAGGAAACTGCTTCCGTGAGGCAACAGAGGAGGGTGGTTCAGAGTAGTCCTGGCAATGAAGGAGCCCAGGACACACGGTCACGTTTGGGACATGTTTTGATTACATAGTCAAAATAATTGATGGACTAGATATCAGATGTGAAAGTCAGAGTAATCAAGACTGACTACTCTGTAAATGAACCAGTGAGTGATTTGTGGTTCTTGTTATAAAGATGAGAAAATATGGAAGAGGGAAGGTAGGACAGGATAGAAGTCAAGGGTTTGGTTTCAGATATGCTATTATTGAGAATATCATATTAATGATCAAATAGAAATATTAAGTATAAGTTGTGTATATATGTTAAGAGCTTAGGGCAGAGTATTGAATGTAGATGGAAATTTGGGGGTCATTAGATTTTAAAGTTATTCATGGAAATTTGGGGGTCATTAGATTTTAAAGTTATACAATTAAATGAGCTCATCTAGCAAGGGAGAATTAGAGAAGAGATTTAAGTCTGAGAAGAAGAAGAAAGGTCAGCCAAGGAGACTGAAAAGAAGCTACCTGTGAGATAGGAAAATAATTCAAGAACATGTGACACTCTAGAATTTAAGTGAAGAAGTGCTTCAGCATAGTGGCTAATGGAGATTGGGTAATCAAATAAATACCTGTCAGGGTTCAAATAAAATGAAACTGAGAATTGACTATTGAATGTTGCAATATGTGGGCATTGTTGCTAACTTGACAAAGGTGGCCTTGGTGAATAGGATGATAAATTATTGCCTGGAATGTAGGAAAGCAAGAATGGGAGATGATAAAGTAGAAGCAGAGACAATAGAAAACTCCTTCAAGAATTTTTGCAATAAAAAGGAGCAGAGAATGAGCCATAATTGGAGAAAGATGTTAAATCAAAGGAGTTTTATTTTAAGGTAAGAGATATTGAAACATGTTCATGTGCTGACATAAATGATAGGTGATGAGAAAATATGGGTTATGCAGGTGGAGGGGCTGGCTGTGGAGAGAAGAGAGAGATGAGAGGAAAAGAAGAGTATATATGGGTTAAGATGCATGTATGTTGAGAGAGAAGAAAGTGAGAAGACAAGCACTTTTCTTCTAGATGTTTCTGTTTTGCAATAAAATAAGAATCAACAAACAGTAGAAAATGAGGAAGGAGTTTTGGGGATTTGAGCAGTGAAGAATTGGTGGGATATATTCATCTCAGATAGCATGGAGGCAAATTTAAGAGAATGTAGTGGGATTCAAGGGTAGTACTGAGGTGCCATTTAAGACGTGGTAATACAATAAACATGAAGTAAGTGGGATTTCTTCTATTAACATTCACCTACTTAGGGAGAAAATGGCAAGGTTGCTGAGGATACATGTAAGAAAGAAATTATAGTAATGAACCATGGCATCTAAACCAAGCAAGAAGGAAGCGAGGGCTTGAAAAAGTGGTGAATCAATGCATTATATAAATGAGACTGAAGAATAGTTATTAAAGTAAGTGAATTGAAAAGCAAGAGGTTCTTTGATTCTTTAAGTAAGTAAAACCCTATATAACATACCCCTGAACTCTCCAAAGGTGCAGAACAGTGCAGTTTTTAGCCACATGCACACAGCTTGAGCTGTCATGAAAGTTTCTCAAAAGGCTCACTAGAGATTTCCTTTTAGTAAACATATGAGTTTATTTACTCACTTTTCTCAGAAATACATCTATTGAGAAAAGCAGTGTCGATCAGTACAGCAACTGTATCCCTTTTAATTTTAAGTATTTTGAAATGTTTTAATGCACCAAACTCAAAAGCAAAACATCATTCAAACCAACAGGCTATTAGAGCACCACCCTTAAGTGCTGCTTTGTCTCTCTGCTTATTACTCTCTCAAAAGCAATAAAACAGAAATCATTATCACCAAATTCAAATGTTAATATATTTCCAAAATAATCCGGACAGCAAACAGAGTCTTGAAATGCCATCTCAAACATTCTTTAGAAAATTGTTAGGACGGCAAAAAGTCCATAAAGTAAGGCACAAGGGTAGGCAACAAGAAGCTGCTGTCCTTCCATGTGCAAGGCTGCAATGAAGATCTTGGAAGCTGAGAGACTACACCAGCCAATGATGACCAGGGATGACATGGTTCCAAAGATGCCCCTGCAGCAAAGACAAAGAAATGATTGCCTGTGCCAGTAGAAAAGAGATTATTGAGTTAAAGTTGCCTCTGAAATATCCTTGGTACAATATTTATAACTACCTTCCCGAGTGGTAAAATGAAAATGATGAAATATATGAACAAAAGCCCTTGGTCAGTTAGGCATTTTTTAGTCAAATTCATTACAGAGGCTAAATATTTTATATTTCTGTTAAACCTGAATTAGAAAAAAACAGTAGAAGTCACCTGCAGTCACTCTGTTCTCATCTGTCGATATTCAAATCCTAATTCCTAAAATTCCCTTAAATACAGCATTGAGAGCCTTCACTTCCTTATAGCTACAGATTTCCTTTTCCCTATTTTCCTCAAAAATTGGCCAACAGCATAGCAGAAAGATAGACAGAGTTACATTCCAGTGGGGTGCCTAGCTCCCACTACTTCCAGATCTACTTCTCAGGTTTTTGTCAGACATCACAAAAAGCCTGACACAGCTCAAGTAAGGAACACATGGGACAGGAAAGCACATATGTGTGTGGCTTCCCACCTCATCCTTGAAGTTCCATTTTGTATATTTTTAGAATGCTGAAATAGATTTGTTCAACTGGTGTCTTCAAAAAGTAACTGCGGAGGCAAGTGAGCAAATAAGATAGTTAAGTCTAGTCACTTGGAGAATAGTAAGGCAGGAAGGGTGGTCGAGAATGAATTTCCTTTCTTGTGTGCTAAATAGAATGCATTATTTAGAAAAATAAGACATAAGAGCTGGGAGAAATCTCAGGAGATGTCTACTGCCCAGTTTTAAAGCATAAAGTGATGATAAAAATTGCATGGTGAAGTGGACAATAGGTCAAGATCTCTCCTAGCATAGTACTCTTTTCTCCACCAAACTAAACTGCCTTACTTGATCTTGGTTTGACTCTGAAGTTGGGAATTGTGTTTATTATTTGTGAAAACGACAGAAACATCTACTTCTAATAATTGAATCAAAGCAAAACAAGTGAAAAGCTCTACAGTATAGCTTCTAATGCCTCAGACCATTAATAAACCAAACATATTTTTAAAACACCAAATAAGTACTACATTTATTGATTTAAGTAATACCTATTAGGGATAATTTCTGGAGTTGTTTAATGTACTGTATTCTTAGTAATGGTCTTGAGTTGCATATACTAATTGCCTAAATTAAGGAAGAAAAAAGAAAAAAAACATATTGACTGAGCCTGTATGTTATAAAGTTCTCCAACATTAATATCCTCATCAGGGTTCCTGGGAATTCAACGCGGCAAAGAGCCCAGCTGAGAAAGAATAATTGTTTTCAGCCCAGAAGGCAGAGTGCCTGAAAGCTGAAGCAATTTATCAGTGTTCACCAGGCACTTACTCTTCCAAAATCAAACAGGTGAAGTTCCTGTAGTTCTTATTTTACACATGACGATAGTTCACATTGAAAAATGTGACAACTTAAAAAGTGCCATTTTTTTCTCTCTTTTTTTTTTTTTTTTTTTTTTTTTTTTTTGAGATGGAGTTTCACTCTTGCTGCCCAGGCTGGAGTGCAATGGCGCGATCTCGGCTCACTGCAACCTCCGCCTCTGGGTTCAAGCGATTCTCCTGCCTCAGCCTCCCAAGTAGATGGGATTACAGGCCTGCGCCACCATGCCTGGCTAATTTTGTATTTTTAGTAGAGACGGGGTTTCTCCATGCTGGTTAGGCTGGTCTCAAACTCCTGACCTCAGGTGATTCGCCCACCTTGGCCTCCCAAAGTGCTGGGATTATAGGCATGAGCCACCACGCCTGGCCAAAAAGTGCCAGTTTTAAAGATAACTTGGATTAATTTATTTTTTAAGTAATTGAAGTAAGAACAGCACCTGGGCCAAAACTAACCTACTTTTTCGAATCTATGTGTAGCTTTTAATAGCCATGGTTTTCCCAGTTCCGCTACCAAAACAACCAGAAAGGACTTAACTTTTTCATGGCTGTGGCAAACCTTGGCTATGATTGTGCATGTGGGGTCATTGAGAGCACACAGACACTTACTGCAGTGAAAAGAACATGGCGCAGCCAGACAGGATGACCATGGGGAGCAGGCAGTAACCCAGCACGCTGGCCACACAGCCGTACGACACCCCTGAAGAGCTCATCAGGTTCAGCAAGGCATGAATCACAAGGCAGCCAATGGCACTCATGCCATACACATAACCAAACTGAACTTTTCCTGCCTGAAACGACGTGAAGAAAAAACAGTTTGAACACACAATGGACACCAAGAGGAAATCTGACTATCATGAAGCAGAGAGCATCTTAGAGTCAATTCAGTGCTGTTCCATGTCTTTGTAGGACTGTCATCAGGAGACTGGAAGTTCTGGGAAAAACATGGCCAATGGTTTGAATTCAGATTCTGAAAACAAACACTTCTGACTAGAGTTAGGATGGGATAAGCATGCTACAAAAAAGATCGAATATTTCTAGACTTATATTTTTTCTATAAATTGTCCATTACGAGTACAAGGCATAAGTAAGACTATATTTTGTTCCCATATTTATTAAATAAATATGTGATTGAATAGAGGAATAAAAAAATCCAATTTTAGTCTTGGAGATTTACAAGGCATATAGTAAAATTAGCAAACACCTACAGGGTTTACCATGTCAGATCCCATTCTAAGTGTGCTACATACATTTATTTAACCCACATAACCACCTTATGAAATCAGTATCATTATTACGCCAACTTTACACATGAGGACACTGAGGCGCAGAGAGAATAAGTAACTTGCCCAAGGTAATATAACGCTAAGCAATGGAGGTTGGCTTTTAACCTAGGTATTTCAGCTCTAAAATTTGGGTCCTGAACATCAACGGGAACTCTTACAAGTCCTAAATAAGTCCGAAAATAATGGCACATATTTAACCCTACTTAATTCAGCATTTAGTTGACCACAGAATCCTTTTATGTTTCATGATACCTATTGCCAGGTTGATTAACCACACCTTATGAAAAGGTGATTTATATAAACTAACTGGTAATGAATTATAAAATGTGTACTGTCAAAGGAAGTTAGTAGTGTTCGGAGTACACCACCAATCTTCTGAGGAAAACTCATAAAAACAGCCATTGCTCATACAGCTAGTGTTTTGTGAATACAAGCCCCAATAAATTCATTCAGAGAAAATCACAGCGTACTTTTACTTCAGAAGAGGATATTTTAATGTTTGCTATATGAGAATACCAAAGCTACAGTTAAAAAAATTCATTAATTTTTTATATTTACATTATGCTGATCATAACTTCTAGATAAAAGTTGAATAAGCTGTCTCTGGTTTTCATGGGAATTAGACAAAAACAATGAAGGATCTGATAAATTGATTCAGGAGAGAGAGAGCTTTTTAGCTGCCACTTTTCCTTCTCCATGCTATTATCTATGAAGTATTTTAGAGATATTTATTTTACAATTAATCAGGGTAATGGAGAATGTCATAGCTATTTTAATGTTCAAAATTGTTCACTTATTCTGAATTCTTCTTTCTCTGCAGTTGGAGAGTTGATCACCAAGAAGTCCTTTCGTAAATATTCCTGACTTTTGCTGGCAGAATTGTCTCCAGTATTAGCCACTGATAAATTCTTACGATACCTTCTGTATGCTTGTGACTATTTAATGAAATAATGCTAATGATGGACATGCTAACAGAAACACATCAGCTATCCACTGCTTTATTGGGTGAGTTTGCTCCACTTGCAAAATGGTGACAATTTCACATCATTGTCATGCATTAGAGAAACCATCCACTTAATATTTTACTTGGATGGGATAAATCTGAGGTAGGGCTAGTCCTAATGGTATAGGACAATTCTCTTACACTCAAAGGACATCTAACTGGACCTTCCTGTCCTGAAAAGGCAGTTCTACAAATAGAGTGGGGCAAATAGGGAGTAGATGAAGCTAATTTGGTAGTAAAGTTGTGTCTTTTCATGTCAGTTATGCACTTCTCTCATCATGTCTTTCTCTTGTTAGTTTGTCCCGTTTAAGTTGTAATTCCATTTAGCCTAAATCACTGCCATTTTTAAAAAGTGTTTCAAATTCTAACAAGGGCTTATAACTGAAATAGAAAATAAATGTTCTATTTTTTTAACCTCAGAATTTTTAAGGATCCTCCCTATACCATCCTCATTACCACATCTTTTTTTTTTTTTTTTTTTTCTTTTTTTTTGAGACGGAGTCTCGCTCTTTCGCCCAGGCCTGAGGGCAGTGGCACTATCTCGGCTCACTGCAAGCTCCGCTTCCTGGGTTCACGCCATTCTCCTGCCTCAGCCTCCCGAGTAGCTGGGACTACAGGTGCCCGCCACCACACCTGGCTAATTTTTTGTATTTTTTTTTTTTAGTACAGACGGGGTTTCACTGTATTAGCCAGGATGGTCTCGATCTCCTGACCTTGTGATCCGCCCACCTCGGCCTCCCAAAGTGCTGGCATTACAGGCGTGAGCCACTGTGCCCGGCCCCACATCTTGATTTAAAATACTTAGTGTTCTTCTGATTGCACTTTTATATTGACCATGCATATTGCTTTTTCAGACCACACTCTTGGCCCTACCAGAAAAGTTATATGGAGCAAAAGTTTTAAACCATTTGTCTTCTTAGTGTTGGAAATGAAAATAATTTTGGGGAAAAGAATAAGTAAAACTAAATTTGTGCTAAGTGCTTGAAGCTGTTTTCTTTGGTTTGTCTCCTTTCGCCTGAAGAAAGCCCACTGAAAGAATTGTGTCTTATGTCAACATAAATCTTAAAGAAGGAAGAGTATGTGACTATGACTCTTATGCCTCTGAGATAATAAACAGATTTGGATATTGATTCTGGATTTAGTTTTGCTTTCTCTAGTAAAATTCCTGTATCAGCCAGTAAAATCACTCTTACATTTTAATTCTACATCTCCAGGAAAGAATTAACCTATAATCAAATGAATTCTGAGTTAAATCATACTTCAAGTAATATTCAATTGGAGTTTTTGGGGACCCCTTTTTGCTTTATATCAGAATCAATTTGAAAGTTATCACGTCTAATGGTAAAATTTCAAGTGATAATATTTGCATAAAGACATTCAGAAAATACGTATTTTCACATATTCTCCACAATTTTAGAAATAAATAGAGCCTGAAGACCCACTCAAATAAACTTCTTTTGCCTTGAAGAAAATGAAATGAAAGCCTAGAAATATGAAGCCAAAGGTTGAAGATTACAGCAAGTGGCAAAATTAGGGTAGATCCAATTTTCTTGCTTCCAGTTAAGAATTTTTTGCCTCTATTGCTTTGTATTTAAAATATAAGAAGGATTATGTAAATAACTCCAACTAACATTATGCATCCAGGAGAGATCATAATGGAATTGATGCTGTTCTTTAAGGGATGGTAACAGTAATATTCTGCTACAGAATAAACAGCTGTTTTATTACAAATGACTTGTAAAGAAAGATGAGTTAATATATTAAATTGATTGTTTCTGACTATTTGATTAATTGACATGGCCTTACTTAGCAGTTAATCTAAGATTATCAAATTACTGTGACAAAGACAGAAGAAGGGAGGTTAGAGACTAAATTAAAACTCTAGTTGATATAGTGTTTGATTTATAGAGTATTTGCATTTGCTGTAGTACCAAGAAATAAGATGTTATCGCTAAATACTATTTTATTGGATGAATATGACATTATTATTGGCCATATTGCCTACAGAAACTAGATTGCTATCAGTATTTTGATTGATTATATATAATAATTGAAAAGCAGAATTTTATTTAGTTGCAAATGCATTTTACAACTACTTTTGAAAATTGTATATCCATTGGAAGAAATTATTATTATGGAACATGAAGAGCAGGAAAATGGGGAAGAGGGCTAAATAGTTATTGTAAGAGCTTTTCCTATAATGTTTAATTTCTCATATTATTTTCTCTGCCTAGTTTATCTCTTTGTGTCTCAATGAAACTACACTTTTCAGACTGGCTTGACCATCTTTATCATTCTCTGTTTTTAATGTATTGCCACCTCCTCCTTGGTATAAAGTCAGAGACATTTTCTCAATTTTTTCTTCTGCCTTTTTTTCTTAATGAAACATTTTCCTAAACTATGAGCTAGAATGTCTTTTAAACTTTACTTAGGTGGAAGTACATTTTTCTTTACTTTTTTAGTGACCCTTAATATCACTACTTCCAGATATAAAGAATGAAAGCATACATAAGACATATGGTGAAGCCAGGAAACAAATGTCTTCATAAAAGGTGGAAAACTAACATTTTAGAGGAAATATGTAGGTTGAGTAAACAAAACATAGGTTGTCATTGCAAATTAATTTTTCATAGTAGCCTAACCCAAAACAAGGAGATCTGTCTCGTACCTCATAAGATGTTAGAAATAGTCTGGAGATATATCACAGCAAAGAAAATGGTGACCAAAGAGAAGTGACTTCTTCGGTGTCACAATAGAACCCTCACAAAAAAACAAAAAATAAAATGTAGGCCTTATATCTCCCAAATCTATGTTTTCCTTCCATTATTCCAGATTTACAGTCTTTTCTTAATAACAAAAAAGACATAAATGATCTCCTGCTTTGATCTGCTTCTTGATTTTTGAAATTCTATTTAAATTTATACTTTTTAGCTGTTGCAATGCATAATGGTAGCATATTTTTGTCACTATGGTTAAATTATTCTCTCTCACTTAAAAAATTCACTATGTAAGGTGACACAGTTTCTCTCATATTTATACAGATTGCTTCAAAACCAGCACTGGAAAGGACAAGCATTAAAATCTGGTGCTTCCTGTGACACATTACCAGAAGCAAGGTGGCTCCCAGGGCTACGCAAAAAAGAATGGGTCCAGTGAGGTCCGTTTCATTCATAATGCTGCCATCTGCTGGCTTCATTGGGTTTAACACTGTCAAAGTTTTTTGCCATATGTGATCAAAATGGATTCCAAGTTCTGTAAAAAGGAAAAAAGATAGATAATATGATAACATAAATACAGAAAAATAAAAATAAGTTACACTCTTTAAAGGTTAACATATCTGATTAATTTACTTAGCATTTTAATCTGATTGTTCTATCACACCTTCTAAAGTTCTATGTTCTGTATTACACAGAAACTCAAGTTCTATGTAACATATAATAACTTTAAAAAAACTAAAAAATAATTTGGTTTCCAAAGAATGACTTAAAAGAAATATATTAGAGAAATATTTTCATCAAGGAAAACATTCCCTGATTTATGCAGCAAATAGAAGCTTTAAATCTAATTGAAAATTGGGAAGTTGGCAATATACAGTAAAAAATAAAATTGTAGCTAACAGATCAAAACTTTCATCCTATTGTCCATCTAGATATTTCCTTTTCCTGTACTTTCTGTTTCTTTTTTATTTCTTTTTCGAGACAGAGTTTCCCTCTGTCACCCAGGCTGGAGTGCAGTGGCATGATCTCAGCTCCTCCGCCTCCCGGGTTCAAGCAATCCTCCTGGCTCAGCCTCTTGAGTAGCTGAGACTATAGGCATGCACCACCACACCTGGTTAATCTTTTTTTTTCTATAGTGACGAGGTCTCACTATGTTGCCCAGGCTGGTCTCGAACTCCTGGGCTCCAGGGACCCTCCTGCCTCGGCTTCCCAAAGTGCTGGGATTACAGACCTGAGCCACCACACCTGGCCCTTTTCCTGTATTTTCAATTGCTGACACTTCTGAAATCCTGTCATATTGGCCATGGCATAATTTTTCAATTAGCAGTACTATAATGAACTAATGAGACTTAGTCCAAGTCTGGGGTTTTACTTCAACTATGCCTAATGAGAAGAGCAATTTTATGCTAAATGCTTGAAACTACACAGAGGGGAAAAGGGCTCTTTCTGCAAGTAAAAGTGATCATGATGTGCATGCATATTTTTGTAAGGTCAATGTACTGTGAAGTTGAGTCTATGTATTCAAAGATTAAATTCTTGAGATGAGTTAACCTTTCTCTTTTATACATGGTAGTATTCAAATAAAATATCCAAAATCAATGAGGTTCAGTGTTCATGAGTCCAAACCCATTTAGAAATTTCTGATTTTTTTCTCCAATTCCCATTTTTAAAATACTTCTGACTGCTGCCTCACAGGTCCTTCTGCTAGAATCTGCTTCTCTTATTACTATAAAGCAAATACTTAGCCATTTGAAATCCCCTGAACATAGAAATAAATATTGATACCACATCAGTTTCTTTTCTCACCACACAAACTAAGATGTACCTAGGATAGAGAAAGAGAATATTCAAAGAGAAGAGTATGACTTGACTATTTAGGGACCAGCAATCAAATTGGTTATCCTCCTTCTATAATTTCAGAATGTCAGTAAGGGTGAGGTGGAGGCTGGGAAGAATGAAAGCTAAAATTTACTGAGTGTTTGCTATGGACTCCACAAGATTTACATACATAGGTCTTATAAATACACAATCAATCAATTACTATTATTTTATCCCTATTTTATGCATCAGATATATAAGGCTTTGACAGATTAATTTGTCTGAAGACACAGTGCGTAATAGAAAACCTAGGTTTCAATGCTGCACAATCTGACTCAAGAAAGCACAAGTTTAACCATAGATTTGTGGTCAGGTCAATGTTCATCTAATCTCATGATGGTTGTATTTTTTAAAAAAATCAGCCCAATTTTTCCATGTGAAGGACTGTCTTCCTAAATGTATTTATATGTGCCACTCAACCACCCTTCCAAGCTTTAGTAATGCTCTTTGGTCAGATACAGGGGTATAGCTCAACTTATTTTACAGAGGCACATACCATCTAAATACCTTGAAAAGTTGACTTTCTGTACACAGACTACAACATGGACTTTTAATAATCCCTATGACACAGAGGACCCTTGTTCTAACAACTCAGAAATTTTCAGAGGGTCACCTAGACACTGGTGTAAACCAAAAAATAAAGTTTTATTCATTTCATGCCCAGAATGACATCTGTTATTTTAAGCTTGAAAAAAAATTGAATGTAAATTAATAGCAAATAATTTACATTTCTGCTTCCTTGTTTCATCCTTTATTTCCACAGTGCAATTGTATATTTATTAATGAACATATGCTTTGAAGAATATGAGCAGTTCACCAAGCTTAAAAGGAGGTTAGAATGTCTAACGTAATTTTTAAAAGAGAAGAAGACTTTAAAAATTGAGACATGCCTCAGCCCAAAATCCCTTAAGCTGCTAAGCAACTTCAGCAAAGTCTCAGGATACAAAATCAATGTACAAAAATCACAAGCATTCTTATACACCAATAACAGAGAAACAGAGAGCCAAATCATGAGTGAACTCCCATTCACAATTGCTTCAAAGAGAATAAAATACTTAGGAATCCAACTTACAAGGGACGTGAAGGACCTCTTCAAGGAGAACTACAAACCACTGCTCAAGGAAATAAAAGAGGATACAAACAAATGGAAGAACATTCCATGCTCATGGGTAGGAAGAATCAATATCATGAAAATGGCCATACTGCCCAAGGTAATTTACAGATTCAATGCCATCGCCATCAAGCTACCAATGACTTTCTTCACAGAATTGGAAAAAACTACTTTAAAGTTCATATGGAACCAAAAAAGAGCCCACATCGCCAAGTCAATCCTAAGCCAAAAGAACAAAGCTGGAGGCATCACGCTACCTGACTTAAAAATATACTACAAGGCTACAGTAACCAAAACAGCATGGTACTGGTACCAAAACAGAGATATAGATCAATGGAACAGAACAGAGCCCTCAGAAATAACGCTGCATATCTACAACTATCTGATCTTTGACAAACCTGAGAAAAACAAGAAATGGGGAAAGGATTCCCTATTTAATAAATGGTGCTGGGAAAACTGGCTAGCCATATGTAGAAAGGTGAAACTTGATTCCTTCCTTACATCTTATGCAAAAATTAATTCAAGATGGATTAAAGACTTAAATGTTAGACCTAAAACCATAAAAACCCTAGAAGAAAACCTAGGCATTACCATTCAAGACATAGGCATGGGCAAGGACTTCATGTCTAAAACACCAAAAGCAATGGCAACAAAAGCCAAAATTGACAAATGGGATCTAATTAAACTCAAGAGCTTCTGCACAGCAAGAGAAACTACCATCAGAGTGAACAGGCAACCTACAAAATTGGAGAAAATTTTCGCAACCTACTCATCTGACAAAGGGCTAATATCCAGAATCTACAATGAACTCAAACAAATTTACAAGAAAAAAAAAACAACCCCATCAAAAAGTAGGCGAAGGACATGAACAGACACTTCTCAAAAGAAGACATTTATGCAGCCAAAAAACACATGAAAAAATGCTCACCATCACTGGCCATCAGAGAAATGCAAATCAAAACCACAATGAGATACCATCTCACATCAGTTAGAATGGTGATCATTAAAAAGTCAAGAAACAACAGGTGCTGGAGAGAATGTGGAGAAATAGGAACACTTTTACACTGTTGGTGGGACTGTAAACTAGTTCAACCCTTGTGGAAGTCAGTGTGGCGATTCCTCAAGGATCTAGAACTAGAAATACCATTTGACCCAGCCATCCCATTACTGGGTATATACCCAAAGGACTATAAATCATGCTGCTATAAAGACACATGCACACGTATGTTTATTGCGGCACTATTCACAATAGCAAAGACTTGGAACCAACCCAAATGTCCAACAATGATAGACTGGATTAAGAAAATGTGGCACATATACACCATGGAATACTATGCAGCCATAAAAAATGATGAGTTCCTGTCCTTTGTAGGGACATGGATGAAATTGGAAATCATCATTCTCAGTAAACTGTCGCAAGGACAAAAAACCAAACACCGCCTGTTCTCACTTATAGGTGGGAATTGAACAATGAGAACACATGGACACAGGAAGGGGAACATCACACTCTGGGGACTGTTGTGGGGTTGGGGGAAGGGGGGATGGATAGCATTAGGAGATATACCTAATGCTAAATGACGAGTTAATGGGTGCAGCGCACCAGCATGGCACATGTATACATATGTAACTAACCTGCACATTGTGCACATGTACCCTAAAACTTAAAGTATAATAATAATAAAATAAAAAAAATTTAAGTCAAAAAATAAAAAATAAAAAATAAAAATTGAGACATGCTATATATTTTAAATTAATTAATTTTAAATTAATTTCACCTGAAGTTTATGCGCTCAAACTTTATTTTTTAATTTTGGCATGTATGCTAAAAATACATTTTCGGTATTTACCACAATAAAGTGGTATTTAATTCCAAATACCTTTTCCTCAGAAAACATAATTATTTTGGAAGAAATTCAGATGAAAAATTCTTTACACAACATCATACTGACGTCAACCATTTATTTAATGGCATAACTAACTCCTGCACATATTTTAACATCAAGCCATGAGACAGTAAATGAACATAAGCCCATACAAATATTTTCGTAATAAAAAAGATTTTATGTGCTTTCTACTGAAATATATCTCTATAATATTGTAGTTTTTATTTATTATAAGGTATGTGAGTGATTATAACTATTTACTAATTGTAGATACTCTAATATAACATCTCATTGTACAAAATAAAAGAAGATAAAACTGCTGTGAAATTTGAATGCAAAATTTATTGTTTTGCTGTCATCTAGTGGTAGTAAAGTATATGATACATATGCTATAAAAGTGAATTAAGATCTCTATTTTCTACGCAAATTGTGGCATTGGCCTTTCATATAGAAGGGTCAAGCTATGCTATAAATACAAAATACCAACTATCAGTAATTTTTCGTATCTGACAGACTTGAATTTATTATTATTGAAAATGCATTTGTTAACATATTGATTTTACATTAACAAAGAGCAAAATGTATCATTCTTACATAAAACCAAACAAATATTTTAGACAACAAAATATTTAAGAAATAAAGTAGGACACTTTTGAAACAACATGTTTTTGTGCATAGTATTATAGCTTCATAATTTTATAGGCCATTCTGTTGGATGGTCAATAAAAACTAGTAAATGTTATTTAATGCGTTATCCTAGAAATTGTATTTTTTTTATATCTGAAAAAGACATACCCTGGCCTTTTTCATATCTTTAGACAAAAGAGACTTGAGGCTTTCACAAGTCACTCAGCTTGAAGAACACATTGGATCCAAAATCCAGATATTTCATAGATTCAAAACACAAAATTATATTAGGTACTCTATCTTCTAATACAGGGGTCCCCAATCCCCGGGCCGTGGACCCATACCTACCTGCCCATGGCCTGTTAGGAACCGGGCCGCACAGCAGGTGGAGGTGAGCAGTGGGCAGTGGGCTAACAAGTATTACCACCTTAGCTCCGCCTCCTGCCAGATGAGCTGCATTAGTTTCTCATAGGAGCGTGAACCCTATTGTGAACTGTGCATGCAAAGGATCTAGGCTGCACACTTGTTATGAGAATCTAACTAATGCCTGATGGTCTGAAGTGGAAGAGTTTCATCCCAAAATCATCTCCCCAACCTGTCTGTGGAAAAATTGTCTTCCACAAAACTGTTCCCTGGGGCCAAAAAGGTTGGGGACTGCTGTTCTAATACACTATATATTTTGGGGAAATTAACTCTGAGCTGTATAAAATGGAAATAAAAATCTATTACATATTTTCTGTTCAAATTGAAAGACGTGTTAGAGGAGGATGTATAGAAAGTGGTAAATTAATGCAACAATAGAGACATTTCAGATAGCAGAAAAGATTATTTTCAATAAATGCTGCAGGAAAAAAATTAGTTAAGCAGCACAGGAAAAAAAGTTAAATCCTTACTTCACATATTAAGCTTAAAAAACTATTGAATAAAAAATTTCAGTATAAAACAAAAAATACAAAAGGATAATTTTAAAATGTGAGCATCTATAAGGAGATAGAGGCAGTACCTAGAGCTGGAGAAACAGATTCTAAACAAAGAACAACTGGAAAGAAATGTTACTAGGAAACATATGCTGGGTTTAAAAAATTAATATCACATTTTTAATATGTCCCAAAGACCCATAAACAAATTAGGCGGCAAACACAAGCTAGGGAAAAAAAAGTTTAAAATACATATTCTAGACAATAATTAATATGGTTACTATATAAAATCCCTAAAAAATAAACGAGGAAAGAAAACTCTTTAGATTCTATAGAAATCTGAACAAAAAAACCCATGAAAAATAAAAAGTCAATACACATATGAGAAATGTCAAAATTTTTTTTAGTAACCCAGAGGTACAAGGTATTCCTTTTTCCTTTTTTCCTATGAAATTGACAAAGATATGTCATATTCTACTCTGGAAGTGGAGTAGAACACCATTTTTGAGACCAGTTGACAGTGTCAGTACCTTTAATCCAGCAATCCCACTGTTATGGGTACATCCTAAGGACAGACTCTATAAAGGTCAAAGATGGTTTCCTATGATGGTCAACAAAGCGTTACTTGCTATAAGGAATAACCTTTAAGGTGTGTTTAAATTACAGTTACGTTATATGATAGAACCCTATGAAACCATTATAAATTATTTTCAAATAATAATGACTTTAAAGAATACTTGTATAGAAGTGCTCGTGACAGGCTGGGCACAGTGGCTCACGCCCATAATCTCAGCATTTTGGGAGGCCAAGGTGGGTGGATCACCCGAAGTCAGGAGTTCGAGACTAGCCTTGACAACATGGCAAAGCCCTGTCTCTACTAAAAACACAAAAACTAGCCATGCACGGTGGTGTGCACCTGTAGTCTCAACTACTCAGGAGGCTGAGGGAGGAGGATCGCTTGAACCCAGGAGGCAGAGGTTGCAGAGAGCTGAGATTGGGCCACTGCACTCCAGCCTGGGCAACAGAGTGAGATTCCATCTCAAAAAGAAAAAAATACTTGTGACATAAAGTAAATAAAAAGAATATAATACTTAAGTACTCAGATGCATATATATTCATTGAAAAATAGTATTTTACTTTAAAGTATGCATGTATATTCATACATAATACATATACCCAGGCATTTATAGGAAAATAGAATAAAGACTAGAAGAAAATACATCAAATTGTTAATGATAGTCATGTCTTTGAGACAAGAATTGAAGTAATTTTTATGTTTTTATTCTTATGTTTCTATGTTTTCCAAATTCTGAAGACAATTAGGCAGAGATATTGGCAAAGTCAAGGAAAATGTTTCCTGAGAATAACTTGTAACTTCTAGGTGTTTATTACCTGTAGAGGCAAAACTGAATGAACTGGTTAAAGACAACTGATCCAGAAACAACTGGCTTCTAAAGAGCCAATAGATCGATTATATAAATCTCTGTTCTGTTCTGAACAGTTTAAATCTTTCACTTTTTTATATTTTTAAGGAAAAGAAAGAAGAATGTGGCTGATTGTGTTCATGTGAGGCAAACACCTTTACATCTTGTGATGTAAAATACTGGAAATTTTAATCTATTCCTTTTCACTTGACTACATGCAAAGGACTTGGAGTAGTTAACCAGTGACTATTTCTGCTTGGTTCTCCAATTTAAATCCACTTGGCTTTTAGCGTCTTAACACCTATGTTTCCAGCATTGTATTAACATTGTTTAAGAGCAAAAACAGCACATACAGACTGGCTACATATGAAAAAAAAAAATCAATGGATGGAACAACTCCGAAATCCCCTAAGTACCTTCAGTTCTAAGAATCTGTGGATTTCCTTCCCACCAGCAGCGTTATTTACTGGATTTATATTCTTCCTCACCTACCCATGCCAAGCTGATATGAAAGGGCTTGTATGAGTCAGGAAAGAAAAAAAACTGGCTTGTCTCCATGTCAACAATGACAACAAAAATATTAATTTGAGGAACTATCCAATTTGCCCCCAGGAAAACATAGCATAAAATAAAATATGCTGTGATGAAGTGCTTCATTACCTGGGTGGGAAGGGTGGTCACTCTGATGTAACTACTCTGCCAAAAGATGTCTTCATTTTTTTCTATTCTTGGCCAAGGAGTTCGAATTTAAGAAACAGTGAAAGAGCATTTAATAAGTGCAGCAACATCACAGAATAGCCCATATCTGCACCCAATTTCCCCTATGCAAACATGCAACAAACTTCCAATGGTTTAAGGGTTTTGGTTCAGCAAACTCTTGTTATATGTGAAACAATCACACATAAAACACTGTACACTGAAGGCTGACAGCACACATTAAGTGCTAATTATTGCTATTATTCTTCTAGCTGTACACACATCAATAACACTTCCTTAACTTATCTTCTAGCAAAGGAGGCTCTTCATCAAAACTGTCAATGTAAGGAGATTGTGAATAATAATCTGAGTTGGATGCTGGCTGAAAAAATTGTCCTGCGTAACCTGGTGACATGAGCATCTCTGGTGGAACAAAAGAGGCAGGCTGAGGCTGCTCACCAGCTTGTCTAGAAAAAGAAAAATACAAATATTTATATGTCTGAGAAAAAGGTATCATGACAAAGGAGGAAAATTACAATTTTACTTACATGAATTCATGTAGTTTTTATGAGTATTTACACATGAAAGAAACAACTTACTTAAAATTTAACTTTAGTCCAAAAATGTAAAATAACTGATCATCTTAAGGCTTCTGGAAAAATAATCCATACCAACAAACATTAATTGAGCATGTACAACATGCTGAATACTTCCCCTAATCTTTTCTCAGTTAAAACTCTATAAGGTAAAAGCCATATTTCTAATCCCATTTTACAGAAAAAGACATAGAATTTCACAGAGACTAAACGACTTGTCCAGTAACACAAAATAACATTGCAGGTGCTAGACTCTGGTGTGAAGCTTTCTGAGCAGTGATCTGCTCGCCACATGCTGATGCTTTTTAACTTATCTTCAGGGACAGTCTCCAGCCATGAAGCCCCTCCAAATATGTGGAAGCAGCCAAGAAAAAATATAATTTTAATAGTATAGTCAACTGATAGGAAAAATAAATACATACACTAATTGCTGTGCATAAGGAAATACACTTCAGTTCTAGTCATTCCCAGACAGTCATTGCCAATAGAATTGTCTCTGAGTTCCTAGCTAAATGTATTATCTAGTTGGCTTTAGTGTCTCTTTATTTTATTTGTACAAATTTATGGGGTACATATAAAATTTTGTTACATGCATAGATTGTATAGTGGTCAAATTAGAGCTTTTAGGGTATCCAAAACCCAAATAACATTCATTATATGCATTAACTAATTTCTCGTCACTCCTCTCCTACCCCCTCACCCTTCCAAGTATCAATTGCCAATGATTCTACTCTCTAACTCCATATGTATGTATTTTTAGCATGTTTATGAGTAAAAACATGTGATATTTGATTTTCTGTGCCTGGTTTGTTTCACTTAAGATAGTGATTTCCATTTCCATCTATATTGTTGTAAATGACATGATTTTATTCTTTTCATGGCTGAATGGTATTTCATTGTATATATACCACATTTTCTTTATTCATTCATCCATTGGTGGATACTAGGTTAATTTCATATGTTTGTTATTGTGAATAGTGCTTCAATAAACATATGAGTGCAGGTATCTTTTTGATATATTGACTTCTTTTCCTTTGGATATATACCCAGTAGTGGGATTGCTTGATAAAATAGTCATTCTATTTTTAGTTCTTTGAGAAATCATCATACTGTTTTCCATAGAGGCTAATAATTTACATTCCCACCAACAGTGTGTAAGAGTTCCCTTTTCTCTACATCCTCATCAACATCTGTTACTTTTTGTCATTTTAATAAGAGCCATTCTGACTGGGGGAAGATGATATCTCACTGTTGTTTTAATTTTCATTTCTCTGATGATTAGTGATGTGGAGCATTGTTTTATATACTTGTTGGGCATTACTA
The DNA here is from genome assembly GCF_028885655.2 of Pongo abelii. Classification (NCBI taxonomy): domain Eukaryota; kingdom Metazoa; phylum Chordata; class Mammalia; order Primates; family Hominidae; genus Pongo; species Pongo abelii. The sequence continues at coordinate 44,064,091 of NC_071988.2, forward strand.
TGTCTTCTTTTGAAAAATGTCTATTCATATTCTTGCCCACTTTTTTCTTTTTTAAAAAAATTTTGTATTTCCATAGGTTTTGGGGGAACAGGTGGTATTTGGTTACACGAGTAAGTTCTTTACTGGTGATTTATGAGATTTTGGTGTACCCATCACCTGAGCACTATACACTGAACCCAATTTGTAGTCTTTTATTCCTCACACCCCTCCCACCCTTTCCCTCGAGTCCCCAAAGCCCATTGTATTATTCTTATGCCCTTGCATTCTCATAGCTTAGCTCCTACTTATAAGAGAGAACATACAATGTTTGGTTTTCCATTCTTGAGTTACTTCACTTAGAATAATAGTCTCCAGTTCCATCTAGGTTGCAGCAAATGCCATTAATTCATTCCTTTTTATGGCTGAATAGTATTCCAAAGTGACTAATACCCGGAATTCCAAAGTGACTAATATCCAGAATCTACAAGGAACTCAAACAAATTATCAAGAAAAAAAATTCCCATCAAAAAGTGGGCTAAGGACTTTAACAGACAATTCTCAAAAGAAGATATATAAATGGCCAACAAACGTGAAAAAATGCTCAACATCACTAATAGTCAAGGAAATGCAAATCAAAACCATGATGCAATACCACCTTACTCCTTGCCCACTTTTTAAGGGGATTGTTTCAGGGTTTTTTGGCTGTTGAGTTTCGGGTTTTTTGGCTGTTGAGTTTCAGGTTTTTTGGCTGTTGAGTTTCAGGTTTTTTTTTTTTTTTTTGGCTGTTTGTTGGCTGTTTTTATTGCTGATTCAATCTTGAATCATTATTGGCTGGGGGCCAAAGCCAGATGGAGCTGGACTAGGCAAGCTTGCACACAGGCCCGCCAGTCATGAGTGCATGTACCAGCCATGACAGGTGAGGGCAAAACAGTCCATCAAAAAGTAGGCTAAGGACATAAACTCAATTCTCAAAAGAAGATATACAAATGACCAACAAACATATGAAAAAATGCTCAACATCACTAATAATCAGGGAAATGCAAATCAAAACCATGATGCAATACCACCTTACTCCTTGTCCACTTTTTAATGGGATTGTTTCAGGGTTTTTGGCTGTTGAGTTCAGTTCCTTGTATATCTGGTTTTTAGTCCCCTGTCAAATGAATATTTTCCAAATATTTTCTCCCATTCTACTGGCTGTCTCTTCACTCTGTTGATTATTTCTTTTGCTGTGCAAAAGTTTTTAATTAAATCCCACTTGTCTATTTTTGTTTTTGTTTCCTATGCTTTTGAGGTCTTAGTCATAAATTCTTTGCCTAGACCAATGTCCAAAAGTTTTCCCTATGTTTTATTCAAGCATTTTTATAGTTTTAGGTTTTATGTTTAAGTCTTTAATCCATCGTTAGTTTATTTTTGTATATGGTGGGAGATAGAGGTCAAGTTTAATTCTTCTGCAAATGGCAATCCAATTGTCCCAGCTCCATTTATTGAAAAGGGTGTCCTTTTTCCAACTTATGCTGTTGTCAGCTTTGTCAACGACTAGTTAGCTGCAAATATGTGACCTTATTTATGTGTTTTCTATTATGTTCCATTGATCTGTATGTCTATTTTTATAGCAGTACCATGCTGTTCTGGTTACCATAGCCTTGTAATATAATTTCAGGTCAGGTAATGAGATGCCTCCAGGTTTGTTCATTTTTCTCAGAATTGCTTTGGCTATTCGGGCTTTTTTCCTCCTTCTGTATGAATTTTAGGATAGTTCTTTTCTAAATCTGTTAAAAAATGATGCTGGTATTTTGATAGTGATTGCATTGAATCTATAGATTGCTTTGGGCAGTATGGTCATTTAAACAATATTAATTCTTTCAATCCATGAGCATGAGATGTTTTTCCATTTGTTTGTGTCATGCACAATATTTTTTCATCAGTGTTTGTCATTTTCCTTGTAGACATCTTTCACCTCCTTGGCTAATAAATGTATTCCTAAATTTCGTTTGTAATTGTTGTAAATGAGATTGCCTTCTTGATTTCTTTCTCAGCTGGACAGTTATTGCTGTATAGAAATGCTACTGATTTTGTATGTTGATTTTATATCCTACAGCTTTACTGAATTCATTTATTAACTCTAAGATGTTTTGGTGAATTCTTCAGGTTTTTTCTAGAAATAAGATCATATCATCCAATTTCCAATTTGGATGGCTTTTATTTTTCTCTCTTGCCTGATTTCTCTAGATAGGATTTCCACTACTATGTTGAACAGGAATGGTGAGAGTGAGCATTCTTGTCTTGTTTCATTTTTTCTTAGAAAAAATGCTTTCAACTTTTTACATTCAGCATGATGTTATCTGTGGGTTTGTCCTAAACAGACTTTATTATTTTGAGGTACATTCCTTATATTCCTAGTTTGTTGAGAGTTTTTGTTATGAAAGGATGTTGAATTTTATCAAATGCTTTTCTGCATCCATTGAGAAAGTCATATGTTTTTTGTCCTTGGCTCTGTTTATGTGATTTATCACATTTATTGCTTTACATGTATTAAATCATCCTTTCATCCCTTATATAAAACCTACTAAATCATGATGTATTTTTTTTGATGTGCTGTTGCATTTGGTTTGCTAGCATTTTGTTGAGGATATTTGCATCTATGTTCATCAGAACTATTGGTCTAGTTTTTGTTGTTGTTGTTGTTGTGTCCTTGTCTGGTTTTGGTATCAGGTGTTACTGGCCTTGTAGAATGACTTAGAGAAAATTCCCTCCATCTGAATTTTTGGGAACAGTTTCAGGAGGATTAGTATTATTTCTTTTTTGTATATTTGGTAGAATTCGACTGTGAATTCATGTGGTCCAGGCCTTTTCTTTGCTGAGAGACTTTTTATTGCTGATTCAATTTTGTTGCTTATTATTGGTTGAGGGCCAAAGTCAGATGGAGCTGGACTGGGCAAGCTTACACTCAGGCCCCCCAGTCATAAGTGCATGCACCAGCCATGACAGGTTAGGGAGAAATAGTCCTCAGGCCTCTGGTGGAATTCTGGGGTAAAGTGTAGTCACCACTGCACTGAGGTCCTTCCACGGGAAGGGTGGGACCAGTCCCAGTGGCCTTAGCTTGGCCAGTGAGTAAGAGACTTGCTTCCTTCTTACAGCCCCCAGTCTGGACAGGGTTCACTCCCCTGTCTCAGGTGTCATAGCCAATCCAACTGTTGCCCCTCAGTTCATGCTCATGGCCCATAGGAGTCTCCACTTAGCTCAACACTAAGCCTTCATGGCAACTCTCATCCTGCTCAAGTAGGAGGAACAGTACCTACTTCCTGCACTGGTGGCTGCAGCCCATGCCACACTAGCTTCTTAGTCTTGGTTGTTAGGGCCAGCCCCTAGTTCACACCCCGGTTCTGCAAACTGTGGCCTAAGTTTCCTTAATGCCTAGGACTGGAATTCTTAGGACTTCACACAGTCTGTTAAGGGCTAATATCTAGAATGGTGTCTTACTTTAGCTGCCTGAGTTTCAGAAACAGCATGGAACCCAAGGCATGTTCTCTCCCTAAAGCAGTTCCTTCTCACAGTTTCCTGGTTGCTTTCTAAGTTAGACCTAAGGTTTGAGAGAGTCAAGGTGCTCTCCCATAACCTGAATTATGCAATTCCCCAGCAGGAAAGTGGACCACGTACAGACTCTCACTCACCCTCTCCTGTACTGGAGAGTCATTCCTGGTTCTTGGCTGGTCTTGGCCATGTATGCTGCCTATTTTCCTTCCCCTTCCTAGCTTTTGGTGTTTTCTGTCACTTTCCTGTTGAACTCCAGTGTTCTGCCTTGGATAATATATTAGAAGTGTGATTGTCTACACACCATTTTGCTTCTTCTAAGTGGATAAAACATGCTTGAAATGCTTCAAGTCAGCCACCTTGAACAAAAAAAGAGTCCCTTTTTTAAAATGGGCAATTCAATTTTGCCAAGCCATAATACCTCTTTGACATGTTTTTGCTTTTTATTTTTATTCATTTTAAATTGTTTTTACCTTAAAGAATGGAAAGAAACATAGAGCTGTCCAGTAACACGTTTTAAGTTTCTTTCACAAAAGCCTTTGGGGTAAACTAAACATACAGTCCAAGGTTCTGAACTTGGTAAACTCCCTGTGATTTCTTTATAATAAAATATTTACGAAATGGCCTTTAGTACTTTCCTTCGAACATTAATCTTAATATGAAATCTAAGAATAACATATTCGACCTCCTTTATGTGAGTAAGCCTGACCAAGAGAATAACTTATTTAGGAAAAGAAAGCCACAGATATACAGGGGGGAGATATACACTTAATCATTTACTACCTCAAATGTATGCTCATTAAGAGCAAGAGCCTGGTGTAATACTATTTGTACCTGCCAGAATGTATGGTGATTACCTGCTATTATCGTTCACTTAGCCATATGTAATATTCCTAATCTATTTTCCAGCAAAATAGGCACACCATCAAAAAGACTGGTAGAAACAAATTAGAAATAGGAATCTGAATGGCTTTTTTGTTGATAAAAAATTCCCCAATACCTATTTTTTTAATGTAAGCCTTTCCAGAAAAATGAAAGGGACGCATAAAGATGACTAAATGGACCAATGTCTAAGTAAGACTATGTCATTGCCGTACTTGTCTGACCTCACCATAACTCATGTCCGGTGCTACTAATCAGTCTTGAGTAAACATAACCTTCACAGTTATTAGCTGCAAAGCAACCTCTGTGAATGAGTGGACTATTTCAGGTAGTAACTTTGACCCATCCTCTTCAAAGAGAAACAAAATTTTACAGAAAAAATGTATCAGGAGCTTGGATTCTATTGTCCTTATTGTAATGGGGGTATAATATTAAAATTCCTCTACCACTTATTTAAGAAAGTAGAATGTTAAAATTTGTCCCATAAAAGAAGACACATAATTATTTATAAAATTACCCTGGTCATCTTTGATAACTATCTAAATTTAAATTATATCTTTCTTTATTTTATATCTTTGTATACCATCACTGTAATATTAAATGTTGCATCTCAATAAAAAAAAAAGCATAACCAATACCAAAAGAATCACATTATTAGTCCAAAGTATGACCCAAAAAATCTGTAAATGATATGATTTGGATCTGTGTCCCCACCCAAATCTCTTGTTGAAATGTAATCCCCAATGCTGGAGGTGAGTCCTAGTGGGAGGTGATTGAATTATGGGGGCAAATTCTCATGAGTGGTTTACCACCATCCCCCTAGGGCTGTTCTCATGATAGAGTTCTCATGAGATCTGATTGTTTGAAAGTGTGTAGCACTTCCCACCTCTGTCTCTTGATCCTGCTCCTGCCACGTGAGATGATGCTCCTTTGTCTCCCACCATGAGTAAAAGCTCCCTGTGGCCGCCCCAGGAGCAGCTGTTGCCATGCTTCCTGTTCAGCCTATGGAACCATGAGTCAATTAAACCTCTTTTCTTTAAAAATTATCCAGTCTCAGGTATTCCTTTATAGTAGTGCAAGAATGGCCTAATACCAGAAATTGGTACTGAGGAGTGGGGGCATTGCTATAAAGATACTTGGAAATGTGGAAGTGGCTTTGGAACTGGGTAACAGGTAGATGTCGGAAGAGTGTGGAGGGCTCAGAAGAAGACAGGAAGATAAGGAAAAATTTGGAACTTCCTAAAGACTCGTTAAATTGTTATGACCAAAATGCTGACAGTGATATGGACAATGAAGTCTAGGCTGAAATCTCAGAGGGAGATGAGAAACTTAGTAGGCACTGGAGTAAAAGTCACTTTTGCTATGCTTTAGCAAAGAGCCTGGGTGCATTGTGCTCCTTCTTCAGGGATGTGTGAAACTTTAAAAGTGAGAATGATGGTTTAGGGCATCTAGTAGAAGAAATTTCTAAGCAGTAAAGCATTCAAGATATGACCTGGCTGCTTCTAACAACCTATGTTTATATGTGTGAGCAAAGAAATGATCTGCAACTTGAAATTATATTTAAAAAGGAACCAGAGTGTAAAAGTTAGGAAGATTTGCAGAATGGCCAAATGGTAGAAAAGAAAAGCCCATTTTCAAAGGAGGAATTCAAGCAGGCTACAAAAAATTGCATAAGTTAAAAAAAGGAGCCGTGTGCTTAGCCAAGAAAACTGGAAAAGGACTCAAAGGCCTTTAAGTGACATTTGTGGCAGTCCCTCCCATCGCAGGCTCAGAGGCCTAGGAGGGAAGAATGGTTTCATGGGCCAGGCCCAGGACCCCACTTCCCTTCATAGCCTCAGGACATTGCTCCCTGCATTCTGGCCACTCCAGCTCCAGCCTTAGGGCAAATGAGCCCAGTTACAGCTCACTGTTTCAGAGGATGCAAGCCATAAGTCTTGGTGGCTTCCACATAGTGTAAAGCCTGCAGGTGCACAGAGTGCAAGAGTTGAGGCTTGGAAGCCTCCACCTAGATTCCAGAGGATTTATGGAAAAGCCTGGATGTCCAAGCAGAAGCCTGCTTCAGGGGTGGAGCCCTCATGGAACACCTCTACTAGGGAAGTGTGGAATGAAAAAGAGGGGTTGAAGCCCCCACACAGAGTCTCCACACAGAGTCCCTTACAGTGCAGCTGTGAGAAGAGGGCCATCATCATCCAGGCTCCAGAATGGTAGCTCCCCCAGAAGCTTGCAACCTGCATCTAGAAAAGCCTCAGACATTCATCACCAGAACTTGAGAGCAGCCACAGAGGCTGCGCCCTGCAAAGCCACAGGGTTGGAGCTGCCCAAGGCCTTGGGAGCCTACCTCTTGCATCAGTGTGACCCGGACGTAGGACATGAAGTCAAATGAAATTATTTTGAAGCTTTAAGACAGGGGTGTCCAATCTTTTGGCTTCCCTGGGACACACTGGAAAAAGAACAATTGTGTTGGGCCACACATAAAATATACTAACACTAATGATAGCGGATGAGCTAAAAAAATTGCAAAAGTATCTCATAATGTTTAAAGAAAGTTTACAAATTTGTGTTGGGCCACATTAAAGCCACCATGGGCTGTGCACAGCCTATGGGCTGTGGGTTGGACAAATTTGCTTTAAGATTTAACGACTGCATTGCTGGGTTTTAAACTTGCATGGGGCATTCCCTTTTTTTTGGCCAATTTATCCCTTTTAGATGCCTACACCTCCATTGTATCTTGGAAGTTACTAATTTGTTTTTGATTTTACAGGATCATAGGCAGAAGGGACTAGCCTTGTCTCAGGTGAGACTTTGGACTTGGACTTTTGAGTTAATGCTGGAGTGAGTTAAGACTTTGGGGAACTGTTGGGAAGGCTTAATTTGAACTTCGAAATGTGAGGACATGAGATTTGGGAGGGTCCAGGGGTAGAAGGCTATGGTCTGGATCTGTGTCCCCACCCAAATCTCATGTTGAAATGAAATCCCCAGCTGGCGGTGGGGCCTAGTGGGAGGTGATTGGATCATGGAGGTGGTTTCTCATAGATGGTTTAGCACCATCCCCCATTGCTGCTCTCGTGATAAAGTTATCATGATATCTGGTTGTTTAAAGATGTGCAGCACCTCCCCACTCTCTCTTGGTCCTGCTTCTGCCATGTAAGACTCCTGCTCTTGCTTTGCCTTCCGCCATGAGTAAAAGCTCCCTCCCTGAGGCCTCCCCAGAAGCAGATGCTGCCATGCTTCCTCTACAGCGTGTGGGACTATGAGCCGATTAAACCTCTTTGCTTTATAAATTACCCAGTCTCAAGAATTTCTTCATAGCAGTGTGGGAATGGCCTGATACAGTAAATAACCCAATTCTTACATTTTAGGGTTTTTTTTCTAAAAATTTATGTGAACAACCTTAATTTTAAACACATATTATGAATTTACATTTAGTCCCCTATGTCTTCTGGTATTTTCCTTTTGTTACTAAGTGGCACCAACTCTGAATGGCTATGCCAATGAGTTTTCATATATTCTTAGAGACATCTTTCAAGGCTACAACATCCTTTAATGAAAAAAGTCTCTGAGATAATGGATCTGGACACTTCACTATTTGCTCTATTAAGCCTATAGTCCTTGCCAATTAACCTATTAGAGGTAATGTAATGAGTCAGATTAATATGCTCAATATTCAAGATGTTAAAGTTATGTATTTGTACCTCACACACAATAAGACTTTTGCAGAATATGCCAAGAAAATGTAACTCTTCTCCTGTATTACACAATATCTCTATTAGCTCTATTGAAAGATAAATACTGAAATTGTGATAATTTCAAATTCAGCACATTATTACAGATAAAATAAATGTTAACTGAATTAGATCAAAAGAAACATTGAACTCTGGCTGGCTGAATTTAAACTTTAGCTTTGTTAGTAAACATCTCCTCTTCCTTTAAAAATCACTTCAAACTACAGAGAAGTGACAGTAGGGCTCCTTTAGAACAAACAGCAAATTTCATTTATAAGTACTCATAAATACATATACATTCATTGAAAAAGAGTATTTTATTTTTAAATATGTATATAATATACACATTCATAGGAAAATAGAATAAAGGCAGCAAGGAAGTACACCAAATTGTTAATAATAGTCATGTCTTGGCGACAAGATTTGAAGTGATTTTAATATTTTCTTCATATGTTTCTATATTTTCCAAATTCTATACTGGATACAATTAGATATCTGATAGTTTTCTAAAAGCAGAGATGTTGGTGGAGTCTAGGAAAATGTTTAACAAGAACAGCTCAAAACTTTTTGGTGTTTATTAATTCCAGAGGCAACACAGAATTAACTAGTTAAACATAACTGATTCAAAACCATATCTCTGTAACTTATCTATGTAAATTTCTGATTAAGCTTGTAAACTTAGGCAATCTAAGTGCCTTGGTAAGACCTTATCAAATAGGATGAGTTTGGTGGCAGCATGAGTCAGGGAGTGGTAGCTGGGAGAGTTGCCTTCTGCAACATTACTAGACTCTGGTTGGTCTAGCTGGGTGCACAGTGATGCCTTAACTGTGTTTGAAATACTAGAAGATCAGGTCTGAGGATTCAGAAAAGATGATGATTCAATATTTATCTGTCAAAGTCCTACCAAACCACTCAAAGGGATTTTTCCAGTTGTTCACACCTTTCTGCAACAGTATCTATTTCTTTTTTCCAAATAATATGAATAGATTTCACATTTCAAAAGGTGGAAAAATATAGCCTCAGTAACTAGTTATAGATGGTTGAAAATTATCCCTATCTGAATGGCTGAATAATTATGTTTTTAAAAAGATAATGATCTTACTGTTCATTCTAAAATAAGAAAACTTGTTTTTAAATATAAATATCTTCATTGTCTTAGTGAGCCCAGTCACCCAGCTTTCAGATCAGTACACCATTGAGCCAAACAGGCTTTTTAAAATGAGCTCTCATATACTGTTTTCAGGGATGAAGGAAGAGAGAGAGTGAAAGAGAGAGGCAAAGACAGAGACAGAGAAACAGAAGCTGAATGACTGATTATAACTATTCTCTAGGTTCCTACATCTTTTGCAGGATGATCATCATCTTGTTCTGATTTGGGGTATATTTTAATTGAACTATTCGTGGTATGAATAAAAGATCAAATCTCTGCATTTCCTTTGATGTACATAGTAAATCACTGACCTGACTCCATGTTTTATGTACCTCATAAAACTACCACAGCTACTATGCCCTTTCCTAATTCCTGAGATGCACAGTGTGAAAATGCTGCATCCGAATCAGGACTTGGATTTAAATGCTAAGCATCTGAAGCAGGGTAGGCCATCAAACTGGTACTGTAAAATTATGAGCTTTCCTCATCTGGCTACATTAATTTCCATCTCTTTCTCATTTTGATTTCTAGGAAATGTTCAGTCAAATGGAAAAAGAAAATTAGAGTGCGTGGGGTGGGTGGATAAAGTCACGGTCCATGAGTCCTTGCTTAGGGAGAAAGTTTTTCTCTCTTATTGTACATTTTAGTTTAATTTAATCTGAAAATATCAATGCCACCCAAATGCGAATCTTATCTGGAAAAGAGAGTGGAGAAAAGAAACAGAAGGTTTAAGGCAACTAGTTCCTTTCTACAAAACAGAAGAGAGCTTAAAAAGCTTAGTAGATAGCTTTCATTGTGGATTGCAAATTTAGAGTGACCACCTTTGTATACCTTAGTGCTCAAACTACTCCCTGTGCCTCAAATATTTTCCTGTTTTTTTTTTTTTTTTTTTTTTTTACCTTCCAAAGTGTAAATCATAAAAGGCAGCCTGACTAGTGCTAGGAAGGATAGCATAGGAGTGTGAATTAGATACAATTCCAGATATTCAACTTTTCCAGCCTAAAAAAAAATATATCTCAGTACGTTTCCCTATCTCGAAAGCAGCATCTATTTGCTTATACCTGTAGGAGTGATCAGTCAGTAAAAAGAGAGTCCATTTTTTTCTGGGCAGAGTAGGAACAGAAGACTCCCCACTGCCTGTTATATGTATTCTCTTTTCCTCTTTTCTATTTGGAGCTTTTAAGGTGTATGTGTGTATGTGTGTGTGTATAACAAAGCTTCAAAAATTAATACATTTGAAATATACCACATATCCTAATTTATGGAACAGTTTATTCCTATTATCCTAACATTATTATAATAGCACTAATTTTACACTTAAAAAGTCTTTATTTTATAATAAGTCATATGCTCACACTAGTTATAGCCCTAATGAAACAACCTTGAGCTAAAATCCTTACCGCATTTCTTACTAGATGAATAACCTTGAGAAAGTCTCTTAATTTCTCTGTGTGTCTGTCTTCTCATGCAAAATGGGGATGACAGTGCAAGTTGAGTATCCTTTATCTGAAATGCTTGGGACCAGAGTGTTTTAGATTTCGGATTTTTACGGATTTTTGAATATTTACAGAACACATACTGGTTGAGCAACCTTAATCTGAAAATTAGAAATCTGAAATGCTCCACTGAGCATTTCCTTTGAGCACATGTCAGTGTTCAAAAAGTTTTGGATTTGGGGACATTTCAGATCTCTGATTTTGGATTTGGGATGCTCAACCTGTAGTGCCTAACTCATATGGTGTTCCAATGAGTTAATGTATATAATTGAGGATCCAATGAGTTAACTTATATCATTTCAGAACAGTTCCTAACATATAATAAAAACTCAATATATTGTAGTTATTATGAAAGTTGAAGAGTCTGACTCTTCTTGCCCTCTAACCTAGACCCACAAAAAAAATTCCAAGAAAGCAGTATACTTCAGTGACTTTAGGTAACAAAGTGTCAATTGCTTTTGTAAGTCATATTTATATGAATAAATACTGTTTATATAGTGTTTTTACTTTAACACACACTTTCCTACATATTGTCACAATTTTTTTCATAACAATTCCATTAAGTAGGTATTATTAATATCTTTATTTTCCAGATTAAGACAGTCAGAGAAGTTGTCATCCCAATATCACAGACAAAAATTACCAAAGCCAGAATTTGAGCCAAATTCTTCTTACTCTAAATGCCATATTTTGCCACTATCAAATTCTTAATCATTTTGTTTCATTTTCAACTCAAGTTGAATTTTTACCTCAAATAACTATCATATTTTGACATGTTTACCTTGATTCCATCATGGCATTTTTCATACTTTAATTGCATATGTAATTGGCCAATTGTTCAACATAAAAATATTAAATTGCATGAGAGAAAAACTATGAATTTCCTCGTTATATTTGGATTTGCAGTGCCCTTCTTAATTTCTGAAACACAAGCAGAATCTCAATAAATGCTTATTAAATTAAATGAAATCTGTTTCTCAAGAAGTGCCCTGGAAAATATTAGGCAAAAGGAAAATGCTTTCTGTTTGCCCAGTGCCTGTATCCCAGCTCCCTGTTAAGTGACAGTTTGAAAAGAGGAGACAAGCCATTCACTTGGCTTAGGCTGAGGTGATAAAGGGGATTCATGGAGAACTGGGTGAATTTCTCTGCCCTTTCCTGACATTTCTTCTTGGGCAATTTACTGAGATATGTTGAGGCAAACGTTGGCTTTTCCCAAGGAAACCTCCCTCTCTAGAAATCCGTCATATTAAGACTTCTTAAAACAAGAACAATACAACTCAGTGCGGTGGCTCATGCCTATAATCCAAACACTTTGGGGGGCCCAGGGGGGCGGATCACTTGGGCTCACAAGCTCGAGGCCAGCCTGGGCAGCGTGGCCAAACCTCGTCTCTACTAAAAATTAAAAAAAAAAAAAATAGCCAGGCATGGTGGCACACGCCTATAATCCTAGCTACATGGGAGGCTGAGGGACAAGAATCGCTTGAACCCAGGAGGCAGAGACAGCAGTGAGCCAAGATTGCACCACTGCACTCCAGCCTTACAAAAGCAATTGACACTTTGTTACCTAAAGTCACTTAAGTATACTGTATTTTGTTAGTTAGTTGCTTTCTTGGATTTTTTTGTGGGTCCAGGTTAGAGGGCAAGAAGGGTCAGACCCTTCAACTTTCATAATAACTACAATACATTGAGTTTTTACTATATGTGGGTGACAGAGTGAGATTCTGTCAAAAAAAAAAGAACAATATTAAGTACTTACTTTCTAGATACATAAAGATTTCCATAGGCATTAGAATCATCACCACTCTGCTCCTGGTTATCAATAGTAAAATTAGATTGGTAAAAATCAGAGTCAAATTGTGCCAAGTTTGACATCCTGAAAAATAAGAGTATGTTTTTAATAAGTTCATGAGTCAATAAAACTTAGTTTGAGATATTTACAAAGATCAACTAACAATGTGATTATGGCTGGATTACTAACAGAAAACAAGATGTCCTTTGAATGGGGTCAATAAAGTATTCGGGGAAGGGTATAGAAATATATGCTGGAAAGTTATTTACAGAATGTGTTATCTTCAACTACTTTTCCTGAAGTTTTCACAACCTGGACTGTGGCTTTTAATAAGTTGACTTTAATTCATCTGAAAGAACTAATCTTCTCCAAATATCTTATTCTTAGTAATTTAAGAGAAAAATCTTAAAACTTAGGACACATCTAGAAGGATTTCCCTAAAACCATATGTTTTTCACTTTAAGCAGGCGCACACACACACACACACACACACACACACACAGCAAGGATTATTATCTGCAAATGGCTGATAATAATAATATTCCTTCCCAAAGCAAAACCAAAACCCTACAAACCCATTTCCTTGTTCTAGTTGGCAAATCTTAAAAAGTGTTTGGAATATTTTCGTTTTTCTTTTGCTCTGGATACTGCACCTGGGCTTCTGGCTGAGTCAGAGAGAAAAAGACTCAATCCTGCTAACGGAAGTCTTTTGTTCTATACCTTCTCTCTATAGTTTCCACTCACTTCTGGGAGTAAAGAGGAATGATTGTTTTTGAATTAGACCTAATGGCCAGGAATATCAGAGGGAAAAATAAAGAACTGAGAGAAGGAAGAGGTATGGGAGAAGAGGACATTAGAGAGGTAATAGTGGCTCTTTGGATAAAAAGTAGAGAATAGAGAAGAGACTCTTTTCAACTGGACAAATATGGTTATTCAACTCAACATTTAATTCTTTATTTTTCTTTGAAAACCTTCTTATTTTAAAACAGTGGATTTAAAAATCACCAGGAGTAATCCATATACTTATAATAATCTATGGAATACTACTTATAAAAATCTCAAATGAAATTGCATAAACAGCATCAACTCTAAGGGCATCATTAATCAGAAATATTCAAGTAACACTTGTCAAGTATATCAAATTTGTTCAGTTCAATAAAAATACAAAAAGCATCTCTAAAATTAGATGCAGCGATTCATACATCTGATGCAATAAATCAAGATTTTTCATTAGTAATGTGTATAAAAGTAGCTATGAATTATGTAAACTAAAATCAGGACTTAGTGACAAATCTTTTAACAATTTATAATTTAAAGAACTTAAAATGTATTAGCATAACTTTCTCAACACATGAAAATATGCTATTATAAAGCATAGAGAATAATTTATTGAGAATACACTAAATTTTCATAACATGCAAAGCTTTATGTAACATGACTATTGATACTACAGTCCTTATATAACCGAACTTTGTATTTTGTTTAAATGCCAAGTCTTTTAGAAGGAGCAGACACATACCTCTATTTATTTTTTATGGAAAGATCCTGCAGTAAATGTAACTTGGCGTGAGAAATTTAAAGCAAATACGTTGGTGAAAAGATGACATGCTGGCTATATATATACTTTTCTAAATTTGTATTCTGACACCCTGAGCAGATGCTACAGTGAAAAATAAAAAAGCCTGCCAAAAGCCAAATACAGTATCTTATAACACTTATTATGGTTTACAAACACAGTGAACAGTGTTACAGACATACAATTTGATAATATGGAAATTGTGGAAAGATAGATACAATTCCCTTTTGTACATGTCTATTAAACTCTGAGGTAAGATCATTTATTTGAGGCAAGCAGTTAAAAAGTAAGAGGCCTCAATGTCCCTTCCATTTCATGGATTTCCTAATAATATGCAGTAAAAATAAAAATATGGCACATGATCTTATCGTGAAGATCTCAGCACCAAAATGAAAATGGGTTGTGGTCAATTTTATCTAAATCAGAGCTATTCTACTTATATGAGCAATATTTAAGAAGACTAATTATGGTCTGCCTCTGACTTTTTTCCTGCTTCCTACTTTTCCAGCAGAGGCCAAGATGGATATGCTAATGGGATCTAGTGCTTCTTACTTGACGGACAGGTTCTGTACCATTATCGAGCCAATCCTAACCACTGGAAGGCTTTAGTTCCATCCCCACCTCAGGAAGCTCTCTGAATTGTCCCTTCTCTGTATCACTGGGTCTCTGCTGGGAGCCTACTTTCTGGTTCTGACCCAGGTAATCTAGTTAATACTATCAATTCTATCTAGATCTGTTGTTCTCATCCCTAATATTAATCTCATGGTTGGAAGTCAAGTTCCCCTGTGGTTTGCTTCATGCTGATTCTCTTTTCTAGGACTTAAAACTTCCCATGTATCCAAATCTCAGTAACTGAAATTTTCTGTCCCAAGGCAGATAATTTGGCACTTAAGAATCTTCAACTGGAGCCAATGGCAGAATGCTGGAGTACTTTTTTCCACATTGTTTAAAAGCATTTGAAATTTGAATGTCTTTAATCACAGCTGCCCTTCCTACATCACTAGTCAGGCAACCATTGGTCACACATTTATCAAGGACATACTGTTGAGTTCCAGACTCTGTTGTAGATGCCACGGTTTCAGAAACAGGCAAACTAAACATTTAAAGAGTTACATCTTAGTACTGATTTTGCTACACCTACAACTAATAATAATGAATAACTGGGCATTGTTCTACAAACTTTAGGTCATTCAATTTTTGTAACAACCTGATGAGGTATTATTATCCCATTTTACCAAAAAATAAATGGAGATTGAATAATTTTCCCAAAGTCATTAGCTAGTAGGTGAAAAAGCCAATGTTTGAAAAATGACTGAATTCAGAACTCACATTATCCAAGATAATTTCAAGAATTATACAATAGAATATACCATTAAGATGGAGAGTGCAAAGGGGAGAGGATTTGAATACTCAGGGAAGGCTTCTTAAGAGGGTCATTTGGATAGAGATCTGATGGATGATAATGAAGAAGTCGCTTTACAGAGTACGTGAAGAACATTTCAAGCAAAGACTTTCAGATGGCAAGGAGTTTTGTGGTTTCTGGTTTAGAAAAAAAAAGCCAATGTTGCTAGGGATTTTTGAATTAGAGAAAAGTTGAAGGAGATGAGGTCAGAGGTATGAACAGAGGCTGGATCAAAAAGGAGCCTGTAGGCCGTGGTAAAGAGTCTAAAGGTTACTATAATTGAAATGAAATGTCATTCTAGGGTTGTATAAAATGTGATGATTCTGTATTACTCACAAGTGGAAGAGGGAGACTGGTTAGGAACAGAATGTTACAATAACACAGGCATGAGATGGGAGTGGCCTGAACTAGGGTAGCAGTGGAAGGAGAACTGGTACAAAAGTCATGGCAACTGAGGAAAAGATGAATTACAGGGGTCAATACTGAAGCAGTAGTATCAGTAAAAAGAAAATTCAGTCCAGGAAAATGATGATGAGTTATATGAACAGAGGAAGGTCCAACGTATAGGTAGGGTACTGAACAAATACAGAAGATATTTGGAAAGATTTAATAGGATTCAATTTCTATTGAATAGGAGGAAGAAGGAAAAGGCAATTACTGAGGACGATTTCTAGAATTCTGTCAATTTTTCCATTCTAATGCATAATGCCATAGGAAAAGGCCACATTGTTATATAGTGGCCAAATTTTGATTATCATCTTTTCTATTCCTTGTTTCAAAGTTCTCTACCTGAGAACATAGGTCCTTTTCTAAAACAGCAGAGATTTTTGACATATAAATTCCACGAAAAGCCTACCAAAGATAATATTTTTTATCTTAGTCCATTTAGATACATTTTAAACTTATTTTGTGATGTTGTACTTTTCAACACAGTTTCCTTCATAAAAAGGCTCAATTAAATGAATTGCAGGAATATATGGACTGAAAATGGCATATAAAAAAATTAATCTCAGCCTCAAGTGAATCATAAACCATGAAACATTGAAGACAAAATGACTTCAGTCTCTTTAGAAGTGCATTAATGGACCATTAACGCATACGCAAGGATATTTTAAAGCTATTCTTATGGATATAACACTGTGTATCTATAAAATATACATTTAAGTGGGTTTTTTTCCATTAATGAATTATCTGATTGCTGTAGCACATGTTGAAGAACAGAGTGTAGATTGATATTACATATAGTCACAGTGTCATCAATTATTTTAACTCACCTGTTTAAGTAATTGTTTCTATGTCCTGAATGACGAAAAAGACTGCATTATGTGCATAAAGTTTCTTACCTGATGTAAAAAAAGCCCCGTGTTCTACGCATAACCACTTTCTTTTCCTTCCTTCTCATTTTCTTTTCTCTCCCCCCTCTCTCCTTACCTCCATCCTTTCCTTCTCTCCCTCAGTTCTCTCTCTGAACTCTCTCCTAAGGTGATCCTATCTATTCCCATGGCTTTATATATTATCTATATATAGACAATTCCCAAAGTTACATATGTATCTTTGACCTTTCTTCTCAGCATCAGACTATTTGATAGACATTTCAAACTTAACATAATCCAAAGTGGATTCTTAAAGTCTCTACCCTTCCCAACCCAACACTGTCTTCTCTATTTCAAGAAATGACATCAAAAAGCACCCAAATCAGAAATCATCTAATTTTTCAACAAATTCTATCAATTCTGTCTCTTAAATATATCTCTCACTAACCAATTTCCTCCATCTCCATTGCTATCAGCCTGGTTGAAGTCACCATTTTCTCCCACTTATAATTCTCTTTGTAATTATTTTAAAAAGTGAAAAATCACTTTTACAGTAGCAGATTGGTAGGAGATAACAAAGTTCACTTAAAAAGACTGTAAAAATACACCTTTAACGACTTGCCAAAATCAGGAAAGTTTCTTCTGTGGTTGCTAACTGCAATTAGCAGTAGGAATCAATAAGAATTTTCATCCATAGTTTCTTAGCATCTCTCTGGTGATCTGTCACATGTTGTAGAGGCTGTGAATTGCTCAATAGATATATCGACAACAATTTGCCATATACCCGACAGTCATGCATACATATTTGTGTTAAGTTAAATAATGAATGGCTTGATGTATGGATGAATGATCACTATTATTAATACTGCATATTCAGAATCCAATATTTTAGTTGATGCCTATCAATCTAAGTATAATGCAAAATTGCAACATTCATCACTTCAGTCCTCTGATATAAAAATGGAGGCTCATAGAAGCAAAGTGATTTGTGCAATCACACACTTAGTATGTGAAAGAACCTAGTCTGAAGCATCAATTCTCTCACTCGCCCAGTTTTCTTTGATTACTCTGTTTCTCCAAAAATATTATGTATGGCTGCCCAGAACTCTGGTGTTATGAATGTACCTATTTAGGAACACTAAATGATGTTTATTTATATCCCACTACCCCAAATATTTTCAGCTGAATAGAGCTGCCAATAAACCAAAGGAAAAATATGTCATCATTTTCTACCTCTGCTGACAGAGAAACAGATTGTTTGTTACCAGTGTTTATCATGTAATTACTTTATTCTGGCAATCTGTATTGCAATTTAATGCACATCTGCATTAATTCAGAGAAGAATAGAATGCATTCTGTTTTCCACTATTTTTAATGCATTTTTATCAGTATTCTTTAAATGCTCTTTTTGTTAGTACCACATAAGATCTGTTCCTGACCATCTGCCTTTTAAAGACCATGCTGCTTCTATTTTATAAGCCTGAAACTACGGCCCTGAATATTACAGAGTCCCATGAAAATGAGCATAAAATTCTGTTGCACTGCATGAATTTTAAAGAGCTCAATATGTTCTATGGCAAGCAAAGAAAAGAAAATGAAAGGATTTTGCTTCATTAATACTATCATAATTATCTTTGACTTTTAATTTGGCTATTTCTTCTTAATTTCCACTTTTTTTTTCCTGTAAAGACTTTATTTGTCTTTACAGAAAACATTGCATTCTAGCAGAGTTATTGCTGAATTCTTATTAAGTTTTTAGTTTGGCAATGTTTTGTTAGCAAAAATATAATTTACACCTGAGATTATGAAAGTTGATATGAGCAGTGATTGAGTTGTACATTCTTAGTAACCATATTATTATAGTAGTCATTTAAATATGTCATAAGAAGTCAAATTTATATCAATTTAGCAAATTGATGTAATTAATTTTCATAGGAAGTCTTTCCCAGGAATTATATACATTCTTCCACAAGTTATCTAATCACATAGATCCTTAGTTCCTTCATCAGTAAAAAGGAATAAAACTTCTTCTTACCTCTTAGGTACTGTTTATTTCATCTTTATCTCATCCACTTAATTCTATTTTTCCATGTTTCACAATATATCAAGATTATTAATGATATATAACTTTTATATTTGTATATAAACTTCAGTATAAAATATGAGGTTTAGATAGAATTTTGCAAAAGGTACAATTGAGTGTGGTAGCTGGCAAGTAGTAAATTGTCAATAAATGTGACCTGTTTATGTTTCTAGGTGATGATGAAAATGGATCAACAGCAAGCATCCAAATTTACTCTTGTGTTCATTATTTACAATCATTCAACACATATTTTTTTCTACTTTGATATTACATAAATCTGAATAAAGTTATTTTATCAAAAGAAGATAGGAGGCTGGATATTTGCAAATACTATGTCTTATAGAGAGATTGCAATTAGAGATTCAATGTTTCCTTAGCATTCATGTCTTATTTTACAATAAAAAAATAAAATTTCTAATAAGAAAAGTAAAAATTGACTTTATTGTCCAAGTATTACTTACTACTTTGACTAAAATCCTTTAGGTACTGCTCAGTAAGGACATATGTTTATGTTGACCATATTTCCTTTAGCAAAGAAAGGTGAAATTCTTCACAATGTTCTGTCATAATTATGTTTTTTTATGAAAACATTGTCATTTCATGGCCTATGCAATTGCACCATTATTAAGATTTTTGTCAAAGTATTCCAAGTTTATTGTGAAAACTTTATTATGATCAGCAGGGGAGAGTTGTTAAAATAGTTTGAGGAAAATGACCAGATATGGTATGTTTTTAATGTAATTGTCAACATACAAAGTCTATTTCATAAAGAGTACCTCTACCTTCTTTCAATAGTAGAAGCTAATGGCTTACAGCTTAGAATTTTAACTTAATTTGAACATTTACTCAAACATTGCCTTTACATGGGGAGCTCTTTAAAGGAAAACTCTCTGCCTTGCAATATTTATGTTTCATACACAAACCTGAGCTAGGGAAAGTAGCGTATAGCGTGACAAAATAATGTTTTAAATACAATTGAATCTTCTTTTTAAAAAATTACAGTTGACTGTCTGGTTTAAAGTGTCACTAGGCCAGAAAGTTGTCTCACAATCCCAGCAAAATGACATATGAAGGTTTATAAAAGGATAAACATGCCACAATGTGAAAAACTAATGCTTGGAGTCAACCTCCTGCCAGAGCCTGGGTAAAATTTCTGTGATAAGGTTGATGAGTATGTAGTGAAAAAAACGATTTTAGACCATCGCAGTCTTTCTGTCGTGCACCAGAACAGCTCATTCATATGAAAGGAAGAAGATTCCTGAGACCCTCAGAGATTCAGGCTTTGTAATAAATAGAAAAGCAGCCATCGCCCTACTGTAACGATGCTGCTTTTCTAAGTGCCAGAGAAATAATCCTGCCACCTGGTCTTATGGTCTGATATACATTTGGGGAAAGTCACTCCTGGGAGAAGGGAGGACCGCTCTCAGGATATATGGTGAAAGGGAGTTGAGGCTTAGTGGGATTGGGGTGGAAGTTCTCAGTAATTGTTACAGACTGGCTGGGTGCCGTGACTCATACCTGTAATCCTAGCATTTTGGGAGGCTGAGGTGGGAGGATCACTTGAGCCCAGGAGTTTGAGACTAGCCTGGGCAATATAGTGAGACTCCACCTTTATAAAAAATAAATAAATACAATTTTTAAAAAGTGTTATAGACTGAATGTTTATGCCCTCCCCCGGTCCCCCTACCAAATCCATACATTGAAATCTAACCCAGTGTGATGGTATCTGGAGGTGGAGTCTTTGGCAGGTTACTAAGTCATGAGGATGGAGCCCTCATGAATGAGATTAGTAATCTTATAAGAAGAGGCCAGAGAGCTAGCTCTGTTTCCTTCCAATATGTGAGGATACAATAAGAATTCGGCAGTCTGCAACCTGGAAGAGGGCCCGCATCAGTACTGCACTATGCTGGCACCCTGATCTCAGCTTGCAGCCTCCAGAACTAAGAAAAATAAATTTCCACTGTTGACAAGCCACCCTGTCTATGTCACTTTTTTATAGAAGCCTGAATAGACTAAGACACTAATAATGGTTCTATGCATCCTGGGAACTATAGTCTCCCCACTACCCTGTTGTTATAAGATCAGAGACAAGCATCCAATGACAATATATACTGGGGGAATGAAGCTTTTCATGTATCACACTACTTTCACCCAAAATTCTGATGTGAAACTGTGCAAGATGATCCAATGGAGTAGAGAAAACAACAGTAGACTATTTGTATTAGTAGTTTTCATGCTGCTGATATAGGCATACCTGAGACTGGGTAATTTATAAAGAAAAATCATGGTGGAAGGTGAGAGGCACATTTTACATGGCAGGAGACAGGAGAATAAGAATCAAACAAAAGGGGAACCCCTTATAAAACCATTGGATCTTGTGAGATTTATTCACTACCACAAGGACAGTAGGGAGACACTGCCTCCATGATTCGATTATCTTCAATCATCTCCCACCGCGTCCCTCCCATAAAATGTGGGAATTATGGGAGCTACAATTCAAGATTAGTATTGGGCGAGGACTCAGCCAAACCATATCACTATTATTTATATTTATTTCCATATAAAAATATGAAATATATTAATCATTACTAGTATTTAGTTTACACAGTTACTGTACTCTCCCTGTTTGCCTGGGTTTATCTGCAGAGTTGGCTGGATCATGAGGAAGACTGGAAACCCATCACATGAAGATGTTGAAAGCAACACCCATTTTCATCCCTTCGCTTTTACAAAGCCACAGCGTACTGGGGTTTGCGAGTGCGCATTAAATGTAGTAATAAATTATATTTTTTAACTTAAGCTTGCCCTTACGATATGCACACATGGCTTCAAAGTCAGAGTCAGGGAAAAGATGAAATGCAAAGACAATGTATTCGAACAAAACATAAGAGTAGGAAACAAAGATGTATTAGTTTAGGAAGCACTGTAAAAAATCTAGTAAAATAATGCAAATGATAGAGAGTATAAATGATAGTGCTGACAATTGGAATCAGGGCTATAGAGAGTACACTTAATATATTATCTCCTAATTCAAAATAAAAGGGCAAAGAAATTAAAATGAAAAAGAAAAAGAAGAGCAAAGAAATGACCAATTCATAATGGAAAAACCTGTGGGAAGTATTTAAACTCACTATTAATAATTTTAAACTAAAATAAGACATGTTTGACATATCAAGTTAGCAAAGATAAAATAAAATAAAAATATCTAGTTTTAGTAAGGCTGAAGACAACCAAAAATCTCATATAAAGTTTATTTTAGTATATATTGTTTTAAAAAATCTTTAGCGGCTAACTAAGCATTAAAAAGCACTATAAAACATCTATATTCCCTTGATTTAGCAAATCTAGTTAAAATAACTTATCCTAAAGACTTACTCAGGGAATATACATTAAAACAAAATCTTGGCCGGGAGCGGTGGCTCACGCCTATAATCCCAGCACTTTGGGAGGCCAAGGCAGGCGGATCACGAGGTCAGGAGATCAAGACCACCCTGGCTAATATGGTGAAACCACGTCTCTACAAAAAATACAAAAAAATTAGCTGGGTGTGGTGGCAGGTGCCTGTAGTCCCAGCAACTCGGGAGGCTGAGACAGGAGAATGGCGTGAACCTGGGAGGCAGAGCTTGCAGTGAGCTGAGATCGCGCCACTGCACTCCAGCCTGGGTGACAGAGCAAGACTCCATCTCAAAAAAAAAAAAAAAAACCTTACAGTGACTTGCATGTCTAATATTAGAGGACTAATTAATTAAATCATGATACACCTATGCAATTGAACACTTTGCAATTTGAGCCAGATTAAAGATAGCTACAAATTCTTTGAGACTCCTTTTTAAGAAGGGATGTAATTTCCTTCACCTTGAATATAGGCTGGCCATAGTGACTTGGTTGACCAATAAAATGTGGAGGAAGCAATGTTCTCAGACTTTCAAGGTTGGATAAGAAGCTATTTAGCTTTTGCCTGGGTCCCTTGGAACACTTGTTCTTTGAGTCCGACTGCCATGTAATAAGTACCTGAGATTGTGATGCTGAAGAGGCTGTATGGGGAGACCACATGGAGAGACTGTGACTACAAGATGAGAGAGAAAGAGATGCCCGATTTTCAAGTCCTCAGCTGGTTAAGTCATCCCAGTTGAGGCCACAGACATCACAGAAACAAGTCATTCCTGCCAGACTTTCCCAAATTGCAGATGAATATACAAAAGGAATGATTGTTTTGAGTCACTAAATTTTGGAGTGGTTTGTGATATAGCAATAAATAACCAGAACACATTTGGTGAATGGAATTGGTTTTTGAAAATGTTACATTGCATCTGAGACCAAGTAGTAGGAAAAAGATGGAAATGCCTCAAGAAGACTATTAGTGGAAGCTCAAAGAGTCCCAGGCTTAGGATTTGAAGGAGAGTGAAAAATATGTTTTTGTAGGATGGAAAAAATTTATGTAGTACCAAAAAGTTTGGCAATACTGGTGCCCAGGTTAATGTGAAAAATAGACAAGGGAACTTTCCAGGCAAAATACAGAAAATGCCAACCAGCTTCTTGCAGCAACTTATAAGAACATATAAAGAGACTAAAATACAAAAACTAAAGCAGGAACTGTTAAGATTCTAAATGGAATTTAGAGGAAATTTTAAAAGGCCAGGACTTGCTTGATTTGAAAACAAAATAGTTTTCCAACCTTAGTCTCTCTTAGCAAAAATTCTCAAAGTAGAATTTATCTACTTTGATAATAGTAGAATTTGGCTTCAGCACAAAGATAAAACTTAGGATGCCACCATTAAAGTATGGGCTCAGAGATAAACTGAAGGCTGTGACTATAAACCATTTGTTAAGACTTCAGACAGACGTAAGGGTATACTTAGTAGAGCTTCTAAATATCTCATGGGCACATCTTGTGAACCCTCTCAGTTAAACATCAAGGGTTTTAGAAATATTAACATCCCACAAGAATCACACAGGGGTTCTAACGTAGAAATGGGCCTGTCTTGGGAAGAAACATTGGTTGCAAAGTGGATTATAAATTGATCCATAAGAAACTCAAATAGAGAGGCAGCGAATTGACTGAGCATCTCTGTTCTTTGGATAGAAGTTGGTAAGATTTGTAAATAGTAAAATTTCTTACACAAAGTTTGCAAGTACTACAGGTTCCATTTGTTGCAATATGCATTTGTCATCCCTTGTAAAGGGTACACATGTCTCTTTATGTCATCTTCTTAACAACAATAAAAAGCAGCATAATTTATTAATCTTATATAATTCCCACCCGGGAGGAGACATCATTCATTGGGAGGTGAGAATTATTGGGCTTAAACCTTCAAATTCCTAACATAAAAATGTACATTCGACCAAAAGTGTTGCAGATAAATCCACGTGGAAGAAAAAAGATTAACAGGAATATGACTTAGTGAGGTGGAATCAGAGAATGGGGACTTGGTCTTTAATTACCAACTTAATTGGTTTTTATCTGTCACCATCTCTAGCCAGCAGATAGAGTTCTTGGTTCAAGGCACTCACAACTTTGAATCCTACAGAGGTACTGCCAGCCTTTTTCTCTTCAATGCTCTTTCTTCCTTGTTTCTGATTTATCTTCCTTCTGATGAACATGTGCTTTTCTTCAGTTACATTGAAACCATTTGTTACATTATACCAACTGTTGTGCTGTTCTGTACAGCAGTACCCCTTATCCTTATGGGATACATTACAAGACCCCTAGTGGGTGCCTAAGAAACCACAGATACTATGGAACCCTATATATACTGTTTCTTCCTATACATACATACCTATGATAAAGTTTAATGTATAAATTAGGTACAGTAAGAGACTAACAATAATAAAATAGAACAATTATAGCAATATGCTGTAATAGCAGTTATGTAAATGTGGTCTCTCTTTCTCTCAAAATATCTTATTGTACTGTACTCACCCATCTTTTTGTTGATTTGGTAACCAAGAAGGCTACTTAAGTGACTAATGGGCAAAGAGCAAACATGGTGTGGATACTTTGGACAAAGGGATGATTCATGTCCTGGGCACAGTGAAACAGAAGGACAGAGCAGGACAGGACAAGACTTCATCATGCTACTCAGAATGACACTCAACTTACAAATTATGAATTGTTTATTTCTGGAATTTTCCATTTAATGCTTTTGGCACACAGTTGACCACAGGTAACTGAAACTGTATGCTTGCTATGGTTTGGATATTTGTCCCCTCAAAACTCATTTGAAATGTGATCCCAATGTTGGAGGTGGGGCCTACTGGGAAGTGTTTGTGTCCTGGGGTGGATCTCTCATGAACTGCTTGGTGCTGTCCTTACAGTAATGAGTGAGTTCTTGATCTATTAATTCCTGTGAGAACTGATTATGAAAAACAGCCTGGCTCCTCCCTCCCCGCTCTCTCTTGCTTCCTCTCTCACCATATGATCTGTACACACCAGTTCCCCTTTGCCTTCTGCCATGAACAAAAGCAGCCTGAAGCTCTCATCTGACATACATGCTGGTGCTGCGCTACTAGCACAGCATGCAGAACGGTGAGCCAAAGAAACCTATATTCTTTATAAATTATCCAACCTCAGCTATTCCTTCATAGCGACACAAATGAACTATGACACTTGGAAAGAGAAACCACGTGTAAGAGGGAACTACTGTACATTATTCTTTCTTCTTTAAGTGGTTTTGGATATTCTTGAACTCATCTCCTATAGATTTTAGGTTTTAAGTGATTAATGTGGTTGCTCTAATTGCCAAAACTCAGATGGTGACTAATAAAGGAAAGACCAGAACCACTATTGTGATCATCAAAGTGAGCACAGAGTTTATTGATTTGCCAGGCAAGAGAACACACACCAGAGAATTATTGAAGGAGCAGTTTCCTGAGGGAAAAACTTTAGGCAGTATTATGCAATAGGGATGTAGTGAGAGTTTGTGATGGTTACACTAATGAATACTTGATGTTTGCTTTCTGGATAGGACTACCAGTCCGTAAGTCTGCATAAGGTTAGTTAAAACAAGCCCCACTGTTCACCTGTTAAGAAAGAGTGAAGTTCACACCTTCATTGTAATTTTAGCATGTGAGGTTTTGACCCTTTTTTTGTTGTTGTTAGCTGTGTACAGAATGTGTAATCTTTTTTCTTGTGTGTGTATGTGTGTTGTTTTTCTTTTTTCTCCTTGGCTAATTCTTGGCAGGGGTCTTTCTGGAGGAAAAGCTGGGCCAGCCATGACAGGAGAGGTGTGGCATCTGCCACCTGAGGCCTGCTGTTTGCCTGCCAGCCCAACTTCCTGTTGCTTGCCCCTACCCTCTGCGCCTTTGCCTGTCCTCAGGCCGCTGGAACAAAGGAAGGACAGCTCATTCCTCATGGGCGATCACTTCGCACCTAAAGGGTAGAGCCTGTGGGAGCTGGAGGGTGGGCTGGGGGCTCCTTGTCCTGGGTTCACAGCTGTCCCCACGCCCCGTCCCTCAGCACTACAGCACTACCGGTGCCACCTCCCACACGCGGCTGCTGCTTTCTGCGCAGCCACTGCGCCGCCTCCCCCAAATTGTCATGGAAAGAGTGGAGAATGAAGGGGAACCAGGCGTCCTTGGAGGCAGCGCGGGAGGGCGACTGTGTAATGTCACCCACAAGGGAGGCTAGGGCAACGGAGCAGGCCAACAGCAGCAGCAGCTGCTGCGTGAATGTGCAGCATGGAACCCAGGCCAGGCCAGGCTCCGGGGTTGTGGGATCTGCTCGGAGTTTTCTGCCCCACACCCCGAGCTTCCGGCAAGGAGCAAGGCTTGCGAACAAGTCAGAAGGATTTGAACTGAGCAGCCAATCTTTTCAGCGCACCCCCTCCACCCCCCACCCCGCAACCACTAAACTGCCTGGAGATGCAGCGGCCTGTGTCATCCAGGGCCTCTGGTTTGTTGTATTATAGTATATTTCGCTGTGGAAAATATCATGTTTATTCACCTTGCAGCTCACTCACCTGGTCCTGTTGTTTTACCCCATCTCTTCTCCCGCGCGCCCTTTTATTTCTCGTTTCTGAAAAGAATACACTGTTCACTATTGTAGAGTAATCCCTGTGACTCAGTATTACCATAGTGCGATGTCGTTTTGTGCTATTTTGAACAATTAAAAGACTTTTTGAAATAAAAAAAGAGAAAGAGTCTTCAATTGTGTTCAGTAATTGTCCAATATCCTGGAGTCACTCAAAATTCACATTCATTTATCAGCCATGGTTGAGGAATGTTCAATGTTCATGATTGCTTAAAAGCTTCAGCTGGTTAGCACTAGTTGGGGTGAAACACAGCATATCATATAGTCCAATTATATCATAGGCAATCACTGCTTTAAGTTGAAAATCCTTCTTTTAGATATTTCATTGTTGCCATCACTTACTATCTACTATAATTATATAGAAGGCTTATATTCTATTCTGGTGATTCACTTGAGAATTTAACTGCATTCATATATTCTTGATAGCACCTAGCACAGTTCCTGAGATGCAATAAATGTTCAATAAAGGTTTGTTGAATTAATGAATACTCAAACAAGACAACTTTTTTTAACTCACATTTTTTACCTTGTCAAAATTCATGTGTATCTATTTAGAATGAAATCTCTGTGTAAGAGGCTTTCTTAATATTTTATCAGTGTAATATACTTGAAAATATCATATAACATAGGAAAACCCCTATCAATAGATTCTCTTTTCATAGTCATTTACAATTAGCATTTTATTAAAAATAAGATATACATATAAATTTATTTCTATTCTGATTAACTAAATTGATTAAATGATAAATGAAATATACAGTATTATGTTCACAGCAGACATTCAAAAAATGAGACTAATAAGACATATACTCTCAAATTCATGTGGCAGAATTGATTTTCAGGACTATTTTAAATATATTTATCAAATGATGTCAAATGTATCAAATGATGTAATGATCTTTATGACTTACATGAGCTTGTTTTAATTGTGTACACACACATACATATACATATTGTGGAACTAAAAACAGTGATAAATCACAGCAATTAACAAAACTGATAAATTAATTGCTTACTATCTATTAAAGACAAATATTTATATTAAAAAGATGTATCTCAAATTTTATTATTACATATGTTTGATTGTTTTTGACTGGGGAAATAAGAAGTTTTGGGTTATAAATAGTTTCTGGCATTGTTTTATTGCCTAAGTATGTTATGTAGCTTTAAATATAGCAAAACTAGCTTAAAATCTTTTTTTTTCTTTCTATTGCATCAATGTTTCTATATAAAAATCTATTGCTGAGCATGTTTTTAGGCTGTGAATTTTAGGCTGTGAGTATCACACTGTGGTTTTCATAGAATAATATTAATAGTTTTACTGACAGCCTTTATTGGAAAGGTTGTTTTCTAACTGTGATAGGCAGGTTCTGATGTGGTCACCAATAATCCCAGCATCCTGGTATTCATGCTCTTGTGTGATCCCCTCCCCTTGAGCATAGTCTTGATTACTTGATTCTAACCAATAAAATATGGAAAAGATAATGGGATGTCATTTCTGTGATTAAGTGAAAAATATTATGACTTCTATATTGTTAGCAGACTCTATTGCCTTTGTGGCTTGCACACTTTGATGAAGCAAGCTAAAATATGGGAGAGATCCAGATGGCATGGAAATAAGGGAGGCCTCACTTTCTACACATCCCATTTCTCACGGATGGGTAGAAAATGAGGTCCTCAGTCCATCAGACCACAGGATCTGAATACAGCCCCCAAATCACTGAATGAGCATGGAAAAGAATCCTTTCTCAGTTGTGTCTTCAGATGAGACTGCGGATCTTTGTCTCATATCTCAATTGCAGCCTCGTGATAGGTTGCATAGCAGAGAACCCAGTTCAGCCATGCCCAGTTTCCTGACCCAAAGAAATTATAAGATAAAAAATATGTGCTGTTCTGTAGTAGTAGATAACTAATACAATAACTTGTCAGTAAAACTGACAAACTTAAATATGTCTTGACATCAAAATCTTTTAAAAAAACTAATTAAATGTATAAGATCTTATCCTCACATATGTCATGTCAACATGGTGCAATTCTCATTTTCTAAGAAAACCAGATAATTTACCTGACAAGACAAACCTGTAGCCATTCTAATGTCTTCTCTTGATGTATTATGCTCTTGCTATTTCTCTCTAAATCATCTATTATGACAAAGAAGGAAAATGGGAGACATTACATTCATATAACAAAACTTAACATGGTAACAGAGGGCCTCCAGCTCATCTTTTTCCAAGGGGAAAACATCATCAAATTTTTCCACTAAGAGAGCCATCAAGTTTTGTCACAAGATTTCCCTAATAATAGCTTCCTGTAAACTTGTAGGCTAGCACTGTATTTGTTATAATGTAAGCTCTCTTATTCCTGCTGTGTGACCTATGGCGATTTACTTAGTTTCTCTGCATGTCAGTTTTCTAAGCAATAAAATTATATTTTTGGATTATACGAGATATAAGGACACCCCCTATACCTAGTGAAATATTTTAAGTACTGTAAGTGTACCTAAAAATATTTATATTTTTAACATGGCCACAGCAGAAGCTTCTGATGGGCGACATTATCTGTGTTGCAAACCTGCTTGATATACTGCCTAAATGTGCCAAAAATTTCTGCTAAGACATTTTATTGCAAACTTGAATCTACTAGATTCTGCAGGGATTCTTTTGAATAAATCCTTTTAGGCCTTAAAAAGAAAAGTTCTCCTTTTTCATGTTCCTGGTGCAACATTAAAAGTGTTTATTTCTCATATTCTTTATTCAACATGTTACAATTCCCTTCCTTGTGAGCATAAATAAATATTAAATTCCACAATTGCCATAGAGAAACAAGCACAAACGGAAATGATGTTTTTCTAAGATAATTCACTTTCAAATGAATGAATACTACTGAGAGGTGTTTAATAAATCTAAAACTAATGACAAAAATAGGAGGAATTATTAGAGAAAAAATTGATCAGTACTATGCAAATAATGACTCACATAAGAATACAAAATGTCAGAGAAGCAAAAAATAACACAGGTAAGAAGTAGATGCTAAAGTAATTTTTTTAAAAGACAAAGTCACAGGAAAATTAATTTCCTTATTTTCCTTGGCATTGTGCACTTAGAAATGTACTCTTCGGGGTTGCTTAAGAATCCTTTAATCCTTGTAATGGACATTTATTGCTACTCAATATCCAATCCACCTTCTCATTTCCTGTCAGCCCCAGTTTTCCTTTTGGGGAACACGCTGCTGACATTGTGTAAGAGCCCCGGGGCTCACATCAGAATTTCTTCCATAGTGCTACTAGTAGATCCAGATCAACACCTCAAAAAAAGATTATTTCACTAATTGTGAAAACTGATGCTCTCTCCCCGTATTTGAATAAGAAAAAAACAGTGTTTCAATTGCTTCTGACACTCATTTTTTAAGGATGTGAGACAAAAATAAACCAAATATGGAGGAAGGCAGAACCAATGGACTATCAGAGAAACAGACCTGTGATCCTGATAAATCCAAGGCTTAAAGAGACTTGGCAGTGATATAAGCCAATAGAACTTCTTGTTTAGACCAAGTTAAGCTGTATAATTGTAACTTAAAGTTTATAATACACCTTCCTGTAAAAACATAGCTGACAACCAAAGCATCTCCCCCCACCAAGAGATAGAGTGACTCACTCCATTGCCTAGGCTAGAGTGCAGTGGCACAATCAGAGCCCACTGCAGCTCTGAACTCCTGGTCTCAAGTGATCCTCTTGCCTCTGCCTTCCAAATCACTGGGATTACAGGCATGAGCCACTGCACCCCCCAGCCTCCAATGTGTCTTCAATTGATGCCTTTTATTTAGCTATTGTTGTATATGTTGGGTCAGGATATTTTTCAATTTAAACACTTCTAATCTTATCCTTCCTAGTATTTTATGGGGATAAAAATCACACATTAATACTACAATATTTTATTTTTAATAGTGAAATCTATCAAAACTCTTAATGCCATGACATAGCTTTCTGAAGAAGACATACCGTTGAAAGATGTATGAGTGAATATGTGTGTTCCCAAATATACGACAGTACAAAGGCCACGGCCATTGCCTGGGCATTGCCTTGGGGTTTATGAAAGTTACCTGACTGGTGGAAAAATAGCCAAGCCTTTCCTGTGTGATATACTTTGGTGCATGAGTAGCATATCCTTTCTCCAGTTCAAAGACTTTAAGCTAAGGCATCAAACAAGTTTCTGTACATGCCAAAGAGCAAAAGGAAGGACGCCAGAGACAAGTCATTTTCAGTTATTACTAACTTCCTGAATCAATAAGATTCACTGAAGAATTAGAGAACAATAAACTTTGCTTTGAGATTTTTGTTTTAGAATAATATAACAACAATCTTAGAAAGTAGCTGAATTGGTCTTCATCTGACAAGAATGACACAAGTCTCCACAGTGCAAAACTAAACAAAATATTCCCTCTCCTCTGCCCTGTTTAATTTTTTTAACCAATAGATGATGATGGAGGCATAATGGAAACCAGGAATCAGCTGATACATTTCAAGTGTGAAATGCTAAAATTTTCTTTACTCTGGGTTTGTAATATGCAATTGCTTCTTTCATATTCTATATTAAGGCAGGATAAATTTACCGTCCAGTCAAATTCATTTCTTCTGCAGACACAGTATCACTGTCCCCATGTAAGTTGCCATCATTGAAACTAATTTATTCCCTGCCTCCAAACAGCTGTCAAAATGATCCAAATGAGACACAAAATTGCCACACTACTCCCCTGTGTAAAATCTTTCTAACCTTGCAGTGGCTACAATTACCAGGAACATGAAATCCAAGCTCCTCCTTCCCTGGTCTGGTTCCTAATTTCTTTTTCAATTTCACTTCTTGCCAAACTCTAAATTCCTGCAACCTAAAAGTGCTGGCTGTTTGCTGCATATATCATGCCTCTGTTCACGTAAGATCTTCCATCTAGAACGTCACACCTTACTTTCACCTCAGCCTGGTTGAATCTGACTTATCCTTTGGCCCCCAAGTTAGGGGCACAACTCTGGGCTCAAGGGAATAGTTTCCAAATATGCCAGAGTGGTGTTTAAATGCTCCTTCACTACGTACGACCTGCATGAACTCAGTCAAGTTATTCAACCAGCCCAAGCTCAACTGCCCTATCTGTAAAACAGGGGCAATAATACCTATTTATAACGTTGTTTTGAGGATTAATTGAGATATTTACAAAGTGCTTAGAAGAGCACCTGGCACATAGCAAGTTCTTTATTACTGTGTATAACTATTATTGTCACCTGCCATGCAAAGACTTTCCTGATACCTCCACTCTCTGGCTGTAGAAGAGGCCTCTTCTCTGTTCCTTTATAATACTTTATTGAAAATTCTACCATAAAAATTATAACATTGTAATATTATTATCTTTTATAAAATGGCTTTTTAAATTTATCATAAATTCTCTCAGTACTACAACCATACCTATTTCATTTTTGCATTCCCATGGCTTAATACAGTGTCTGACATGTAGTAAACATCCAGCTAATATTTACTGAATGACTAATAAATGATATTCTGTCCCCAGGCAAATCTCATCTTGACGTATAATCACCATAATCCCCATCTGTAAAGGGAGAGACCAGGTGGCGGTGATTGAATCATGGAGGCAGTTTCCCCCGTGCCATTCTCTTGAGAGTGAGTGAGATCTTACGGTTTTATAAGGGGCTCTTCCCTTTTCACTCTTTCACTCAGTACTTCTCCTTCTTGACGCCTTGTGAAGAAGGTGCCTTGCTTTCCCTTTGCCTTCTTCCATGACTGTAAGTTGTCTGAGGTCTCTTCAGCCATGCTGAACTGTGAGTCAATTAAATTTCTTTCCTTTATAAATTACCTAATCTCAGCAGTTCTTTATAACAGTATGAAAATGGACTCATACACTAATCAATGAATGCAGATTTCTCAGAATAAAATAAATACGTGTACATAAGTTGTTACAGTAGTCATTGCTACACACATACACAAAAACACATCAAAATTTACTGAATTTAAACAAGGAGACATTTATCTTTTTCAGAAATCTGCAATTTGGGCTGTGCTGATGGGGAGAGCTCTTCCCTGCTCTGCTTGGCAAAATCTGTGGTAGCTCAGAAACTAAATGCTGGAATCATGTGAAGGCTTGCTGAGTCCATATGTCTGGTGGTTGCTGCTGGGTGTCACCTTAGCAAAAGGCATATAATTAAGGTCACTTGTTAGTTGACTTTAAAATAGGGAGATGATCTGAGTGCCTTAATCTAATCACACGAATCTTTTTAAAACAGAACATTTTCTCTGGCTGGTGGCTGGCAGCAGCAGCAGAAGTGAGATATTTGAAGCTCAGTGGGGATTTGATGTACCATGGCTAGTTTTAAGATGGAGAGGGCCACATGCCAAAGAATGTGAGTAGTGCTAGGAGATGAGAGCTGCCCCCTGATGACAGTCAACCAGGAAATGTGTATCTCAGTGCTACATGGAATTGAGTTCTGCCAGCAGCCTGAATGAACTCAGAAGTAGATACTACCCTAGAGGTTCCACGTAAAAGTCCAGCCTGACTAGATCCCAGATTTCAGCCTTGTGAAATACTAAGCAGAGAATCCAAATGAACCATGCTGTACTTATGCCCTACATAACTGTGAACTAATAAATCTGTATTGTTTGAGGTGCTACATTTGTGGCAATTAGTTACATAGCAATAGAAAACTAAAACAACGGAGTTTCTGGGGACAGCATTCAGACAAGAAATATTGCTATGACCATTTAAGAACTACCAATAAGTATCTATTCAGAGTATTTGGGTTTGTGATGTTTTTGCTTGAACATAAATACTTTAAAAGTGATTATCATTAAAAGAGTCTTCGGATTTAAGGCTAATTTTAAGGTAATTTTTACAAATTACCATAAATTATGATACAAAGTGTCAGTCTGATTCATTTCTGAGGCTCTGAAAGAGGAGGTTCATCCAGATTCTTAACCAGGATCAAGATTTAGACAGAAGGCTACTGACCTTGGGCCTGCCTGGAGGTCAACTCTTAGATGCTGCTGTGGTTAAACTCTGTCCCCACCAGAAAGATATGTTGAAGTCTTAATGCCCAGTACCTCAGAATGTGACCTTATATGAAAATGGGGTCTTTACAGAGATAACCATGTTAAAATGAGGTCATTAGGTTGGGCCCTAATTTAATATTACTGGTATTTTATAAAAACGGAAATTTTGAACACAGAGAGAGACATGCACAGACAGAAGACTATGTTAAGAGACACAGGGAGAACACCATATGGCAGAGACTGGATTGATGCAGCTACAAGCCAAGAAATGCCATAGACTGCCAGGAAACAAGCAGAAGCTAGTAGGGGGCAATGGAACAGATTCTCTATCCTGGTTCCCAGTAAAAACCAACCTTGCCAAATGAACTTCTAGCCTCCAGAACTATAAAATAATGATTTCCGTTGTTTAAGCCACTCAGTTTGTGGAAGCCCTAGAAAACTAATACAGATGGCAAAAGGAAGTGGGCTGCTTCAGCAAGATATATCTTAAAAAGTATAAATTGTTTTGAACTTAAGAAATGGGCAAAGACTCAGTTTTGAGGAAAATGGCAGAAAAAGCCTAAATTGCCTTGAAGAGATTGTTGGTAAAAAATATGGATATTAAAGGAGAGTCTGTGGAGAGCTCATAAAGAGGAAAGCTGGAGAGAAAGCTTCTATCATCTTAGATCATACATCATCACGAACAATGTTGCTAGAAATATAAATGTTAAAGGTGGTGGGGTATCAGACAAAAATGAGGATCATTTTATTGGAAACTGGAGAATAGGTGATCCATGTTAACGGAAACTGAAGAAAAGGTGACAGAGAATTTGGTTGAGTTGTGTTCTATAGAGTGGAAAGAACTTACTCATGATGAATTTGAATATTTAGCTGAGGAGAATTTTAAGCAAAGTATTGAAGGTGCAGCCTGGTTTCTCCTTGTTGTTTACAGTAAAACAAGAGAGGTAAAAGATAAACTGAAGAAGGAATCCTGCCTGAGTTTTCCTGTAGATTTTGAATTCCCTGCAGATTTTGGACTCAAGAGTGCAACATCAACTGTTATCTGAATTTTTAGGCTGCCATCCTGGTCTACAAATTTCTTGCTTGCTAGCTTCCAGAATCGTGTGAGTCAATTATTTAAAATCTCAAATGTGATCCCTTTCTCTCTGTCTCCATGTACATGTCGTGCATGGCTATATATATATGTGTGTGTGTGTGTGTGTGTGTAAATATTTATATACACACACATTTTATATATATATATATATACATATTTTGTGTGTATGTCTGTGTGAACAGCCAGTATATATACCTAGCATGTCAGACAGTGTGTGAAGCACCTTGAATAAGTAATGTGAGAAGCCATTGTAACCAGTATTTCTAGCTTAGGTAGATTGGAGAATAACATTGCTGTTAGGATGTTTTTAATATTCAATATCTCATAGGTAGTTATAAATCGAGTTTAGGGAAAATAATTCAGGGTTAGAGTTCTGGAAACCATCTGTAAACAATTTTTTTAAAAACTGTGGTACGAGATAACTTTTTGAAATCAGAGGGTAGGAAATAAAGTTGTTGAGAAAAGAAGAGAGAAGAACTCAACACACTTGAGGGTACCCTTTTGTGAAACATGCCTTGAGGAAACAGAATAGCCTATATGGATTTGTACTTGCATTTTTCAAAAATTATCTCTAAGCATCTATATTAGTCCATGTTCTCCAGGAAAACAGATGATGACTCCAGCCTCCTTGAGTTTCAGTCTGGGAAAGCTCAAAGCTGCCAAAAGAATCTGTTTGTTCCAGCCAAAACCTTATTTTAGTGCTAATATTTTACGATTCTTCTCCAATGTTGACTAATCTCCCTTTTTAATCAAAAGAAATCAAACTCTAAATGAATCACATTTTTTATTCATTACGCTGATACTGTTAAACAGGTCATTATGCTGTTTCGATTTATATTAATCATATAAAGTTTTCTATTTAAAAATTCATTTACATACAAAAGGTAAGTTAATTTAAAAAATATTAAGTATATAAGAGAAATAGGAAGATTGACAAAATACTTTTCCTGACTGACTATAGCCAGGTTCCTCTGAGCCCGTTTACCGGCAAAGCCTCCACCTTTGCCTATAAAAACTATGGACTCTCAGCACAACTGATTTCATCCACATCCTCCCCCCTCCCACCCCTATACACATATCAAAAGACTTGAACAAACACTAATATAGTTTCTAACAGCTCAAGGTTGCATTCTTAAGATGAAATTTGGAGTTATCCTGGACTTCTCCCTCTCTCTACATCAAATTAGTCTTGTTAATTTTGTCTCCAAAATGCCACTAAGCATCTCTTCATTCTCTGCCACTGATTCACCCAGGACTCTACTGTGTCTTACCTAGATGATTATTATTATTATTACTATTATTTGAGACGGAGTCTAGCTCTGTTGCCCGGGCTGGAGTGCAGTGGCGCAATCTCGGCTCCCTGCAAGCTCCGCCTCCTGGGTTCACGCCATTCTCCTGCCTCAGCCTCCCGAGTAGCTGGGACTACAGGCGCCCGCCACGACGCCTGGCTAATTTTTTGTATTTCTAGTAGAGACGGAGTTTCACCGTGTTAGCCAGGAAGGTCTCGATCTCCTGACCTCGTGATCCACCCGCCTCGACCTCCCAAAGTGCTGGGATTACAGGTGTGAGCCACCGCGCCCAGCCTGTCTTACCTAGATTATTAAAATAAAAAACTCTCTTTTCCTTTTCATTCTCATCACCTCATTTGATTTCTTTTCATTTTAGACATTATTGTTAGAGAAAACCTCCTAGAGCAAAAAATTCTGTTATTTCCTTCCTTACGATGGTTTCTGCATAGATTAATGGTGAAATGCTAACTAGTAAGTCCCTGTTCAAAGCCCTTCACAAAGTGATACAAACTCTTCTTTCTATGATGCCTCCTCTACCCCATACACTTTCTATTTTGTGATATGAAAATATTTCTAAAGATCAAATTTTTATGCTCAAAATTTGAAAAAATATAAAAGTCTAAAAAACTTAGAATAATTTAAAAATGGGCCTCAAAAGTGAATTGAAAGACGTATTTTATACTGTAGACACACGGTGGCACCATTTTAGCAGCCTAACAGCAATACTAGAGAACCTTTGTTAATATTGCGTGATTATGCTCTAAAATTGTGCAAGTGCTTTAAATGGCTAATGTGATACTACTTTAATCATTTATTAGTGGTATTTTTAGTGCTAAAAATGCTCCACAATATCAATAACTTTGAAACAGAATTTAGAGGTGATAGTTATTTATAGATTGTTTTTATTACTCTTTTGTTATGGGCTAAATTGTGTCAACACTTCCATGTTCATATGTTGATGTTCAAACCCCCAATATCTCAGAATGTGACTGTATTTAGAGATAGGGTCTTTAATGAAATAATTAATTTAAAATTATTAGGATTGCCCCAAATCGAATATGACTAGAGTCTTGATAAGAAAATTAGGACACAGACATGTATAGAGAGAAGACCCTGTAAGAACACAGAAGGTACTGATCTGCAAGCCAAACAGAGAGGTCTCAGAAGAAACTAGCTGTGCTGATAGATTGATCTCAAACTCTTAGCCTCCAGAATTGTGAGAATATAAATATCTGTTGTTTAAGCCACCAAGTCAGTCTGTGGTATTTTGTTATGGAAGCCCTAGCAAACTCATATTCCCTTCAGTGTATTTACAAATATAGAAACCATACAATAGTTGTGGATTAATGTACTATATGAGTGCAATCTCCATATTATATATTTATTCTTACAGAAAAACTGAGTCTTGATTTATGAGTTTGTAAATTATTTGAGCTCTTCAGAAGTCCTCGCC
Source organism: Pongo abelii (assembly GCF_028885655.2). Lineage (NCBI taxonomy): Eukaryota > Metazoa > Chordata > Mammalia > Primates > Hominidae > Pongo > Pongo abelii. The sequence continues at coordinate 44,101,930 of NC_071988.2, forward strand.
TCAAATAAAATGCTACTGTCCTGAATGTTGGCCCTGTTCTCTACTGACTATTAACCCAATTTATTGTGTGTTTTTCCTCATTTGTATCCTTGCTCAGCTGAGCTGAGTTTCCTGGAGTGGTTAAAGGCGCAGGCTCTACAGCCAGACTGTGTGGACTCACAGCCCTAGTTCATCAAAGTTCCATTTATTTCCTTGGGTAAAAACAAAGAACTGCCTATCCTTCGAAGCACATGAAAGATACCTCCTCTTTGAAGTTCAGTCACTATACCTCCTGCTTCTTCTCAAGTTGAATAAGAAACTTGTGCCGTCAAAGATATTGCAAGAGATGAGCTTTAGTTTCCAAAAATTTGGATTCAAATAATTTTTTGCATTTATCTATCATGTAATTTTAGACATTTTGCTTAATTTGTTTGAGTTTCCACAGCTAGTATATAACCTGACACAGTGGAGCTCAGTATTTTTCTAACAAATATGTTTTTCCATTTGTAGGTTGGGTAATATAATGTCAGCCTTATAAGATACTGCGGTTTTCTAAAGTGTGGGACAAATACCTGTGGAGGCACCAAGATAGATACAGACATGGTATCAAGGACACTGTGTCATTCAGATAAAGTTTTTCTTTCAACCCTATTTAAATGCTTCTTGTTAGGTCAAAGAGAAAAATCTCAGTTTGAGGCTAATGTTTTTAAATTCTTTTCTAATATTTGCTAATCTCTCTTTTGTAATCCAGACAGACCAAACCTACAATTGAATCACATTTTTTATTCACTACAGTTATATTTACTGTTACTCTTATGACAGCTCATCATGCTTTCTCCATTAATGGTAATCTACTACGTTTTCTTTTAAAACGAATTCATTTACATATAAAGGTAAGATAAAGAAAAATATAAAGTACATAATATCGGTATGAGGATTGACAAAGATTCTTGACCAAACTCTAGCCAGACTCCTCTAAGCCCTCTTATCAGCAAAGCCTCAAACTTGCCTATGAAAACTACAGACCCTCAGCACAAATGATTTCATCCACATCCTTCCCCTACCGGCTTGCCCACACACATTAAAAGACTTAAACAAACTCATATAGTTTCTAACGGCTCAAGGCTGCATCTCTAAGATGAAGCCCCCTTAAATTTCTGTCTGAGAAAGCTCAAGACTGACAAAATAATTTATTTGTTCCAGCCAACATGTGAAGGTAGAACTCATTTCCTAGTGTGTGCGGGAAGGGTAGAAGCCTTATTTCCATAAGCAACAGTTAACAACCCAGATGGATTTCAAATGGACCATTCTTCTGCCCTTGCTTTTTGTAAATTTCCATTTCCCTGACTTTGATCAAGCCCAGTTGTTCTCTTTCCCTACTCCCGCATTCTCCTTTTCTTAACCACTTTAACTGGTGTCTGCCTTTGTTTATCTTTGACAGGGTATGGTGAAAATTAATGAGGGTAATGTGCAAATTATGGAAGTCTGGGCAACATTGAATATAAATTATTGTGTTTACTTCAAGATAGTTAAATTCATTCTCTTACAAGTGTGACAGAATTAGTCGTGTATCAAGTACTGTTTTAATTCATAAAAGTTCCAAGAAAGGGCCAGGTGCGGTGGCTCATGCCTGTAATCGCAACACTTTGGGAGGCCGAGGTGGGCGGATCACGAGGTCAGGAGTTCGAGATCAGCGTGACCAACATGATGAAACCCTGTCTCTACTAAAAATACAAAAATTAGCCGTGATTGCTGGCGCGCGCCTGTAAACCCAGCTACTCAGGAGGCTGAGGCAGGAGAATCGCTTGAGCCCAGGAGGCGGAGGTTGCAGTGAGCCGAGACAGTGCTACTGTACTCTAGCCTGGGCGACAGAGCGAGACACCATCTCAGGGGGGGGAAAAATCCAAGAAAGAACTGAGTCTGGTACAGAATTCTTGATCCTAAGAAATCCTCCAAATAAAGAAACTTTCAAAGGCTGTGGAAACAATACGAATGATTCTGTCTTCAGTCACAATGATGAACTGAACACAGCTGTCATCTCCCTCCTTCGACCCAAACTCTGGATATTCCAGAAAAACGCAAGAGAAATAGTAGGAGACAAACACTGGATGCAATCCACGTATCATCATCTCTGTTTTATCCCCCATTCTTACTTCGTCAGAGCTCATTCGATGAAGTGGTAACTTGATGACGATGGAAGCATTGGGGGTCCAGCATGGAACTTTTTCCCACCTTTACTTCTTGCCAAAACCTTCCTGGATTCAGTATTGCAATCAATGTTATGGCCCGTTTCCTTTCAGATGCACTTCAAGATTAGCTCAGTCACTGACATGGGGAATACATTTCGACCTCTAGATTTTAAAAGTGCCATTATTATTTTGCCATTAGGTAGAAGGCTAAGTCTCAACGTTGTGCTAATAATAGCATCTTTAAGTCCCTGGACTAAGACCTCGGCTCCTGGTTATCAGACTGCCTGGGTGGCACTCCAGGCTCCACAGCTCCCCACCTGTGAGCTCCTGGGTAAGTCACTCGGTCCGGATTTCCAGAGGTAGTTTGGGGGAACTGACAGTACACACACCACAGGGCAGTAGTGAGAAAGGAAGAGACAATGCAAAGGAATTGGCACAGCACTCAGCAGACAATATAAGCTAATATGTACTCTGTCTACACCCTGCGTTTTACGGAGTTAATCGAAAGCCTGCACTCACGTGACCACTCCACTACCCGTCGCCAAGACGCGCTGATGTCACGACGGCGTGCGGCGTGCGGCGTGCCGACGTCGGCAAGCTGCGCCGCGCCTTCGGGGTGCTTCCGGATCTGGTACTTGGGCAGAGCTCCCCGGGGTTCATTGTCTTCGCTTCACAGGGTCTGTTTGAGTCCTGTCCACCGGACCCTAGTGGGGGTACCTTCGAAAAAAAACGGGCTATGCTCCTGTTGCGTGTCGGTACCCTCTCCTGACGCCTCCGCTGCCCGGGTCATGTGGACCCTCGTGGGTCGGGGCTGGGGGTGCGCACGCGCTCTCGCGCCACGAGCCACTGGGGCCGCGCTTCTGGGGGCCCCAAACGCGGCCCAGGGGCCCCGGCCCGCGCCGAGTTTGGGGGCTGCTCCAGAGTCCTGGGCTACCGACAGGCTCTACAGCTCCGCAGAATTCAAGGTGACTGCCCCCTGGAATCTGATTTAGCCACGTTTTAAAACGTTGGAGTGCCCCATGCGATCTTGGAAATGTATAGGGCTTTCTGGGACTAGCTCTGAACCCTGCTTGCGACTTGGTACAGGGAGGCAGAGCAGAGAGTGTGAGCACTGCTCAGGTTCCCAACCCTCCACCCCTCACTAGTGTGACCTTGGGCAAGTCACTAACTTCGTGGGTTTTCTCATTTCCAATGTCAAGTGTTGATTTGTTTACGCGAGCCACTGGTCGAAGTGCTCTGCGTGTATTCATCTATTTAATTCTCCTAAAAAGACTACTGAAAAAGTTGCTAGTAAATATTAATATAACGTCCATTTTCCTACAAATTAACTAGGTATGTGGCCTGGGCAAGTTACTTCTTTGTCACTGTCTTGCTTCATTTGTTGAATGCAGAACTAATCAAACATCCAGTGGCTAATTTGTGAGATTTGTGTGATGTGAGAAGTGGACTTTTTTAGACTAATACCTAGAATGCTGGAAGTGCTTGGTCTGTCTTTGTAGTTTTATTTCATTCTACCTCAGCCAGAGGCAAACCTGTGTAATTTTGACTCTGATGGGAGAGGGTGGGAGGGTCAACAACTCTGATAATTGTGAATGGATAGAGTTTAGGCAGAAAAGTGAAGTGACTGAAGGCAAGCTGTAAGTAGGCAGAAAGACAAAACCTTGTCTTTAATCAGCTTTGGCTCTAATATGCCTGTGGTTTTAAAAATGGATTTATATTGCAATTCGAAGTTTTAAGTTTTAAGACGGTGCAATTCTCTACCTTTTGAACTGAAGGGACAGAAAATCTACAGGGCAAACATCAGAATTAGTTTTGTGGTTTTTTTTAAATTTTTTTGGCAGACTTTCAGCTATAATTGCTTTTATCTGTCTTGTATGGGGCTATTAACAAACTTAAAAGGTCACGTGAATTTTATATTTCATTGTAATTTCATGGTTTTGCTGATTGTGAAATATACAGTTGATTGGAAAAAAATGTTTGGAGTACAAAAAACTGGTATATTTTGCTTGATAACAATTTCTAGCAGTTTGTGATGTGTTTCAGTAAAACGTTAAAGATGTGTACACGAAAAACCAGGAGTTCCATTTTAAAATATTTTTAAGTTTTAAGTGATAAGTCTTTTGTTGGATGTCATCTTTTTTTCTTTCTCACCAGAGAAGCTGCAAAGTAGCAGCATTGTATCTAAAATAAAATTTTGAGACTCAGAGACACAGATTTTTAAATAAATCTGATTCCTGATTAAATGTGTGATAGGAGCAGAAAATTTCTCTTCTTTCAGCTTTTCTGTAGCTCCATTGCCTCAAAAGTTTTACTGGACAGGGTATTCTCAGGCCTTTAGAAGTACTAGGTGTCTTATATTCTCCATTCACGATAATAAATTCAGTTCCTGATTGGCCCTAAAAATGGTGTAGAAATGTTAAGGGATTATTATTTAGCTGTATAGTTACGTTTGACTATTAAACTGATATTCCTTGTAATATGAACTTAGCCATACATGTCTTTATTCTTAGAAGAATAATATAAACAATACAAATGCTAGAAATGATTCAACGATTAAAAGAATATTCTTTGAATTGGTGTACTTGTTTGATAGTATGCAAAATTTATACACTTAAATGTGGTATTTCCCCTTTCTAGGAAAAACCTGACATGTCTAGGTTTCCTGTTGAAAATATTAGAAATTTCAGTATCGTTGCACACGTGGATCATGGCAAAAGTACTTTAGCTGACAGGCTCCTAGAACTTACAGGTATTTCATTTATATTACATAATTAACTGATGGCTGCGAGTTATTGGGAATTACTTTTACTCTTAAATTTTAATTTTATAAGTAATATTCTCTTTTTTTAAAGCCCAGAGAAATATCAATAAGTGTTTCTGTTTATAGGGACAATTGATAAAACAAAGAATAATAAGCAGGTTCTTGATAAATTGCAAGTGGAACGAGAAAGAGGAATCACTGTTAAAGCACAGACAGCATCTCTCTTTTACAATTGTGAAGGAAAGCAGTACCTTTTAAATCTCATTGATACACCCGTAAGTTTAATATTAATTTTGCACGTATTGTTAATAAAGTCAACATTGTGTCAGTAGTGCAAACAGATCCTTGTTTAATTTTTGAACTGAATATTAAACGTCTGCCTTTGCTTTTTATTTTCTGTGTTCTTGTGTTAGTGTCAGTTTCAAAAGTGCAGGCTACAGAAAAGAAACGAGTATTTAACAACTTTTATCAAGTAAAGTCAATAAATTTGCCATAATGCCCTTTCCTAAAAAATTAACTCATATTTACAGGTATCAATATTTTTGTTTCTCAGGGCCATGTTGATTTTAGTTATGAAGTATCCAGGTCACTTTCTGCTTGCCAGGGTGTTTTACTTGTGGTTGATGCAAATGAGGTAGGTACTTTTCATTTTGTATGATGTGACATGTGATATGACATGACTATTTGGTTGTTTCAAGAGTTTTTCTTTAAAATGTGTTTTGGAACTAGAATTTTTGTGTTTGAAAAATAGATTTAATCTATTACTTATTGAAAATCATATGGTTTCGTCCTGTTAACTTGAAATATTATTACACTGAAGCATTCTCTGGAATTGACTAGTTTTTAAATTGGAATTGTTCAAAAGATTGTTGTATTTTTTTGAAGTATGACATCATATTATCAATGCATCTTACCAAAACCCACCAACTTTAGCAGTTCTTAATCTGAGGTTTCTATATCCATTTTTAGCAGATCTTGAGAATAAATCATTAGTTTTCAGATCATTTTAGGTGATTTAAAGGCAATAATTTGGGAAGTATTAGGTTTTTAAAAAATCAGTAACATTACTAAGCTCTTTTGTGTGTAAACCATAAAGACATTAAGCAGATGACCATATAAGAGCTGTGAATATAAGCTTTTGATACATGTTTCTCACAAACTCTTCATTCAAAACCCAACTTTTTTTTAGTGGTTGTGGTGACGGTGTTGTGTTAAGCCTTTCCTGATCCCATCAAGGAAAGTCAATCTCTACCTCATATAGGCAGTATTGGGCTTTATAAACAGCCTTGATGACTGTGTTCAAGCTTTGAGATCCTTGAGAGTCCATGTTACATCTTTTGTTTCTCCAGTGCCTGATGTAGTTCCTGGCACAGAAAAGGCCCTCCAATAAATGCTTTCTGAACTGAAAGGAATTATTACAGAGAATGATTCAGATGCATGGAAAAATAGGTATCATAGTTGAGCTGCCGTGTACCTTTCCTTAAAGGCTTCCTATCTCAAACTTAGTAGACTGTCTGTTGGCTCACTCTACTTGATGTGATTATTGCTTTACCATCAGCGATTTTCATTTTGACCCCAAAGACGTAAGTTGGAGAGAAAAGTATGAAGGGTAGCTACATGGCATTTTGTTTAATTTTATTATTAGCATGATGCAAAATCTCTTGATGAAGATGTGTGGAATGGTCTTAAATTACAAGTTTTGTGATAGATAATAGAATGGTCATCTCAGTATCTTGTGTCTTGATATTTTCAGGGAATTCAAGCCCAAACTGTAGCAAACTTCTTTCTTGCCTTCGAAGCACAGCTATCGGTAATTCCAGTTATAAATAAGGTAATTACAGTGAGACAACAGTGTTGTTATTTCACTTCCTAAGAATACAATTAGTGTTTAAATGTCAGTTGTACTATTTATTATATGAGGGATCTCCAGCTGTTTATTAAATATATTGGTGGGATTTATCTCTTTGAATTGTATATAACAGAAGGTGCAACTGAAAGTCACCCTTGCACAGAGTTGAGAAGATAGTTCCCCTGAATTATCTTGCGGTAACTGAGGGCCATTTCTGTAGGGAAGGGATGCAGGGCAGATGAAACATGTTTGTCAGATCAAACCATACATAGGAAAAGAAGAGAAGTTTATAATCTAGGAAGAAACAATACAACATAGGAAGCATGACAGTTTAGTGCTAAACTGAGCTCTGTCTATAAACTTGCATTTCATATTTTAAAATTAATTTAGCATCTTATTTTTAAAATCTGCGTTGCTTTAAATTATATTTCTTGATAATGGAGTTAAGTTTAAAAGAAGGCCATAGGTAAGACAGCTTGTTGTCAGACTTAATGTTGTATTTAACTTAACTTTTAAAATCAGTTCACATGCTGCTTAATTGATAAATTACTACTGATCTCTTCTGCTGCCCTGGGTAGCTAACTGCTTAAGTTTTTTTTGCATGCTCTGCTACCTAACTTCTCTTTTTCAATCATGGTTCTTAAATTGTACTGCTAATATATAGATTATTTTACTGCTTTTGAAAAAATATCATAGAGGGGTCAGTTAGGTTAAAGTGGGTAACCGTTTAACTACCTCCGAATACTGGTAATACATAATACATCTTATCTTTATTATACTAACACATAACGGATTTTTTTTAAAGATAGATCTGAAGAATGCTGATCCTGAAAGAGTTGAAAACCAAATTGAGAAAGTGTTTGATATTCCAAGTGATGAATGTATTAAGGTAAAATACTTTCCTAAAAAGACTATACTTTGAAAAAAGTCTCAAGTAATTGGGCTAAGTGAAATTTCATGGTATTTGATAACCTGGCATTATATGCTGTTTTTTTATAGTTTTACAAACTTATTTTACTATTATTTCCTTTGATCCTTACCAAAAGCCCTTTTTATATTTTTAGGACATACAGAAATTATTGCGATGCTGTAGTTAAAGGAACTGAGGCTCAAAGGTTTTATCACTTTCCAAAGATCACACGTTTAGTTAGCCAGTGTTCCAGGACTAAAACACAGGCCTTCTGAAACTCCCTGCAGTATTTCTTGTGTGTCATTTTGCCCAGTGGAAATACTGTCTTTGAAGAGCAGGTTCAAACTAATGTCAAGGGATTTGTATGTATCATTCTTGGAACTGACAAAAACCTATTTTATAAAAAGCTAGTTACAGTAGTGCTAGGAAACAATAGATTTTATTTATATCAAAGTTGCTACCATTTTAAATTTGAATTTTTATTTACCTTTCAAATGATGATCTGCTTGTTAAACAGCCACAGCCAAACTGCTATACTACATGGTAGTGTAAAGTATGTCAGCGCAGCAATGTAATGTTTTTCTTTCAATCTCATTTAATTTTTGAAAGAGCAAGTTATACATGGTTTTATATTTTGGATTGTGTTATATTAAAATACAGTTAACTATTCTGATTTTAATCTTAATAAAATTCATTCAGATTCTTATTTGGTATATGCCAGCTAAGAGTATGGCAGTGAACAAGACAGACAAGACCCCTTCCTCTCTGCAGACAGTCAATAAATAAGTAAACAAAGAAGTAAGCATAGGAATTATTGACTAGGATAGAGATTGTTGAGGAAATTCATTCAACAAATTGTATTATTCTGGGTGAAATACCATCATTAAAGTGAAAAGTCTTTTTTCTTAGAGAGATGTTATGACATGGAATAACTTAGCAAAAGCGTCTCATAAACTGAAATGTGGAGGAATGAATAATTTTCAGAAAAGCATTCCAGGAAGAGAAAAGAGCATGTGTAAAGGACTTAAATTAGGAAAAGATTTGGCATGTTTACTGATCAGAAAGGTAGATTGGATGAGAAGGCTTTGTAGGGGTATGCAGGAATCAAGTCATGCTGGGACTCTTGCTGTGCTGAAGAGCTTGAAAATTATTCTAAGACGACAATGGAAGGATTTTAAAGCAAGAGAAACAAATTAACCAGTCATTCAGGTAGCCTTACAGAGAATGGATCAAAGAGGTGTAAGAAGAGATACAGCGAATCCAGCTATTAGTAGTAACCCAGATGTGAAATTATTATGGCTCAGTATTAACTATCCATATGAAAAGAAAAGGAGATTATGATCCAGGAGGAAACAACATAACACATAAAACATAACGGTTCATTGCTAAACTGAGCACTGTCTGCAAACCTCCATTTCATACTTTAAAATTAATAACCTTAATTTTTAAATCTGCATTGCATTAAATGATGTTTCTTGATTTGGAGTTAAGTATGTAAGAAGCACGGCTGCCCATAGGCAAGATAGCTTGTTGTCAGATACAAGAAATGAACCAGACCATTTATTTGATTTCTTTTTTCCAGTAATGTTAAGCTGCTCTGTATATGGGCATAGAAAAAACACATAATTGGATTCAGTCAAGGTTTAGGTTTTGCCAGCTGCCTCTAATAAGAAGAAAACAGAAAGTGGTTGAACCAGAGTGATTGTTAATGATGGATCTTGGAGTCCCATCTGGGGAAGGATAGAAACAGAGTGGAGGGTGGAGCTGATGGACAGCATCAAGTAGTATATTCAATAGTTACAAGTTAAGGACTGTTGTAAAGAAAGTCCTACAGTCTAGAGCAATAGTTGTCAGTGGTGGGTGGTTTTGCCTCTGGGCAAATATTTGGAGATATTTTTGGTTTTCACATCTTGGGAGGGATGCTACCGGCATCGTGTGGGTAAATGGGGTGCCCTGGTTGCTGCTGAACATCCTATAATGCACAGGACAGCCTCCCAAAACAAAGAATTATCTGGCCCAAAATGTCAGTAGCGCTGAAACTGAAAAATCTTGGTCTAGAGTGAATGTGAAGAGTAAGAAGTTTGAAGTCAGGATTTCAGAGATAGTCCATTTATTACTAGTGATAAAGGTCAGTCATACCGTGTGGTTTGAGTGTTGGCTTACTTTTCTGGTGTGAGAACACTAAAGTAGTAGTAAGATGCCTTATGGTTTTATGCCATTCACATACATTGTTTATCCACACAACAACCTTGAGATTTAGGCAGAATATGAATAATCACTTCATCTTTTAGATGATGAAATTTATGCTCAAAGAGATAGATACTGGTGAAATACATGCATTCAATGCAGAGACATGATTGTTACCCAGATTTTGAACTCTTAGTCTATTCCTCTTTCAATACCATGATCAGGACTCTCGTAATTCCATTCTAGAACCGTAGAACTACCTAACTATAATAGAAAAAGAGGTATTTGTCAATATACTGTTTGCTTTGTTCTTTTCCTTTTGCTGTATTTCTCAAATTGGTAACTATTGGATTTTTTTTTCCTTCTGATCATAAGTCACAGGTCATCAAGATAGAAAAGTATAGTCTTAACTTTAAATGCTTATATTTTTCACATATATCTTTTTAGATTTCTGCTAAACTTGGGACAAATGTTGAGAGTGTTCTTCAGGCAATTATTGAAAGAATCCCCCCGTGAGTATTTGGTGATTTTTGTACCAGTTGTCTCTATTTAATAGTTCAAAAACTGTCCGTGTTTAATAGTTCAAAGACTGTCAGCTTCAACTGTTATTTTAGCTTAATGGATGTGGCAAATATTCTTGCAGGGAGCGAGAATAAATTTATTTGCTTTTAGTAATACATAGAAGGCAAGTACAGTAAAGTAAAAGAAAAAGTAAAGATGATTGATAGAGGTCTTTTCATGACAATCATTATAAAATATACCTCAGTACATTGGCAGTTATTTTCCTTTGCTTTAAGCTGAACAAATATATTCATAAATAATTTGTTAAAACTAGAGGTTATTAAATCTAATATATTTTATAAAAAGGTCTTTATTTAGACTGTTGTGTATCAAACTTTCTCAAGAACTCAAATTAAGTACAATATCTAAGTTGAAAATAGGAATTTTATTAAGATTTTAATTTAGTATATATATATTTACTTTTTACTTATATTTACTAGTCCCAAAGTGCATCGCAAAAATCCCCTGAGAGCTTTGGTATTTGACTCCACCTTTGACCAGTATAGAGGTGTGATAGCCAATGTAGCATTATTTGATGGAGTGGTTTCCAAAGGAGATAAAATTGTATCTGCACATACTCAAAAGACATACGAAGTTAATGAAGTAGGAGTTTTGAATCCTAATGAGCAGCCAACTCATAAATTGTAAGTAATCTGCATTAGTAATTAAAATGCATTTATTTGTATGTGGTTCTATTTCTGCATTTTTCTCAACTTGGTATGCTTAGAATGATCCTCATTGGGTAACTTAAAAAAAAAAACTAATGCAACTATACAGTAAATGCTCTGTCAAAAGGAATCTCATGTGTGAAGGACAATAGAAATGTCAGTTGATACTTTTTTTATTCTAAATGACTAGTTATAACTAGATTTATGATTAAGGGTAGATTGGATCCTATATTGATGTATTTGATGAGACAATGAAAGAGTTAGTTCCCTCCACCCATATCCATATTGGGTATCATTTTTGACATTTCTTCATAACTAGATTTTCCAATGTAAAGGTGGTATAATAGAAACCTTAATACATCTTTAGCGTGGAATTCATGGTAAAACCTTGATTAAAATTCTTGGGGAGTAGGATTAGCAAGGGTAGTGTGCATTAGAAAAACATCTGAATTGACTTGTAAAAGAACTATTTATTGAGTGCCTACTCCATATCAGGTACTGATGAGACATGACCTTGGGTACATAATTTGAGCTTTGTAAGGTCCTGTTCCTCATCTGTAGAAATTATTGAACCAGATGACTGTCAGATCACATTTGAGTGTTTAGTGTTGTATGTCTAAAAACAGCACTATATTGAGTCAGAAAGTCTATTTTTATTTTACTGAAATATTTTAATATCTATTTATATTCTGCCATATATACTGAATATTATCACATCTTCATTTAAGGTTCTTAAAGCTCATTCTAAGTGTAAATCATTTTAATTTTGTAGGGATTTTTTTTTTTAACTAAACTTAAACCGAACTCATAGGATTTGCTCTTTTGCTACAGGAGGAACATCAAATGTCCAGTTTGTTGAGAGTTAACATTTTTCTTGGATAAAAATTTACCTTTTTTTCCTTTGTTAAAGAACATTTTCAACACAACTCATTAATAAAAGACATCACAAGTGTACTTACAATGCTTTTTTACTTACTAGTTTCACTGTATTTACATATATTTTAGAAACTGCTGTTTAAATTGCAAAGGTTGGCAGAATCATGAAAAAGGCATTAGGTTTATAAGTAGAGAGGTCTAATGGATTGTAAGACCTGGTGTGTTCATTTGCTGACAAGCTTCAGAGTTTGATAATTGATATATAGCACTTATTTTCAAAATGTATGTTAAGTTTGGAAAGTGTATGATAGTTTCCTGGGAAGGTAGAACTAGTTGTGAGTTATGTGCTTGAAACATTAAAGCAGTAAATATTTGCATATAATAATTTTATTTAGATATGCAGGACAGGTGGGCTATCTGATTGCTGGGATGAAAGATGTCACTGAAGCGCAAATAGGAGATACGTTATATTTACATAAGCAACCAGTGGAGCCCTTGCCTGGGTTTAAATCAGCGAAACCAATGGTATTTGCAGGTGAGGAGTTCACAAATTCAAAGGTTGAGGGCCATGATATTTTTAAACTAAAAGTCTGTCTCAGTGGTTAAGGAAAAAATACACATTCTGGTTATTTTAAATAACCACTAATTCCAGCATATTGTTTCACTTAATTCTTTGTGCTGTTTATCAGTTTATAATTTCATATGTATGATGAAATTATATGTGGGAGATCATTTAGGATGTGTTAAGAAATAAGCTCTTAAGGAAGAAGCTGTGATATATAGGATACAGTAATATAAATTTCTTATTTTTCTAGGGAGTTCATTATTATATTTGAAACATTTTTCTAATTAGGATGTTCTTATTAGTAATTATCAGTAGACACTGACTGAGTGCCTTCATCTTCGATAGACTTTCTTTAATATTGTATTGTACTAATGTAGACATGACAGAGAATGGTGTTGCCTCAAGTACGCATAATTTCAGAATCTTTTACTTCGTTTACTTTGGAAAAAGGAAGACCTGATTGAAGGTCATCAAGTTACTCTGTGCTGAGTATCTAGCCCTTAATTTTTGCCCTACAGTCTCTCTCACTGGGAATTAGGAACTTTGTTTACCCCTACCTTTAGGCAAAGTCAGTCATCTGGATTTTAGAGGACTTCAGAGGTGTCAGATGAAAGAGAATCAGTAGTGATTCCCATAGTTTTTGTCAGTAAATACCAAAAAGCAAAATTTAACTATGGTTTTAAGTAGATAATCTGCCTTAGAGAATTGAGAGTGCAGTATAGTTTTCATTTCTACTCCTATTTTTACCCAATAATAAAGTTTCATTTGGGTTGTGGAATGTCTTGTGCTTTTGTTTTTGAAATTACACTGTGTTTCTTAATAGGCCTAATTCCCATATTTTTTTTTTCTTTTCCCTGTATTTTTTCAAAAACATTAAAAACATTATTTGGAGTGCAAGTCTGGTTGTATATTCTTTCAGACTAATGACTTGTAAGATAGTTTGAAACCAAATAATCATACATTTTTAGCAAACCAATATTTTGGTCAATAAAATACAAGAAAGTAATTTAAAAGGTAAATGACTAATTTGGAACTTGGCAGCACTACACATGTGGTTTGACAGGTCTGTAGGCAGCTTATCACGTGATAATTAGAAATCATTGTATCCCCAGGAATGTATCCTCTAGACCAATCTGAATATAACAATCTGAAGAGTGCTATAGAAAAACTGACTTTAAATGATTCCAGTGTGACAGTTCATCGGGATAGCAGCCTTGCTCTGGGTGCTGGCTGGAGGTAAGATTCATTCACATTTGTTTTATAGGAAAGGGAGGTGTAAATGATGTATTTTTAAAATATTTTTATAGGAAAGGGAGGTTTTTTCAAAATATCTTTATAAGTAAGGGAGGTATAAAATGGTGCATTGTTCTGGAACATTTACTGAAAATAAGTTTATATTAGTGTAAAGTGAACGAAAACAATTTTTATCTGCCTGTTTCACGTTGTGGATTGACATTTTATGGGTAAGTTTTATGGTGATTTAAAATAGATTCCCAATGGAAGATTTTAATCTTATTTAATGAAATTATGCTAGCATTTAATTATATTGTGAATTGTTTGAATGACTCTTAATTCCATCCCTCCCTTAAAGTAACAATATGTTCATTAAAAAAAAAAAAAAAAAAAATGAGGCCCATGGGGACATAAACATTTTGGAATTTGTCTTTTCCTCCCCCAGGCTAGGATTTCTTGGACTTTTGCACATGGAAGTTTTCAACCAGCGACTGGAGCAAGAATATAATGCTTCTGTTATTTTAACAACTCCTACTGTTCCATATAAAGCTGTACTGTCATCATCAAAATTGATAAAGGTACTTGGTATTTAGTACTGTTTTGCATTAGTCTCTTGGAAAAAATAAATGTGTGTATATACAATGCAGGATAAGCTTTTTACTATACCAGTAGCTGATTAAGTATTAAACGAAATATTTATTGATTAGTAGTAATAAACATTGAATTACCCTATGGCTAATGATGAAGAACTTTTTTGAAAACTAATTTATGCAATATTTTTCTTAACCTGATATAATCTCCACATTATCAAAACTAGTTTTGAAGTTTTACTTTAATTTTAAAGTAAAAGGTAAAATTAGTAGTGAAAATAATGTTCTGATTCTAGCACAAAGATGAAAAATGTAATTTTGGTCATAAGTAATTTATCTCGTAAAAAGTGAAGCATTCATTCTGGTGACTGGGAAATTTTAAATTTCAAATCAGTGATGAAAACAACATTGTATTCCATGTAAGTGGCAATCTGTTCATTTTAAACAAATACTGATTTTGGCAATCTAAATATTTTCCAACAAAATTAACTTATTAAACTATAATGTTTTATAAGTGTCAGGTTAAAGTGTATTCTTTTGTCATACTTTTTCTAAATGGTCCATGAAATATGTTTAGTAAATATCAATAATTGGAATATATTGTTTACTAATACTTGTTATTATTAAATGATTGCAGCTGGAGGGATTTTAAAATATAAGGCAAACAAGAAAAATGATAATCATTATATTAAGATTTTAAGTATTGCTGCTTTTTCTAATTTTTAGGAACATAGAGAAAAAGAAATTACAATTATCAATCCTGCACAATTCCCCGATAAATCAAAAGTAACAGAATATTTGGAGCCAGTTGTTTTGGGCACTATTATCACACCAGATGAATACACTGGAAAAATAATGATGCTTTGCGAGGTATAACTATAATACAATTTAATACAAAATTAGGTAACTATAGTACAATTTAATACAAAATTAGGTTTTAGTCCTCTGAAATTATGATTTCCAACTCAGGTTTTAAAAGATTTCTTTCTGCTGAGCATACTGAATTTAATGAGATTTTCATATATATATCTGTCTATATCTATACACATAGATATGTATACTTTTTAAATTATTTTGATTTTAAATAAAAATATTTCTGATAATTTGTGTAATTTACTGATTTGATATTTTAGCCCAAAGGAAAGAAATTTGATAATTAGCTAAATGTATAATTTCTTTTCACCTTTTTGAGTAGTTTGAAAGATAATTATAGCACTTCAGGGACCATAAATTTGAAGGTACTCCCATTTTGCTTTAGTTCTCACCACATTGTAATAAATGATTTAATCCACAAATGGTATGTAATTATATTCCTTAAAAATATCTATGTGAAATACTCTGACACATATTGGAAAGTGTGTCAAATGGTGACTTGAGTTTTGATTAGGTTAAAAACTAGATTGTAATCTTGGTCTTACACTTTTAATTTCTCTGGACCTAATTATTTGTAAAACAAGAAATTAGGACTTTTGACTTTTTATGTAGTTACATTTGATTTACTGTTAAATGAAATAGTGTTTATTTTAAAAGATAAAATTGTTAGGTAAAGATTAAAAGCTTTGGTAGCAAGCCTAATGTAATTGAAATATAAAATGTTTCTCTCTGGATTATAAATACTGCCTATAGTTTTTACTAGACCTTTAGAGAAATACATTATTCCTCAGTATTTGAGTAGGTTATCATTAAACCCATTTTCTTCCTTCCCTTTTTAGGCTCGAAGAGCAGTTCAGAAGAATATGATATTTATTGATCAAAATAGAGTTATGCTTAAATATCTCTTTCCTTTGAATGAAATTGTGGTAGATTTTTATGACTCTTTGAAATCCCTATCTTCTGGATATGCTAGGTAAAAAAATAATGAGAACCTAAGATGTCTGACCAACTTTTTTGAAATATTGATGAGCAAGGGTATACTAATTCTTCATTTATTTAGTAATTTCAGCTTTCTTGAAGATAGTTGAGAATCATACTCTAAGGTTAGAATGACTTGAAACAACTTTATAGGTGTTACAGACTACTTGTGATTTGCTTATAGGAGAAAAGTTTCCTTAGATTATGTAACTTTTATTTCTCTTTTAACAAAAAAAATTAGTCCCCTTTTCATGAAGAGTTGTATTCCTTGTCTGTTAAGAATTAGACCTAATTTCAAAAATTTACCATAACCTCAGTGGCGCTTTTAAAATGTATTTGTATGTTATGCAATCTCAAGAGCATCTATTTACATTTGAAAAATAAAAGTGCATATTCAGTCTGTAAAAAATGTTAAATGTGCCTCTCCATTAGTGAACACTTTAATAACTTAGTCTTTCCAGGAACAGGTTGTCCTCGTCATGAAAACCATTGTGTATCTCATAGGAGTACATGGAGAAAAGCCAGATAAAAGTGAAAGGAGAGTTACTATTAAATAACAAGGAACTCAGGACATAGCATTCTGAGAGGCTGTTTTGTTGTTGTTGTTGTTGTTGTTGTTGTTGGGGCATATAATTCTAGATACCCTCACTATGCCCTAAAATCTTAAGTTACAGGATAGTATATAGTAGAACACAGATGTGAAACATGAGGAAGCAGAAGGGGAAAAATGAACATTGACATCTATAAAACTCCCACACAGTGCATGAATGTTAATGTTAACATGCAGAGACAAATTCCAGTGTTTAACGAATATGCTACAGTGACTTGGAAGTTTAACTTTATTTAATCATCTTGTCAGTGAAGAGAGTTAGCATATATAATTCTTCTTACCAAGGAATCTTCATGTTCCTTTGTATTGAGGATTTTCTTCTACTTTGTCACCCAGTTTTTTCTTCTTCTATGTCTTCTTTCAGACAAGACCTTGAGCAAGTAAGTGGCAATGAAATTTAAAGTAAAATGAATTGAGGGGGCATATTAAAATTACTAGAGTTGAAAGGAAGATTACTAGGTTTAATGTTTATAAATATTTTTAACAGAAGTCTGTCAATTTTAGTTTGCATTTAAAAAGCCTTTTCGTTTGGAAACTTACATTTTGAATTTAATGAGAGAACATGATTTATTTTTGAACTACATAAAAATAAAATACTCCAGCTTCCAGCATTAAGGTAATTGTTATGTTCAAGATGGATGTTTTACATAGGCAGTCAGTTCCACACTTAACAACAGAAAGTCATCATAGGCTATGAATTAAGATCAGGAAAAAATTTATTTCATACCAAGAGGCAAGAATCAACAGCAACTAGTAGCTTTTTGGAATTACAAATGTGTTTCCTGCATTCTAAGGAAACACTAGCATACCTATGTTTTCAATAGAGGTTAGGTATCGATTGGGCTGCTTGGAAACAGAAACACAATTTTTATAATGATTTCTTTTGAAAAAATGAGTTAAGAAATTTTTAAGATTTTTAATATTTTGGACCACAACATAGCTGGAGCTGTAACAACTTCAAAGTTAAGGACCATGTCTGTTTTATTCTCTATTTGCTTTGTATTCTGTATGATACTTAACATGGTATCTTTCATACAGTAAATGTATAATAAGTGATGCTTCCTGAAGAAAGGATTTTAACAGTACTTCTGAAAATAATCTGTTAATAGAGTGTATTATTGTCATTTTATGACCTTCCTGCTGAAAATCTTTAGAAACCAAACATAATTTTGCAAGTCCAGGCACCAGTTTTTTAAAATTAAGACAATAGGAGTATACATATTCTTGTCTGTGATTGGGACAACTTGTAAGCCTAATTGAAATTTTCTTGTTAGACTTCAGTTTTATAAGTTAAACATTTAAATGTCTGTTTTGACTAACATTGCAAGCTTTGACCACATTGTTAAAAGTAATAGCTGAAACTAAGTGCTTGTGTGTGCTAAGCTAGGCTCTGTTTAAACGCTTATTATGTACTAGGCATTGCTCTAAGTGGTTTACATGTATTAACTCATTTAATCCTCACAAAAGCCCTGTGAAGGGAGGTGCAAGCTGAAGAGCCAAATAGGAAATCCAAAGGTCTCATTTATTAATGGTATTTTATGAGTGTCATAGCATTTATTTAAACATAGAGTTGTCATTGGTAATATAAAGTTAAACAGAAACCCAACTCATGAATCTGAAAATGATCCATTTATATAGTATTGTCTGAAGCCTCCCAGCTGCTGGGAACATTGGGAAGGCATGATATTTGTCTTCAATAAACCATTTTCTTTGTCAGGTTCACCAACTTACTTTCCTTTCCCTTATAAACATATTCCCCTTGCTTTTGCCCTTGATTTAATAAACATAAAAAGATAACATTTAGATCTATTCACAAGAAACTGTTTATGTAATATTTTGATGGAAACTTATATCTCTTTGGGGAGTGTAATGCGGTAGAAAGTAGACATTTAGTAAAGAGTAAAGAGTAATAAAGGTAATCTCTCGGGAAGTGTAATATTTATCACTTGGACTTTTTTCCTTTTAGTTTTGATTACGAAGATGCAGGCTACCAGACTGCAGAACTTGTAAAAATGGATATTCTACTGAATGGAAATACTGTAGAGGAGCTAGTAACTGTTGTACACAAGTAAGTTGAATAGAAACTAATCATGGGATGTGAAAATACTTTTGATATGTTTTTCATTTATTTTTGTTTGAGCAGCTGCATTTAAAAAACTTTTAAAGGTAATTAAAATAGAGTTCACCCTACTAACTTTGCTTTCTCTTTTTTTTCCACACTTCTCTCTAGACTGCTAAAAATAGAACAGAGCTATAATAGTCAAAAAGAATAGTGTCATAGAAATGTTTCCCTTTACCTTACCATGTTAAAAAAAAAAAAGTTTTAAACATTTTATAATGATGGATTTAGAATTGGGAACAAGTTTTTTTGTTTTGTTTTGTTTGTTTTTTTTGTTTTTGTTTTTGTTTTCAGATGGGAGTCTCATTCTGTCGCCAGGCTGGAGTGCAGTGGCGCAATTTCTGCTCACTGCAACGTCCGCCTCCCGGATTCAAGCAATTCTCCTGCCTCAGCCTCCTGAGTAGCTGGGACTACAAGCACGTGCCACCATGCTCGGCTAATTTTTGTATTTTTAGTATAGACAGGGTTTCACCTAATTGGCCAGGATGGTCTCGATCTCTTGACCTCTGATCTGCCCGCCTCGGCCTCCCAAAGTGCTGGATTTACAGGCGTAAGCCACCACGCCCTTTTATATTTGTAAAAAAATTATAAAAAGGAAAAAGCCCACGTGTTCAAGAAACAGCAGATTGGTTAAAATGAATTACAAAGCACCCATATTTTTACTTTCAGCCATTAAAACTTGTGGAGTAATATTTAGTGACATAAAAATGTCTGTTAAATAAGAGGGTAGAATATATCATAAACACTGATCATACAAAAAAATGCAAAAAAAATGACTAGAAAGATATCTGTTTAAAATAATCATTCCAAAATGTTTAACCGTTTTCAGCGGGTAAGGAAAGAGAATCAAGAATGGTTTCTATTCTCTAATGTATTTCTAAATTTTCTGTAATCATACATTACTTTTTTAAATCAGAGTTGATGATGATTCAGACAGTAAGAGATATTTATAAGTAAGTTCCATTTGAACCTTCTTAAGAGATCACCTTTACATTGATTATGCAACTGACCTAGAAAAATACTTGAAATATTCTTATTTAGGATATATAAACAGTTGTATTTTTCTGTCTCAGAGACAAAGCGCATTCAATTGGCAAAGCCATATGTGAACGGCTGAAGGATTCTCTTCCTAGGCAACTGTTTGAGATAGCAATTCAAGCTGCTATTGGAAGTAAAGTCATTGCAAGAGAAACGTGAGTTGAAATTCATTTTTGTTCTTGAGCCAGTTTCAGAAATGATATACCTAAAAAGTGAAAGAATATTGAACATTTTAATTTAACATTGGCCTATGCTTTATTCTTACTTGTAGAAACAGTATGATAGTGCTCTCCAGTTTTCTGATTTAAGTAATGACTGTTACTTTGAATTACTTATATAACACCATTGGGTGGTGTGATTTGCAGTTAGTATAATGTATACGGGTTTGAGGAACTGTTTTAATTTCCACTCATATCAATGTCTATACTGAATTTCCTGGGTAAGGAATTTCTTTTATGGTTTTATCCCTTTAGGTAGATTATAAATTAATAGAAACTGAAACTAAAAGGTTTTGTCTTCCAAATGACAAAATTACAATTTTTTTTTAACCCAAAGCATTTAATATTGCTTCCCCACTTCCGCAGAGCTAGGGAGGTTATAAATCAAGGAATGCCAATACCATGTTAGGATTTGCATTCTAGATTAGGGACCTCACATGAATTATAGTAGATATGGAAGACAGGCTAATTTCTGTAGGACACTAGTCTTTCATGAAATATAATACATAAATCAGAACACTGGCTGGGTGTGGTGGCTCACAGTCTGTGATCCCAACTACTTGGGAGGCTGGGGCAGGAGGACTGCTGTGAGACTAGTCTGGGAAACATAGTGAGACCCAGTTTCTTAACAAAAACCCAAAAATAACAATGAAGAACACTGAATAAGCTGCTCTGCTTGTAACAGCAGGGGCAGGATGTATCTTGTAGCACTTCCCATTTCCTTTCCTTAATGATCCTAAGACTTCTGGGAAACAGGAAGTGTTTTGAAAAGCTGGAAATTGCTATTAAATTCTACCTTAACCCAAACCTAATGAGGAAATACAACCATCATGTTAATATAGACTTGACGTTAATTTTAGGCCCACTGTTTGAAATACATTTCATTTCCTAACACTGTTTTGCTTCGGTTAGTTATTCTGTGTTTCGTAAATACTGAGATCAGGCAGAGTAGAGATGATAACCAGGGAACATCCTGGAAAGTGCAATTTAAGACAGTTAGTAATTGCTTATTCTAACATAAGTGTGTTGAGAGAATACCTTAAAAAAATAGGTTTTTCTGTCTTAAGGAATACATAAAGATGGAGCTATTTTCAAAATTAGAGTGATCTAGAAATTTCTCAAACATTATAGAAATAGATTAGTTTATAACTGCTGGGGTGGATATATCAATCTTCCTAGACTCCATCCACATTCAGTAGAGGCAGTAATAAGATAATAAACATACTTTGTTTTTCTGAAGTAGTAGTGTTAATTTTTAGATTGAGTGGTAATTTTTAGATTGAGTAAAAAATAACCTAATATATTTCTTGTAATCAAGGTCACATCGTGCTTGAATTTGGCCTAATCAAGCCTACCACAAGGCCTTGACCTTTTTTTCTTAATGTGTGTTGATAAACATGTTGAATTTATTTGTTCTTTTATGCCAAGTACATGAAAATAAATACAAGAGCATTTGAAGTATCTAATTAATACGCTTATGGCAATTTTACATAGGCAATGATACTATCATTAAAATTTTCTAGTAAAGGGGAGATTGTTTTTGGTAAGAAAGTGCTTTTAAGCAGTATAATGGAATTATGTACTTAAACGAATTTTTCTCTTTTACAGTGTGAAAGCCTATAGGAAAAACGTTTTGGCAAAATGTGTATGTATCTGGTTGTATTTATTCTACTTTATAATATAACTCTTATGGGTTTTAAATCAAAGGGGGCATAAACTTATTGATTTCCATTGTTGGTTTTTACACATTCTTTGTTTCCAAGTTCTCTTTTTGAATAGGTAAATTTCAGCTTGACCATGGCAACCTGTTCATTTTGCCCATATCTTTAAATATTTTTTCATCTTACTTATAAAATAAAAATTTACAAAAATATTATTTATGAAAATTGTTCTTATATGTAATACTAAGGAAGATTTTTACAACAGTTATTTCTATGATCTGGGTAACATGTTTTCTTGATCTAACATATAATGAAAGATTTTGAAAACAATGGCTTTATCTTACAGATGAAGTCTACTTCTCTTGACATTGTTTTGCCAGTTTGCTGTTATTCAGCTGTTAAAAAATTATTCTTGCCTGGGCTCGGTGGCTCACACCTGTAATCCCAGCACTTTGGGAGGCCAAGATGGGCAGATCATTTGAGGCTAGGAGTTCCGAGACCAGCCTGGCCAACATGGCGAAACCCCATCTTTACTAAAAATACAAAAATTAGCCAGGCATGGTGGTGCATGCCTGTGATCTCAGTTACTCGGGAGGGTGCAGCATGAGAATTGCTTGAGCTCAGGAGGCGGAGGTTGCAGTGAGCAGAGATCCTGCCATTGTACTCCAGCCTGTGTGAGAGGGAAACTCTATCTCAAAAAAAGAAAAATTATTCTTAAATATCGTGAGACTTGAATGATCAATTCTTTCTCCAAAGGCACATTTATTCCTATGTGATTAAGAGTTACCTATATTAGACTGTGGCTTTATAGTCAAAATTCCAAGCCTAGAATCAGTAAGGAGATTGATAATTCTTCCTTGACATGCATATTATTATACTAGGTTTCCTTGGGAATCTTCACCTCCATCCAGATTAAAGCCTTTATCATTCTTTGAGAAGACAGTAAAATTAGATCTGCTAGGAAAATTAGAGAGATGTCTGCCTTATGGATAATTGGTATGGTTGTTAAGGTTGTACTGATGCCTCTGTAATCATATGATTGTTTCTCTTTAGAGTGACTTAGACTTCCAATGTTTTAAAATATTTTTCAGTATGGTGGTGATATTACCCGAAAAATGAAGCTTTTGAAGAGACAAGCAGAAGGGAAAAAAAAGCTGAGGAAAATTGGCAACGTTGAAGTTCCAAAAGATGCTTTTATAAAAGTTCTGAAAACACAATCTTCTAAGTAATTGGTGGGAAAACAAAGAATTTTCATTGCAATTTGTAATATGCTGACAACAGAAAGAAAATTATAAAATTTGCTTGTTACTTTCAGGGTATTCAGGTTCAAATAACCTACTAGTCTTTCGTTGAAAGGGAGTAATGAGCGGGTAGGCAAGAGCTTAGATTTTGAAGCCATGTTGCCTGTTCTCAAATATCTGTTCCAACCACTCACTAGTAAGGTGACCTTGGCCAAATTAACCTTGGTTTTCTCTTCAGTAAAATCGAGATTATACTACTACCTACGTAAGTTGTTGTTGTGAAGATTAAATGAGGTATTACGTTAAATATTCAGAGGTGCAAGACACGTAGTAAGCACTCAATTGTAACTACAGTTAAGTCCTTAAATGCCATCGAAAGGTTCTTAGAAACTGACTTTAAGTAAAATGACACGTAGCACAATGTCCTTGAATGATGTCATTTCCTTAAGTGGTTTGTAACATTGATGAGGAAAAAAAATTGGTTTATGCGTCATTTCATTTTTATTTATTTTTTGAGATGGAGTCTTGCCCTGTTGCCCAGGCTGGAGTGCAATGGCGCAATCTCGACTCACTGCAACCTCCGCCTCCCGGGTTTAAGAGATTCTCCTGCCTCAGCCTCCATTACAGGCGTGCGCCACCATGCTCGGCTAATTTTTTGTATCTTTAGTAGAGTCGGGGTTTCACCACGTTGGCCAGGCTGATCTTGAACTCCTGACCTCGTGATCCACCTGCCGTGGCCTCCCAAAGTGCTGAGATTACAGGCGTGAGCCACCATGCCCGGCCGTATCATTTCATTTAAAGTCACAATTTCCATGAATCTCAACAAGTGAGGACCTGCTATATTTTGTTGCATGCAGTTTTTCTTTACTGACACTAAAAGGCCCCATACTTAAGATTCCATCTACTTTAAGTTTAAAGGATTTTCAGAATCACCTTAAGTGTCAAATTTGTTAGCAGGATTAATTGATATGAATTCATTTATTAAACAGTAAACTCAAATAACATAGACATCAGATAACATAGACATCTGCTCTAGTTCATGATAAAATGTTTATAGATTTTATCAGGTGGTTAGTTTGAAACTAAATGGTTTACATCTAAATTAAGGGCAGGAGCTGTCTTTCAGACATTCAGAACGCATTTGTGTAAAATGACAGGTGTTTGGTATTACCAGGAACTCATAATGACATTTTAATAATTATTGTCTAAATTTCATAATCGAACAGATTTTAGAGTAGTTAACTTGAGATTTCACAGCCAGTAAATGGCTATATTTCTCCGAAGCTCTCAGCTGCCATGTTTATTCAGCCAACAAACAAACCAGACTGCAGACTGTATTACAGCAAGATAACATCATTTAGCCATTGATTTTTATCTTCTACCTTGAATGAATTGAATGAAGAAAATGTCTTTTAGGGATAAACACTATCAAGGATGAATACTAAGGTTATATGAAAGAAAAAGAAATCTCAAAACCACTAAGCCAAAGGGAAGTCAAGCTGGGAACTGATTGAGGCAAACCTGCCTCCCGTTTTATTCCTAAATAAGACAGCCACAAAGATAAAATTTGCTCACAAGGAAATTCCTTATGGACAAAGAACTCAAAGTCTTCCTTCTGCTCACATGAAACAAATGCATAAATGATTGCTTTCTCTGCTTCATGTCACTAAGCCAGATTAAGGTATAACTGACCATTCCTCTACCCTCCTCTCACATGTAAATTGTATATTCAGTGAAAGGCTAATCAGAAACTCAAAAAATGCAATCCTTTCTCTCTTACCTGCCTATGCTTGAAGTCCCCGCCCCTCTTCTAAGTTGTCCTGCCTTTCAAGACCAATGTACACCTTACACATACTGATGTCTCATGTCTCTCTAAAATGTGTAAAACCAAGCTGTGCCCCAACCACCTTGGGCATATGTGGTGAGGACCTCCTGAGGCTGTGTCATGGGCACATCCTTAACCCTGGGAAAATAAACTTTCTAAACTGACTTGAGAGCTGCCTCAGATATTTTGAGCTCACAGTTATTGTGAAATCATTTTAATTATAAATTAAGTGGAGATTTACTTAAAATCATGTATAGAAGTAGCCTGTGATGTAGTCCTAGATACATACATTATCATCTTATGTATCTTCCCTCCCCCTTCCAGGTTCTGATAAAACAGATGAAATCTGAAAGACCACGACGGTAGTATTTTGAAAATGACAGTATTTGAAATTAAAAAATTGTAAAACAAAGTGTTCTGTTCTATCACTGCCAAAGGATAAGTTACAAATTGGTTCTTGAAACGTAATATGTACTATGTGCTTGCTATTTAATAATTTACCAGTATTAGTCTTTTTTATTCAGACTAATTTCACCTTTTTTTAACCTATGACTCTTCAGTTATAATAGTATAAAAAAGTAGTTTTAGTTATAGTAGTTTTAGTTGTAGTACAAAAAAGCATTTTCTGTAAGCTTAATTTCTTTCCCCTTCCCACTTTCCCAGTCAGATGACTTTAGTGATTTGGAGTTGTGTGCTTTATAAGTGTATTCCTCAGAGGACTTAATATTACTAAGATTTTAGCAAACACTGAAATATGTTTAAACACTGTCAATATTAAAATAGCACCGTTTATTGAACTTCATATGTGACAACCACTGTGCTGAGCTATGTATGCTTCCCTCATTCTATGTAAAAATTTTGGGGAAGAAGCTGAGACTTTATTTCCCAAAGTCACCATTGTTGACAGAGCTGGGATTCAATGGTTGGTTTCTTCAAAAAGCTAAGTTTTTTTGCCTAACAAACAGCAGCTTAGCTCCTCAGTTTAGGGAATGAAAGCAGGAACGAAAATGGCCAGAGTTTTTGCTCCTCAGCTTGTGGAGGAGCTTGAGTACATGAACCTCAACTAAGCCCCTAACATCAAGGGCAGGAAAATGGAAAGGAGAATTTTTAGACCTTTAAAGCACGGAAATAACTGGTGAATCATGTAGCACAACAGGTACCTTTAGCTTTTTCACTGTGATGCTGTATGACTTTCTAAGGTAGTCAGCATAGTTTGTAGTAAATGATTCTTATTACTGGAAGTGTAAGTGGAATGTTACCCCCTAGTTATTTAAAAAACATTTATAAGGCTATTAAAATATCTGGAATTAAAATAAAGCAGCATAATTTACCCCATCCCCCACTTTTAACCATAAAACCCTATTACCAATTTATTTCATTAATTTATTTGCTATTTTAATATTTTAAGAAACTACATTTTAATCACATAGACAAGCAGATAAGGCTTCTTCTACCAGGTGGGCTTATGAAATGCAAAATAAGCAAAAGGAGCATTTTTTTGCTCCCCACAGAGGCAGAGACATCTTTTAACCTAACTCTCCTAATGCATGATGGTAACAAACCCAAAATAAATGCAGGTTCACATGTACTATAATTGTTGGGAGTCGAATGCATGTATTCTTCAGGTTCACTTCTGGAAATAAAATTTAGATAACTTATTTATTACACGCTTTATTTGAGTTAAAGATAGAAAACAATATACTTTTATGTAAATTGCTATGGCAATGTAGTTTACAGTAATTCCTTTTATATATACTTCGTATTATTCTTTTAGACATTTTATAAGGAATAAAGCTAATCGTATATTAAGTTTAACAATAATCAGAAAATATTCTCCAAAAGAATTTCCTGAAGTGGATTGCTAGGTATAAAGCTCATAATTGTCAAGATACTTATATTAGGGACATGAACCCAAGTCGTTAAATAAAAATAAGATATTTGTAAAAAAGTGCTATAGAAGAAGGTGCACAAAAAACATGCACTTACACATACTTTCCAAAAGGATGTAAACTGTACTTTTAGGCACTGTCATCTCTTCAAATTTCCTTTACCAACGATATATAGCACAATTTTTGATGTCTAGATGGTGCTGTAGGAAGATGACTAAGGCAACCACGTGCAGAAAAGCATGTGTGTGATGCACAGAAAATATAAAGATTGCATTCCAAAAGTGAAGGTCTGCAATGATAGTTTGTTATCTGAAAGGTTTGGAGTGTCTTGTCATTAAAAAATGAAATATATGCCACTGGAGTCGTATCACAAATGGTGCCTGATGTGTACACTCTACCTTTAAAATGACTTTTTAAACAGGCAGACATTTCTATGCTGTTTTATAGGTGGCTATGTGACTTCAGTACTTTATAATAAATAGCCAGTCAATCTTGAGAGCCAGCTACTTCTCTTAAACCCAAGTACAAGATACAAATATTCAAAATATGGAATGTTGAACATAGAGACTCGAATGAAAAAATGACAGTCTTCAAAATTCCCCATGTTTTGTCATATTGCATAGCTGAAAATTCATCTACTACTTAGTAAAAAGTGCTCTGTTCATTCAAGCAGAATTTTGCTCCAGTCTCCTTCAATTTCCATCTTTCATACTGAATAGTGGATCCACAAGTTTATTGTGCACATGCATTAGACCTTAAAGAAAAAAAGCACAGTTCTAGTTGTTTTTGTTAATTTCGAACTATCTCATTTACTTTAGACAACAAAGTATTTTTTATAAGACACAGTAAGCCTGTTTAGTTCCCATCTTGATATAGTCAAGTTTATTGAAAAAGTACAAATAGAAATGTTTCAGAATGTCTTAAGTTTTATCTACCTAGCAAATACCAATTTATAATTATGTAACAGTGCAGATCTAGAATGTGTACAGGTACTTTGGGAGTAACCAGAAGAGCATTTCTTGTCTTCAAAGAGATTCAGCATGACAAATTTGAACACTGACTTAGATAATATGTTTTAATTATATCTAAAAGTCTATGTTGATCTTGAGCCTCTGGCAGTTCCTCTACTAGACTCCAGCCAGGGGCTCAGAACTGCTGTCTCACTCTTAATACATTACCCTATCCATTCATCTGGCAAATTATTTTCCAATAGTTTGGCATGTGTATTTATGACAAAGGTTGATTACAAATTCTACACTGAGGGAGGGTTACTAAAACAATACAGAAAACAACCTGTATTAAATCATTTAATTCAGAATAGAAATTTAGATTTTTAAATCAGGTAGATTATAACTTTCATTTTGTAATTGGTACATATACTTGCAGACTGTTGTTAGCTATGGAAGCTGCTTGGGAAATAGCTGATCTTCCAGTTACTCCTGTTTTAATGCCTCAGTACTATATTTCTTTGGGGAGAAAAAAGTTCTAAAAAGACTGTCTTTGACCCAGTTAATGAACCAGAGATTTTATATTTTGGAGGGTAAAGAAATGAGTTAAATTTTCCCGGTATTGAGAACATGGGAGGGTGGGGAAAGGCACTTAATGCGGTTTTGCAGGAAATGGGATTACTGGATTGGAGAGAGAGGTTGCTTGTTAGTAAACAGATGTTCCTTGTCAGAAAGGCTGCAAAAAGGACTCTAAAATCCCAACTTTGAGAAAGACCCACTTTTAAGGGACAAGCAAAGAGTACTGGGAAGTGTTTGTGTAGCAGGAGAAATTCTAACCATAAGAATCGGACTCTAAAGGAGGGAAGGGGGAAGCATTCCATTCACTAGTGCTGCAACTGAAAGTAAGAGAATGCTTCTCAACAGCCTACTTGAAGGTCACCTGAAACTTCACGTCCAGTAGGAGAGGGGACAACAAAGATACGGGTAATATCAGCTGTATGATTTAGAAGATGCAACATTTTCCAGAGTATCACTTTGTAGAGGATCATTTTTCTACTTAAATAGTATTCATCTGTCATTTGCTAACAACTTTAAGGAAAGAATACACAGAGCTTTAAAATACATGCAACTTAAAATACCAGTAAAAATATTAAAAATTCAACTCCTTTATAAAATTTTTTTCCTTACTATACATTGGATATATCTTTTATACATCAAATAGGACTGCTTCCAAACTAGAAATAATTGTTTTGAAAATTCTACTAATTGCTTTTTAGATATTAAGTCAAATATTTACTGTGACTTTAGGTAAAAACTGACAACTTTCTACATATGAATTTTATATAAATAAATAATTGCTACTTAAGTCAAACAAATAATTCTGATAAAAATGCACCAGACTTCCTGAAACGTTACCAGAAGGGTAAATGTCACAGATTCTAACCCATGTCTATACAAAGTAACTTTTATGGTTTTGACTCAAAATGAACTCATTCTACCTTTGTCAAACTACTGAGGTGAAGCCTAAATACAAAGTAAGAGAAAATTTACTCATGATGATGATGTCATGAAAATATACTAAAAATCAAAGATAAAGCTGTTCTATTTAAAAAGCAAAAATGAAAAGCGAGAATGAATAAAACAAATCCCCAGGTAGTAAACTTGTTGTCTTGTGATTAACTTCTATCTTTCAAAAGGTACATACTGTTATATAGGTATATATTGAAATAAACTTGCATTTACTGACAATTTTTATTGTTTTGGTTCTAGTTAACCTAGATCTTATCTAGGCACTAAATAAAACCCTTTAAGATTCTGGTCGGCACTTTTTAGTGATGACAGAAGAAAGGGTAGTGATGTGAATGGAATTTGAAGAGTTATGGATGACAATTATAGGAATTTACATCCTCCAGTATTTTGATATACTAGTAACTCAATGGAGGTATGAAAAGTATACAAACTACATTTGAAATATGTTTATTTAAGAATATTCAATTTCTCTACCCTTTACTAAAATACTGTAAAATGAGGCCCATATGTAGCCTAGAATATCTAAATTCTGTCTTCATATTGAAGGAGGTATCCTAACAGAGGCTGATACCCTGAAACCTCTTCAGAAATACAGCTCCAAAGTGGAAAATACTGTGTCCTCTTGATGCAGTGCAGCTATCCTCTCATGAATGGTCTGTTTCAAAATTTTTCGGAAGAGCTTACAATTAGATAGATGAACTAAAAGAACTAAATACATATAAACATCTACCACCCTTCTATTTTAAATTATCTAACATATGTCTATATACCTTTTATGGAAGCAGTGATTATGATATGGGAAAAAGGCAGATGGAAATATGGTTTTGATGTAGATGGTATCATACCTAGAGTTTATTCTGGGAGGCAGTATAACAGAATAGACAAAAGCCTACATACTCCAGAGATCAGCCTGATTTTGATTTCTATTACCCAGCTCTGCCCAAATATGTGCTGTATGACTTTGGGTAAGTAGCTTAATGTCTCTGTTAAGCCTATTAATTTAAAAATGGGACTATGAATACCCATTTCATAACATTTTTGTGATAAGTAAATCAATAAGTAAAATGCATTTAGAATAGTGCCTGGTCATAGAGATATTGGCTATTATTAAATATCTTATTAAATATTCACCAATATATAAAAATCTGATAAAAACCAAATTGTGACAAAATTAGATTAATACAGGGATTTATCTGGGACTTAATGAGGACTAGAAAATGGCCATGTTAAATGAATCTCCTTAAAACTGGAATTAAAATTTGTGGATCGTGACGATTCCTTGTAGTCAAGGAATCTATTATTTGGGATGAAATCTGAAGGATTACATGGGAAAATAGAGTTAAAACTCCATCAAATGCTCTGTTTTATTCACAAATCAGAAGTTTTTCAGTTTTTCAATTTTTCAGTTTAATCTGATATATTTGTGGCTTGGTAAATTAGTAATTTAAATGGTAAAAATATAAATGACTAGAAATAATCTTTAAGTGTTAAACAATAAGGAAATGTTTAAATAAATTACCATTTATGTGCTTAACTGTCCATTAAAATGCTTCCAAATATTTACTAAAACAGGAAAATGCTCATGAAACCTAAGTACAAATACAAAACTACATACAAAGCATGATCAGCATTTTGTTTAAAAATAGACTATTTTCAATGCTTGCCAAATGTCAGTTATTTGTATAACACCTTTAAGATATTTGCCATATTCACACATATACATGAAATATGAGTTGGTTTTCTTAGCATTGAATTAAAAATTTCAGATTATATACTTTATTTCTGAATATGAGATGCTATAGATTGTAAGACACATCATTTTATATACCACTGAGAAAAAAATGCTACCCAGTAAACTATGATCTGACACCAGTTTTAAGACACAGTCCAACATCAGCAAGATCAATGTGTATTAGAGCCAAATATGGTAGCTTTTTTGGACCTTGTCTTAAGCAATAATATCCAAAAAATATAGCTTTGATTTATTCAATGTATTTTCCAATAGGCATTAAAATAAATACCTAGTTACTAGAGTAAAAAAGATTAAAAGGTATAATCATGTAGCAAAAGTAGCATACATACTACATACTTAGTCACTGACCTATCTATATGATCAACTATGTAACTTTTAATATCAGCTATGTAAATACAGGTGCTTTATGAAAATCACCTGTTTGTACAGTTTGCTTACATATGTGTAATATGTGGAGCTGACTCTTAAATCAGAGAATGGGTTCTACATTGGGTATAGGCAAAATGTCCCTTGAAATCTCTTAAAACCATTACATCAAGCATATGTGTTTTGTATTACACAGCCTGGTACAGTAAGGTTTCTGACTTACTGAACTAGACTACAGGAAAAAGCAAAAAGGAAAATCAACATGAAGTCTGGGCAATCAAACTCCTGCTTACTTGCAGAGTTTATTCCATACTATTTTAACATTTAGACATTATAACTTTAATATACGGGAATAAATTGGCTTAAAATTGTAAAGATTAAATTAGATAGTGGGAGATCTCTATTATCCACTGATTAGGTTCTGAATTTAGGTTAGAGGGGAGTGAGGAAGAGGGATTGAGGTGGGACTAGTAAACATGAAAAGAAATCCAGAATGGACAAAGATACATTTTCTTTTGGGTTATTTGGTCTTGTATATTCAATATGAAAGCAAATTATTAAACCTTGGATTTCAAGAAAAATTGTTTACTGAAAATAGAGACTGAAGAGATTCTCTTCATGAAAGAAAAAATAGGTACTACTTTGAAGATACTATTATCTGAGATGAGAACTTTCCATTCCTTGAAAGAACCAGCTGTGTGTTGCCACTTTTCAGTAGGTCACCGTGTGGGATTTAACTCCACAGTCACAGTAAGTTTTAATTGTCATCCACAACAGATTATCTCAGTGGACCTTTGAAATTCAGTGCTCACCTTTAAAGTATTTCACAGTTTTAACTCTTAATTCTAAAGTAGCATCTTCATCGCATACAAAAATAGTCCGGGGATGCTGCTGGAAAGCGGAAACAGTCCACATGTGATTGACTCCTTCTTCTATTGCTTTGTACAGGGCAAATGCCTTGTGTGCCCCTGTTATAAGGATCATTACCTGAAAAATTATGAACATCAATTGTTAAAACTTGTTCCAAATGAGTAAGAAGCTCTATTTTTTTTAAACGAGAACTTCAGCACCAATATTTTTTCTGAGAGTAAGAAAAATACATAGCTCCACATAATAGTTCAAGGTATTTATTTCTACTTTTTAAGGTTAACAAGCACAAAATGTTGCTTCTAGTTTAACAAAGCAACACAATATCTTGTTACGGGGTATTAATACAAACACTATGATACCTGTAATTTTTAACAGAGTAAATGATGATGTGTAAAAGAAACGTGGGACAATGAAGAAAAAGAAACAAAAGGACTGTCTTGCAAAAGCAGAGTTACAAATCTATAAATAATTTATACAATCTAGAATGATACACCAAGTTGCTGTAGTCTAGATAAGCAAAAGATATTATGTCAGAAAAGCAAAGACTCTAAAACAACAGGTAATTTGAAGAGTTATCAACAAAAGCCTGAAGAGCATTTCACTGAACATGTGCTATTCAAAGTTGACTCAGAATAAAAACTGGATTTAAAGAAGGATTAGGGATCTACTTAAACATAGGAACTGTCTTATAAGCACATAGGAACTGTCTTATAATCACATATGACTGATATTACCCTTATAAGCTACAGAAAATCCAAGCTCTTGGTCCCCAGTCCCTAAATGCCAATGAAATAATGCAATGACATGTTGCAAATGTGAATGTATATGTGTCAGAATCTTTTCTTTATCATGTTTAAGCTGGAAATTGATCCCATTTAACACCTCATCTACACACATATTTTTGCAATATAATCTTTAAACATTTTTTCCTCATTACAATTGTTTTAAAAAACAATGTTAAAATTGCTGTAGTTCTAAAATATTTATAACAAATTTTGTATTACATATTTTATAACTAGACCTAAAATGGGAGGAAATACTCTGCACTCTCCTTGAATTACATCAACTTCTCAAAACACCATCATGAGAGAAATACTATTCTTACTCATATTTTAAAGATAAGGAAACTGAGGCATATTCTGTAACTTGCCCAATGTTTTGGTAAGATACAAACAAGTAGTTTTTTTCTACAGTGCATATTCTTAGCGATTAACAATTACATTACATTGCCTCTTGTAAAAGTTCTAACAATTAGACAATATGAGCTAAGACTCTTTTCATTATTGATGCACACTCTATAAAAAGGTAATGGGACAGGTGGCAAGAAATCTCAACATCAAGTATATATACTGAGAAAAAAAAGGCAACCAAACTTTTATTGGTGAGAAAAGGTAAGTACATACCTGGCATTAACATTATGAAGGGAATGGAGAGAAAGGAGGCTGCTGGAAGCTTAGTATAGGATGAAGAATTCATTATTGGTGTTTATCTATGGCTAAGGCATAGATAAAACAAATTGGTCTTTAAATAGACTTGATCTGATATGTGATTAGTTATATCATACCTGTTCTACTCTCAAGGAGATTATTTCTCATATCATGGGAAAGGACAAACTATATGGAATAATTTGTTGTTTGTTCAAACTGCAGAATCCCTAAATTTAAAGAAGCAAGCTAGATGTGGATACCAGGTGATTCTTATGTACACTAATGTTTGAGAACCAGTGCTCAGGCAGATGTTGCACTGATACAGCTTTTTGCTACTTAAGTGTAGCAATAACACTATTTTAAAAGGTTATGAAAGCTCATTTTAAAGAATAATCAACATTTAATCATCTCATAGACTGATACAAATGATTTATGAAAATCTATAAGCTCATATTAAATCCTCCACATCCCTTCTTGGTTGGAATTTTTAAGTCGAATGTAATTTTTAATAAATGAGGAAATTAGCCTGGGCAACACAGTGAGACCTTGTCACTTCCAAAAAAAACAAAACAAAACAAAAAAAACTGAAAAACTGAAAAATCAGCCAGGTATGGTGGTGTGTGCCTGAAGTCCCAGCTACTTAGGAGGCTGGGGTGGGAAGATCTCTTGAGCCCAGGAGGTTGAGGCTGCAGTAAGCTGTAATCACACACTGCACTCCTGTCTGGGCAAAAAAAGACCCAAAGAAAAAACTCAATATTTGAGTAATTGTTTGTTCTAAAAATCAGCATAAAAACTGTATTAAAACTTACATCTTGTTAAATGTAATAAATCTATTACATAACTCAGTTTCACATTTTAGAAATAAGATTGCTCTAAAATCCTTTTTTCAACTTATTGACTATGAAATTTCAGTCCTTGAAAGGTCTTTTTTCATATACATATGATTTCTAGGTTTCTCATATATTTTGATGGGCAGTTCTATTAGTATGTTCAAGTTTAAATATAATTATATCAAGATAAGTTACTTTTTCATCATACCTTGTCTATATTTTTTTCCTCTGAACCTGTCCCATCTGGCTACCAGAAAGGAACAGAGTTCTGGGTTTCCATGTAATTTAACCACATATAACCATGAACTGACTACAATTTGTTCTGTATTCTCAAGGAAGAAAATGACAGTCCAATTTAAAAAAACTTAAAAATTACACAGAGTCTGCTGTTCAGAGCTCTTCCATGCTTAAATATACCAAATGTAAAACAGTTGCAGCCCTAGCTGAGTTCCTTTTCTGCTGGAAACCAACAGGGCTCTATCATCCTACATAACATACAGTCAAAAAGCATTTAAATCATCCTGTGAGCTCCAAAAAAGATGTAGTGTAACTAGCATTGCATCACTGTCCCAACGGTCCTGTCATGAGACACTTTCAATAAAAAACAAATCATGTGATCAGTAAGATTTTAGGACCTCAAACTGGAGCAGGAATAAGCAAGTGAAGTAGTACCTCAAAAGTGGTGGTGCTTAATTCTTAGTTTACAGCTCCAAAAGACTTAATTGATCCCTAAACATGTCAATGAGACTGACAAAAGTTGGTTACTGAAAACTAGAAAACAATTTATACTGCAAATAGAATGCAATCAAAATATCACTTATTCAGCATCATAACCCCTCCAAAATATTAATATATTAACATCAAAAGAAAAACAGCAAAGAACATTTAATGCTTACTTCTCTAGCATCCATCACTGTCCCCACACCAACAGTTAGAGCCATAGTTGGCACTTTTGTTAAATCTCCATCAAAATATTTGGCATTTGCCAAGATAGTATCCATTGCTAGAGTCTTTAATCTTGTCCTTGATACTAAACTGGATCCAGGCTCATTGAAAGCGATATGACCATCTGGACCAATTCCTTTCAAAAGAAATATACATACATATACACATGAAGTAAATAGGTTTCACAAAGTTCAATGTGCGTTAAAGAACAAAAAAAAATCACTTACCTTGTTTTATTTTATACTTGAATTCCTATTACTGCATTAAAATATTTGTTTCTTTATTGATTCAACAAACGTTTCCATGTTTTCTACATGTTTAGCAATGAGCTGGCATGATTCTAATAGTAAAATTAAGTATCACCTTATATTAATATAACATTTGATAATTTATAAAGCCCTTTCACATGCATCATCACAACAGATTATCAAATATTATTTAATAATCTTATGAGATGGTCAGATTAGCCACATCTATTTCCCTCATTTCCTCCACCTTTTTTAAACACAAAAGGAAATTTTGATGCTCAAGAAAAATAAGTGACTTGTTCAACGTCACAGCTGGGTAAATACTGAGACAGGACTCGGATCCGTCTTCTGATTCCTAACTTGGACATCTTTATAGTCACACTTTAATTTACTTGGTTGTAGTCCAGATAGGGCAATTAACTAGTAGACCTTTCTGTAGGAGAGTTTCCTCACTTATAAAAATGTGTGGATTGGACAAGATAATGTCTAGGGCAACAGTTTTTTTTTTTCAAACTTCTGACTGTAACCCTTGTAAGAAATAACATTTGATATTGCAATCTAGTATATATAGATATACACATATACAACACAAACATAAAATATAATTAAGATTTCCATGAAATCATACTTACCCTTACTAGGAACCATACAAGCTGTTTTCTATGACATTGCATTTCATTAACAAACGGAAAATGTTGCATGTGACTGGCTATATTGATTTTATGATATAATAATGGGTGACAACCAGTTTTAAAAACACTACTTTAAAGAGACCTAGTGCCAACTCTAATATTCTAGGATTACCTCTAAAATATAGACAGGAATATGACATTCTTATTTGAAGGAAATGGAAGGTAATGCTTTTCACAAACTTAAGAATCTTTCCATGACATAAATAAATCGAGTTTTATTTATAAGTACCCTAGTAGCTAGTCACATTTCTGGTAACCTCAGCCAAAAAATAAATCCACCAATTCCTTGAGTCGTTAAAATATCTTTTACATTTACATTCTGCATATTTACTTTAATGATATCTCTATTTTACTGACACTTAGCACACAAGTTTAACAAAATTTTCCCAAGCCACAACAAGATAAAATATGACAAAGAGTAACCCAATTTTGAAAAATGAAGAAATGAATACTCTATTGAAGCAAGTACAGAATGCCAAAGTACAACAATTTATGAATTTTAATATGGAGACATGAGGCCAGACCTACATATGGTTAATATGCATTGACTATTTCTACTATTAAGTATGTATCTGCTTATAAATATATATTAATTATAGACATTAAATTCTCTAGATTTGTAAAAGTGTTCTGTTTCTCCTCTTAGGTATGCATGTCCCTAACATTTATATTTCTCTATATGTGTGTAAAGAGGGAAGGATGGGATCAGGAAAATACAAGCTTCAGGAAAAAATATGAAGTCTGCTAAGATCTACTACTAGTGACCTCACTGATGATTTGGGCCTCATAGAAGTGTACAGCTCAGCTGAAATTATGAGCAAAGGTTAATAACAGAGATGGGTCAAGATATTTGCTTGTTGGCTATGAATAACTGAGGTTCCTGATATAAAATTATTTTTTTAAATGTGGCTAATTCTTATTCAGCCTTTAAGTCTAAATTAAGATATCAGCACCTCTATGAAACATCTCTAAAACTCATTGTCTGGAGTAAATGTCACTCCTGTGTTCCTACAGTTCTAAGGGTAGAATGTACATGTACTCTTCATGAAAGTAAGGGCTTTATCTTCATTACTATATTCTTAGCATTTAGAACAACAAGTGACACACAGGACGCACTTATTAAATAATGGCTGGATAAGTGAATGTATGGTTGCTATTCTTTGGTCAGCTCGGTATAGTTTATTCCACCTCCCACCTTGTTCTCTTCTGCCTTGCTCCCCTCACCAGAGGGGCTGGAACAATTTTAATTTCCTATATCCCTCTTAGGTAAAGTGACTGTGGTCTAGACATAAGCACTTGTCTCAGGCTGAGCCAATCAGAATCTCTGTCTGAATCTGAATCTTGACCAGGGATACAGTAAGGAAGACGACATGGTGAACTGAAGCACTGGATGACAGCACTGCAGGGAGAAGATTGATGAGTTTCTACTTCTGAGATCTGAGGTTCTCTGGTTGTTTTTCCAAAGATTTGGTTGTTTTAACTTTTCCTTCAGTTTGTGAGTTACCCTAGAATCATTCCAGTTAATTTACTTTTGATCCCATTAGTTATTTCCTTTTTCTACCAAAGCAAAGAATCCAAGCATGCAACCAAATCAGAAGGTTAACATTTTCCCCACTGTCTTCTTTTATTTTTACTTTTTAAAAACACTATTAGGCCAGGCACAGTGGCTCACACCTGTAATCCTAGCACTTTGGGAGGCCAAGGCAGGTGGATCACCAGAGGTCAGGAGTTCGAGACCAGCCTGGCCAACGTGGCAAAACCCCATCTCCACTAAAGATACAAGAATTAGCCGGGCATGGCGGCAAGTACCTGTAGTCCCAGCTACTCGGGAGGCTGAGGCAGGAGGATCGCTTGAACCTGGGAGATGGAGGTTGCAGTGAGCCAAGATCAAGCCACTGTACTCCAGCCCGGGCAACAGAGCGAGACTCTGTCTCAACAACAACAACAAAAAACTCAAGACACTACTGCCTTAAGATATTTTAAAAGTTTATATATTTAGATTTTATTGTAAAACTAGATTTTTAAAATTATTTATTTATTCATTTTGAGACGGAGTTTCACTCTTGTTGCCCAGGCTGGAGTGCAATGGCACGCTATCAGCTCATCACAACCTCCGCCTCCCAGGTTCAAGTGATTCTCCCGCCTCAGCCTCCCGAGTAGCTGGGATTACAGGCATGCGCCACCACGCCCAGCTAATTTTGTATTTTTTTTAGTAAAGACGGGGTTTCTCCATGTTGGTCAGGCTGGTGTCGAACTCCCAACCTCAGGTGATCTGCCCACCTCAGCCTCCCAAAGTGCTGGGATTATAGGTGTGAGCCACCGGATCCCAGCCCTAGATTTTATTTTTAAAAATCCGTGTTTGTGTATCTTATTGCTGGGGTTAAGTCAGGAATTGCATGATACACCTTTTACCCTTTCTCTCAACACGTTTTCCATCAGAGGAAGAATTAGAAATTTGAGTATGTATCTCCTCCTTTTTCTTTCCCTCTTCCCTCTAGGAAAGGGACCTCTGCTCTAATTCCCTGGAATGAGCAATAGCAGATTAACATTTCTGAGCTCTTCTCATTCTACTGTTTCCAATTCAAAGAGCAGGAGTGAAAAACCCCATTCTGGCTTCAAGCCCAAACTGCAATCTCTATTTCAACTTTACCTTTAATAAAGCTGATATTTTGATCCCATTTGGCACAGTTCTTAGAGTTTTTATTAACCAAACCCTGGAACAAAAGAAGGGTAGTTGTAAGACCCAGATGCCAATCCTCATCTAAAAATCCAATGATGATAAACCTAGATCAACAAATGAGATTCTTTCATGAATACATATCCAATAATAGGGCATCCCAAATAAGGAAAAGTTCAAAGAAAATGCAATAATCCTTCTCTCTCTGTGCACAGTTATGTCCTTTAGATGGTACATATAAAATGTCAGGCATTGGATCATCCATGACTACACTGAAG
The DNA here is from genome assembly GCF_028885655.2 of Pongo abelii. Classification (NCBI taxonomy): domain Eukaryota; kingdom Metazoa; phylum Chordata; class Mammalia; order Primates; family Hominidae; genus Pongo; species Pongo abelii. Next base: position 44,141,313 of record NC_071988.2, read on the forward strand.
ATGTTAATGTAAGAGGCACAGGAACTCTCTTAAAATATATTTGGGAGCGAGGAAGAGCAGGGAAACAACTACAGGAAGCTTAAGACAAATTGGTTAAAAAATCAAGTCAAATTCTTTTTAGTGGTGTCAGTGATAAACATAAATAATTATAACTTATGCAACATCTATTTCAAAAGGAGAACTGAGGTGGTTCATACTGAAGAAACATAACCCCCTCCCAAAAAAAATTAGCTAAAAAGAAGTACGAAATGATTTAAAGTTATAAGGAAAGAGGAAAGTTCTACCAGACATCTTGGATAAGAGTTACAGGCTTAAACATTATTTTATGCTATGAATGCTTTCTGGAAGGCAGGCAAAGGAATAAAATCAAGTGTTCTTATCAGTGTTATTCCCCATAGTAAAATCTATTTCCTATCTTTGAGTCTACAAGAGATTTGTCACATGCATACTTATGTATGGTCAATAAATTAACGGGGGAAAGAAAGTCTACAAATGAAGATACTTTCAAGCAGCCACTTTTAATAATGAACCTCAAACAACTAAGAGCCTTTTTTTGCATTATAGTAAATGAGTGAAAACATTTTTTGATATAAGCAGTTGAAGTATGTTGTACTCCAGTAATTCTACTAGATTTTGGTGTGGAGCTTAGAAAATCTAAAGATTAGATGGTCTATGCACCCCTCAGACACTCTCAAATATCTACTGTCTAGCCTGAATATTGGAAGGTATAAATGGTTAATTATCTCAAAATTGAGTCATACGTACAAAGCAGGAGTATGCAAATGTTCTCTAGGATTACTGAAGTAATATTAGTCAATTTTATTGAAAACAGATAACCTTCTAATTTGAAAAGCAATAGTCTAACTTGGTTTCTTGGTCCAATAAACAACCATTCTATCAAGAAAGTAAATGTTATTGACTCTGCTAGGTAGAAGTAAAAACTGTCTTAAAGAGAAAATTTCAGTCTCGCTGGATGTCCCTAGAGGGAATTCGGTAAAAATCCCAAGGAATTCAGTAATTCTAAGGGACAATTATTTCAGCATTTACAGTTGAGAGAGAAAGAGAAGACTGAAGTAGCACTTACGGAGTACCAACTATATACCAAGCACTGTGTAAGGCATTTTATACATGTTACAACATGATTAATTCTCATAAATTTTGGAATGTTTAATATTAATCCTCTTTTACAAATGATGTACTTATACTGAACTTCAATAAACTTTCCAAGGTCATACAGATACTAAGTGGCTAAAACAGGATACAATTTTACATCTGACTTTAAAACCAAACTTCCCCCAGCGATAATCAACTATCTCAACCATACTTGGCCACTTCAAGTATAAATTAACCTCAGGACAGCTCTATTGAAGATCAAATTCATGTAATTTTGATCAGTGTTCTATTAAGTTAATAATAAGTTATATACAGATAATTTACAGCATTAGTATTTTTAGTTGAATATTAAAGAATCTGGCAAAAAAATCTGATTTTAGTTTAGTTGATGTACTATTATAGCAATTAGCTAGCTGTCTGCGATAGTTTATACTGATAATAGAAAACCATGTTGTCATTACAAAGGAAAAAACTTCCTATTTTTAACTGTAGATTATGTATACACACACACATATATAAATTACAAGTGGAATTTGATAAATTAGACATTAATTTTGGAATTTATTATGACAATTATACAGCTTAACTCATATTAACTTAAGGCTGGTAAGTAAAAAGTTTTACATCATTCTTAACTGATTACTCAGTAAGATGAAACAATTAAAGTAATCTACTAAAATCCACCTGTTCCTCATGCAAACGTTTAAACTCTGTAATTTGATAAGTAGGCTGGCTAGAGTTTTAAAGAAATAGTAAAGAGAAGCTATCATTTAGGTAAAGAAACATATTACTCATTTTGAAAGATGTAGTAAACTGTCAACTTTAAAGAGGTAATTATCAGAGTTTAACGGGGATTGGGATCTACCTCTCAAGGCATAAGGTAAACGATTCCAGCTGTCAATTTGAAGATTAAGACAGGAATTTTAAGATTATTTTCTGAAGAAAATGAAAACAGGAATCAGTAGCAGAATAAATGGGTATTACGGACAGCCACAGGTGCTCTTTACATTACACAATGGGAAGATTTCTTTCTTAAATTTAAAAATCCCTAATTCAAACACTAACAGTTAATGACAAAAGGTTTTTACATACCTCCAACAAAAAGATCTATTCCTCCAGCTTCCTTTATTTTCTTTTCAAAAGCATCACATTCTGCTTGTAAATCTGCAGCATTCCCGTCAAGGATATGTGCATTATTAGGATCTATATCGATATGCTTAAAAAAGTTATTCCACATATAAGAATGGTAGCTTTCAGGATGATTTCTCGGAAGTCCTAAAGATGAAGTTAATAAAAATATAAGTATTCCTGAAATAAATCTAAAGTTTATTTTTCTTTTTAAATCATAAGTGCTATTTAATATATCTAACTTCTCTATACCATATTCAATTTAAAAGCATTTTTATGTGGAATATATGATTATATTCCCAGTATTAATCACCTTAAATGTATGCATTAATTGATAAAACATCTATGGAACACTATTGTCTCATTTTGTAGGTGAACAATTGAAACATAAGAATCTTTCCCAAAGGTCCCATAGTTCACAAAGGAGTTAGGATTCAAACACAGACAGTCTAGCTCATGTGCACTTAGTAACTATACTCTTCTCAAACACAAAATTTTAACCAATGAAACTGACTTACATGTTAAGCTCAAAATAAATTAATTAGCCATTCAAGTGAAATGATAGCCATGTTCCTCCTCTATTCATCCTGTATGTATGCAGATTATGTGGGATCACAACACTTCTTTGGCTATTATTTATGCTACCATTAAATACACATTTCTATATTTAAATTTTAACACAGAGTTTCTATGCATCATAGATTTCAGGTCGGCAAGTTAACAATAAATTATAAAAGCTCCAGGGCTACCAATATAGCTTTTTATTTGAAAAAATACTTAATTAATTACTTTTACATAAACATTACTTAGTTTATCCTGACAACACTGGTTTTAACTCTGCCTTAAGAAAAAAAGAGAATGAGAAATATGAGTAGACTGGCTTAAAGTTACATCACTGTTGAGTGGCAGAGCCCAGGATGAATGCAGAGCTTCTGATTTCTAGTCCTTCATGCCTTCCACTATTCTGTGCTACTATCACAAAAATACAGGTTTTTAAATAAACTCCCAATCTCATCTCAAAGCAGTACATTTTGGAAATATATTCATACATTAATATTATATTCAAAACATAAATTCAAATATACTAGTATTCTAAAACTACATTCATTTTATTCCAAATATAACATATCCAAATAATAGTCAATATATTTAAGTATAGCTTACCTACATATTCATCCATATTAAAGGTCTTCACATATTTAAAAGAAAGGTGTCCATTCTTATGATATTCTATTAGTTTTTTATAGCATCCTAAAGGTGTACTCCCTAAAAGACATAAAAATTCCATTTTCTAACATGACTTAATAATCTATTAAATAAACTTTTTATTAACTTTACCTGTTTTTCTTACTTAATAATATTCTGTAGTTCTGATTTATTAGGCAATTATTAACTTAAATACATAATCAACTAACAAGTACTTTGAAATTTTGGTAAACTAGAATTTGCTGAATAAAGCTGGAAATCTGTCAATAAAAATTAAAGTTTGGAAAATTATCCTTGAGTTGTTGGGTACTAGGATATACTATTACAAATTCTAAGATTAGAAGCTTCTAGAGTATATAACTGAATTTTTAAAAATCTCCCCTTCTGAAAAAAAAAACCTTGAGTTCTTGCACAAACGATACATAAATAGGTCAAGTGTTGACCATTTACTGAAATCAAAAGGGAAAACAGGGCTAAATTTAAATATTGCCCCTATTTTCAAAATAGAATCTCAAACTGGCAAACATTGAGTAGGAACTTTAGCCTTACAGCTTTCTAAATGGAGACCCTGTTTCTCATCTTTTGATAACTTCAGCATGCATCAGCTAAAATGTGTAAGGTGAGAAAAAGAAGTTATTTTTGCTTAAGATAGAACTTATAGGAAAGAGGATATTTCATCTGAGTTCTTGATTCTATTGTTTTATAAAATTATAGTTTGATATGTGAAAAGATGGTGCTTCATGATATGACAAAATAAAAATAAATATATTTAGCCACTCGAGGATGGCCTTCATCTTTGTTCTAAATTTGTTACTTTTTTTTCATTTTAACTTCAAACTGAAAGGCCAGATTGATTGCATTCTTATAACAAGTTATCTGGCCATCCCAATCCTAGTTGGAGTACTGATTCCTAGTTAACCCACCATCACAAAACAGAACAGTGCAACACAAAAGGCTGCACAAAAAATTCCAACCCAAGTATTATATAGAAATCTGATAAAACTAAACAGTCTCTGACAAAAACAAATACAAAGGAAATTCAAGAATAGTAAAGACTGCCTCTTGTTTGAGATGACAGAATAGACAAGGCTATAAATAAATACCACACAGCAGAAGAAAAAAAGATTTTCTAAAAGCTAAGCACATATGTTGTTTTAAACTACAATTATTAATTTAAAAATTATATAGTTAAATTTTACGTTTCTCAACAACTATAGCCCACTAACATGAAACCTGTCTAAAAGATGGATAAATACGCTTTCCCTCTTCCTTTCCGGAAGGATAAGTGAATCTCTTCTCTCTTTTAGTGTCAAGAGACGAGTTACAGGATTCTCTCAATTTAAGGATATATGAATAAAAAGGTGAGCTGTCACAACAGAGGTGACAAATTCATTTTCTATTTTGTAATCAATGTGGCCAAAAAAAAAGACTGAAGAAAAAAAAGAACTGGTTAAAGAAACTTAATTTTTATATTTGCTTTGCAATAGTCATTACTAACACAATTTAGCAAGTACCTACTATGATTTATATAAAACAAATATTAAGACATTTTCTTTAAGAACTCACAATATAGGGATAAGCAAGTACAAAATAACCATAACACATGAAAAACATTATAAATAATCTAAAAGAAGTCTGAGTATTGCAGAACATCAAATAAAAAAGACTACAATCTTGTGAGTTGGAAGAACAATAAAAGAAAATGGCATTTAAATTCAGTCTTGATTAAGGGATACACTTTCAACAAAGAGGAAACTAACTCAGAGCAGAGAAAAGATGGAGCGGGAGGTTCAACGATGACATCTGTCTACCATGTGACTAGATGCTGTGCTAATGTTTTTATATATTACCTCACATAAAGCTTACAACCTTGAGAAACTGGCATTATCTTTCCCATTTTGAAGACAGAATAACTGGGTCAAAATATTAAAGAATTTGCCAAATGTCATATGGCTGTGAAACCAGGGATTCCAATCTAGGTCTGGTGCCAGAGTTCATATAGATTCCATTAAATAACATGCTAGGAATATGAGTGAAAGCAAAGCAAAGCAGCCAGCAAGTTCAAGCCTATTCTTGAACTGCAAGCAGTCAAATCTGCCTAGCCCAGTTCTGTGTAAGGAAATGGTGGGAATAAGTTTTGGGAAGCAGATGAGGTTCACAGCATGCAGGCCTTTAAATGTCAAGCTCATTATATTTACGTGAGTAAATATAAAATTGAACAGATATTGCCCAGAAATTGCGCTTGATAGGGAGATAATTACAATGCAGCCTGGTACTAACAATTACCGACATGTATGTTCAAGTCTCAGAAGCAGTGGGGGAAGAGGACATAATTAACTTTGTCAATGGTCAATGAAGGAGAGTAATGGAAAATTTCAACAAGGTTTTCCAGAGATACTCCCTTGGCAGGTATATTACTAGCAGTTATACTACCCCAAATAAAGCAAAAGTTGTAGATCTAAATACACAAAAAGATGTTTAGCACTGCTGACATTTAAGACTAAGTCTTTCTGTCTCCACTCAAATTACTGTTTTTTCTGCATCATAATTAACACAACATCATTAACAGAGGTAGGCTGAGTGTAATGACGGGTAACAGTATAGAAACTATACAGAAACCACGTTTAACCCCAAGGGCTCACATATCAGAACTGAGGGTGCTGGGGGTGTAGTACTGGTGTGTCCAGTGAAAAAAAACCCCTTTTGCCATTCTTACCAAGATCTACTGCCCTGGACCAAAAGAGAAAAAGCAAAACAAAACAATCAACCTGAAGAGTACCATTCACGGAAATTATTCAAGTGGGAAAAAATTACAATTGTAGTTTTTATGTAATTAGCATGTATGAGGGGAGGAGCTGAAGAAAACAGTCTGTTTAAATAAAACACACAGGAACTATAAATTTATAGACTATTTACAGTATACAAGGGACTTATACATACACTATCTTAGCTGAATCTCAAAACAGCATCTTATTATCCTTATCTTTTTTATAGGTAAGGAAACCAAGGCTCAGGGGTATAGAACAAATGCCTTGTAGTCAATAAGGAGCAACTTTAGTTCCAGGTCTAATACTCTGTGAAAATCATGGGTCAAATAAAGTGCCATAAGATCAAATGACACCACCTGGTCGTTTTTTAAGAGAATGCTTAATGGAAAACTGAATTCAATAAAATATGTAATTACTGTGATGAATATATATTTTCCACTTGTAATACATCTATAATAGAAGAAACAAATAGTAAAAGGCTAATAAACATTACATAATATATAATTTATAACTTCTATATTAATAAGGATTTATAAGGCAGGTGAAGTTAAATTAAGAGGCAACAGTATATATCTTAGGTACCTCTTAATGATTAATAAGAAAGCCAATCAACTAAAAACTGGCATGAATGGTAAAAAGCAACACTCCAGAAAACAAAGGACTACTAGAAAAATGTACAAAAAATATGAACAACACTTAAGTTACAATATTTCCTATTGCATTTTGGAGTGACAGGTGAGACTAAATTTTGGCACAAGAACTAGTAACACATTGTAGATAGTAGATTTTATATATATGTATTTTTCTGGCCTTTTATACTATGATGTTCAATTAGTGACATGTCAATAAATGAATGGGGAAAGTATCTTAACAGAAACGCTTCAATTCCATCAGAATTAAATTTAGATAATATCAGAATATAAAATGGAAAAAGTAGTTAATTACCTGTTGGTAAACCCAGTGTAAAATATCTGTCCTGTCCAGGTTTGAACTGAATGATGCGATTACAGATGTATTTGGCTGCCCATTCACTAGCCAAGTCGTAGTTATCAAGAATTACAAGCCTCATTACGGTGACGCACAGCTTCCAGAACAAGAAGTTCAAACCTGAGAAAAGTCCATTGTAGAACACTTTACATAATAAACAGATAATTTAAATTCAGTAATTTTTTAAAAGATGTAAATAATAAATAGAGCACTGAAACAGAAGAATATACTGATGATTTTAAAAAGTACATTACTGAAGAAGGACATGCACATATACAATCTGAATTTTAAAAATAGTAATAGCTGTTCTCTTTTGAGCAGACACTGAGTTTAAGGCAGTGGGCTAGGTCATTTAGTATAGTTAGCCTTCTGTGGATTCCATATTCGAGGATTCAACCAACCAAGAAGTGAAAATATTCAGGGGAAAAAGATGTTTGCATCTGTATTAAACAGGTACAGACTATTTTTCTTTGTCATTATTCCCTAAACAATACAGTATAACAACTATTTACACAGTATTTACATTGTATTAGGTATTATAAGTAATCTAGAGATAAAGTATATGTGAGTATGTGTGCAGGTGATATGCAAGTACCATGTCATATAATATGAGGGACTTAAGCATCTGCGGATTTTGGTGTCTGAAGGGGGATCCTAGAATCAATCCCCAACAGATACCAACAGATACCAGGGACAAGTGTACATATTTTAATCCTTACAACCATCTTGTGAAGTAAAAAAAATGCCGAGTTATAGATGAGGAAATGGACTCACATAATTTGACTAAGGTCACACAGGTAGTAAGCAACAAGGTCAGAATTCAAATTATAACAATGGGATCACACTAGACATGTTATTTTTAATAAGAGAATTCAACAGAAGAAAAAGAAAACAAAGTGAACTAAATAAACTGCTGATCTCTGGAGGAGAAATTTCTTGACAAAAAGCAATTTTAGTTCCTCAAAAATTATTCTAAAATTAAGACAAATTATTATACGTATATTAAGAGATCAGTCACTTAAAAGCTACATAATTCCATTTTACACAACGTAGGTTGACTTATACCATGAAAGATGTGGAAATTAGCATTCTTACAGTAACTCACAGCTTCTGATATCTGTAAGACATATTGTTTTCCTTTTTTTAAAAAAAATGGTATAAATTTAAGGGGTACAAATGCAATTTTGTTACATGGATATATTATTTAGTGACTAGGTCTGGGGTTTTGGTGTATCTATCACCTGAATAATGTACTATGATCACTATGATCCCAGCAATTTCTCATCATCTACCCACTCCTACTCCCCAACCCTTCTGAGACTCTCAGTCTACTTTCCATCACCACGTGTACACATTATTTAACTCCCACTTATAAGTGAGAACATGTGGTATTTTTCTTTCTATTTGGGAGTTGTTTCACTTAAGATGATGGCCTTCAGTTACTGCAAAGGACATGATTTCATTTTCAATGGCTGAATTTCGCGGTGTATATATACCACATTTTCTTTATCCAATCATTCATGGATGGACACTCAGGTTGATTTCTTATCTTTGCTACTGTTGTTATCGGAAGGAAGGTCATGAGTGTGAGGTGTCCAGTTCCTTGGCATTTTGAACAAAGAATTGCACAAAAGGAACGAAACACAGGAATGAAGCAGCGAAAGCAGGGATACTGAAGCAAGAAAGCACTCCATGGGGTGGGAGTGGGCCCAAGCAAGCGGCTCAAGGGTCCGGTTACAAAGTTTTCTGGGTTTTAAGTACTCCTTTGGAGGTCCCTTATTGGTTACCCCTTATCTGCATGAAGGATTTGGTCCGTGGCTAATTAAAGGCTGAGGTGAATTGGCTCCCTATGCAGATGAAGGGATGGCCCATGCTTAGTCCACGGACAATCCAAGGCACTTTCCCCTCCCATCGGAGAGGTGGTGGAAGGCAGTCGATTGTAAAGAGAGTAGCCTTTGGTCCTTTGCTACTTGGGCATGGGGAGATGGGTTTTTTCCTTTTGGTTTAGCTTTAGGAAGTTTGCGTAAATTGGTTAACTGGCTTTAGGTTGCCTGCCCCCAGACGCAGGTGTTTTCTCTTTTAGGAAGTCAGCACAAATTGGCCTTAGATTTACTGCCCCCAGACCTTGGTGTTTTCCTTTGATTCAGCTGTAGGAAGTCAGCACGAATTGGCCTTAAGTTCCCTGCCTCCAGACCCTATTCTACTGCCTCACTGTGAATAGTGCTGAGATAAAAATGAGTGCAGGTATCTTTTTGATATAATGAATTATTTTCCTTTGGGTAGATATCCAGTAGTGAGATTGCCTGATCAAATGGTAGTTCTACTTTTAGTTCTTTGAGAAATCTTCATACTTTTTTCTATAGAAGTTGAACTGACATTACCACCAATAGTTTATAAACGTCCCCTTATAACATTTACTCAACATTTTGTAACAATTCCCATAATTCTTAGATTTTTAATTCTTAGTTTTATATTTAAATGGATCAGTCACCACTACCAAGCTTTTTATAACATGGTTTCAGCATTCCTGAGTTTTGTACCCACACACTTTACATAGAGTAATAAGTCAAATTTTCTAAATTAATGAGATTAAAAGGTCTTATTAAAATAAATGTATGGAATCTAAATGTCTTTAAGAAGGTAACAGTTTCGAAATCTGACACAACAACAAAAAATTATGGTCACCATGATCTAGAATTCTGGCCCGATAACAATTATTTATTTACAGAAAATAAATTACATAGTAAGTCATAAATTCAGTCCAACAAATGGACTCAGCCTCCACTTAAATATAATCCATAATCTAATGTCAAAAACAATTTTAGAGTTAAACCAAAGAATCAGAAACAATTATTGGCTGTAATGACCATCAAAAGATATATTTACTTCTAACAAGAATATATGGCCAACTGATTGTTAATAAAACGGAAAAAAAATAAGGTAAGGAGGACGAGAAGCATTAGAGCTTTCCAATGTCTTCTGCATCCTGGGCATGTTATTTTTCTCAGCTCAACACACGTTTGAAGACCTATTATATACTAAGCACTATGCTAGGTTCTGTAGACACAAAAATGATTAAGAACTCTATTGTCAAAGGGCTTAGAATCACTTGTCTCTGAGGTTGAAAGCATTATTCTCACTCTTCAGATACAGAAAACTGCAACTACGAGAAGTTTATTGCTGACGTTAAAAAGTGGCCCGGGGAGCTGGCTTTAAAACTAAGTGTAACTGACTCAAAGAGACATTAGCCAAAGATGTCTTACCGGCTGAGAATCACTTAGGATTCTAGCAAAAATATAGATTCTCAGGTCCCTCTCCCTAGACACAGTGTTTCAAAAGATCTGAAATGAAGTCCAAGGAATCTCTGCTTTTGCAGATTATCACAGGGGATATTCATAATCAGGTGAAATTTGTTAAGAACACCACACACCTCACTGAAACGAAGTTTAAGCAAGTCTTTCAGACCAAGGTACAGGCAACTTTTCTCTTAAACTCTCTGGAGGGCGCAGTCACCTCCAAAAGTCCCAAATGAATCCCTTCACCCAGAGGAAAGAAGAACTTCTTCACCACATTTATTTTTTTAAGATTTGACTTTTCCAGTTTTTGCCAATCCTCAGAGATCCAAACTACTGTGGCCTTATGCAATTCTCTGGCATCACGACAAGACAGCATCAAAAAACAACAGAGCACCACCCTTTCCCTCGTCTTCCTTCAGGTGCTGATTCATTTTGGATGTGCATCGCTAGGAAAAAGGGCTGCTGAATATAAATCGCAAAACTTCAATGCTGGATGACAACTTCTACACCCGTGAAGTTACACAGCTAGTTAATGGCGGGGCCAGGACCAGAATCTACACTTGCAGAACCTGTGCTCCGAGCTTTTCCCTACTCAACCTAACCTGACCTGAAAGCGTAAGGGTGGCCTGGCCGCGCGCGTGGGACCGACCCGAGGAGGGACGAGAGACAGCAGAGAAGGCTGTGGTTCCTGCCTGGGAGGCGGGGGCTGCAGATTCCCCTCAGCTGGGCGTTTGCCTGGCCCTCACTCAGCAAAGGACAGCGAATGCAAATGAGGATGACTGTTAGGAATTTTTAACGAGTGTAGAGAGGTGTCAGGAGGAAGCCGCGAGAGAGGAGAGGACAGGGACGCCTTCTCCCGTAGGCACAAATCCGGAGAGGACAACCAGGTTCGCGAGGGGCAGGACGGGAGACCCCACGCGCCCCCAGCCTCGAGGTTCCTGAGACCCCATTCCGCCCCGGCCCGGCGTCCCCGTCTCAGCACAAAGACAGCACAGGGCGAAGTCGCCGTCGGGTCCCCCGGCCCGAGTCCCCTTCTTGGCGCCCCACCCCCCCCACCGCCGCACCCCCCGCTAAACTTACCGGCAGACCCAATGGTTCTTCCGACGCTGGAACAGCGGGAACAAGCAACACCCAACCACCCGCGAGCGACCCCAGCTGACCAGTGGAGCGCGAATCCCACGGACCCGGATGCAGATAAAGGCGCAGGAAGGAACCGCGGCGCGGCTGGCGGGAGCTGCGCATGCGCACCGCCTTTAGGACTCCTGAGGTGAGACGCGAGGAGGTCGGTCCGAGTGCGGTGCGGCGGGGCGCTCTTCCTGCTTGGAAGATCGCAGTTTCTGGGGCATCACTTTACGCTACTTTCCTCTCCCCCCCATCTTTCAGAGAGGGATTTGCAGTAGATTCTTTAGGCTTATGAGATATCGTATGTAGGACCGTAGTGCTCACACATATTTTGTTGCTTATGTTGCTGTTTGACAACATGAATATGTTTGCCATTTATGAATACATTTCTCTCTCTCCTCCAAGCTATTGAATGCATATTTGCAAACGCAATGACAGATAAGCGTCTTGTGTCAAAAAATTCATCAAAGTCAAGTTTGCAAAAGGGCAAACAGTACCATGGGAAATCGGGAGCGTCTCAGTAAGAGAAAACAGACTATATAGTAGGGTACTGGCTTTTGCTGAATGAGTCTAAGAGAGGGATAGGGGAAGCTGGAATCAGCTTTGAGCTGGGTATCACAGATGTCTATACAGGAGTGGGAAGGAATTGGGCTGTGGAAATTATTGTAAAGAAAGCAGCAATCATTCAAAAGGAGAAAAGTGTGTTGTGTCTTCACCATGTTCCATCAGGAACACTGTTCCATTAATAACACTGTTTAGGGTTCTGTTAGGAACAATACAATCTTGACTCCTAGCCAACTTAAGGTTCTGTTTTCGTGGAAACTACAAGTTAAAAAAATGTAAAACGCTGTGTCCTCAAACTCGTTATATGAAGTTTTTCACCTGGGTTGTAAATCCAGCCTGCTTCTTTGGATGAAATGACTCCTCTTGCATCCTTTAGTGAAGAGTAGGATGTTACCTTCTCGTTGATTTAGCTTCAAACAGCAACATTGCTTACATACTGATAATAGACAGATTTGTTAGTACTATAGCCTTGAGTAAGTTTGCAAAAGTGATTTTTGGCCTGGTTCGGTGACTCACACCTGTAATCCCAGCACTTTCGGAGGCCATGGCGCGTGGATGGCTTGAGCCCAGGAGTTGGAGACCAGCCTGGGCAACATAGCGAGACCCTGTCTCTCCAAAAAAGATTGAGGTAAAATGATGAAGTAGTTTGTAGGCTATGCATAGAATTTAGGCTTTGTATTGTAGGCAATAGGGAGTCACTTAAGCTTTATGAATTGAATATAAGAGACTAGAACACACGTGTTTTAGAAAGAATGCTGTAGAAAGGTGGAGATTAAATTACAGTCTTGAATTACAGATATGTACCACATAAGGAAGTTTAAGTAAAGAATGGACTGGATATTTGGCAATGGTCCCATAAGATTATAACAGAACTGAAAAATTCCTATCACCTAGCGACATTGTAGTAAACGTAAAGTTGTAGAGCAACACCACTCGTGTTTGTGGCTACATAGGTGTAAACCTACTGTGATTCCAGTCTTATAAAAGTCTAGCACATACAATTATGTACAGGATATAATACTTGATAATAAATGACTATGTTACTAGTATATGTATTTGCTATATTATACTCTTTATCATTATTTTAGAGTGTATTCATTCTATTTCTATTTTTATTTTTATTTATTTATTTGTTTATTTTTTTGAGACAGAGTCTCACACTGTCACCCAGGCTGGAGTGCAATGGCACAATCTCGGCTCACTGCAACCTCTGCCTCCTGAGTTCAAGCAATTCTCCTGCCTCAGCCTCCTGAGTCGCTGGGATTACAGGCAGCTGCCACCACGCCCGTCTAATTTTTTTTATTTTTAGTAGAGACGGGGGTTTCACTTGATAGCCACGCTGGTCTCGAACTCCTGGCCTCGTGATCTGCCTGCCTCGGCCTCCCAAAGTGCTGGGATTATAGGCATGAGCCACCGTGCTTGGCCCTATTTATATTTTTAAAAGTTAACTGTAAAACAGCCTCAGGGAGGTCTTTCAGGAGGTATTCCAGAAGAAGGCATTGTTGTTATAGATGAGAGCTCCATGTACATTATTGCCCTGATGAACTTCCAGTGGGATAAGATGTGAAAGTGAAAGACAGGGAGATTGATAATCCTGACCTTGTGTAGGCCTAGGCTAATGTGTGTGTTTGTGTGTTCATTTTAACAAAAAAATTTGAACAGGAAAAAAAATTAAAAATAGATTTTAAAATAAAAAAACTTACAGAATAAGGATATAAAGAAACGAAATATTTTTGGACAGCTCTCCAATGTGTGTTTTAACCTTAATGTTATTACTAGAGTCAAAAAGTTTGTTTTTCTGAGATGGAGTCTCACTCTGCTGTCCAGGCTGGAGTGCAGTGTCACAATCTTTGCTCACTGCAAACTTTACCTCCCAGATTCAAGCAATTCTCCTGCCTCGGCCTCCCGAGTAGCTGGGACTACAGGCGCATGCCACCACACCTGGCTAATTTTTTGTATTTTTAGTAGAGACGGGGTTTCACCGTGTTAGCCAGGATGGTCTCGATCTCTTGACCCCGTGGTCCCCCCTCCTCAGCCTCCTATAGTGCTGGGATTACAGGCGTGAGCCACCACTCCTGGCCAAAAAGTTTTTTAAAAATTTAAATATAAAGTAAGAAAGCTACAGGAAACTAAGGTAAATTTACTATTGAAGACAAAAACATTGTTTTATAAATTTAGTGTAGCCTAACTCTACATTGTTTATAAAATCTACAGTAGTATACAGTAATGTCCTAGGTCTTCACATTCACTCACCACTCATTCACTGACTTACCGAGAGCACCCTCCAGTCCTGCAAGCTCCTTTCATGGTAAATGTCCTATACAAGTGTACTGTTAATATTTTTTAATTTTTATACTTTTTTTTACTATACCTTTTCTTTGTTTAGATATGCAAATATACACCTTGCATATCTTTGTTTAGATATCATTTTCTTTGTTTAGATATGCAAACATATTGCTTACCATATTCAGTAATATGCTGTACAGGTTTGTAGTCTAGGAGCAATAGGCTATACCATATATGTGTAGTTTGTGTATATATACTAGGTTTGTGTTCATGTACTATATAATATTCACACTATAATGAAGTCACCTGAAGATGCATTTCTCAGAATGTATCCCCATCATTAAGTGATGCATGACTGTATGTTAGGAAGACTCTAACACAGAACGACTCTGAGTGTACCTTGTATTTTTCCTACCCAGCCTTGGTATCAGGCATTTCACTAATAGCTGATGGTTGTTTTATTAATTAACAATGGATGTTGAATTTTGTCAAACACTTTCTATGTATCTATTGAAATGGTTGTATGGTTTTCCACTCTAATATGTTGGTGAACTAAATGTTGAGTGCACTTTTATTGCTGGGGAAAATTCGATTTGGTCATTGTTTTTCTTGGTCAGGGTCTTTCTTATACATTTATTGTTGGGTTCAATTTTCTAAAATTTTGTTTAAAAATTTTACACCTATGTGTATGAGGGATGTCAGTCCATAGTTTTTTTGTTTATTAGTTTTTTTTGTGTGTGTGTGAAGTCTTTGTCTAGTTTTAGTATCATAGTAATAACAAACTTATAAATTAAGTGGGAAAATTTCCCTCTTCAATGTTTTGGAATAATTTGTGTTGAATTGTAGTAACATAATTTATTCTTTAAATACTTGATAGAATTCACTAGAGAAGCTGTATGTACATAGAGTTTTCTTTTTTGAAAAAATTTAACTATAAATCCAATCTCCTGAATAAATACAGGATTATTCAGGTTATCTATCACATAATTTTCATCGAGATGTAATTCACATACTATAAACTCAGGCTTTTAAAGTATACAATTCAGTGACTTTCAGTATATTCACAATGATGTGTAACCATCACCACTATCTAATTCTATTTCTGTCCCCTACCCCACATCAAAAGAGACCTCATCATCTGTTAGCAGTCACTTCCAATTCTCCCTCCCCTACCTCATTTCCTGGAAACCACTGGAATACTTCCTTTCTCTATGGATTTGCCTATTCTAGATATTTCATATAAATGGAATCAATATGTGGCCTTTTGTGTCTTGTTTCTTTCACTTTGCACTATATTTTCAAGCTCCATCCATGTTGTACTTCATTACATTTTATTGCAGAGTAATATTCCATTGTGTTGATATACCACATTTTGTTTATCTACTTGCTAGTTAATAGACATTTGGATTGTTTCCTGCTGCTATGAGCATTTAAACAAAAGTTTTTGTGTGAACATTTATTTTCAATTCTGTTAGATATATACCTGGAAGTGGAATTCCTCGGCCATATGGTAACTGCATGATTAACTTTTTGAAGAGCTGCCAAACTGTTTTCACAGCAACTGTACCATTTCATATTCCACCAAAAATGCATGGGGGTTAAAAATTTCTCACGCCCTTGCCAACACTTGTTATTTTCCATCTTTTTTATTATAGTGATTCTAGTGCGTATGAAATGATTTGAATATGGGTTTCTCTAAAGACTTACGGTGTTGAGCATCTTTTCATGTGATAATTGCACTTTTGATATCTTATTTGAAGAACTGTCTATTCAAATCATTTCTTGATTTTTAAATTGGGCTATTTGGTTTTTTATTGTTGAATTATAAGAGGTTTTCATATATTCTCAATAGTAGAGCCTTATCAGATATATGATTTGGAAATATTTCCCCATTTTATGATTTATCTTCTCAGTTTCTTGATACTGTCCTTGGAAGGAAAAACATTTTTTTAATTTGATGAAGTCCAGTTTATCTACTTTTTCTTCAGATGTCATAATTTTGATGTGCTAGCTATGTAACTAGAAAAATATGTTGTATTTTTGTGTCTTTTGTGTTTTGTGTCTTTTTTCCTTTTATTTTTCCAGTTATTCATTTTTATCATATTTTACAAAAGCACTGGTTTGTGACAAATTGAAAATTAAAAAAAAATGTATCCTTCGCCACAGATAGCTTGATAAGCATTGTTTTTGAGAACTATCCTGTTTACACTGGGTAACATTTAGGGTATGTTTGTGGCCCTACACAGTGGCCAAAACAGGGTGCCAAGGGAATGGGGGTGGAAAGGATCAGTCAGGGCACAGGTCATGAGCAGCTGTTGTGGGAGCTGTTCCCTTAACCAGGGAGGAAGCGGAAGGGGTGACTTCAAATCTTAAAATTCTCAAGGTCAAGAAGAGTCACACCTATGATCTGTTATAAAAGTTTTATAGTTTTATCTTTTACATTTAAGTCTTTGAGTTAATTTTTATATATCGTATGTGGTAGAGGTCCAACTTCATTCATTTACAGGTAGACATTCAATTGTTAAAGCATCATAGATAATAAAGACTGTTCTTTCCCTGCTTGAATGGTCTTGGCAAACTTAATGAAAATCAGTTGACCACAGAAACATGGGCTCTCCGTTCTATTCCATTGAGCTACATGTCTATCTTTATGCCAGAACCACACTATTTTAATTAAGATCAATTTGTAATGAAGCTCAAAATCAGAAAATGTGAGTCATCCATGTCTTTCTTTTAGGCCGTTTTGGCTATCCTGGATACCTTGCATTTCCATGTGAATTTTAGGATCAGCTTGACCATTTCTGGAAAAAAAAAAGGCCATTGGAATTTTATAGTAATTATGCTGAATATATTGATCAATTGGTGAGTATTACCGTCTGAACTATATTAAGTCAATCAGTCCATGAACACAGGATGTCTTTCCACTTATTTAGCTCTTAATTTCTTTCAGCAATGTTTTGCAGTTTTCAGCATATAAGTCTTGAACCTTTTTGGTTAAATTTATTCCTAAGTATCTTTTTGATGCTATTGTAAAGGGAATTGTTTTCTTCATTTCATATTTGCATTGTTCTTTGCTAATGTACAAGAACACAACAGATTTTGCAAAACCACAATGAGGTACCATCTCACACCAGTCAGAATGGCTATTATTAAAAGTTTAAAAAATAACAGATGCTGGTAAGGCTCTGGAGAAAAGAGAACATTGATACACTGTTGGTGGAAATTTAAATTAGTTCAGCCAGTATGGAAAGCAGTTTGAAGATTTCTCAAAGAACTTAAAACAGAACTACTGTTCAACCCAGCATTCCCATTACTTGCATATATACTGAAAGGAAATTAAATTTTTCTACCAAAAAAGACACATGCAGTTGTATTTTCACCACAGCACTATTCACAATGGCAAAGACATGGAATCAACCTAGGTGCTCATCAATGGTGTATTGGATAAATAAAATGTAGTACATACACACCATGGAATACTAGGCATCCATAATAAAGAATGAAATCACATTCTTTGTGGCAACGTAGATGCAGCTGGAGGCCATTATCCTAAGCAAATTAATGCAGGAACAGAAAACCAAATACCATATGTTCTCATTTATCAGTGGGAGCTAAACATCTGAGTGCACATGGACAGAAAGATGGGAAAAATAGACACTAGGTTCTATTAGTCAGGAGAGGGAGGGGTGAAAAACTACCTATTGGGTTCTATGCTTACTGGGTGATGGGGTCACTCATACCCCAAACTTCAGTGTCACTCAATATACCCAAATAACAAACCTGCACATGTACCCCTTAATCTAATAAAAAAGTTGAAATTATTTTAAAAACAACAAAATGCCAAACGAAAAGCAAAGCAAAACAAAATGAAAATACTCATATGTCAAAGATCATGGTGCCCAAAACAATCCATAAAGCCAGTACTTCTAGACTTGCAAATAATTCCTTGCTCAATTAAACTGTGTTTAAAAAATAAAAATAAAGCCAGGACTGGGTTAATAAGCAAAACAAACAAAGACAAAAAACAACTGAGTTTTAAATTCAGTCTTGTATTCTGCAACTTTGCTGAACTAGCTTATTAGCTATAAGAGTTGTGTGTGTGTGTGTGTGTGTGTGTAAGGATTTTCTATATGTAAGATTATATATAGTTACAGTTTTACTTCGTTTCCAATTTGAGTGACATTTATTCCTTTTTCATGCTATTTGCTCTGGCTAGAACCTCCACAACAATATTTAATACAAGACATCCTTATCTTCTTCCTAATTTTGGAGAAGAGCTTTCAGTCTTTCACCATTAAGCATGAGGTTTGTGTGTTTTTCATGGATGCCATTTATCAGATTAAGGGAGTTCCCTTCTATTTTTAGTTTGCTGAGTGCTTTTTAAAATAAAAGCGTATTAGATTCTGTTACTTTTCTGTGTTTGTTGAGATAACCATTGGGTTTTTTGCTTTAGTCTATTAAATGGTGTTTACACTGATTTTCCTATATTGAACTAACTTTACATACGTGGGCTAAATCTCATTTGGTAATGTACAATTCTTTTTAGATGTTGCTGGATTTGGTTAGTTAGTGTTTTGTTGAGGATTTTAACATCTATCTTTATAATGCCACTAATCTGTAGTTTTCTTTTCTTTTGATGTCTTTGTCTGGCTTTGGTATCAGAGTAATATGGGCCTCATAGAATGAGTTAGAAAGTTTACTCTTCTCTTCTTGTTGAGAAAAACTGGTGTTAATTCCTAGAATTTACCAGTGAAATGGTCTGTTCCAGGGCTTTTTATCTGTTAGAAGTTGTTCGATGGCTAATTCAGTCTCTTTACTTACTATTTATCTATTTGGATTTTCTTTCTTGAGTCAGTTTTGGTAGTTTGTGCATTTCTAGGAATTTGTTTCATCTAGATTACCTAGTTTGTTGGCGTATAATCATTCAGTGTACTTCTTTCTAATCCTTTTAGTTTTTGTGAGGTTGGTAGAAATATCCTCTCTTTCATTCTTGATTTTAGTTATTGGCATCATTTTCTTTTTTTTTTTCCTAAAAGTTCATCAGTTTTGTTGATCTTTTCAAAAAACCAACTTTGGTTTTGTTGATTCTTCTACATTATTTTTCTATTTCCTATTTCTTTTATTTCCACTCTCCTCTTTGTTATTCCCTTCCTTCTGCTTGCTTTGGCTTTAGGTTTCTCTTCTTTCACTAGTTTCCAGAGTTTTTGTTGCTGTTTGTAGTAATTGTTTGTTTGTTTAGTGACTTTTCTGCACAAAAGTCACAAGTAAATTCTTTCATGTGTGTGACCACTGAAATCTCTGTTCTGTTAGCCTAATGATCAGATAATGATTACGCAGAGATTCCCTTAAATGTCTGAATAATTCCAGTCCTTGCTGAGTGATTGTGTGTGTGTGTGTGTGTGTGTGTCTGTGTGTTGGGACACACCTGCAACACAGGCAGTTTACAACTCTGCTTTAGCCTTTACTTCCTCCTTGCACAGAGCCTATAGGTTAGCCATGGGTGAGAGCTTCGGGTCTCTCGGGTCTTTCTTGAGTGTGTACATCAACCTATGCATGTGTTTGACATTCTAGATTCCAAAGAACATGTTGGAGTTTTCAAGTCTCCAATGATATCTTATTCCCCAGCATTTCCATGTTTTTTGGTTGATCTATCGTTTACCCCAAGTATTAATCATCAACTCAGCCAGCAGCAACTAAGCAGTTTGCCTGTTAAGAATTTTTGACAAATGCCTCCTTCCTGTTGGTAGTGACTTTATCACTAGATGAGTTCTGAGTTAGGCAAAATAAAGACAAGTCTTTCAGTGGATTATTCCAGAGTTCTTCTGTCTTAAACAAACAGGCTAAGTATGGCTGTTCTTTCGAAATGAGGCTTTGAAAGTGCTGCAGCCTTGTTTCTGCCACTGATCTGGGGAGTGAGGATGTGCCTAGGGTATGCTAAAACACCACAAAACTCACTATTCTTACTAATGTTTAGCCACTTTCATTGAATAAGTCATCCCCATGTTTCTGCAAGTCTTTTGTTAATATCTAGAGTTTTGAAACAATTGATTTTGATAGAGTTTGCTAGGTTTTCCTTTGGAAAATTTTCTCTTTAACTTATTGAAAATATGGAATAGAGTTATGATAAATGTTTTTATATTCTTATCTATTAATTCTATCATTTGTGTTATTTCTGATTGTCTTTAAATTGATCAACTTTTATTCCTCTTATTGTACATACTTTTCTGCTTTTTTGCCTGCCTGGTAATTTTCCATTTGATGGTCACATTGTGAATTTTACCTTTTTGAGTGCTGGATATTATTGTTTTCCTAAAAATATCCTTGAGATTTGTTTTGGGACATGGCTAAGTTACTTAGAACTGTTAGGAAATAGTTTGGTCCATTTCAGTTTTGTTTTTATGCATCTTTAGGTAGGATTAGAGCAGGGCTTTTTTCTAAGGTCAACTTTCCCTATTACAGAAGTACGAACTTTCTTAGTATTCTAAACTTTACTTCATGAATTATGGTGTTTTCTCTTCTAGTTGTGGGTACAGACAATATGTCTTTCCCTACATGTGCCTCAGACACTGTTCTCTAACCTTTCAGGTATCTGTCTCCCTAGGCTCACATAATTTCCTCACATACTTGTGCTGATCAATACTCAGCTGAATCCTCCAGGGGAACACTCTTCCAGAGTTCTGTTTCTGTTCAGAGATCTCCAGAGTTCTCTTTCTGTGTAGCTCTCTCCTCTTGGTTCTTTGCCTCGCAAACTTAGCCACCTTGGCTTTCCCGGACTCCCAGTTCTGTCCTCTCAACAGAGAGACAGTGGGTCTCTGAGTTCCCTCACCCTATATTACAACATGGAAACTTTCTGTAGATATTAATCTAAGACAATTGTAGGGCTCGTTTTTTTGTTCCTCATCACTTAGGAATCTCTGTCCTTCACTGCCGAATGTCCAGTGTTTTCAAAGATGTTGTTTCATACGTTTTGTCCCATTCCTTAGTTAAGTCAAGAGGGTAAATTAAATCCCTATGCGTGATCTCAGCTGGATTTAAAGAATGGTTGGCCCCTTCCAATACAATTCAATAAAATCTCATTACCCAAATTCTGTCTAATGCTGAAAAATGAGTTACTGTGGTTGGTGAAAAAGCAATACATTTTCTTCTGCCAGTTGTTACAACTTGTTTGCTCTCTATAAAGGGTGAGTATTAAATTTTCAGAGAGATCTTTATTAAAAAGTCATTATCAACAATTATTTATAACTGTGTTAAGCATAAAACCTGATTGAAAAATACTGTGTTCATGGAATCAAGTTCAAATTTCTCAGGAAATAAAAATAAAAAGATGTTATTTGGAAGTTTCATATAAATTGAAGGTTAATGTCTTTCTTAATACTTTGTATTTCATTTTTCTTGTCTGCATTATGTAAAAGGAAATTGAAAACATTTGTAAGCCCCTAGATGAGAAGTCAGTCAAAATCTTGGAGGATCTTGGTGCTAGAAGTAGAAACTGAAGAAACGTAGATTGGCATGAGTGAGCGTGTGTATATTAGTAAAGGGTACCCAGAAAGTTTGTATGTGCATGTGTTTGTGTATAAATTCTTTTGCTCAGATTATGTAATAAAAGCAAAAATAAGATCAGATTTGATTCAGAAAGAAGATAATTTTATAGAAATAATTACTTGCCATCTTGTGGCATACTGACTGCAAAAATAACCTTAATTCTCTACCTCCTTATTCTACTTCCTTTCTAATCTGATTGAGCTTTGCGTTCACTTATTGCACATCACGGTAGCTATTGCTAACTGATACATATCTGCTGTAATGTATCGGAGAAAGGATGTGGCCTTGTTTTGTTCCCTGCATCCTCAGGAATGATGACAAGGCTCTCAGAGATGTTGGATATATCTTCCAAGATGGGTTTCATGCTCCTGAGCAAAGGTGTTGCCACACATTTTGCCTCACGCAGGAGCAAATGTGTGTCAGATCAGGTTTCTTGGCTCATGAATTGGGCCTCCATTGACAAGGCAAGCAATACAGGGTGTCTAAGGTTTAATAAGCTTTCATTCATAATTTTAGCCAGATAGTTGAAAATATAATCAGATAGAATAAAAGCCTTCCTACAGGAAAGTGGAATATGCTCACATCACCCATTTCTTACAGAAAATGTACAGTCTAAGAAGGTGAAAGGGGCATTTAGATTGTTAATGTGATTTGGGTTTTTAGTCAGCCATCTGGTTATAAAAAGAGATGGGGAAACTGACTTGAAGATACATTTGCATAGCAGGCTAATTATTTTCAATTAGATTTTAGGTTTATTTCAGTCATTTTAGGCTTGATGAAGTTGGGGGAAATGCTAAAGTCACCACTTGCAAGACTAACCTTAACCAGATTGTCCCCCTCCACACAAACACTGAAGTAGAATAAAGGCTTATCACAGAAAGAGTAAGAGGACAATTGATTAAATGAGCAAGGTGCAGTGTTCACAAGTAGGAATGAAGGAACAAGCTCCCGTTGCAGAGATAAGATGATTTAACTGCTAAGGGTGAAGCAATACTCTTTGTGTAATCAAAAGCTAGCATGAATGATTATTGATTTAAGTATTTTATTAAAATCTAATTTTACCAAACCTGTCCACAGTGGTTTACATCTTATCATATTTGCGTTTATTATAAGAAGGTTCATTCTGAGCAACATAAAACATCATTTATATACTACCATTTCAACTTAGTCACTATTCTTTTAAATTAAAACAAGAATTTTTGATTTTGAAAGACAAAAAAGCCAGACAGTAAAGTCTGAAAAATTTATATCAGAACTGAGATGTTCATAAGATTTCTTTAGACAAGAATCATAAAAATGCAGATGGTAAGAATGTATAATGAGATTTAGGGAATTTCAATTTTAATAACAGAGTAAAGCACTGTCTCTTGAC
Source organism: Pongo abelii (assembly GCF_028885655.2). NCBI lineage: Eukaryota > Metazoa > Chordata > Mammalia > Primates > Hominidae > Pongo > Pongo abelii. Next base: position 44,164,697 of record NC_071988.2, read on the forward strand.
TGTAATTTAATAAAGGAAGTTTTCCTGGGATCATAAACTGTGAAATTATAGCCTCAGAGGCTTTCCAATGACAACTAACACTAAGATTAAATAAGGGCTTTAGAATTAAATATCACAAGGTATTGTATTGAAGAATATATCATTGTAAAAAAAATAGCTGTAAAACTTAGTCAGTGTATTGTAAAATTTACCAATGGAAGCTAAAGAGAAAAGTTTAGAGGCATACTGAATAAATAATTTAAGATTATATGCCAAACAAATTATTGACAATACTTCTCTTTTATTGATAAAACTATTTGTACCATACAGTGAAATGCTTCATATTCATAGAGGTTTTGGAATAGAATTTAAACTTCCAGAGTTATTAAAATGAGTCCTAAATAACTTTCATGAATATGAGGACTTTGTAGGTCTTGTCCTCAGCTATATTCTTGGCATTAAGCATAAAGCCTGAACATGGTAGGTGCTTGGTATTCAATGTTACTTCTATTTAAAATGAAAGCTGCTGCTATGCTACACTTTTACACAAGAGGGCATGATTGAAACTGATATAAGACAGGCCATGCTGATAGTACTACTGCATTTTCATATAAACTGTGGGTTTTGATTTTTCTAGTCCATCTTTATGGATAGCAGGTCACTCTGGATGCCCTTCTATAGAATAGCAGCAACAGACAGCAAAAACTATTTAAAAATCCATTAAACTGAAATTTTCTACAATATAAAACATAGTGTCCATTTTCATTTGTTAGATTTAAACAGATTTACCAGATAACTCAAAAAGAAAACACAAAATAGAGTGACCAAAAATTTTAGGAGATTTTCTTGAATAGCAACTTTTCCATATGAACTGGGGCTCTGTCTCAGATTATTACCATGGGAATTGTGCTTATCTTTGGATAGTTTGACCCTTAAATTTCATTTTTTTCCATTTTTGTGAGTAGTGAACCAACTAGTATCAACAAAGTTAACCTTGAAAAACAAAATATGTTCTTTAGAGAATAAAATGGCAATAAAAGGCAAAAGGTAAAATTGGAGAAGTGGCTGCTAATATTTTATATGTTAGGGAGAGGGAGATAGACATAATAGGTGACTGTGCTGGTTCTACAAAGATCCAAGGCACAGACACTTCCTGACAATTGTACATTACAATTGTATAGCTATTATAGTTTGCCTTTGCTCCCTTGTCTTCCAGCTCTCTCCTCATGAGCTCACAATGGTCTTATTCAAAAATAAACAGCATAACAACCCAATACCAACAACAAAAAAACCTCTAAAATTAACTTCCTAGATATTTGTCTTGCTTGGCAACAGTCACCATGACATATTCACTGCTAAAATTGATGGGCACTCTTTATCTTCCTATTTGATCTCTGGGAAGCATTTAGTCTCATTGACCTCTCTTCCATTTAAAAACATTGTTCTCTTCCTGCTTTCCTTCTTACCTTTGTGGACTTTCCTTTTTAATCTCTCAAATGGGCTTTTCTTTCCCAGATTTCTTCTTTGGCTCTCTTCTCACTTTATACATTATCTCTGAACAAACACTTCCATCCTATGACTTCAGTTATATTGTCTGAAATTTTAAATTCTAGACTTCCTCTCAAGCTTGAGCTCTAGGTTCCTATGAAACTGAGCTCTAGGCTTTACAGCTGGAAATTCAGATGTGTTCAAAGAGATCTCAGCACTCTTTACCCCATATCCATTCCTACTTCATTGTTTATTTCAGTGAATGGCAATACCATCTGGCCAATGGCCCAAGCCAGGTGTCTTGGCAGTAATTTGAATTTCACTTTCTTTCTCAGCATCCACATCTAATCAACGACTCTCGGAGACATTATTGCTTATCTCTACACCAGCCAGTTTCAACCCTCTCTTCTTATTGCTGGAAACTGCCACCTATTTTAGAAGCTGAAGGGCCAGATTTTGCTTTCTCAATTTTCCTTGCATTTAAGGAATGGACATTTTACCTAATCCTCATTAATGGGACATTGAGGAAGATGAGCTTAAAGTCTTCTGAGAAAGACCTTTCTCTCTGATTAAGAAACAGAGATGCCTGTGCAGAGGGCTTATCCTTTTACTTCCTGTTATGAACATTGCTGTGTGAAGATAAGATGCTCAAGGCTACTGCTTGAAAAAGAGAGAGAGCTGCATAGAGACGTCAACACAGAGTTCTGACAAGAGTTTAGCAACTGTGTTGTGAAGGTTATTTTATGTATCAACTTGACTAGACTTAAGGATGCCCAGATAGCTGGTAAAATATTATTTCTGGGTTTGATTGTGAGGATATTTCTGTAAGAGTTTTGAATTTGGATTAGTGAGACGGCCCTCACCGATGAGTGGACATCATTGGAGACCACCGAGGGCCTGAATAGAACAAAAAGCCGGAGGAAGGGCAAATTCTCTTCAGGAGCTGAGCCATCCATCTTCTTCCACCTTTGGATATCGGTACTCCTGATTTCAGGCCTTCAGACTTGGATTGGGTTTAGATCACTGGCTTCTCTAGTTCTCAGGACTTCAGATTTGGGCTGGAACTATGCCACAGCATTCCCAGGCCTCTAATTTGCAGAGGGAAGATTTGGGGACTTCTCAGCCTTCATAATCAAATGAACCAATTCCTCATGATAAATCTTTCTCTACTTATCTATATATGTCCTTTTGGTTCCATTTCTTTGGAGGACCCTGACTAATACATGTGCCCATCACTTTTCTTATTACACAAGAAAATGACCCCAAATTATTCTCTTACTTACAGTTGGAATTAGTCTATTGAAATTTAAGGCTAATTGATTTTAACTGCTAAATGTATTTTGAATTTGACTCCTTCTTTTAACCCCCTTTGCTAATATCTTTGTACTGAACTGTATTATTTCTGGCATGGATTACTGCAACAACAGCCTCACCGGTTTATCTGCATCTATCACAATTCTTCTTCTCCAGTTCAACTTTCTCTCTAGTATCTGAGTGATTTTGTGTGTAAACTTCAAATCAGAGAATGTCTTTGCCCTTGTTACAAAATTTTCAATGATTCTCATTAAACCTCAAGACGAAGTTTAACTTCCTTCAAAGCAGAGCATGAAAGACCCTTCCTGAATCTATACTGGCTCTCCATACCCACCTCCTTCAGTTTTGTACTCCCACTATATGCTATTTGTACTGAGCTATTGTGCTTAGTTTTATTGAGATACAATTTTTATTACTTTTAAGGCTGAGATTTGTAAGCTTCTTTCCTGACCCAATTTACCTGCAATGCACTTGTACCTCAATGGGATTATTTATTCTCAGACAGTTTAACATACACAATAATGATATGGAAAGAAAAGTTTGGTTTTAGCCTCAGAAAGATAGAAGTTTATGGTATAATGTGCGGGTCAAAAGATCTCTGGATGAAGGCTTTAGTAGGCTTAGTTTTGGTTTCCCTTAATGGTTACACTCTTCTTCACCTCAAGACCTTTATTATGCTGTTCCTTCTGTCTGGAATGTTTGTTTTTCCATTCTGTCTCTGTCCTTTCCCACCTCATTTCTAGTCCCTCAATATTAAGTTCCATTTTTCCCAGACAGCCAAAAATATTAGTAGGTTTTGTTAAGTGGTCGAGTAGTCCCTAAGCAGCCACTACTATTTAAGCTGCTAGATTGACTCACTTCCCACACTTCTGTAAATTTGGTTGGTAAGGAAATAATGAACCTGAATAGATTTAGTCAGTTTCTTACTCATGGGGCGTTAGGCAATATGGGTTTCAGGATTGCATTGTTTCCCTTGCCTTTTCTTCAGCTCATGGGGGTGATGCATAGTGGGCCCTAGTGGACGCTGCACACACAGTGGGTTTGTGTTGCAGCTGAGAAACACTGAGCTTAGGAAGCCAATCTTTTAAGGAGCTGCATGTTTTAAGTCAACATATCCAATTTTTGTTCCTGAGAGAGACAATGTCTTTATTATCTTGATCAGGAGACAAATCTGTTCTCTGACCTAGAGGGAGAAAGTCTTTCTTGTTTCCAAAAATATTTGCTAAACGAAAATTGAAGAAATGCAATGGAAAATAGCTCTCAACAGTTAGGAGCTAGGAATCAAACAGATCTGGGATTTAAATTTATATGTCGATGGGTTCCAAATTTATTTCTCCTGTGCAGACTCTTGCCTCAAACTCCAATCTGAAATATCCAGTTTCCTTCTTGACAAATATACTTGAATGTCTAATAAGAATATCAATCTTACTATGTCCAAGTCTAAGCTCCTGATATTTCCAATCTAATCCTTTCCTCCCAAAAGCTAATGGCAACTGATCTTTCTGGTTGTTCAGGCTGCAAATGTTGCTGTCATTTTTGACTCCTTTCTTTCTCTTATACCCCACATTAAATTATCTGCAAATCTTGTAGGTTCAACTTTCAAATATATTGAGAATCTTACAATTTGTCACTCTTCTACCGTTATCTTACTTGTACAAGTTGGTACCTTCTGTTTTCTGGATATTGAAGATGTGTTCTAACCAGTCTTTGTTACCTCTCTTGATTGTTTTCAGTGTAATAAGCCAAAGTGATCCATTAAAACATGGCCTCCTAGAAATAAAATCTCATTTTCGTATCATGAACAAGGTTAAAGACCTGACTATGATCTACAAGGTCGTGTATGATATTCCCCTCTCCACCCTTTGTCATTCTGATTTCATCTTCTGGTGCTTTTCTGTTTTCCCACTTAGCCTTAGCCATACCAGTCTTTCATCCGAGAGACTTTCTACTTGTTGTTTATTCTCCCTTAAGTGCTTTCCACTCAGATGTCTGCATGCCAAACTCTCTGGCTACCTTTAGGCAATTACCCAAATGTTGCCTTCTCTCATATATTCACTGCCTGCTTGACAATTACACTTAGGTGTCTAACAACATGTCAGATTTAACATCTTTGACATAAGACTTCACTGATCATCTTTGGGACACTGTCTCACACACCATAGATGCTTAGTAATTATTTGTTAAATGAATAAGTAAGTAAATAGACTTGGATTTAAAACTTATTGTTGCCAGACCTTGGAAAAGTTAGTAAATCTTCTAAGCCTTTCTCATTAATAAAAAGAAAAAAACAATAGCATGATTGGAGGGTTAAATGATATAACATGCATAAAACACTTAGAATGCCTAGTGCCTGGCACATAGTAGGCACTCTGATATCCTAAGTACAGAGATACCTCATCACTTCCCTACCAATTTGTGTTATTCATGGGTCATCATAGAATTCTCTTATATATATTATATATAATATTATATGTTAATTATTAATATATTGCCTAATTATGTGTTAATGTGTTAATGTGTTAACAATTCTGTGCCCTTTTTGGTGTTTGGCTAATAGTAGGAACTGGGAAAATGAGTGATTTGGAGCCAGACATAGTGGGGTGCACCTGTAGTCCCAGCTCCTCAGGAAGCTGAGGCAAGAGGATCCCTTGAGCCCAGGAGTTTGAGGCTGCAGTGAGCTATTATTGTATTACTGCACTCCAGCCTGTGTGATAGAGTGAGACTCCCTATCTCTATTAAAAAAAAAAAAAAAAATTATTTAGCAGGTTACAAGTTGCCTTAAATATATCATCTCGTTTTATCCTCAGAACCAATCTAGGTAAAATCAGCTGTTTTAAATATGAAAAAAACCTGAGATTTAGAGAGATTCACTGTCGAAAGTCAGTATATTGGCAAATCTTGACTGGTGATTTTTTTTTTCTTATTACACTTTAAGTTCTAGGATACATGTGCACAACATGCAGGTTTGTTACATATGCCATGTGCCATGTTGGTGTGCTGCACCCATTAACTCGTCATTTACATTAGGTATATGTCCTAATGCTATCCCTCCCCCCTCTCCCCACCCCACAACAGGCCCTGGTGTGTGGTGTTCCCCACCCTGTGTCTAAGTGTTCTTATTGTTCAATTCCCAACTATGAGTGAGAACATGCAGTGTTTGGTTTTCTGTCCTTGGGATAGTTTGCTGAGAATGATGGTTTCCAGCTTCATCCATGTCCGTACAAAGGACATGAACTCATCCTTTTTTATGGCTGCATAGTATTCCATGGTGTATATGTGCCACATTTTCTTAATCCAGTCTATTGTTGATGGACATTTGGGTTGGTTCCAAGTCTTTGCTATTGTGAATAGTGCCACAATAAACACACATGTGCAAGTGTCTTTATAGCAGTATAATTTATAATCCTTTGGGTATATACCCAGTAATGGGATGGCTGGGTCAAATGGTATTTCTAGTTCTAGATCCTTGAGGAATCGCCACACTGTCTTCCACAATGGTTGAACTAGTTTACAGTCCCACCAACAGTGTAAAAGTGTTCCTATTTCTCCACATCCTCTCCAGCACCTGTTGTTTTCTGACTTTTTGATGATCGCCATTCTAACTGGTGTGAGATGGTATCTCATTGTGGTTTTGATTTGCATTTCTCTGATGGCCAGTGATGATGAGCATTATTTCATGTGTCTGTTGGCTGCATAAATGTCTTCTTTTGAGAAGCATCTTTTCATGTCCTTTACCCACTTTTTGATGAGGTTGTATGTTTTTTTCTTGTAAATTTGTTTAAATTCTTTGTAGATTCTGGATATTAGCCCGTTGTCAGATGGGTAGATTGCAAAAATTTTCTCCCATTCTGTAGGTTGCCTGTTCACTCTGATGGTAGTTTCTTTTGCTGTGCAGAGCTCTTTAGTTTAATTAGATCCCATTTGTCAATTTTGGCTTTTGTTGCCACTGCTTTTGGTGTTTTAGACATGAAGTCCTTGCCCATGCCTATGTCCTGAATGGTATTGCCTAGGTTTTCTTCTAGGGTTTTTATGGTTTTAGGTCTGACATTTAAGTCTTTAATCCATCTTGAATTAATTTTTGTATAAGGTGTATGGAAGGGATCCAGTTTCAGCTTTCTACATATGGCTAGCCAGTTTTCTCAGCACCATTTATTAAATAGGGAATCCTTTCCTCATTTCTTGTTTTGGTCAGGTTTGTGAAAGATCAGATGATTGTAGATGTGTGGCATTATTTCTGAGGGCTGTGGTCTGTTCCATTGGTCTATATCTCTGTTTTGGTACCAGTACCATGCTGTTTTGGTTACTGTAGACTTGTAGTATAGTTTGAAGTCAGGTAGCATGATGCCTCCAGCTTGGTTCTTTTGGCTTAGGATTGTATTGGCAATATGGGCTCTTTTTGGGTTCCATATGAACTTTAAAGTAGTTTTTTCCAATTCTGTGAAGAAAGTCATTGGTAGCTTGATGGAGAAGGCGTTGAATCTATAAATTACCTTGGGCAGTATGGCCCTTTTCACGATATTGATTCTTCCTATCCATGAGCATGGAATGTTCTTCCATTTGTTTGTGTCCTCTTTTATTTCGTTGAGCAGTGGTTTGTAGTTCTCCTTGAAGAGGTCATTCACCTCCCTTGTAAGTTGGATTTCTAGGTATTTTATTCTCTTTGAAGCAATTGTAAAGGGGAGTTCACTCATGATTTGGCTCTCTGTTCGTCTGTTATTGGTGTATAGGAATGCTTGTGATTTTTGCACATTGATTTTGTATCCTGAGACTTTGCTGAAGTTGCTTATCAGTTTAAGGAGATTTTGGGCTGAGATGATAGGGTTTTCTAAAAATACAATCATGTCATCTGCAAACAGGGACAATTTGACTTCCTCTTTTCCTAATTGAATACCCTTTATTTCTTTCTCCTGCCTGATTGCCCTGACCAGAATTTCCAACACTATGTTGAATAGGAGTGGTGAGAGAGGGCATCCCTGTCTTGTGCCAGTTTTCAAAGGGAGTACTTCCAGTTTTTGCCCATTCAGTATGATATTGGCTGTGGGTTTGTCATAAATAGCTCTTATTATTTTCAGATATGTCCCATCAATACCTAATTTATTGAGAGTTTTTAGCATGAAGCGTTGTTGAATTTTGTCAAAGGTCTTTTCTGCATCTATTGAGATAATCATGTGGTTTTTGTCTTTGGTTATGTTTATATGATGGATTACGTTTATTGATTTGAATATGTTGAACCAGGCTTTCATCCCAGGGATGAAGCCCACTTGATCATAGTGTATAAGCTTTTTGATGTGCTGCTGGATTCAGTTTGTCAGTATTTTATTGAGGATTTTTGCATCGATGTTCATCAGGGATATTGGTCTAAAGTTCTCTTTTTTTGTTGTGCCTCTGTCAGGCTTTGGAATCAGGATGATGCTGGCCTCATAAAATGAGTTAGGGAGGATTCCTTCTTTTTCTAGTGATTGAAATAGTTTCAGAAGGAATGGTACCAGTTTGTCTTTGTACCTCTGGTAGAATTCAGCTATGAATCTGTCTGGTCCTGGACTTCTTTTGGTTGGTAGGCTGTTAATTATTGCCTGAATTTCAGAGCCTGTTATTGGTCTATTCAGAGATTCAATTTCTTCCTGGTTTAGTCTTGGGAGGTTGTATGTGTCCAGGAATTTGTCCATTTCTTCTAGATTTTCTAGTTTATTTGTGTAAAGGTGTTTATAGTATTCTCTGATGGTAGTTTGTATCTCTGTGGGATCGGTGGTGATATCCCCTTTATCATTTTTTATTGCGTCTATTTGATTCTTCTCTCTTTTCTTGTTTGTTAGTCTTGCTAGCAGTCTATCAATTTTGTTATCTTTTCAAAAAACCACCTCCTGGATTCATTGATTTTTTGAAGGGTCTTTTGTGTCTCTATCTCCTTCAGTTCTGCTCTGATCTTAGTTATTTCTTGCCTTCTGCTAGCTTTTGAATGTGTTTGCTCTTGCTTCTCTGGTTATTTTAATTGTGATGTTAGGGTGTCAATTTTAGATCTTTCCTGCTTTCTCTTGTGGGCATTTAATGCTGTCAATTTCCCCCTACACACTGCTTTAAATGTGTCCCAGAGATTCTGGTATGTTGTGTCTTTGTTCTCATTGGTTTCAAAGAACATCTTTATTTCTGCCTTCATTTTGTTATGCACTCAGTAGTCATTCAGGAGCAGGTTGTTCAGTTTCAATGTAGTTGAGCGATTTTGAGTGAGTTTCTTTATCCTGAGTTCTAGTTTGATTGCACTGTGATCTGAGAGACAGTTTGTTATAATTTCTGTTCTTTTACATTTGCTGAGGAGTGCTTTACTTCCAACTATGTGGTCAATTTTCGAATAAGTGTGATGTGGTGCTGAGAAGAATGTATATTCTGTTGATTTGGGGTGGAGAGTTCTGTAGATTTCTATTAGGTCCTCTTGGTGCAGAGTTGAGTTCAATTCCTGTATATTGTTGTTAACTTTCTGTTTCATTGATCTGTCTAATATTGACAGTGGGGTGTTAAAGTCTCCCATTATTACTGTGTGGGAGTCTAAGTCTCTTTGTAGGTCTCTAAGGAGTTGCTTTATGAATCTGGGTGCTCCTGTATTGGGTGCATATATATTTGGAATAGTTAGCTCTTCTTGTTGAATTGATCCCTTTACCATTATGTAATGGCCCTCTTTGTCTCTTCTGATCTTTGTTGCTTTAAAATCCGTTTTATCAGAGACTAGGATTGCAACCCCTGCTTTTTTTGTTTTCCACTTGCTTAGTAGATCTTCCTCCATCCCTTTATTTTGAGCCTATGTGTGTCTCTGCACGTGAGATGGGTCTCCTGAATACAGCACACTGATGGGTCTTGACTCTTTATCCAACTTGCCAGTCTGTGTCTTTTAATTGGAGCATTTAGCCCATTTACATTTAAGGTTAATATTGTTATGTGTGAATTTGATCCCGTCATTATGATGTTAGCTGGTTATTTTGCTTATTGGTTGATGCAGTTTCTTCCTAGCATCAATGGTCTTTAGAATTTGGCATGTTTTTGCAGTGGCTGTTACTGGTTCTTCCTTTCCATGTTTAGTGCTTCCTTCAGGAGCTCTTGTAAGGCAGGCCTGGTGGTGACAAAATCTCTCAGCATTTGCTTGTCTGTAAAGGATTTTATTTCTCCTTCACTTATGAAGCTTAGTTTGGCTGGATATGAAATTCTGGGTTGAAAATTCTTTTCTTTAAGAATGTTGAATATTGGCCCCCACTCTCTTCTGGCTTGTAGAGTTTCTGCCGAGAGATCCACTGTTACTGTGATGGGCTTCCCTTTGTGGGTAACCGAACCTTTCTCTCTGGCTGCCCTTAACATTTTTCCTTCATTTCAACTTTGGTGAATCTGTCAATTATGTGACTTGGGGTTGCTCTTCTCCAGGAGTATCTTTGTGGCATTCTCTGTATTTCCTGAATTTGAATGTTGGCCTGCCTTGCTAGATTGGGGAAGTTCTCCTGGATAATATCCTGAAGAGTGTTTTCCAACTTTGTTCCATTTTCCCCGTCACTTTCAGGTACACCAATCAGACATAGATTTGGTGTTTTCACATAGTCCCATATTTCTTGGAGACTTTGCTCATTTCTTTTTACTCTCTTTTCTCTAAACTTCTCTTCTTGCTTGATTTCATTCATTTGATCTTCAATCACTGATACCCTTTCTTCTAGTTGATTGAGTTGGCTACTGAAGCTTTTTCATGCATCATGTAGTTCTTGTGCCATGGTTTTCAGCTCCATCAGGTCATTTACGGTCTTCTCTGTGTTACTTATTCTAGTTAGCCATTCATCCAATCTTTTTACAAGGTTTTTAGCTTCTTTGCAATGGGTTTGAACATCCTCCTTTAGCTCAGAGAAGTCTGTTATTACTGATCTTCTGAAGCCTTCTTCTCTCAACTCATCAAAGTCATTCTCTGTCCAGCTTTGTTCCATTGCTGGTGAGGAGCTTCTTTCCTTTGGAGGAGAAGACGTGCTGTGATTTTTAGAATTTTCAGCTTTTCTGCTCTGGTTTCTCACCATCTTTGTGGTTTTATCTACCTTTGGTCTTTGATGATGGTGACGTACAGATGGGTTTTTGGTGTGGATGATGTCCTTTCTGTTTGTTAGTTTTCCTTCTAACAGTCAGGACCTTCAGCTGCAAGTCTGTTGGAGTTTGCTGGAGGTCCACTCCAGACCCTGTTTGCCTCGGTATCACCAGCGGAGGCTGCAGAACAGCAAATATTGCAGAATGGCAAATGTTGCTGCCTGATCATTCCTCTGGAAGCTTCGTCTCAGAGGGGCACCCAGCTGTATGAGGTGTTAGTCGGCCTCTACTGGGAGGTGCCTCCCAGTTAGGCTACTCGGGGGTCAGGTACCCACTTGAGGAGGCAGTCTGTCTGTTCTCAGATCTCAAACTCCATGCTGGGAGAACCACTACCCTCTTCAAAGCTGTCAGACAGGGATGTTTAGGTCTGTAGAAGTTTCTGCTGCCTTTTGCTCAGTTATGCCCTGCCCCCACAGGTGGAGTCTACAGAGGCAGGTAGGCCTCCTTTAGCTGTGGTGGGCTCCACCCAGTTCGAGCTTCCTGGCTGCTTTGTTTACTGACTCAAGCCTCAGCAATGGCGAGCGCCCCTCCCCCAGCCTCGCTGCCGCCTTGCAGTTTGATCTCAGACTGCTGTGCCAGGAGTAAGCAAGGCTCTATGGGCATGGGATCCTCTGAGCCAGGCACGGGATATAATCTCCTGGTGTGCCATTTGCTAAGACCATTGGAAAAGTGCAGTATTAGGTTGGGAATGACCTGATTTTCCAGGTGCCATCTGTCACGGCTTCCCTTAGCTAGGAAAGGGAATTCCCCGACCCTTGTGCTTTCCAGGCGAGGCGATGCCTTGCTTGCTTCAGCTCATGGTCCGTGGGCTGCACCCACTCTCTTGCATCCACTGTCCAACAAGCCTCAGTGAGATGAACCCAGTACCTCAGCTGGAAATGCAGAAATCACCCATCTTCTGCGTTGCTCACGCTGGGAGCTGTAGACTGGAGCTGTTCCTATTCGGCCATCTTGGAACCTCTCTGGTGATTTTTTTTAATGTTTACATTAAAAGAGTCACATTTTCTAAAAGGTACTCCATAAATGTATTTTTTAAACGGAAGCAATCTATGTATCCATAAACACTAATACGATTTCTTCTTCAATTCTTAATTGTATCTGACCCTGACAATCTTTTAAATATATTTGAAATATCTTGAAATTGTGTTAGAAATGAGATCACCATAATTCTTCTCATTCACTTATGCTCCACCTACATACCTATTATAGGAAGATGAAACAATGCCTAATTTTCTTCTTTTTCCTTTTCATCCGTGTGTGTGTGTGTGTGTGTGTGTGTGTGTGTGTGTATTTATTTATTTATTTATTTGATACATGTGCAGGATGTGCAGGTTTGTTACATAGGTTAATGTGTGCCATGGTGGTTTGCTGCACCTGTGAACCCATCACCTAGGTATTAAGCCCCGTGTGTATTAGCTATTTATCCTGATACTCTCCCTCCCCCAACCCCTTCCAACAGGCCCCAGTGTGTGTTGTTCTCCTCCTAGTGTCCATGTGTTCTCATTGTTCAGCTCTCGCTTATAAGTGAGAACATGTGGTGTTTGGAGGATAATGGCTTCCAGCTCCATCCATGTGCCTGGAAAGAACATGATCTCTTTCTTCTTATGGCTGCATAGTATTCTATGGTGTATATGTACCACATTTTCTTTATCTGGTCTATCATTGATGGGCATTTGGGTTAATTCCATGTCTTTGCTATTGTGAATAAGAATAGCAATGAATACATGTGTGCACGTAGCTTTATAATGGAGTGATTTATATTCCTTTGGGTATATACCCAGTAATGTGATTGCTGGGTCAAATGATATTTCTGGATGTAGATCCTTGAGGAATCACCATACTGTTTTCCACAATGGTTGAACTAATTTACGTTCCCGTCAACAGTGTGAAAGCATTCTTATTTCTCCACAGCCTTGCCAGCATCTAATGTTTTCTGACTTTTTAATAATCGCCATTCTGACTGGCATGAGATCGTATCTCATTGTGGTTTTGATTTGCATTTCTCTGATGATCAGTGATGTTGAGCCTTTTTTCATATGTTTTTTGGTCACGTAAATATCTTCTTTTGAGAAGTGTCTATTCACATCCTTTTCCCAGTTTTTGATGGGCTTGTCTTTTTCTTGTAAATATGTTTAAGTTCCTTGTAAATTCTGGATATTAGACATTTGTCAGATGGGTAAATTGCAAAAATTTTCTCCCATTCTGTAGGATGCCTGTTTACTCTAATGACAGTTTCTTTTGCTGTGCAGAAGCTCCTTAGTTTAATTGGATCCCATTTGTCCATTTTGGCTTTTTTTGCAATTGATTTTGCCATTTTTGTCATGAAGTCTTCACCCATGCCTATGTCCTGAATGGTATTGCCTAGGTTTTCTTCTAGGGTTTTTATGGTTTTGGGTTTTACATTTAAGTCTTTAGTCCATCTTGAATTAATTTTTGTATAAAGTGTAAGGAAGGGGTCCAGTTTCAGTTTTCTATATACAGCTATTGGTTTCCCAGCACGATTTACTGAATAGGAGATCCTTTCTCCATTGCTTGTATTTGTCAGGTTTGTTGAATATCAGATGGTTATAAATATGTGGTCTTATTTCTAAGATCTCTATTCTGTTCCATTGGTCTGGTGTCTGTTTTTGTACCTGTACCATGTTGTTTTGGTTACTTAGCCTTGTAGTATAGTTCAAAGTCAGCGTGATGCCTCTACTTTTGTTCTTTTTTTGCTTAAGATTGTCTTGGCTATATGGGCTCTTTTTTGCTTCCACATGAATTTTAAAGTAGTTTTTTTTTTTTTTAATTCTGTGAAGAATATCAATGGTAGTTTAATGGGAATAGCATAGAATCTGTAAATTACTTTGTGCAGTATGGCCATTTTCACGATATTGGTTCTTTCTATCAATGAGCATGGAATGTTTTTCCATTTATTTTTGTCCTCTCTGATTTTCTTGAGCAATGGTTTGTAGTTCTCCTGAAAGAGGGCTTTCACTTCTGTTGTTAGCTATATTCCTGGGCATTTTATTCTTTGTAGCAACAATATCCAATTTTCTAAAAATAGGTTTTATAGGAGAGATCAACTCATAACACAAACAGCAAGTTTATCTCCTTAAAATTAAAAATAACAACTTAATAAAGTTAGTGTGTACTATTTGAGGAGTTAAGAATATATTTTGCTTCTAGATTGGTGTCTGAAATGACATTAATTAAAATAGCTGAATAATCATGGCTTAAATATTCATTAAGCCTGGTAATACCTCTCCTGGTAATTTTTCTGACAAAGAAATTCATAGAAAATATCACTATCTTATCAAATTATAATGATCATCTTACAAATAAATATAGTTTGGGAGTAATGACAGGTGACTGAAATAGGAAAGATATTTAGTAAGGAAGGAGCAGTTTCTGGGCATCTGGGGGATGGTTTAAATAACTTGGGAAGTGTATTAGCTCCCTATTGCTGCTGTGTAAAATTACCACAACTTAATGGCTTCAAACAAGACAAATTTATCTTATGGTTTTAAGGGTCAAAATATAAAATGGGTCTTATTGGACTAAAATAAAGGTGTTGACAGGGCTGTATTCCCTCCTGGAGGCTCCAAGAAAGAATCCATTTTCTTGCCTTTTACAACTCCTGGAAGATTCCTGGATTTCTTGATTCATGTTTCTTTTGAAATCTTCAAAGCCAGCAAAACCATTCTCATAATGCCATCTCTCTGGTTCAGACTGTCCTGTTTCTTTCTTCTACATTTAAGAAAACCTTGTGTCCTCGCCAACATGGTACAACCTCGTCTCTACTAAAAATACAAAAATAATCCGGGCCTGGTGGCTTGTGCCTGTAGTCCCAGCTACTCGGTAGGCTGAGGCAGGAGAATTGCTTGAACCCGGGAGGCAGACGTTGCAGTGAGCCAAGATCACACCACTACACTCCAGCCTGGTGACGGAGATAGACTCCGTTTCAAAAAAAAAAAAAAAAAACCCTGTGGTTACATTGAACCCACCTGGATAATCCAGGATAATTTCCTTATCATAACTTCAGCCCCTAAGCAACCTTAATTCCGTCTGCAACCTTAACTCTCCCTTGCTATCTAATGTAACATATTCACAGGTCTGGGTGATTAGGATGTGATCATATGTTGATGGGCATTATTTTGCCCACCAGAGTGGATAGAGCAAAGATGGAGGCTTAAGATGGTATGAAATACTATATTTATGATTGAATACTTATGTCAGGAATGCAGGAGTGAATACACACTAAAATTTAGTACTTGCTCCTATCTTAGTTCACTACTTATTTTAAGAAGTTCTGATGATATAGGAAGTTGTGATTTTGCTTCTTTTCATGGCCATTTGATCCCAATTGAATGCATCACTGACAATTGCCTTATGAAATAGTGCTTAAAAGTGCTTATTTTTCTGCTGGATTGCCACTTTCATTTTTTAGCAAATGATTTGCAATTATCAGTAATATATGCCAACTGACTTAATATGTGATTTCTCATACTTGATACTCCTTTATTGTTCCTTCTGGCAGTAAGAGAGAACAATTTTATACATCATAACAATTTTAGCTTACATATACTGCTGCCCACAACCATGGGAAAAAGATTATGTCTAGAACAGCAGAGGATGCAAAAATAAGTAAACAGTAGTTTTAAAACTTTTAAACATCTACAGAACTCTTTTTTTTCTAGTGACATATTACGTGGAATTCTATAGACCAGTATATGAAGCAGATAACAATGGAACCATTTTGTTGGCGGGGTTGGGGGCTTCAGATCTCAATTCTCACATCCCACTCCTGGCAACTTCACCCTGAAAGTGGATTCATGTCTCATCAGGAAATATACAAGAATGTAGGGGATAAACAAAAATGCAGTAGAAGCCAGACTGAAATAAGTGACAAGGATGATTCACAAAGTAGAGTGGAAGTTCAAGAAACAGAAATTCTAATAAGCTCCTGGAATTGGTTGGAGTCCTAAGTCGAAAGACAAATACAATTTTTGAAGAGTTGAAATCATGAGGAAGCATCAGGTAGAGAATAAAGAGGTAAGTAAAGGCAAAGAAACAAAGGACAAGTTATGTTTGTGGGACAGCACACTTGGACAATCGCTTTGGCTAAATGTAAGAGAGGATTGAGAAATATGGGTCAAGAGATAAATTGGGGAAGTCTAGGGAAAGCCTTGACTACCAAGATAGAAAGCTAAAGTTTTTACTTCATTTGGTCATGGGAAACTTGCACTGAGCATGGGAGTCAATAGTTAGAAGCAAGTTAAATTCAAAAAGTCGAACCTCATTCATAAAACCAGCTGATGGTCTGAAAATATGCTTTGAGCTAAGCAAAGAATACATGTTGACAAATCGTAACTATTTTAACTTCCTTTCTCTTGTACAATGGTGCATCCTAGCTTGTGACAATGCATACCTTCAGTCGTGTCCCCTCACCTGAAAGATGCCTTCTCAGTTACAAACCCACTCTGCTCTTTTCTGTAATAGTACATATGGGATTTTCCTATTCCTAGGAGGACCTTGAACTTGATTTAAACATAGCAAAGCACATTAAATATAAAGTCTGTGTATATAGCATCCTTGAAAATTGTTGCATTTTGTGAATTCCCACAAGAAGCTTGATGTGACACATGTGAGATTGGACTGTATATGGCTTCACATGTCAAAGGAAATCATGACTTATTTCTACACATTCTGGCAGTGTTTGCTATGAGAGTTTAGTAGATTCTACTCTTGCCCCCAATGCCATATTGTTTTCAATAATAACTGTTTTCTTAAATTGGGTCTTACATTGATTATTCTACCACAGTTCTTACAGTTATTATTGCTGTGCCATTTGTATAGATTTACTTTTTAGAATACTGGAAACATGCATGGAACATTTATTCATTTTCTGGGGGAAAACCAGTATAGGGCCTTACTGGCCCCATCTCTGTAAATGGCACCATCATTTGCCCAGTTTCTTAGGCAAGAAACCAGGGATTCATTATTGACGCTCCCCCCACCATTCTCTTCAGTTAGACTGAAAAATAAGGTGACAATTTTCTATTCTCCCCATCTCCACACCCTTAGGAATGTGACTTTGCAGTTCTTTTCATCAACAGGCATATCTGTGTCCCCTCCCCTTCAATTTGGGTGGGCCTTATGACATTTTATATATATGTAATAAATATATAAATTTAAAAATATACGTTTGTTCTAAATATTTACACATGAAATTTACAGGGTTTATTCTAGTGTCAGTATAGTAGCTCTATTTGTAAATCTATAATTTCAAGGTTGTCCCAGCTATTATCTTTATCCCAACAAATCCTTTTTAAACATAACTTTATTAAGATATAATTCATATACCATAAAAGTTAACCATTTAAGGTATGCACAGAGTATATTTTTAGTATATTCACAGAGCTGTGCAACCATCATCACAACGATTTTAGAACATTTGTTTTTATTTGCCTCAAAAGAAACCCTTTACTTACTAGTAATCACTCCCAACAGCCCTCCACCCCTTTGACCTAGGTAAGCCCTGATCTATTTCCTGCCTCTATAGATTTGACTATTATGGACATTTCATATAAATGGAGTCATGTGATATTTGGCCTTTTATGACTGGTGTCTTATCCTTAGCATAATGTTTTATAGGTTCATCCATGTGGTAACATGTATCAGTATTTCATTTTTTTTATAGCCAAGTAATATTCCATTGTATGCATATACCACATTTTACCTTTTCATTTATCAGTCAATGGACATTAGGTTATTTCCATTTTTGGTTATTATGATGAATGTTT
The DNA here is from genome assembly GCF_028885655.2 of Pongo abelii. Classification (NCBI taxonomy): domain Eukaryota; kingdom Metazoa; phylum Chordata; class Mammalia; order Primates; family Hominidae; genus Pongo; species Pongo abelii. The sequence continues at coordinate 44,182,363 of NC_071988.2, forward strand.
CTATGAACATTCATGTTCAAGCTTTTGTGTAGACATACGCATTCAATCCTTTGGTATGTACCTGGGAATGGAATTTCTGGGTCATATAGTAACTCTATGTCTAGGATTTTGAAAAACTGCCAAACTGTTTTCCAAGGCAGCCTCACCATTTTCTTTTTCTACCAGCAGAGCATAAGTGTTCTGATTTCTCCACATCCTCAATGATGCTCGTTATGGTTTACCAACATGTATATTTCATATTTCCATGAAACTGATGTCTATTTGTCTTCAATTCTCATCAATTCAGTTCATTTCCCACAAAGCTTTCATAGTGATATTTCTAAAACATTTCAGCACGCAACTCTCTTGAAAATATGTAGTTTATTCTTATTTCCTATGGTGTCAAACACAAATTCTAAACTTACATTTCAAAGTCTTCAATAATTTAGCACCATCTTTCCTTTTCTGTCTTCATTTTTGTTCTAGTCAGGCCCAGATTTCCACCTCCTTACTTCTGACCTGGAAATGTCCCACTATTTTTATTAACTTTGTTCATTCCAGTTTCTTCACACTTTTGAAACAGTCTTTGTGCTGCCAATCAAAATTAAAATTGAGATGCTTTTGTTCTGGAAATTTTTCTCTAATTCTCTTTAGCATGTATTGAATTATTCTTTCGATGAATGTGTTTCATATTTGTATTTAACATCAAATATATTAGTTTCCTCTCCCTAACTAGATTGGAAACTTCTGTAAAGTTAGAATTGTGTTTTACACATTTTTGTGAGCCACCCTCCCACCCGTGATTCGTAGGGTGCTTAATGGATATTTTGAAACACTTATGAATGGAACAAGATGGAGCTGCTAGTATTAGCTAATTTGCAACATGTCTGAGACTTGCCCCCATCTTTCCAAAATTGGAATAATTTCCACAGGACTGTTTAAAAAAAATCAAACATATTTTTTATAATTTAAATTATCCAACATACTGTTTACTGCAAGCTGCTTTTCTGATGAAGAATGCATTGGTTTATTTTCACAGTTTTCACCTCTTTTATATTCATTAAAACTAAAGGTGATTGGTATTATGGAAAGAAAATCTCTTTCAGTTTAATCGTGGATTCTGAGCATAAAGTTGTTCAAATGCTGGAAAATTGATCTGGCACAATTTCTTATCTGTAGCAAAATACCATGATCTCTTTATTGTGGGTTTTACTTAACATTTTAGTATGGATTAAAGTCTAAGGAAATATAATAGGGGGTGTTGAAGTTATAATCAGTGATGCCATGATATAAAGAAAGGCAAAGGATTAGAATCCAGAGAACTAAACATCAGACATGATATATATTATAAAACATCTTATGGAAAGGAGTCAGTGCTAGGGATTCTAGCTTTATCAAATGATTTATTGCTTTATACATTTTAAAATTTATGACCATAACATTACCAACTTTTCATTTATTTAAAACTTTAGCATTTTAGAATTCAAGGCACCTGCAAGTTAGTTAAGGGAAGGCTCAGCTGATATAACAAATAAAACAAGTTCAGTGGCTTAGAGAAAATAAACATGTTTTGTATGTTACAGTCTGAGGTGAGCGTTCTAGGTTGGCATACAGGTATGCTCCAGCCAATCCTTTAAAGAATTGGCTTATTTCTACTTTGTTTTGGGGTGAAACCCTAGGCCATTGTCCTCAACTGCTTCACTGAAGATGGGTTCAGGTACTTTCTTACAGCTTGTGAAGTGAGCCTGGATACAGGGTCTCAGTGCAAGGTTTTACAGGCTAGGCCAGAAGTGATTATATGTCACTTCTACTGACATTTCATTAGTAAGAACTCATCACTAAGCTGCACCTGTCTACAAGGGGCACTGGGAAATAAAGTCCTCGTTAGGCAGTCATGTCAGCTATAGCTGCCTTACTGTGTGAGAATAAAAGACAGATTTGGGACAACTAGCGGCGTCTTCCACAGTCAGCCAGACCAAAACTGCAGATTACTAATGAGAACTGAGACTAGAGAGACTATTACTTGCCACCTATATAGCCTCAGATATGTAAATCCTACCACATACTACTTTTGTGATTTTGAACATATAACTCTGTCACTTTCCACCTGTTCCACAGTAGAGGAAATAACCTCTACCTTTATTTCAACTTGAATAACTAACTTCTTAGTGTCTATGTGACCTTGGGCACAAAACCTCTACCAGTTAATACCTTTGTGACCTTGGACATGTAATTGCTACCACTTGCCATCTGTCCGACCTTGAACACTTAACTTTCACCACTTATTACTTATGTCACCTTGAACACCTACCTTATACCACTTACCACCTATTTTTCTTATCTCTACTTCATAGGGTTGTATTAGTCAACATAATTGATATAAAGACTAGGACAATGATGAACACATCTTTCTCAATAAATATAAGCTACTGTTGCTATTACTACTATTACTCCTTATGTTACTGTTACTTTTGCTACCTAGTTAACAGAAAACTACATAAACATTATAACTAATTTTTTATTAATCACGGAGAGGAATGTTTTAGGGCCTCCAGATTACTAATATGAATCTTAGTTATTGCTAAGCTTTTAGACAGGCTCTTGAATAAAAGGTTGTAATCAATATAATGTCACCCAAATCAACATTTAATATACACACTTCAATATTATGTAGTAGCTATAGCTTCAGACTAAAAGGAATAGTAACGTATTTATGTATTCTGGTGCTGTTTGTCAGTTATGTAATCCTGTGACTTGTTTATTGAATGTTGCTCCTGTGGGGGAAATTAAAACATCAAAAGAGGGATAATTTATTGTGAATATATTCTCAGAGTTAAATCAACTGTTAGTGTATTTTAGCCACTGTTTTGTTATGTTAACATCCCAGAGAACCTACGTGATCTTAATGATTATTTACTCAATAAATTATTTAGTTGGAAACAGAAGTCTAGAAACTAAAAACTCCAAGTAGTAGACTTCCACAGTTTTCTAAAATGAAATTACATCAATTTGTAAATAGGTATTTACATGCAAATTTCCTGTCCCTTTCTTCATGCAGCAAAATAACTTGGACAGATGGAGTTCTTATGAACTAAACAGAGTAAACAGATTACTGTCAAAGTCAGAATTCGTTTTTCTATATCTTACAGACATCACGCAGAAAATTTTAAACAGCTTCCATTTATGCTCTAGCTTGCTTGCTGTTTTCTCTAAATCAGTCACAAGTTCACATTTATGTTATTAATATTTTCCTTTAGAAGCATGTTGACACTTGTTACCTTAAATGAGAGCTCATCTTATTGGCCCTATATACAGTATGATTTTCAAATAGAGCATCTAGCTGTAAATGTCCATGTTTTGATGTATATTTTAAACCCTAGCAATAATTCAAAGTAATTTCCACCAGATACGGAAGATGATTGATATTTGTAAATTATGCACTTACATGCATGCATGCACACACACATGCACAAGGATTTAGTGCTTTTGATTCATCACATATGTGATAAATAACTCTATTTATTCTGTTGAAAATGGACCTGAAAAGAAAATGAACTGGAAATAATGAGAAAGTAAAGAAGTCTCACAAAATGACTGCTTATGAAATAGAAGCATGGGCTACGTTAAAACCAAGCAGTTAAATTCACCTATGGCATGACTGTATGTCATATGCAAGATCACTATGTATTTTACCTAAAAATGTGAAAATAGAGGTCATGAAATTATTTCAGTGAGTACTCTAGGGAGAATTAATTTTTATAGCTCTATAAGTGCAAAAATTTAGAGCTGTTTTATGAAATCGATAAGGGTGTGAAGAACTTTTTTTTTCCATTTAGTTATGGCATTTTATGAAGGAAATTATATGCTATAATAATGTTTAAGAATTTGGAGAATCTTCACAGCTTCAGCATATGCCTCCTGGAATGGCAATATTTATTTAGCAAAGAGATAATCATTGCCTACTGGTCTCTCACTCACTTAATATATATGAGTCAATCTGCAAGCCTGGATATACGGATTGTGTTCCGGATTTTACCGGAGTAGCACCAACATAAAAATGTAGCTTAAGGTCAGTTATTTCTGAATATGTTAGTTTATATTCATGGTTATAGCTTTTTAAATCAATTTCCAAATTAATTTTTGAATGTAGTAAAAGAAAAAATGGCACTACAATTAAAAGTAAACAATAGTATTCAATTACACAATAAGAAATAACTTTCCATCTTTCTTTTAGAGATATTCCATAGGAATACATGAGAGTCACTTTCTTTTTTTTAATGTTAGTTAGGGTATGTTTATTGGACACTAATATCCTACCATCAGTCAAAACTCTCCTGATCAGCATCTCATTTTATTTCAATTCTTTACAGTGTGCAGATACTAACAAGTTTTGCCACTGGGGGTCACTATTTACCTATATTTCTTAAAAAAACCAATCAAAAGTGAAGTGATGTAACTGGATAATTCGTGGTGCGTGGTGTACAGTTTAAAGAAATATTGCTGCAGGAAAAGTCTAAATTTAGATAGACATTCCTAGAGACTAAAATACCATCCTTGGTAAATTAAGTGATTCCGTAGAGCTACTGATTTTTCTCAAGATTTTATTCAGAGATAACTAAATCGTGATTATGTCCAAAATAACCGTGTATGTATTTTAGGATGCTTTGCCAATTTGAGGAAGTTTATAGGCTGGATGCTTTCCAGGGCCCCAGGGAATAATGGAGGAGACAGGATGCAGTGAAATAGATGGAACAGGGTCGATGACTCAGGAAGGAGAGCTAGGTTCCGATTTGGCTCTATCATTCACTGTCTGGGGACATGATCTAGTCCCTTACTCTCCAGTTTTCCCCTTTGTAAAATGAAGGTGGCAGGTTTCATGATTTCAGTAGTCCCTTGTCATCCTATCTCTCTAAGAGTACCTTTCATTAACTATTAGATTGTAAAGTTTTTGGATGAAAGGGAAAGAAAATGTTTTTATTCTTTTATCACCATAATAGACAAATATTAAGACAGCAACAAGAAAAGTATTTTTTTTGGTTGCATAAAATATTTTATGACAGCATAATCAAATGACTGTTACTACAGGGTGTTCTTTTGTAGTGAGTGACGTAAGACACAAGGGGGAATCAATACCCTGGAAAGTTCTTACAACATTTTAGAACAAGTTAATGTGTTTTTGATCACTTCTGCTTAATAAGTTATTATTGGACTGGTGCTTTTCCCTGACTTATCTGGTTCTGATTGATCCGTAGGAATAATGATTCCCAGCCTAGGAGCTGCTGGATTCTCTTCCTTTAACTTTTGGCCAAGAAAGATTCACTCCCAGATGAATGCTTACCCTCCATTTTCTAGCCTGGTGTTATTTCATTCTCTAGCACTAGTTCTTAGCCAGGTGTCCCTGATCTTGTGCCCTAGATCTGCCAGTGATAAACAATATTGTCTGTGGTGCCAGGGAGTAAAACTCAAGCAAAAAGCCACAGTTTTCATAGCTTAAGTGGTTAGAGTTAGAGTTCAGGACTGCCAGCCAGCTGGAAATTGAATAGGAAAATACTTGAAAAAGAGGAACGACCCAAAATCTGCATATAAACTTCTCTCACATTGTTGGATAAACCAGAACTGTGCATGCACAGTGGAGATTCCAAGGAATATAGAAAGGAAACCTGCCTGTAGGCTGAAAATGCTAAGCAAAGATTTGAATTTCTGCCCAGCACAAGGATCATGGGAATTGACACTTAAATATTTCCAAATGAGATTTGCTTTTAATTGAAACCCCAGAAGGGCTATGACTTAGGAATAATGATTATTTCCTCAGGACTAGGCATTCTTCCTAAGACTAAGGCTAAACTGAAACAAATCCTCCCCAAGAAATTATAAAATCAAGCCCACACAAGTTGAAGATACATAGTAATTTAGTTATTTACTAACCACAAATCAGCACTCTTTAGAGGAAGATTCCAGAATCCAGAGTCTAGTTTTTACAATCCATAATGCATAGCATAAAACCAAAAGTTACTACACATGGGAAAAACAAAACCAGGAAAATGTGGCTGATTTTTAAAAGTAAAAGTACACAATTGAAACATTCTTGGAGATGATAGCATTGGAAGACAAAGATTTAAAATTCAGCTATTATAGGCATGTTCAAGGATGTAAAGGAAATGATGTGGAAGAGATGAAGAATCTGAGCAGAGAAATGGATGTTATAAGAAAGAAAAAAATAAGAATTCTACTTAAAAGTATATTACTTGAAATGTAATATTACTTGAAAATTTACTAGTGAGGTTTAATAGCAGATAGAAAATGGCAGAAGAAAAGATTGGTCAGTGAATTTGAGGACAAATTAATAGAAATCATATAATCTGAAGAATAGAGAGAAAAATAATTTAAAAAATGAATGGAACCTCAGTGCATTGTAGGACAATATCATACTAATATGTGTGTAACTGGAATATACAAAGAAAAAGCACAAGATATGAATAAGAACATTGTTCAAAGAAATGATAGCTAGACTGGGCATGGTGGCTCATGCCTGTAATCCCAAAGCTTTGGGAGGCCAAGGTGGTAGGACTGCTTGAGACCAGGAGTTCTAGACTGGCCCAGGCAACAAAATGATACCTAATCTCTTAAAGAAAAAAAAAAGAAAGAAAGAAAATTAGCCAAATGTTGTGTCATGAACCTGTAGTTCTAGCTACCCAGGAGTCTAAGGTGGGAGAATCCCTTGCGCCTGGCAAGAAGTTTGAGGCTGCAATGATCACACCATTGCTCTCCAGCCTGGGCAACAGAGTGAGACCCTGTCTTGAAAAAAGGTTAAAATAAATTTTTTAAAAACAGAAATGATGGCTAAATTTCTCCAGATGTGGTGAATAAACACCAACCTAGAGAAACATATACCTTAAGCATCATAAAGATAATATATACACATAACACTAGGAACATCATAGTCAAATGACTGAAACCAAAAGTAAAGAAAGAAACCTTGGAAGCAGTTGGGAGTAGGGGTTAGATAAAGTTTGTAAGTGTGAAAAATAATACAAACGCACCATCTTCTCATGAGAAACAAAGGTGGGTAGACAATGACATTGTAACTTTGGTACTCAGAGAGAATAAAAGGGTCAATCTAATATTTTATATGTAGCATTCTATATAAAAAATAAAAGCCAGATAGACATTCACAGATATGTAACAGCTGAAATAATTCAAGATGATCTGCAGTACAAGGAAGCTAGAATAAATTATTCAGGATGAAAGGAAATAACATTAAATATAAACTTGGATTTACAGGCAACAATAAAGAGCTCCAAAAATGGTAAAATGAGAGTAAATATAAAAGACTATTTTTTTCCCTAAATTTCTTAAAAGTTATTTGCTATATTATATGTTTGGATTTTGGGGCTTGTAATATGTAGATGTAAAGTATAAAATATAAGACAACAATAGCAAAAAGAACATGAGGGGAGGGTAAATGGAAGGATATTCTGGCAAAGTTCTTAACATTTTATGTAACATGGTATAAGATTAAATGTAAGTAGACTGTTATAAGAATTAATTTTGTAATCTCTGGTGTATAAAATATTAGATCCAAACATTTAAAAATGTTAGCTCTAACCTCCACTGTATTATTACATTTAACAAAGATAAACTAGACACTCAGTAAAAAGCAGAGATTATACTACTAGATTTTAAAAGTTCTGAAAATATGCTATTTATAACAAACACCTAAATATGCTATTTCTAACAAACACCTAAAATATGCTATTGAGAACAAACAACTCGGTTGCTGAAACCCAGACAAATTGAAAGAAAATCAATAGAAAAATATATGTCATGCAAATAGTAACCATCAAAGAGCTAATGTGATTATACTAATATCAGATAAGATGTATTTCAAGACAAATAGGATTATCTGAGAGAAAGAGGGCATTTTATCATTTTATAATGATAAAAGGGTCAATTAATCAAGAAGACATAACAATTCTAACTATATATGCCCCTAATAGTTGAGCTTGAAACACATACATAAAAAAAATAAACAGAGCTAATGGGAGAAACTGACATATGAACATAGCTGGAGAATTTGACACTGCTCTATGAGTAAGTCATAGAACAATTAGATATAAATCAGTAAAAATATACACAATTTTAGCCTTGACCTAATTAATAATATTTAGAGCACTTCATCTATCGCTTCTCAGACTTTTGGCTAAGATCAATTGTAGAGCACTTCATCAAATATGGAATATTGGATGAATATTGGATGAAGTGCTCTACAATTGGATATATATTCCAAGTTGTGGAATACATATTCTTTTCAAGTATATGTGGTACATTCCCAAAAATAGACCATCTACAGGTCATAAATGTGTCTCAATGTATTTCAAAAGATTGATATCATACAGAGTATGTTCTATACCATAGAAAATAAATTAAAGATCAATGATTATCTATAAAAACCTCAACTGGAAATTAAACAATATACTTATAAATGACTAATGTCTCAAGAAATCATGGGAGAAATTACAAAATATTTTGAATTAAATAAAAATAAAGGTTAAAGGTACAACACATCAAAATTTGTGAGACAGTGCTTAGAGGGAAATTTTTAACGTTATATGTCTATATTCACTGTCAGTGATATGTTTTCATTGTAAGAATTTCAAAAAATATAAACATATTAAAACTAAAGTAAGCCAAATAAAGGAGGTAATACAGAGCAGACATTTTTAAAAATGGAAAAAATGAATGGAATATTAACTAAGTCAAACTCAGTTCTGCAAAAAATGACTGTAAAATATATACCACTTTAGTAAAATTGGTAAAGAAAATGTCAAGCAAAAATGAACATTCAGGAAGGGAAAGATTGTCACTATAGATTCTACAGACATTAAGAGAATGATAACAGAATATTATAAACAAATACAATTCTAGTTGAAGTGGAAAGATTTCTTGAAAAATGAACCAAACATAGGAAAAATTAAAATATTATTTCAGTGATACTGAAGAGTAGAGAGAATATTCAGTATTAGTGTTACCTCATTTGGATACCTATATGAAAAAAAATGAAATTTGATCCCTTCTTTCCACTATGCATAAAATTTAATGCTAGGTATATTACAGTTTAAGTGTGAATGGCAAAACAATAAAACTTGTAGAAGAAATAAAGCTCACCTGGAAGAATTCTGAGCACCTTTGAGACTACACTTCAGGATGTTGACCTATTTGTCAGCTTGTGTGACTGTGCATTGAGCAGTGGCAGGCATGGTGACAAGACATGCTGCACAGAAATGCCTGAGCACATTAAGGGGAACAAAGTTCTCAAAGTTATAGCTTCAAATTTTACATGTTCTGTTGCTGAGTTGCAGCTCCACCTGCGAGAACCTGTTCTTGGTCTGGAAGCATAGCTGTAGCTTAATTAGAGTGGTTAAGACAGCAGGAGTTAGGTTTTTTTAAATGTGGTTACTCAAAAAATAGTGCTTGTAGTCTTTCTTCGGAAAAATCGTTTATTTGAAGAGAAACTGGAGATTTTTTTTACACTGTTGTAGAGCACACAGTGTCTTAGGTGTCCCAGTCTTTAATAGGTGATTTATGAACTGCTGCTGTTAACATTTATAACATTCACTTAACACATTTCCTCACCTCACATGGAGCCTAGCATCTTTGTGATATAAATGGGGTATAGGGAGGAGGGCAATGCTAGTATATCCAGAAGCTGTGTTTGTGCCTTAGATTGTGCCTGGTAAACTGTATCCATTATGAATATTTGAAGATGAAATCCACTTTGGGAGGCTGAGGCAGGAGAATTGCTTGAGGACAGAAGTTCAAGACCAGATGGGCTAAGATAGTGAGACTTCCTCTCTGTAAAATATTTAAAAAAAAATTAGCTGGGGCTTGGTGGCACATGCCTGTAGTCCCAGCTAGTCAGAAGGCTGAGGCGGGAGGCTTACTTGAGCCCAGGAATTGGAGGCAACAGTGAACTATGATCACGCCACTGCACTCCAGCCTGGGTGATAGAGTGAGATCATGTCTCTATAAATAAATAAGTAAATAAATAAATAAATAAAAAGAAAGAAAATGAAGACATCTATATCAAAGTTTTATTTCTAGAGACGTTCTCCAGTTAAAAGTTTATACCTATAGTCTAAAGAATGCTTTGAAAAAATCTTTTAATACTGCTACTGTCATCCCTAAATGGGATAGAGGTAGCTGGACCATGAGAACACTATTGGTAACTGGATAGGCCTCACCTGTTGCCTTCCATTGTTTTTCTTTTCCCATGCTGTTTGAGTTTGTCTTCCATTCAGTTGCTTATCCCTCTCATTTAAATTATCTTTCAAACCGAGTTTTTTTTTTCTGGAAAATATTAAACAGTGCTCTATCAACCTAAAGGAAGTCTGGATTCAAAATACTGCAGTAAGATCTCTGTTAGCACCACAAATTGCCTGGATTTAAGGATATTTTATGTGACTTGCTCTGCATATAAATGAAATAATTTATATCCTCCTTCCTTTCCTTCTTCCTTCTCTCTTTCTTCAAACAACAAATATTGATTGAGAGCCAGTTACATCCTATGTAAAGAAAATATAGAAGTGAACAAAATCAAGACCCTCATTTTTTAATGGAAGGATATGGATAACTAACACAAACATATAATATATTACATAATGAAATGTACGGTAAAGATGAATAAAGCAAAGTGAAGACTGGGTGACTGATAGAGATGGGGGGATATGTGGTGTTATTTTATAGAGGGTTGTCAGGAATGTGACATTTGATTGATACCTGAAGGAACTAAGAAATGAGCCATATGAATACCAGGAAGGACAGGATTTCAAATAGGAGATAGCAAGTGAAAATGTCCTGATGTGGGAGTTTGCTTGGTGTGTTAGAGCAACAGCCACAGGGTCCTGTAAACCTGGAGGAGAGTGAATGAGGTGGGAGTTGTGGCCATGAGGTCTGACAGATGTCATCAGTTTTAGGAAATAGGTTTGAGATTTTACTTTAAGTAAAATAGGAAGCCAAAGGAAGACTTTATCTGTAGAAAAATCTCTTAGATGAGTTTTTGCTAAACTTTCTGAAATTCCTAAAATTGATTAAATGTTCTAGTTTCAATTCTGCTGGGCTTTATATGCAAAAGTGGAAAGAAACTTTCATATATTCAATAAATACTATTTATTGATATATACTATTCTGAGATACATACTATTCTGAGGAGGTATGTGATTTCCCAGAAGTAAATAATAACAGCATTCTAAATTGATAAATAATAGCAATATAATCCTATTCCAGCTGTTTCAAACTATGTGTAGAAGCAATTGGAACACTGTTAATGGCTGCCAAGAGTTAGGATGAAACTTGAAAATTAGGATGAAACTTGAAAATTATTTCTTAATATTTCCTCTCATAAAAACTCCTGTGTGTTTAACCATTACCAAACACTGTCAAAATAAATGAGACAATTAGGATTCTGAACTTGAATCTGACCAGGATGAGTTGGTGTGAGTAAACTCTACCATATATTAATGATGTGACCTTGGACAAATTTCTCCAGTGTCTTTAAGTCTCAGTTTCTTTATTCCTAGCATGAACATAATAGTTCCTAATTCATGGATAATGTATGTAAAGCACTTAACCAAGTTTTTACCACCTAGTAAGCATTTAAAAATAATAGTGGTTATAATAATTATCTTGTTCTTGCCTGTTCTTGTATTACTAAATATTGGGCAGACTAAAATAAGTTACAATATTTGCATTGAGTTGACTGTAGCCAACATGAATATTTATTAATGTACTCATTTTTTGATATTGCTAGGATCTAAAAATAATATGCACAGGAATAAAGCAAAGAAAATACTCTATTAATGCAAATAACTTAAACTGATAAGCAATACATACTTTTATATAAATCAATGAACATCAGATTTTAATTTTGAACTACCCAAACTCTTATCAGGACTTTTTTTTCAGTTCAAAGAACACAAGTTTAACAGTGCCTCATTTGTCCTTGACTCACTCTGACATCTTGTTGGTTATACATGTTCAATAAATGCTTGACACACACAGAGGGAGAGGTGGGATTTAAAAAGTAAAATATCTTCCTGAATTTGGGATCCCTGTGCACTGCTGGTAGAAATGTAAATAGTACAGCCACTATGGAAGACAACATGGAGAGTCCTCAAAAAGTTAAACCTAAAATTACCACATGATCATGCAATTACACTTCTAAGATTTACGCAAAACAACTGGAAGCAGAGACCCAGACAGATACTTGTACATCAGTGTTCATAGCAACATTATTTACAATAGCTAAAAGGTGGAACAACCCAAATATACGTCAGCAGACGAGACAAACAAATTGTGGTGTATATATTAATATACAATAATATTCGATGGAATATTATTCAGCCTTAAAAGGGAATGAGATTCTGATAATGCCCTAATAAGGGCAAACCTGGAAAGCATATGCAGTTTAAAATAAGCCAGCCACAAAAAGACAAATATTATATTATTCACATACATGAGGTACCTGGAATAGACAAATCCATAAAGACAGAAACAGAGGTTACCAGGGGTGGGGAGAGGGCTGAATGGGGAGTTATTGTTTAATAGGTACAGAATACAAAGTTCTGGAAGTGGATAGTGGTGACGGTTGCACATCATTGTGAATGTAATTAATACCACTGGATTTTACACTTAAAATGGGGGGAAATGTTAATTATGTTATGTGTATTTTACCTCCATAAAAATGTCTGTTCAGAATTTTAAAAAGGTAAGGTGTCTCCACAAGTACATTTATTAAATATTTCTCAGATATAACTACTTCTATAATGTTACATACTGGGTTATCCATTCATTCACTGAGAATTTATTACATGTTATGGTGGTTTTCTCAGCTCATTTCCCAGAGAATTGTGTATCAGCCACACAGTTTGGGGATGGGGAGCAGGGTGTTGGTGTTTCCACGCTCTCTGGGGTTGTTTTAGCCTATCATTGTAATTTGGTGCCTCTTGCTATGGAGATTTTTCCATAGATGGGTTGTTGCCTAGATCTAACACAATATATTAAGGGCCACAGAATGTCTACAAAAGGAGAATGACTGTAGAATAACTACCCCAACTATGGCAGGATTCCGTTCTCCAAAAAAATGGAAAAATTGGCTGGGCCATAGACATTTTTATAGCCTAGCAACACAAATCACAGACAACTTATACCAAAAACAATGTCCCAACTAAATTCACTGGCATGTTATGAAAGATTAAAGGCTCGTCTGTCCTCAGAAAAGGTGTCAGTGCTTTGTTATGTTTTTTAGTGTTTAAAAATAGCTTGAGAGCTACTGGGAAAACCACTGGCAAAGAAGAGAGCATGTGAAGCTGTAAAAAATTATCTGCTTTTTATTTCTGGTTGTTGTTTAATACGCTAAATGCAGAATGGTGCTGTGTGCATTCTTAGGTTCATTTAACCTAAACTGTTATTCTGCCCAAGAACATTTGGAACAGATCGTGTCCACTCCCCCTACCCACAATGTTAGATAAAGCAAGAGAGTCATCTGAAGCAGAAGGAGACAAATTGTTCCCAGTCTGAAACTATACCACCTTTGCTGGAGGTGGAAAAGAATACAATAGTGGAAGTTATTTTGGTTTTGCTTCTCTGCTCAGTAAATGCAGGCTTGTGCTCCTTTCTCCTTCCCTCCTCCTTCCCTCTCATTTTCCATTATCTGTCAAAAGAAAAACTTCAAAGGTACATTAAGATAAAGTACAATTTAAAAGATGAGGACAAATAATTGAGGCACATATCTTAAAGAAACAATGTTTACATTCTGGTTTTGACTTTTTAGGAATACCAGGGTACACAAGGTTCATTTTAGTTTAACTTTTGAGAAGGGGAATGATTTCATATCCAAGGAGAAGTATGAAGTGGAGTTTAGGAAGTAAAATTGCTCTCAACAAATACATGGAAGGGAGGCAATGTTAGAAAAGCTACAAAACAGAAATCATAATGTTCCAAATCTTAAGACCTCCAAAGCATTCAAGCTCTATTATCAGTGCAGATGGCCTAATTATGAAGAATAAATTGACAAAAATTGTCATGTGCTTTTCTAAGAGTGCTTTGGTAAATCAGAAACATTTCTGATTTCTCCTGCATCCAAAAGGAGACAAATGATTGAAGGTTTTCCAAAACAAACAAATATAAGAGGAATGACTGGGAAAAAAACCCAAGAAGGATGCTGAGGAGATGTGGGACCTGCCATACAATAGGAATTTTGGAGAAATACGGTTTCTTGCTGCTCTTCATGGGAATTTTGAGCCATTGCTGTGTGCACGTGACTTTAAGCTTTCTGCAGACAAGGGAATCTGGAGGTCTATGTTTAGAAACCTAATGGCGGTCGGGCGTGGTGGCTCACGCCTGTAATCCCAGCACTTAGGGAGGCCGAGGCGGGCGGATCACGAGGTCAGGAGATCAAGACCATCCTGGCTAACACAGTGAAACCCCGTGTTACTAAAAATATAAAAAAATTAGCCGGGCGTGGTGGTGGTGGGCGCCTGTAGTCCCAGCTACTCGGGAGGCTGAGGCAGGAGAATGGCATGGAGGCAGAAGGATGGCATGAACGCAGGAGGCGGAGCTTGCAGTGAGCCAAGATTGCACCACTGAGCCACTGCACTTCAGCCTGGGCACAGACGGAGACTCCGTCTCAAAAAAAAAAAAAAAAACAAAACAAAAAACAAAAAAACATAATGGCACGGCTAATGAATTATTCCTCTAAAGAGATAGAAACGGAAGAATGTGTGGGCAGTGAGTAAGAAAGTTTATGTTCTTCTGATTTAAAATTATTATTAAAAATTATCCTTTGCAGCACTGCAGCTAATTTGAGTGTGTAGTGGGAGGGGTCAGAGTAGGAGAGCTGAGATTTCGCTGAGAATCTCCAAATCAAAACTGTCCATGGAGGCTCAAGGCATAACACTGTATCTTGTTTGTAACTCCTTTTTCACTATGTTTTATATGTGTTTATTATGCAAATAAAATTATAATCATAGCAAAGATTCTGAAAGAAATATATTCACTCAAAAGTCTATATATTAAACCACTGGTGATACATTTTATTTGCTCTTTTTCCTTGTTCCTTTAAGGTGTCATTTATATATATCCATCTCATTTTTTAGTGGTTATATTCACTTCATGGATTAAATTTTGAATTCAGTCTTTTTACCCTAGCATTTGTTTATGGCAATTATTCCATGTTCTTGTTAGTTTTAAGATAATCGCATTAATGGCTATAACTGCCTGTTTCTGTAGTGTTTAACTGTTATGTTTTACCAATTTGTCATAGTCATAAATAATTTTAAGAATGGGTACTAACATTTCTTTCAGAGAGGTGCTGTCCTGATAAAAATATATTGCAAATGCCTAAGGTGCAAGGTGCGATATTAAGGCTTCAGTTAAGACAACGACTTTTGAGAAGAGTGGAGAATAAAAATAGAAATAGAGGAGACACCATTGAGGTTACGAGAGAGAGAGAGGAAAGTGAACGCGGGAAAAGTTGCTAATAATACTGATATGCTCACCGTTGTTAAGCTTTATTTCAATTTTTTTCTTTAGAAATATGTAAAGAGAAAACATATTCTTGGTTCCTGATAACGATTGCCAAATTATTTCTCAAAGAGCTTCTCATTGACATTGCTATCAACATGAAATAAGAACAATGGATTCCTGAAAATATTAGCAGCTTTTGTATGTTACACAGCATTTTCATTAATTTAATAGAATCAGTAATGGTGTTACAGTAGGTAGTTGGTCAGACATGATCAGGGCAAGAGAGGGCTCCCTGCATCCCACCAGGAATGTCAGCTGAACATCAGATGACGGTCAGGCAGTTGTTAGCGGTCTCTCTAAAATAATAGTTGGGCACATCCAGCGCCAAGGAATAGTAGTCTCCCAATAGATAGAAAAACCTGAAACTGGTGATCAGTTTCCTGATAAGGTCACAGGAGTTGGGTGAGTGGGCTCGAGCATGAACACTAAGAGGAAAAATGGCAAAGTTTAACTGGTGTATGAATTCCTCTAGGAACACTCAACTGGTATGAGAAAAATGCCTGAAGTGAACACATGCGCAATTCCAGTAAACACACTGAGCATGCAGCCACTCCCAAGAGCTGGCAGGCCACTGCACATACAAATAGCCCACCCCAAGGGAAGAATTGGGAGAAGGGATGCAAGACCTTAGAAGTATGCCAACATGTAAAACTCCAAGTCAAAGATCAAACAGGGCACTTGATCTCTCAAGTCGCCTGCTTGGCCCTCTTCCAGGTACAATTTATTTCCTTTTGTTCCTGCTCTAAACTTTTTAATAAACTTTCATGGCTGCTCTAAAATGTGCCTCAGTCTCTCACTCTGCTTTATGCCCTTCAGTCAAATTCTTTCTTCTGAGGGAGCAAGAATTGAGGTTGCTTCAGACCCATACAGATTCACTGCTGCTGACATACTTTGGTGCCACATGACTTGGATACATTCCCTAGTGGTAACACACCTCTATGCCTTGCCTTCTTTGGCTGAAGGTGTTCAATCCTTGTACACAGTTTCCTTCTCCCCTTTCACTCTCTTGCTTACTAACCAACCCCCTCTCAGCCACAGTGGCTCTGCTCCCCGTGGCTGATCCCTCAGCTCACTCTGATGGGTGGCTTGCAGGGTTGGGAAGGACCTTGGAGTCTGCATGGAGTAGAACTGAGACACTAATGACCCTCCTGGACGAGAGGCTTGTGAGAGTGGTAAGTCTAAAGTGTAAGACCATTCAATGTCTGCAGTTACCTCTGCTTTTCCAACTAAAATTGTCTCTTTCCCCAAAACCCCCATGATCTGTTCTCCATGCGTATTCTGAAATGGCCGTGTGCACCACAAGACCATCCATCTCTGCCTCTTCTTTACTTTCACCTCACATGCCACGTGACTTCTTAAATACATACTCCCTGTTATTCATGTACCTGTGGCCCTTGTATTAGCATGGAAGCAAATACACAGGCTCTCTTGCAAATATCCCCTGAGATTTATTCTTGTTTTTACCCTACCAGCTCAGATTACTTCCAACTCTTCCCATCTGCTGGCACATTGGTGGGACCAACAGTCATTGGAACCTGGACTCTGCCAGCAATTTATGACTTACCATACACTTTTTGTCCCTGTTATGCTCCAGGGCTAAGTTTTTTGGTGGCTTTTGAAGCAGTTTGTCTGCCTGCATGGGGCCTCACTCCGTGGTTTTTTAAGGATCCCACCTACTTTCTTTTTTTGAGTTAGCACCCCTTTAGGAGGAAGAACAGTTATTCTCTTGCCATTTGCAAGTTCTTTCCCCAAGGCCCAAGTCCTCTGGAGGTTACTACTTTATGTCAAGAGGGCAAATAAACATTTCCCTCTCAAATCTAAGGGCTGCTGTTTCTGCAAGTATATGAAGGCTTTTTATGAGTATCCCTCTTGTTTCCTCCCACTTAACTCCTGTTCCCTCAAATTCTCTGACACTTACATACCCTTTTCAACATGCATCAAGACCTTCAAGATCATATTCAAAGGGAGAGAAGTCCAGTCCCTTGCAGTAGTTAGCTAAAAAACAGGCTTCTCATCTACTCAAAGACCATGGGAAATAGGAAGCTGAGAAAAGAGATAATCATTTTGTTGGTAGAATACTCTGAGTGAGAGTCACTGTAAGGTCATGGAGACAAGGATATAGGCTAGCCCAAGACCACAGGTTCAAGGGACCCATTAGAAAGAGACGAAGGTTGGTTCCAGGCTTACAGATTACCACTAGAACAGAGATAAAGACAAGGTTAAGACTGGTTATTTCAGAATCCCAAGGATGAACAGTTGGCTCTCTTTCACTCTGGTATCTCCTGTGTTCTCAAGTGGGTAATTGTGACAAGATGAGACCAAGGTTAAGGGTACACAATAAGACAGATTTATTCCAGAATGCTAAGGACAAATAGGGGATGCCCTATTCAGGATAATAGGAAAGTAAGAGGGACACCTTCTTTTTCCCTTTTTCTCCTGTCTTGTCTCTTCACAGATGAGTAATTGCATCTCCATACCAGAGGATTTGCCCCTTGGATTATTCCAAAAAACTGGAAAAAGTTTGATTCTCCTAAACGCTTAAAAAAAAAAAAAACTAGTTTTACTTTGTAATACTGTTTGACCTAAAAATGAACTGGGAGAAAATACAAACATCAGCCTTAGACCCCAGGAACCTTATGCAGGAAATCCTCAGATTAGCCTCCTCAGTCTTCTACAACTGAGAGCAGAATAAAGAGGACAGAGGGAAAAAGAAGAAAACACACAAAAATAAGAGGCAGGCTCAACTATTGACTGCTTTACAAGCTCTCCAGTCCCCTCCAGGTTGTCCTAAGGACACTCCTCCAGGTAACTGCCATTGGTATGGAAAGCCAGGCTCACTGGAAGGAAAACTGCCCCAATGGGTTCAATGGGAAAAATCCCTGCATGGCTTGCCCCCTCTGCCACAAGCTCAACCACTACAACTGGACTGCCCTGAAGGCCAAAGGGCCCCCAGGTTAGAATCCCAACCTTTGATGAGCTTGAGCTGAAGGGGCTGTCTGCTCTGGCCAACTCCCAGATTAGACATCGTCAACAACAGGGCAAAAGCAACTTTGGAGGTGGCAAGTAAAATTATAAATTCACCTTTTAGTTTCAAGAGCTTCCTACTCTGTGCTAATATCCTTTGAGCAGCTGTTCTCCAAATCCTGTCAGGTAATGGGGTAAATGACAGCTCCTTCTCCCAAAGAAAAGCATCATGACCCTTTGGGGTAAAAATATACTTTTCAAATGGGTGCCAGCTTAATATTTACTCAACCTCTAAATTTGTCTTTTGCTCTAATATCCCTATTTCTTCTGGGAAAGATACCTAAGTCTTTAACCAATAACTGACTGGGACAAGCTCTCCTCAGGGGTTTAGAAATAGCCCACACTTATTTGGATAGACCCTAGAAAAAAATCTAACTGAGCAATCTCTTGAAGGGGGATGACTCCTACAGTATATAGATAAACTCCTTATCTGCTCCCCCTTCACAGGACTGTCATGGCAACACATAGTATAAACCATGACTTCCTAACAGAAAGGGAAATGACTTATGTCTAATTCAAAGAATATTAAGGTAAAGAAGTATTTTTGGTAAGAAAGTTTATAAAGAAAGTAGATTTTATATGAGAAAGGATCTTGTATGGTAAATTATTGTCCTGAAGTAAAATGACTGTTTAAAAAGAGTTGTTTAAAATGTTGTTTAAAAAGAGGGATGTTTAGGACAAGTCAGAAAGTCCAAGCACATCATAGATGTTCTGTGTAGGTCATAAAAAGATTCATGAAAGGGAATTTACATAAAGAAATAATATATAATTTTAAAGGTTATTAGGCATACTAAATGCTTCATAAACTACTACTATGACTCTTAAATGTACAGCTTGCCTGCTTTAAAGCCATTAAATTCTCCCCCAAGTAAGGCCTGGGGACATACAGAGTTAGCCATGGCTAACTCCCTTCTGATTTCGAGTTAGCCATGCCCCCTAGCTATGCTTGTAAGAGTCAAACCTTATCTGCACTTCCATCTGATGTACTAGGCTCCACACCTAGTACATAACTAAAATCGTCTACTTACCAGGTTGTACACTAAAAGTAAAAGTTGCTAAGTGCTAACAGTGTAACATATATTTGAGGCTACTGGAAAAACAGTTTTCAATGCAAGGCATGTAAGGAAAGTAGAACGTACTTTTAGTAAAAGATTATAAGAAGGCATAGGAATGTAATTTTTTTTTTTTTGCCTAGCTTAGAGGGTTAAAGGATTGTTATAAGGTGGATAGGATAAAGCTGAAGGTTAAAGCAAGTTGTGGGAGGTTTGTCAAATAATTTTGTCAAAGAAATTCTGTGTGTGATCATATTGGCTAAAGTTAAAGGGGTATTTTTCAGTTTTTCCATAAATTTAACATTGGAATAAAAGCACAGAATGTTTTTTAGAGCATTGTTCTGTTCTTTAACAGAAAATTATAAAGGGTGATTAGAATCTTACCTTATAGGCAAACTGATTAAGATTGAATAGATTTGTCTATAAGGTTTTATTAGGAACTGGATTTAACATTAATAGTACACTAAAGCAGAGGTAATATTTGGCCATAATCATGTGAAACTCCTATAATTCTGATTAACTTAGTATATATTATCAGCAATAGTTATAAGTATCAAATTATTTTGTGCCACAGAGGTAACAAATTTCCTTGTCAATTGTGCCTTTGACTGTGGCTTCCCTAAGACTTTTTTCATCTACATACAATTGTTGTCTTGTTTTGATCCTCTTTAAAATGTGTTTTTATAATCAGCTATCAGACTCTAACTGGTGTTCTTAAATGCAGGTTTCTGATTTGGAGATTGTGACATGAGAAAAGAGGAAAAACTTTCAGGACACTTAAGGAGAGCTGAAATGTTCACGAATATTAAGCAGAGCATGAGTCAACTATATGGACTGACCTAATAGAAGACTGAAATAATTCTTCTATTTATAGCTTTTAACAATTGAGTAAAGTATACTCCTGTAAACAAAATTTGGAGCATATTTGTTTCTCTCTACCTGATTTCTCTAGAATTAGGAAACTACGAATATTCTTAACTTATGTGAATATAGTTATTTGCATAAGTGCAGTAAGAATCTGTTTTCTTTTGCAACAGGACACAATTGGAAACTTGTTGTTTTACCAAGACTTTGTAAAGCCTTGCTAACTGGAATTTGTGCTTTCCTTTAAGGAATCATATTTGACTTATAGATCCAATAAAAGCCCTTTGGGAAAACTGGCCTCATACCTACTCTACACAGTTCCTGTACAGGATTCCTGACCTGTGGTAAGTAAAGAATATCACTTTCTGACAGGTCCAGGAGCCCCAAGTTATCTTGGGACCTCAAGCAGAAAGGAATTTATTCAACTCATACAGTTATTTGATGGCACAGGTATTTGAAGACTTAAACCCATGGCTAGGCTTAAGGTTTTAAAACGTCTTATCTGAGATTTCTCATGGAACAAAGTTCCATCAAAGCCAATTTAAAAAGTAACTCATACGGCACATAGTTATTCTTGCTGTGCTTTATACAAATAGCCAGGCCAAGTATAATAAGACTAAAGCTTATTTCGCAAATAAATCAGTTCTATCATGATTTGTTTTTAATAGAAATGAGAACTGGTGAGAGAAAAATTAATGTACCATGGTACTTGTTATTAGATTCTAGTCTCATCAATTGTTTTTGAGATTTGTCTGCAATTTAGACTAACCCTGCTTATTTCTGTGAACCAACTAGTGATCTCTAGCTTCAGCTCAAAAGAAATAGGAGGGATGAGTAATGCAAAAATCTGGATCAATATTCTAATGCTGGGCACATATTGGAATTGGCTAGCAACTCCATCCCCCTAAGTCTTAGCAGACATGACTATAGCTTTCAGCTACGTGGGCATGGCAGCAGCTTCAGGATATTGTTTTGGAGCTGTCCTCACCCTGTTATTTCATTTTGACAACTTCTAAATCTAATAACCTGATTTGTCTTCTCTTGCCTTCAGGCCATCAAGCACCAGATAATCCTCGGTGAGTGATACATCCCCTTAATATTCAAGAGCCACCCTTCTGTAGGGGACCGATAGAATGCCGCATCAGTGGGACAAGACAGAGGTGAAATCCTGCCCCTCTCTCCCTTGGACCTGGCTGGATACTGCTTTTACCATCCCATGGAGTCACACTGCCCTGACAAGTAACAAGAGCCCAAGGCCCACAGAACAACCACCATGGTCCCTCTGTCAGCAAGAGGCAGTTACAGAAGACTGACCTTCATCCATTTTCCCCAAAGAATTGGGGTCTTGGACTCTTGATGTGTGAAATGTTATAGTAGGCAGCTAGTCAGACATGAGCAGGGAAGGAGAGGGCCCCTCTCCCCAACCAGGAATGTCAGATGACCATCACGTGATGGTCAAGTGGTTGTTAACTGTTTCTCTAAAATAAAAGTAATGGCAAAACAGCAATTACTTATGCACAAACCTAATAATTGGTTGCTTCAAGTGCCAGGGAAAGACAGTCTCCCAATAGATAGAAAAACCTGAAACTGGTGATCAGCTCTCTGATAAGATTTTAGGAGTCAGGTGAGTTGTTTCAAGCATGTGCACTAAGAGGCAAAATGGCAGAGTTTAACTGGTATATAATCTTCCTCTAGGAACATGCAGCTGGTAAGGGAAAAATGCCTCAAGTGACCATGTGCACAACTTCATAAACACACTGCAAATATGACCCCTCTCAAGTGCGGGCAGGCCACTGTGCATGCGGACAGCAACCCTAAGAAAACAGTGAGGGGAGAAGGAATGCAAGACCCTGGAAATATGCCAGTGTATAAAACCACAAGTCAAAGGTCAGGTCAAACAGGGCACTTGATCTGTCAAGTCGCCCACTTGTCCCTCTTTCTTTCATTCCTGCTCTAAACTTTTACTCAACTTGTACTCCTGCCTCAGTCTCTCACTCTGCCTTATGCCCCTCAAATTCTTTCTTCTGAGGAGGCAAGGATAGAGGTTGCTGCATACCAGTATGGATTCACTGCCCTAACAATGTTGAGCATAGAGAGAGGAAAGAGACTACCTAAACTGAATAGAATAGGGTGGGCATATGCTGATTATAATTATATTTGCTATTTGTATTATATTATCTAATACCTACCTATTGTGTTATTGGTTAAAAATTTCTTCAGAAATCATCTCCCCATTCATTCATATAGTCGCAGTGAGAATTGAACTATTATTGTTATGTAATTTTATTCATTTCCATGATTGATAGGGCTAGAGATGAGACCATTTGAGTGACTGAGGCCATTCCCTGGAAATACAGGTGAAAATGGAAGTCATTTTTTTCTTGGTTCCTAGATTGTAATACAGGAGACCCATGCATTATCAGTTGGTTGTTTTATTGCTTGGACAGTGAAGGAAATGAAGCTTGTCTGTGGAGAGGTCATAAAACAGGAAGATCTATAGAGAGGCACATGAAAGAGATGGACAAACAAACTGATCAGTGGAGCTCACTGTTCCAATTCTTTCCTGATGTTTAAAGCTGAAATTCTTTCATCTTTCCTTATCTACTCTTAAGGGCTCCTGGATAGATGTTCTTGTGCATTTTTCTGTCTTGAAGGTGATCTGCTATGTAATCTCACTCTAGCATCTCACTTTTCTCAGAGATGAACCTTGCTTTTGATTAAACCTCTGTTACCTATCCATTAATTCTATCAGTTGCTTGCTCTTCGAAAATTGATCTGACAAACTTATTCATAGTGAGTTGTTAATAGACCAATGTATTTTCATATATCTGGTAAATCAGAATTTTCCAGAAAGATATTACAATTTTCTATTACTTTGTTATACCAGTTATTTCAGAGAACTTGAGGCTGACTGAGAAAAATGTGAACCCTTGATAGAGTCTGGACTGGCTTCTTCCTAATTTGTCATTTTTCATCTCTACCATCTCTCTCTCTGGACTTGCTGCCTCTTTCTCTGTGCCTCCTGTGTGTCACTGCTTTCCTCAGCGACGTATATGTGGCCCATTTGAGGTGATGGGGCCTATACACAAAGCTGACAAGTAACTTCCATATTTTGTCCAAAATTTAAAAATCAGCTCCACTTGAACTCTATGGAGGTTCCTACTTACCATGATAAAAATAAATCAGAAAAACAAAAATATTCCCTGGCTACAGGTACTTGGCGTTATAACAGACATATCAAATTCACATGCCTAATCTCTGGCCACATCTCCTACCATCCATTTCTCCCCTACTCAGAGCCAATCTGCTAAGCAGGTTCTTCCCTCAGAAATGTGTATGGCTTACCCACTGCCTTTGTTTTCTAGGGATGCTATAATAAAGTACCACAAAATAGGTGGCTGAGAACAGCAGAAATTTATTTTCTCGCAGTTTCAGAGGTCAGAAGTCCAAAGTCAAGTGTTGGCAGTGTGGCTGTTTTTTGGAGACCCATTCCAAGCATCTCTCCAAGTTTCTGGTGTCTGCCAGCAAGACTTGGCTTGTAGATGTGTCACTCTAATCTCTGCCTCCACCTTCATATCACCTTCTTCTGTGTCTCTGTGTCTCCCCATCTCCTTCTCTATTCTCTTATAAGAATATCAGTCATAGGGTAGAGAGCCCACCCTAATCCAGGATAATCTCATCTTGAGAATTTTAACTTAATTATGTCTACAAAGACCTTATTTCTAAATAAAGTCATATTCTTAGGTAGCAGGGTAGGACTTGGATGTAACTTTTTTTTGTGGGGAGGCACTGTCAACCCACTATACCTCTCCTCCTCACTCTTATCATATCTTCATTTAAATCTCATCACAAAAAGAGCTTCCCTGACCACGCTATCAAAAATAAACTCTCATGCCCTACTTAATAACAAACCTCCTCACTCTGCGTCTACTTATAGCTTGCTATGGCCTAACACAACTGCATGATACAATTCCATTATAGCTCCACTGCTAACCAACATAATCTTTCAGTATCCCACCTTCAATTTGTTGAGGGAGAAAAAAAATCTAATTCGTAAATGTATGTGTTTTTTTCCTGGCCATGACTCATGTACAAACAGGTGGATTGGCTACCCTGATATCAGGTACTCACCGTTGGTCCAATTCCAGCGACTGGAAGTATGGATTTATATGAGGAAACCAGGGTCATGTAGGTATATAACAGAGAAATTCTCTTAGCAAAAGAACTAGGCATGTATAATATTATAATTATTTAACTTTTTTTTCCTTGAGATAGGGTCTTGCTCTGTCACCCAGGCTGGAGTGCATTGGCATGAACACCGCCCACTGCAGCCTTAACCTTCTGGGCTTAAGTGATCTTCCCACCTCAGTGCCCCCACCCCCACCCCCCTGCTAGTTGCTGGGACTATAGGCACATGCCACCACCACACCTGGCTAAGTTTCTAATTGTTGGAGAGGGGTCTTGCCATGTTGCTCAGGCTGGTCTTGAACTCCTGGGCTCAAGCAACCCTCCCACCTTGGCCTCCCAAAATGTTGGGGTTACAGGTGTGAGCCACCATACCCAGCCTTGTTTTGACTTCCTGTTTTGACCCAGCCTTGTTTTGACTTCCCCTCTCTGTTCCCCCATCCCTCCTTTCTTTCCTTCTTTCCCTTATAGATATGTATACACACACACACACACACACACACACACACACACACACAGTCTGTAAAGTTGCAGTTAGTGAATTTTAGTTTTTCAGAGTTAACCATGCAATAAACCAATGTTGTGGTCTCTAGTGTTTACTCGGCTGTTTGGAGGCTGGTTTCATCTTATGTTTTTTTTTGTATTTGCCTTATCTTTCTTCATCAGAAAATATTTGGGGATAGCACAATAGAAAGAATATTTGGAGATCAGAAACTTAGATTTTCTGACTACCACCAATTAGCTGTGTCTGATTTATATTTATATCTGATAAATATTTACATTTAATATCAAGAGGAGGGAAATTTGATGAGTCTAATATGCAAAATGTATGTTTATAAAATTGGTCAATTGCTCCAATATGAGCCACTGTGGGTCCAAAGTTTTGAGTAGCAATCCAAAAATGAATAAATTTTTAGTCACATAATTTATAATTTCTAGAAAATTAAGGAGAAATTTTGGCTTCAAAGAAGAATAACTTTTTTTGTCTTTCTACTGATATGAAGAAACTATTCCTTCCATGAGTCCTCATGGAGAGGGCACTATATAAATGCAATAAAACGTTCCTTAGTTACATCCTGAAATTAACTACAGTAGTGGTTTCTGTAATGATTAAGGGAATGGCATCTTAAATTGGGTTCAAATTTTCCTACCACCATTTATAAGATGAATGGGCTTGAGAAAATTAATCTTTGTTGGTTTAGTTTCCTCATTGTTAAAATATTGAAAACAGTAGGGTATAACTCAAGTTTTTTTTTTTTTTGTGAAGAGTAAATGAAATCTTATGCACATGATTCTTTTTGTTGTTGTTGTTGTTGTTGTTGTTGAGATGGAGTCTCGCTCTGTTGCCAGGCTGGAGTGGTGCAGTGGTTGCAATCTCGGCTCACTGCAGCCTCTGCCTTCTGGGTTCAAGTGATTCTTCCACCTCAGCCTCCTGAGTAGATTGGACTCTAGGTATGTGCCACTATGCCAAGCTAATTTTTGTATTTTTAGTAGAGATGGGGTTTCACCCATGTTGGCCAGGAAGGTCTTGATCTCCTGACCTCGTGATCCACCTGCCTTGGCCTCTCAAAGGGCTGGAATTACAGGTGTGAGCCACCGCTCCCGGCTGCATATGATTCTTAGAATGGTGCTGGGCACATAGTCAACACAAAATATTAAGCTATCACTGTTACTGAAATGCAATTTATTATTTTAAAAAATTGTCAAAAAATAATGATAGCCTAATGTCAAGTTGAATTTCTTTCACAGTAAGTTTTCGGTCAAGCCAAAAGTTTCAGAGTTCTTTGATGATCATACTTAACCCAATGAGATATTTCATAGTAGATGAATGAGTTTATCTATTCTTCAGATAAGAATTTACCTGTTCAGATAATCGTCTATAAATAGTTTCATTCAACATAGTTTATGAGAAGTATTGATCAGTATTGATTTTGTGGTTATACTCTGACAAGTACTTGGAGTACAGCCATTCTGAGTTGTTGATTAAGTGTAAAACTCGTGTTTGATATTTGAAAGGAGTAAAAAAAGATTTAAAAGCGAGAAACTTGATAAAGACACATCTTAATAGAAACCCTCTTTTTCTGCATGGAGATGGGCTGAGGCTACCTGTGGGAAATATTAATGTTATTGTTAAAATGTAATCTGAGGCTTGACCCAGTATCTAATTGAATGTGCAATTGAAACTCACAAATTTTAAATCAGAGAGCAGAGGTGCAATAATTTTACCTTGGAAAGTTTTGAAAGCAGGTGTAAACAAATGCTCACCTCAGCCATAAATAAAAGCTCAGTGAAATATTTATAGAATGTTTAACCTTGAGCAATATTCCTTTCTTGTAGGTGCTCCAAATGTATGCCAAACTAACTAAATGGATTTAATGAATTGTGCAGATGTATTCATTAAGGGCCATTTAAGAGTTAGAGAATATATATCCAAAACAATCATTTTAGTTACAGAATATTTTATGGTACAATTTATGTTTGAAATTACTTTGGTGGCTATCTGTAGAAGATTGTTGGAAGGCAATAGTGAAATCAAGATGTGGCGGTTAATTTTATATGTTAAGTTGACAGGGCTAAGGAATGCCCAGACAGCTGGTAAAACATTATTTCTTGGTGTTAATATGAAGGAATTTTTGGAAGATATTAGCATTTGAATAAGTAGACTAAGAAAGTGGCCCTCACCAGTGTAGATGGGCATAATCCAATCCATTGAAAGTCCAAACAAAATTAAAGAATAGAGAAAAGACAAATTTGCTCTCTCTACTTGAACAGGGTCATCCATCTTCTCCTGTCTACAAACATTGGTTCTCCTCATTCTTGGGCCTTAGATTTGAACCATAACTTACACCATCAGATCCCTGGTTCTCAGGTCTTCAGGCTTGGTCTGAAACTATACCACTGGCTTTCATGGCCTACCAGCTTGCAGACGGCAGATAGTGGGACATCTCAGCCTCCGTAATTGTGCAACCCAATTCCTAATAAATGAATATATTCCTCTATATCTATAGGTATCCTATATGGTCTGTTTCTCTGGAGAACCCTGACTAATATACAGAGACAAATTAGGCTGCTATAGCAGGAGTATAGGTGAGATGCTTATGGCTGAAGGTGAATCAGTTCAAGGATTTGTGAAAGCTCCTAGTAGGACACCCACATGATTCATACCCAATCTTAATATTCATATCTGCAGGTTTAGTTAATTCTGCCAAGGCATACAGGAAATAAAAGTTTAATACAGTTAAAAAGATATTTTATATTTTAGCAGTGGATATATGCCTTGACAGAAGAAATGTACATTTTAAAACAAACCATACATACCTTTCCAGGGAACTGAACAGGAATCAGAAAGAAAAATTTTCAGTGATATGAGCTAGGTGACAGTTCCTCTGTAGTTGACACAGATAAGAACGGCCAAACTAGCCCTCTTTTTTGCTAATTCTATCTCTGAATGCTGAAGATATAAAAGTCCACAAGACTCTGAAAGTGAATAGATGATTCCACTGAAGTCCAAGTCTCTTTCTGGAAAATAATATAAGTTAAAAAAAACATATTCTTTGAAGGTCACATTTTAGGGAATCTATTATACTAAAATTAGGAAACTTCTGAATCCATATATTTATAGTGACAACCTGGCAATATTAAGAGGTATTGCGAATACAGATCACTCTCTCAAAGCAGATGAGGTCATGTGTGCAAAAATATTAATTTTAAATTTAGAAGTTTATCAAGAACTATGAAGGATCTGAGATTTTTATTCTACCGGTAAATTAACAAGTTAGCTTGCCACTGTTTCATGGATGTCACCAGCCGACATGGGATTTTATTTTTGTTCAAAGACAAAGGATTGTATTACCCTTGGCACAGCAGATAGCATGAATTTCAAGTTTCATTTGATCCCCTTGCTCTTACCCACACTAAGCCCCACAGGAGCAATGTATACATGGGTCAAGGTGGATGCTGTGCCCACTGTGTTAGTATCACAGCTGAGAAACCTCATGCTTAGGAAACCCCAATGTATTATAAGATGGCTGAAAGCAAATTTGACCAATCTTTGCTCTGAAAGGAGACATTATTTTTATTATATTGCACAGAAAATAGAACTGCCCTCTGCCTCAGAGGTAGATAATATCTCCATCTTCCATGGGTCCTTGCTATCCAAACATCCTTCAAAAGATAGTCCAGAAAAATATCTGCTAGTAACACTGTTTACAAGACATAGGGAAATATGAGAAACTCATGGAGAATTTTATTCCAACAGTGTTCAGAAAGAAAGCCACACAAATTCAAACATAATTTTAACTATGGTAAACTTGTCTGCATTGCAAAACATTTATCATTGTAAAAAAATGTATAGTCACCAATAGCTTGCAGCACACATATATCCTATTTAAGTACCTGAGTGGAAAAACTATTTTATATATGATGTAGCTAGTCTAAATTGGGCTCTCCCAAATTGCTCAACCAAAAACAGACAAAGTGTTCTTATTTGCACCTTCAGCAAGGGAACAAGCTCTCTTCATCCATTGGGATTGTAATAGTAAAATACCTGAGACTAGGTAATTTATATAAAATATAAATTTATGCTGGAGTTCTGGAGGTTTGGAAGTCTACGATCAAGACGCCAGCAAGTTTGGTGTCTGGTACAAGATGGTGTACTGTTGTTGCTGTATCTTCTGAAGGGAAGGAATGGCGCATCATCACGTAAGAAACAGTGGAAGAGCAGGAGAGGCTAACTCTCCCTGAAGCCTGTTTTAGGAGGCCATTAATCAGTTTATGAGGTCTCTGCCCTTTTGACTTAATTACTACTCAAAAGGTCCCTCCTCTTAAAACTGCTGCATTGGGAATTACATTTTGACATGAATTTGGAGGAGACACCATCATTCAAACCATAATGCAATCCCAGCCAACCTTTTTGTGAGAATTCCATTCTGTCCCTTCTAACCATGTCCATCTCTTCTACTTGGAGTCTTACTATATATAGCTAGATTAAAGGTCCTGTTACCTGTGGGGAATAGTGAGGAGGCTACAAATGGAGGCAACACATGTTTTAAAATTCCTACCATATATCGTATTGAGACAATTTACAAGGTTATTGGAAATGATATACAGAGAACCAAAACAATAGAAATTTTCCAGAATTATAACTCATAGTCTTTTCACTGAGCTCAGAAAAGACACTTCAGCTGTTTATAACATATGGTAAATACTGTTAGCAAAAGAATAAGTAGCTATAGATTTCTTAATGTGAATCTCTGTATTGTAGCTAATAGCAGATTTTTCAGAATTAATCATGCATTAAAGTTAAGTTCCATGATGACTTTTGGTGTTTACTCAGGTATTTGGAGTGATGTTTAGTCTTGCTATTCTTTTTCTCCACTTTTTAGCACTGCATTACATAAATTGTAATTATTGCTTCCTCATTTCATCTTCCTCTCTATCTGACTTGACCACTAAGCTAATGTCACACAGTTTAGACTTTTTGGTATGAAGTAACTCAAATTAAAATTTAAATTTTTGGACAGGCACTGTGGGTAATGCCTGTAATTCCAGGATTTGGAGAGGCAAAGGCAGGAGAATCGTTTGAGGCCAGGAGTTCAAGACATGCTTGGGCAATATAGCAAGACCTTGTCTCAAGTAAAAATACAAAAAATTACCCAGACTACAGGCATGTGCCTGTAGTCCCAGCTACTATGGAGGCTGAGGAGGGAGAGTTACTTGAGCCCAGGAGTTCAAGCTTGTGGTGAGCTATGATTGTGCCATGGCACTCCAGCCTGGGCAACAGAGTGAGACCTTATCTCAAGAAAACATTAAATTTCTGTAAATTAATGAAATATGACTGGATAAAGAAATGGAACTACTATATTTTTGAAGGCTAACATGAAAGCTGTGGAAAGACACAATAATGGAAGTCACTAAAAAGAAATTGCTCTCAAATTAGGATTAGGTGAGCCAAATGTATATAATTATAAATAAAAGAATGGAAAACTTTTAAAAAAGAGTTTACACTTATATTACTTACAACTAACTTTAAGTTGTGTTCTAGGTTTAAAGAAGTATATACAGAAAACTACAGATTTTTAAAAGTTTGTATATGTTTATCAATAATAAGGCACTAAACTATAGTCAGCAGATCTATATATGAGATCTAAGCCTTAGTCAAATATCACAAGGTTGGCAAAAGAATAACTCTATCTATTGATTCATCAATCTGTTGCCTATCATCTGTTTTTATGTCATCATATTTCTATCTGTGTTTTTTAATTGCCCATTTTAGCCAACATTTTCAAGTAAGTGACAAATCTTGGTGATATAATGTATGGGGGCTTCCTCTCCAGAGGTGGTAGTTGCTTGCATGGATGCTCTCCTGCTCCTTCAAAGGTTTTTGCATATGCCTATTCTAAGTCAGTCTGTGCTGATTATAAAACTTAATCCATTAAAGATAATTTAATTTCCCCTGAATTTTTCAGGAGAGAGAGAAAGCCCCTTCACATACAGGTGGTCAAACTGGGTAGGTGTATAGTTGTTTGTTTTTATTAGTTTGCTTTTGTTTTTTCACTTATGATTGAGTTATGAGCATTTATTCCTAGCATTAAGTCTTAGAAAAATATGATTTTGAGAGGCATTGTATGACATTTCATCAAATATAGGCTCTTTTAAATTTACTTTAGTGCCCAAACTTTGTACATTTAGTTTACTGATATGGTTTCATTCTATGTCCCCACCCGAATCTCATCGTGTAGCTTCCATAATTCTCACATGTTGTAGAAGGGACACAGGTGGAGATGATTGAATCATGAGGGTGAGTCTTTCCCGTATTGTTCTCGTGACAGTGAAGGGGTCTCACGAGGTCATAGTCTTAAAAATGAGAGTTTCCCTGCACAAGCTCTCTTTGCCTGCTGCCATCCATATAAGATGTGACTTGGTGCTCCTTGCCTTCCACAATGATTATGAGGCCTACCCAGCCATATGGAACTGTAAGTACAATAAACCTCTTTCTTTTGTAAATTGCCCAGTCCAGAAAGAAAGTCCACTGTCTTTATTAGCAGTGTGAAAATGGACTAATACAGTTATCAAACATTTTTAATTCTAATAATTTAAACTTGGCAGAGATCTGCTATGATAATACTTTGTGCTTATTGTGCAATTTGTCCTTTGGATAAATTACTAGAAGTGGAACTTCTATGTAAAAAAGTATGAACAATTCCAAGGCTTTGCTATCTGTAGCTAAAGTACTTTACAGAGCTTATTCCAATTTACATTCCCTTCAGCTAACTTATTGCATCCTATTTAACAATAAATATTGACATTTTAAGTTTTATCAAATTGCTAGGAAAAAATAGTGTTGTGCTACTTTAACGCATATTTGGTTCCAAGGGGTACATATCCCCCATATGTTTATTGATCGGGTTTTTGTTTCTTTTTTGTGAGTTGACTGAACTCAGTACATCCTTCCAGGAGATATTAATTGTGGTTGATCTTATTTACTACAAATACTTTACCCAGCTTGTTTACTTTTTAATTTTGCCTGTGGTGTCTTCAGGTGCACAATACACCAACAAAACTAGAATTATAAAAATTTTATTGCTACCATTAAGTAAATAAATTGTTACCATTTATTTATTTTTTTAAAGAGAAAACATTTAAATGATTAAAGGGCATCCTTGTAACTAACAGTAAATACATCAAAAAATTACTTGATTAGAATTTATGAGTTTTAAATCCTGTCATTAAAAAGTTGAAAAAAAGAATGACATTATGGCTTTGCTATAACAAGATGCTGCTTTTATAATGTAAAATATGGTTACTTGCTTGAAAAATAAACTCAAGAGAATAAATTTATTTGTTTATTTTGTCATTTACTCATCCAGGCAAATCCCAAATGGTGAAGTTGCAGTAATATTATTGGTATGGGTTGGAATACATCTTTTAGCTGTCTGTGTGATTTTTCTGAAAGATAATGTTTCTTTAGAAAAGGACATATTAAAAACATTTTTCCAAAGAAGAAAAAAAAGAAAAAAAATTGTAGCATTTCATATACATCGAAATGAAGTGTGATATATATTTGCCAATTATCTAAAAGTAAATCTCAGCAAAAATGCAATAACTTTCATTACAAGAACAAAATGTGAAATATAACTTGTGTGTGTGTGTGTGTGTGTGTGTGTGTAGTGTTATACAGAGCAAAGCATATATATTTTAATATGCTTTAAAGGCTGAAGACATTTTTAAAGCATCAACCATGGAAATGAAATTAATTGAAAAAAGAGATAGAGACTGAAACCTAGAAGAAGAATTAAAATAATCACTGAAAGCTACTAAAATTTTAATACAGCAGGTTTTTTTAAAAAAATTGTTAATTTTTGTGTGTACATAATAGGTGTATATATTTGTGGGGTATATAAGATATTTTAATAAAGGCATGCAATGTGAAATAATCACATCATGGAGAATGGGGTATTCATCCCCTCAATTCTTTGTGTTACAAACAATCCAACTACACTCCTTCAGTTATTTTTAAATGTACAAGTAAGTTATTATTGACTGTAGTCACCATGTTGTGCAAACAGTATGCCTCGTTCATTCTATTTTTTTGTACCCATTTACTACACCCACCTCCTCTCCCTCCCCCAACTACTCTTCCCAGCCTCTAGTAATCATCCTTCTACTTTCTATGTCCATGAGTTCAATTGTTTTGATTTTTAGATCCTACCAATAAGTGACAACATGTGACATTTGTCTTTCTGTGGTTGCCTGATTTCACTTAACATAATGATCTCCAGTTCCATCGATGTTGTTGCAAATGACTGGATGTCATTCTTTTTATGGCTGAATAGTACTCAATTGTGTGTAAGTACCACATTTTCAACATCCATTCATCTGTTGATGGACACTTAGGTTGCTTCTAAATCTTAGCTATTGTGAACAGTGCTACAACAAACAAAGGAGTGCAGATATCTCTTCAATATACTGATTTCCTTTCTTTTGGGTATGTATCCAGCAGTGGGATTGCTGGATCATATGGTATCTATTTTTACTTTTTTGTGAGAAAGCTTCAAGCTGTTCTCCACAGTAGTTGTACTAATTTATGTTTCCACCAACAGTGTATAAGGATTCCCTTTTCTTCACATCCTCACCAGCATTTGTTATTGCCTGTAGTTTGGATATAAGCCACTTTAACCCGGAGTGAGATGATATCTCATTGCAGTTTTGATTTGCATTTCTCTGATGATCAATGATATTGAGCACGTTTTCATATATTTGTTTGTCATTTGTAAGTCTTCTTTTGAGAAATGTCTATTCAAATCTTTTGCCTATGTTCTGATCAGATTACAAGATTTTTTTCTCCTGTAGAGTTGTTTGTGCTCCTTATATATTCTGGTTGTTAATCCCTTGTCCAGATGGGTAGTTTGCAAATACTCTCTACCATTCTGTAGGTTGTCTCTTCACTTTCATGATTGTTTCCTTTGCTGTGCAGAAGCTTTTTAACTTGGTATGAGCCCATTTGTCCATGTTTACTTTGGTTGCCTGTGTTTGTGGGGTATTATTCAAGAATTTTTTGCCCAGACCAATGTCCTGGAGCTTCTCCCCAATTTTTTCTTGTAGTGGTTTCATAGTTTTATGTCTCAGATTTAGGTCCTTAATCCATTTTGATTTTGTTTTTATGCACTGGGAGAGAGAGGGGTCTAGTTTCTTTCTTTTGCATATGGACATCCAGTTTTCCCAGAACCATTTATTGAAGAGACTGTCTTTTCCACAGAGTATGTTCTTGACACCTTTGTTGAAAATGAATTCATTGTGTGGATTTGTTTCTGGGTTCTCTATTCTGTTCCATTGGTCCATGTGTTTGTTTTTAATGCCATAGCAGAAGATTTTAAAAAGCATATTTTAAAACTTTTATTTTTAAATTTTATGGATACATAGTTCTGCATGTTTATAGGATACATGTGATGTTTTGAAACAAATATGCAATGTGTAATTACCGAGTCTGGGTAATTGGAATATCCATAATCTCAAAAATTTATCATTTATTTTGTGTTGGGAATATTCTAAATTTTCTTGTCTAGCTATTTTGGAATATACAATAAATGATTGTTAACAATAGTTACTCTATTGTACTACCAAACCCTAGAACTTATTTTTGCTATTTAGCTCTATTTTCGTACCCATGAAAACCAACCCCTCTTCATCTCCCCTGCGCACTACTCCTCCCAGCCTCTGGTAACCACGATGCTGTTCACTATTACCATGAGATCAATTTTTAAAAGAGGATTTTTTAAAAATAAGATATTTTTCCTATATTCAAATGGAAGCTGACAAGAAGTTACTGTGAGCCATATTTTTATTTCAAATGAGGAAGTATTTTAAAAATTCTTTTCTAACAACTTTTTGAATGTTTAGTTTCTTCTTAAGAGCCTGACCCCATTCTTTGCTTTTGCACTGTTCTTGAATTTTCTTTCCCTAACAAGATGTTTTACATGCAAATGCATTATATTTTACTTAAATTGGAGTCTGCTATCATCTCTTATCTTGTGGCATCATATCTTGCTCTGCCTTACTCCTGTTTTAATAGTTTGGCATGAAACAACTGCTACAAACTGACAATTGATTTGTTTTGGGAGCTTCTGGGGCAGGTGCAGAAAGACGTAAGTTTGAAAATATAAAAAAGAGATGCCTGTTGGAAGTTCATTCACTTGCAAGTGAAATAGAAAAATTGGATTCGGGGAAGAGGCAGAGAAAAAGGTCAACCTAAAAATAAATAATTGGCTTTCAGAAAATTGATAATTGGGTGAATTTGACTTGTGCTTCTTAAAAAAATGAGGTATAATTTACAGAAGGAGAAATGCACTGATCTTATGTATACAGATTGATAAATGTTCACAGACAGGTATCCTACACCCTAGTTGAAATATAAAATATTGTAATAAGCCTGGAAGGTTATCTCACATCCACTTCTACTCCATCTCCACCTTTCCAGTAATTTCTATTCTTATTTTTATAGCCCTAGATTAGTTTTGCCTATTCTTGAATTTTACATAAATAAATTATCCAGTATAACTTATTTTGCATCTATTTCTTTTCTATAACAACATTTTACCATTTATTAATGTTATTGTATGTAGGGGTTCAGTCAGGATGGTGGGAGAAACTGTAAAATAAATCAAAACTTTCTTGGAAGGCCTGAGGTTTTTGCAAATGCCTTAAGATTAAATTATGGCTGAAGGCAACCTAATCCTCTTTGAGCTATAGCAAGGATAATTAACACAGGAATGTAGAGGAGTCTATCTAAATAGCTTGTTTAATCATGTCATCCTAAGATTAACCTTTGGCCATCCACGGGTGCATGATTGCTCTCTACTCTGGGGGGATCGGCAAAGGTAATTACCTTCTAGTGGTGGTCACTTGAGAGCTTTTGTCATTTAATGAGTACTGAAAAAATGCCAGGAAGGCCAGTGAGTCGGGGCCCCAGCTGCTACTCTTTACAGCACTCTCCTTGGAGTCTGTAAGTGGCCTGGACGCTCAGCTGGACTGACAAGCATAATGTCTGTGTCAGTGTACGTTATTCATCTGTCCTTGGGTCAGGGTCTGCGGGACGGACCCTCCCCACCGAGCTGGTGCCCTGTGTGAGGAACACTGCGAAGGGAACATGATGGACCCCCCAAAAAGGAAGGTGAAAAGGACTGCGTGGGTCAGTGAGTCAGTAAGTCATTGGTGCCCAGTCGGGATTTCCAAGTTTGGCGGGGGATTGTTCAGGCTGAGATTTCATCGTGGGACAACAGTCATCAGCTCAACAAAAACAGTATATAAAAATATTGAAACAGCTACTTAAGGCTAGTGGAGCCTCAGTTTTGCAGGCTTAATTAAGGGACCTAATGCAAACTGTTGTAAACCATAGTCCATATGTAGAGCTCTGAGAACAAGTTAGGGAGAAATCTTTCTTTTTTTTTTTTGAGATGGAGTCTTGCTCTGTGCCCAGTGGCACAATCTCAGCTCATTGCAAGCTCTGCCTCCCGGGTTCACACCATTCTCCTGTCTCAGCCTACCGAGTAGCTGGGACTACAGGTGTCTGCCACCATGCCCAGCTAATTTTTTGTATTTTTAGTAGAGACGGGGTTTCACTGTGTTAGCCAGGATGATCTTGATCTCCTGACCTCGTGATCCACCCACCCTGGCCTCCAACACAGGCATGAGCCACTGCGCACAGCCAGGAGAAATCTTAAACAGCGTTATGCACAAGGGCAACGGGTCCCAGTAACAGCCCTAACACTATGGGCTTTAGTTAGAGCTGCTCTGCTTCCATTACACACAGAAGAGCCTAAAAAGTGGAAGGAGGAGGAACTGTCACCTGCCTTACTGCCTCCTCTTCCCTCAGGCCCAATATCACGGGCCAAAATAACAAAGAGGAAACGGAGATTTTACCTGAGCCCTCTCCTCCAATAAATAGGGAAAAGGACAAGAGACATGCTCCAGCTATGGGACCTTGTCTTAAGGATGCAGCATTAAAAGGGGAGCTCTTAGCTTGCCCAGTAATGCAAGATTGGCAAAGCAGTCAGGCATGCTATCTATGTCCGTGTGTGTCTTTGGTTCAGGGTCTGAAAGACGGACCCAGGCAATTGTGTGTGTGTATATATGTATATTTTATAACTGAGTAGTACTCCATTGTATAGATATCACCAAATTGTTTAGCGGTTGGTTTGGTTGCCACCAAATGAATTTGATGATCAACTTTCCCTTTTCTGACCCTCAAAAAAGTCATTGGAGTTTTGATAAAGATGGTATTGAATCTATAAATTAATTTGGGGAGTATTGCGAGCTTAACAATATTGATCCATGATCATGGAATGTTTGTTTATTTATTTGGCTATTCTTTTATTTCTTTCAATAATATTTCATACTTGTTAATGTACAAATCTTGCCCTACTTTTATTAAATATACACCTATTTTATTGTTTTTGATGCTATTGTAAATAGTATTGCTTTATTAATTTTGTCTTTTTTTCTAGTATATAGATATACAATTGATCTTACTATATTGAACTTGTATCTTGCAATGTGCTGAACTCATTTATTAGTTCTAATAGTT
The DNA here is from genome assembly GCF_028885655.2 of Pongo abelii. NCBI lineage: Eukaryota > Metazoa > Chordata > Mammalia > Primates > Hominidae > Pongo > Pongo abelii. The sequence goes on from NC_071988.2 coordinate 44,220,130, forward strand.
TTTTGGTGGAGTTGTTAAGATTTTTTGTATACAAGAATGTGTCATCTATGAAACAAGATAGTTTTACTACTTTCTTTCAAATCTGGTTAACTTTTATTTCTTTTTATTGTTTAATTTACCTGGGAAGATCCTTAGGCACTATGTTTAATAAAATTGTTGAGAGTTGACATGCTTGTTCCTGATTTTATGAAGAAATATTCCAGAGTTTCATATGATATTAGCTGAGCATGTTTAATAGCCATGCTTTATCAAATTTAGGAAGTTTCTTTCTCTTCCTACTTTGGTTGAGATTTTTTATCATAAAGAGTTGTTGAATTTGTCCAATTCTCTATTGAAATGGTCATGTGCTTTTTTTCTTTCTTTTATTAATATGGCATATGACATGGATTTATTTTCTCATGTATCTTAGTCCATTTTGTGCTGATAAACCACAACTGGGTAATTTACAAAACCCAGAAATTTATATTTTCACAGTTCAGGAGTTTGGGAAGTCCAAAATCCAAGAGCTGACATTTGGTAAAGTCCTTTTTGCTGGGTCCTCTGGAAGAAAGGAATACTGGGTCCCCACATGACAGAAAGTGGGAGGTAAGGAGACAATAAGGGGCCAGACTTGCCCTTTTACAATGATATTAATCCCACTTAAGAGAAGAAAGAGCTCATGGCCCTATTACCACCCAAAGATACCATTTTTCAACACTGCCACAAGGCAAACAACTTTCAACATGAGTTTTGGAGGGGACAAACATTCAAACCATAGCAACATGTTTTACATTAACATTGCATTCCTGGGATACATCCTAATTGTTCATGGTGCATGATCCTTTCTAGGTTACTGAATTGTTGCTACTATTTTGTTGAGAACTTTTGTGTACATATTCCTCCAAAAATACTGGTTTGTAGTTTCCTTTTTGTAATATTTTCATCTGGTTTGAACACTGCCTTCTTAAAATGACTTGAGAAATGTTCATTCATCTTCTGCTCTTTGAGAGAGTTTAATATTGGTGTTAATTTAAAAATATTTGGTAGGATATACCAGTGAAGTTGTGTGTTCCTGTGCTTTTCTATTTGAGATATTTAAAAATTAGTAATTCAACCTATTTGGTCATTATAGGTTTATTTGGATTTCTTATACCTTTTGAGGTTAGTTTTTATAGTTTGTGAATTTACAGAAATCTGTTCATTTCATCTAGGTATCTAATTTTTTCATATACATTTATTTAATAATCCATTTTAATATTTTTTATTTTCATAAGCTTGGTAGAAATTATTCCTCTTTTAATACTGATTTTAATAATGTAACTCTTTTTCTTGTTCAGTCTGGTTACACATTTGTCTTTTTTGTTGTTTTTCTTTTAACATAACACATTATTGGTTTTGTCTATTTTCTATATTGTTTTTATATTCTATATTCCATTAATTTCCACTATAATTCATACTATTTTCTCCCATTGTATTGCATTGATTTAGTTTGCTCTTGTTTCTAGTTTCTTAAAGTGGAACATTAGGTTGTTTATTTGAAATTTTTCTTCTTTTATTACATAGGTGTTTACAGCTATAACTGATCAACTGAGCACTACTTTAGCTGCATTCCATAAATTTTACTATGTTGTTTTGTTTTCATTTATCTCAAAATATTTTCAATTTTCCTTGTGATTTTTTGGCCCATTGGTTAGGAATGTGTTGTTTGCCACATATTTGTGAATTTTCCAAATGGTCTTCTATAACTGATTTTTAATTTCATTTCATTATGATAGGAGAAACCACTTTCTCCACTTACAATAATTTTAAATTTATTGAGTCTTGTTTCATAGCCTAGCATATAGTTTATCCTGAGGAATGTTTCAAATGCACATGAGAAGTATGAGTATTCTGCAATTGTCAGGTGGAGTGCTTTATAGATGTCCGTTAGGTCTTATTAGCTTATGATAATTTTCAAATCTTATCTTTGTTATTTGAATAGTTGTTCTATCCTATACTGAAAATGTGGGATTGAATGCTCCAACTACCATTGTTGAACTGACTATTTCTCCCTTCAATTCTGTCAGTTTTTGCTTCATGTATTTTGGGACTCTGTTATATATATAATATATACATATATATATTATATATATGTAGTTATAATTTTTTGCTGATGTGTTGGCCATTTTATAATTGTAAAATGTCCTCTGCTTTTCAACATTTTTTGTCTTGAAGTCTGTGTTGTCTGATATTATTATAGCCACATTAACTCTCTTTTGGTCACTGTTTGCATAGTATACCTTTTCCTGTCATTTAACTTTCAGTCTATTTTTGTCTTCAACTGAAGTGTATCTCTCTTAGAAAGTATACTGTTGACTCTTTTTTTTTTCCTATTCATTCTGCCAGTCTCTACCTTTTGATTGGAATGTTTATCCATTTACATTTAACATGATTACTAATTATATGTTTTATTTTTTCTTTGTTGTTTCTCTATTCCTCCATTATTGCTCCCTTTTGTGTTAAGTAGATACTTTTAATAATACTACTTTCATTCTTGTATTGTCTCTTTGATTATATTTCAGGAAATATTGTTTATACGTTGCCTTGGAATTTGTAGTTGACTTGACTTGTAACAATATTTTTCAGATTAATACCAACTTAATTTCAATAATATATAAAACCACATATATGTATGTATGCCTGTATGCCTATATTTCTATTTCTTTCTCTTCTTTTGTGCTATTATTTATACAAATTATATTCTTATACATTATAAGCCAATGCCAATTAGCATCATTTTACAATTATTGCTTGTTGAAGTTGTGTTTTAAGTCATATAGCAGAGAAAAAGAGTTTCAAACAGAAATACATTTATACCATCTTTTATATTTACCAATGTAGTTACCTTTACTGGTGCTATTTATTTATTTGTGAGGATTCAAGTTATAGCCTAGTGTCCTTTTCCATTCTCTCCTATTTTATTTTTCTGGAATACTTAAATTTATTTTTAAAGGATAAGTTTGCTGAATGTAGAATTTTTGGTTAACACTCATTTTCTTTCAGTACTTTGAATAAGTCATCTCACTATTTTCTGGCCTTTACAGTTTTTAATAAATCTATTGTTAACTGATTGAGGATTTCTTCCACATGATAATTCACTCCTTTTGACGTTTTGATTATGATGTGTCAATGTGTGAGTCTCTGGGTTTATTCTACTTGTAGTTTATTAAATTAAACTTCTAGGATGTGTAGATTACACTTTTTCATGAAATTTGGGATGCTTTTAGACACTGTTTCTTCAAATATTCTTTGTCTTTTTCTTTCTCCCTCTTCTCCTTCTGATACTTCCATAATACATTTGTTGATAGCCTTGTTCATGTCTCACATGTCTCTGTAACTATGCTTACTTTTCCATATTCATTTTCTTTCTGTTTCATATGGTTTGAATCCGTGTCGCCACCCAAATCCCATATTCAACTGTAATCCCCAAAGTTGGAGGTAGGGTCTGGTTGGAGGTGATTGGATCATGGGGGTGGTTTCTCATAGTTTAACACCATCCCCCCTTGGTGCTGTCATCACTATAGTGAGTTATTATGAGATCTGATTGTTTAGAAGTGTGTGGCACTGGCCAGGCATGGTGGTTTATGCCTGTATTCCCAGCACTTTGGAAGGCCAAGGCTGGCAGATCACAAGGTCAAGAGATCGAGACCATCCTGGCCAACATGGTGGAACCCCATCTCTACTAAAAAAAAAATAAAAAAATTAGCTGGGTGTGGTGATGTGTGCCTGTAATCCCAGCTACTTGGGCAGCTGAGGGAGGAGAATGGCGTGAACCCGGGAGGTGGAGATTGCAGTGAGCCGAGATTGCACCACTGTACTCCAGCCTGGTGACAGAGTGAGACTCTGTCTCAAAACAAAACAAAACAAAACAAAAAAGTGGCACCTCCTACCTCTCTCTGTTGGTCCTACTCCTGCCATGTAAAACATCTGCTCCCTCTTTGCCTTCCACCATGAGTAAAAGTACTTTGAGGATTCCCCAGAAGCAGATGCTGTCATGGTTCCTGTACAGCCTGTAGAACTTTGAGCCAATCGAACCTCTTTTCTTTATAAATTACCCAATCTCAGGCATTTCTTTATAGTTGCATGAGAACAGACTAATACAGAAAATTGGTACTGAAGAGTAGGGTATTGCTATAAAGATATCTGAAAATGTAGAAGTGACTTTGGAACTGGGTCACAGGCAGAAATTGGAAAAGTGTGGAGGGCCCAGAAGACAAGAAGATGAGGGAAAATTTAGAACTTCTTAGAGACTTGTTAAATTGTTGTGATCAAAATGCTGGTATTGACATGGACAATGAAGTTCAGGCTGAGGAGATTTCAGATGGAGATGAGATACTTATTGGGAAGTGGAACAAACATCACTTTTGTTATGCTATAGCAAAGAACTTGGAGGAATTGTGCCCTTGCTCTAGGGATATGTGGAAATTTGACCATGACAGCAATGAGTTAGGGTATCTGGTAGAAGAAATTTATAAGCAGAAAAGTGTTCAAGATGTTGCCTGACTGCTTCTAATAGTCTATTCCCATATGTGTGAGCAAATCAATGATGTAAAACTGCAAGTTATATTTAAAGGGGAAGTACAGCATAAAAGTTGGAAAAATTTTCTGCCTGGCCATGCAGTATAGAAGGAAAACCCATTTTCTGGGGAAGAATTCAAGCAGGCTGCAGAAATTTGCATAAGTTAAGAGGAGCCAAATGTTAATAACCAAGGGGATGAAGGAAAGGCCTCAAAGGCATTTCAGAGACCTTTGCAGCAGCCCCCCTCATCACAGGCCTGGAGGCCTAGGAGGACTGAATGGTTTTCTGGGTCAGGCCCAGAGCCCTACTTTCCAGTGCAGCCTCAGGACACTGATCCCTGCATTCCAGCCACTCCAGTTCTAGTCATGGCTATAAGGGATCCAGTTACTGCTTGGACTGCTGCTTCAGAGAGTGCAAGCCATAAGCCTTGGCAGCTTTCATGTGTTGTTAAGCCTGTGGGTGCACAGCATGGAAGAGTTGAGGCTTGGGAGCCTCCACCTACATTTCAGAGGATGTATGAAAAAGCCTGGATGTCCAGTCAGCAGTCTGCTGCAGGGGCAGAGCCCTTATGGAAAACCTCTACTAGGGTAGTGCAGAGGGGAAATGTGGGATTGAAGCCCCCACACTGAGTCCCCACTGGGGCACTGCTTCATGGAGCTGTGAGATGTAGAGCACTATCCTCCAGTCCCTGTAATGGTAGGGCCACCAACAGCTTGCATTGCATGCCTGGAAAAGCTGCAGGCTCTCAATGACAGCCCACGAGAGCAACTATGGGGGCTGAACCCTGGAAAGCCACAGGCCTAGTACTGGTTAAGAACGTGGGAGCCCACCCTTTGCATCAGCATGGACGGGATGTGAGAAATGAAGTCAAATGACATTATTTTGGATATTTGGGATTTAATGACTGCCCTGCTGGGTTTCAGACTTGCATGGGGCCTGTAGCCCCTTGCTTTTGGCACATTTCTCCCTTTTGCAAAGGGAATATTTATCCAATGCCTGTATCCCAATCATATCTTGAGGTAACTAACTTGTTTTTTATTTTACAGGCTCATAGATAAGAAGGGACTTGCCTTGTTTCGCATGAGACTTTGGACTTTTGAGTTAAGACTTTAGGGGACTGCTGGGAAGGCATGACTGTGTTTTGCAATTTGAGAAGGACATGATATTTGGGAGGGGCTGTGGTGGAATGATATGGTTTGGATCTGTGTCCCCATCCAAATTTCATGTTCAGTTGTAATCTCCAGTGTTGGAGGTGGGGCCTGGTGGGAGGTAATTGGATCATGGGGGCAGTTTCTTATGGTTTAACACCATTCCCCCTTGGTGATGTCATTGTGACATTGAGTTCTCATAAGATCTTGTTGTTTAAAAGTGTGTGGCACTCCCCCCTCTCTCTCAATCCTGCTCTTTCCATGTAAGACACCTGCTCTCACTTTGCCTTCCACCATGAGTAAAAGCTCCCTGAGGCCTCCCCAGAAGCAGATGCCACCATGTTTCCTGTACAGCCTGTGGAGCCATGAGCCCATTAAACTTCTTTTTATATAAATTACCCAGTCTTAGGTATTTCTTTATAGCAGTGTGAGAACGGACTAATACAACTAGATAATCTCAACTAACCTATCTTTCTATTTTTAGTAAAATAGATACTAGTTTGCTATTTCTTTCTTCCACCAGCTCAACTCTTCTGTCGAGCCCCACTAGTAAATTTTCATTTCAAAATAAAATTTCAAAATTTTATTTTGCTTTTCAACTCCAGAATTTTTGTTTGTTTTTTAAATAATTTCTATTTTTTATTGATTTTCCTTATTATGACATTGTTCTCATAAATATCTTTAATTCTTTAGACATGGTTTTTATTAGTACTTGAAAAATATGTTTATGTATGTGTACACACACACAGATGTATATCTAACTCATTAAAAGTCTCTGTCTAGTAAACCAACATCTGAGCTTCTTCAGGCATAGCTTCTAGTGAATGTATTTTTGCTTATACATAAGCCATACTTTTCTCTTTCTTTGTATGCCACAATATTTTTGTGGAAAACTAGATATTTTAAATTGCATAATATGAAAAATGTTGACATCAGAATTCCTCACTTTCATATTTGTTGTTGTTGCTGTGTTGTAACACAGTGTGTGTCAGTGTATGCCTTCAAGATTTCATTGATTAACAACTCTACCTTAGTCTTCACATCCTGCTTTGTAGGGTCTCATCATCAGCCAGAGGTGAGAGATTATGGCCTTTCATACTGTTCCTGGGCAAGCACATTGCCCTGCACATGTGCATAGCCTTCTAGATCTCTAGATGTATGTCTTCCTAAGAACATTTTATTGCCCATATTCCTTAAAGATTTAGAACTTTAAGACCTAAAGTTTTTGGTTAGTTTCTGTTTGTTTGTTCCAACTGGTATTGCTGCCCTAATCGGTTGTGAAAACAGTTACCACTGATTGTTTCTGACAAATGTCTTGGGTATAGAGCTTATACCACTGAGTGAATGCTGAATTACATAAAACAAAGACAAGCTCTGTGAATGAGAATTCTCTAGGGAGCTGCCAAACATGCCAAACAGTAACAATATTTGTATGTGAGTCTTAGGAGGATGATCTAGTGCCCTCTCCAGTAGCTGCTAGATTGTTGAATTTTACAGCTACTGTTATTGCAAGACTGATTATTTTGAAGGATATTGCGGAGCTGTGGCAAAGGTGATGGAAATAGAGAAAAATTAACATGCCACAAAACTGGCTGTCATTATGAAGACTCAGCTATTTTTCTTCAAAAAAAAAAATGCTCCTTGTAATGTTGCAAGCCTTTGGTAATTTCTAAAATTTAAAAAAAGTTGATTTTGACCATTTTTGGGCATTTTTTATGCTTATGGTGGAGTTGACTTATTTTGTTATTCCAGAACTCTTGCGTGATGGTCTTTTAACTGGAATTCCTACTATTACTCTTTTCCCCTCACAATACAGTCTTGATAGAGAAGCCTAAGAGAGCTAGTAAATGTGTAAATCAGATCATATCACTACTCTGACAAAAAACTTTTGAATTGGTGTTTCTTAATGTTTAGAATTAAATTTAAGCTTCTGATTATGGTCTACAAACCATTTTGGCTGAAGAGACTTTATAAGTGAGGTTCAAAAGCAGCAAAAAGGTAGCAAAAAGAGCATGGGGAATTACTTTGAAGCTGATACCTATACAAAGCACATTTCATTTTAGGGGGAGGTGGAGTGTTGCTTTTGTTTGCTGCTGACAATTGTAGTGATACAACTCTCTTACCTGTTGGATTATCTTGGCTCCTAACTGGACTTTTATTGTATCATCTCTTTTCCCTTAGAAACTCCAAATTTCTGATTTCTGAAAGCCTATTCTTCCCTATTACATTATTCTCCTCTCATTAGTTGTCTGTTTACTTTTACATCTGAATTTTAATCTATTGTTGTAGACAAGGAGCTGTGCAACTCCATTCCCTCTTCAAGGAAGGAATTATTGCCCAACCCTGAAGATGGTAGCCAACCAAGAATTTCCTACATTCAGTTCCTTTGGGCCAGGCTCAGTTGCAGGGAGGAAACGTCACTGAGGTTGTACATTCACAACCCATGGTAATCATTTACCCTGAATTATATACTAATTTATCCTGACTATATAATTGGGATTTAGATGCTTGTAAGATGGCACTATTGCATTTTTGGTCCTTGGTGTGCAGGGCAATGGCCTAATGAAAGCTTCTGAATATGCCCTCTCTGCCGTCAGCCAAGATAATAAATTTTAAAAAATAGTGCACAATGAAAAACTGGGCATAGATGGAGAGTATAGAGTTACTATTAAGAATCTAAAAAATGAAGGGATGGTGATATTTATCACATATAATATGAACTTACCAGTTTGGCCACTGCAGAAACTAGATGTATCCTGTAGAATGACTGTGCATTACAGCAAGCTCAAGTAAATAGTAGCTCTAACTACAACTACCATGCCAAAGATAGTATCTTTGCTAGAATGATTAATATGGCCTCAGGTATATAGTTATTCTGCAGGACTATGTTGATTCTCTTTTCACTATGTAGTCTAAAGAGATATGGACCATTTTTTATATCCTGAAGAATATTACATTGATTCATTGCATCAATAATATGTAGATCTGGCTGGATGAGCAAGAGATGGCTAGTCTTGCTGCAGGCTCAGTAAGACAAATTTGCTCCAGAGAGTAGGAAATAAACCCTAAAAGATTTGGGGGCTGACCACTAGAGGAAAATTTTAGAGGTTCAGTGGCCAGAGCCTGCCAGTACATCCTTGTCCAAAGTCAAAGTTAAATTATTACATATTGCTTCTTATTCTGCCATGACTAAGAAAGCACAGTGCTTTGTGGGCTACTTTGTGCTCTGGAGACAGCATATTTAACACCTAGGGATACTGCTTTGCCTGGATACTGACTGACAAAACAAATTTAAAAAGTTGCTATCTTTGAGTATGGGTGGAGCAGGAAAGAGCTCTGAGCAGACTGAGGCTGTGATATAAGCAGTATTTCTTTTTGAACTATGCAATCTGTTGGAACCTACATGTTAGAAGTATCAGTGATAGGAAATGGGACCATGTTGATTTTGTGTGAAGCACAAGAGAGGTTCCCGGGATAATGGAGAAATGCCATAAAACCAGGGAATATTATGTCTTTTGAAAAATAACTCTTGACAAGCTACCAGGCCTGACCATAGGACTGCAAGTGACCATATGGGCAGAACTATCATGAGCTAGGTCCTGTAAGTGTTACTAAGCCATAGTCAGATAATACCAACAGTAACCCCATTATAAGATGAAAGTGTGATATCCAGGATTGAGCACAAACAGGTTTGGAGGACACAGAAATTTGCATAAACAGGTAGTTGAGGTCCCTATGGCTCCCACCAGTAATAGTACAAGCATTTCTTTCTCAGCTCCTTTCTATGGCTGTATGACATACTGTAGGACTAAAATAAAAAAATGAAAAATTTCTGAGTCTGGCTTCCAGATGGGTCAGCTTGGTACATAAATGTAGGCCAAATATGGATACCAGCTACACTATAACCTTACTCAAGGATGCCTTGAAAAACTGTGGTACAGAAAAAATATTTCCAATGAGGAGAGTGATTGTGATGCATCCAGGCATTGACTTAGTATGAAAAGAGAAGTGACCCAAGGTTAGAATGCACACACACATTCATGGAAAAAGATTGGAAGATCATGGACAAGAAGATGTGGGATAAATGTATGTGGTTGAACATATGGGAGTGAATGAAGTTTGAGGATCTTTGTATTTCACATAACAACCACCAGTGAATATCAACCATTGAGGAGTCACGAAACAACCAAGTACACAAAATGGCCTAGCCAATTGTCATTAGCCAGACTCTTTCAATAACTACTCCAATGTTGGCAAAATAGGTTCATGGATGAAGTGGCCACAGTGTCCATTTCATAGGGATATAGGAACTGTGCCTAGGCCCGAAATTGTGAACTCCCACTTATGACACCTGATCAAGCTTAGCCTATGAATTTCCTACCTACTAGCAACAGACTAATTCTGAAACCCCAATAAGAACCATTTCCTCAGGAGACCAACCTGCCGCGTGATAGAAAGTTGATTATATCAGGATCCTCTGTTCCAGAATAGCCAGTGTTTTTTTATACAGACATGTTGATTATTGGTTTTCTTTTTTTATCAATAGAATTTTGATCAGCACATTATCCAGAGACTTAGAGAGTATTTAATTCATTGGCTTGTGGTACCACATAAAATTATGTCAGTCCAGATAAACTATTTTACAGCAAAGGGGGTGTGGAAATGGGCCCATTACTGTGAGAGCTATTGCTATTATTACATGCCATGTCACTCCAAGTTGCTGGCCTGAGAGAGCATTGAAACAGCCTGTTGAAGGTATAGCTGGTGTGCTAACTTGGCAGCAATGTTCTGCAAGAAAAGGCAGTATAGTTTAGGTTGCATTGTACACATTTACATAAAGACCTGTATGTAGTGCATGCCTTCTATGGAAGGAATGCATGAGTTCAGAAACCAAGGTACAGAAAGAGGATGGTACCTCATACCATTAATTTCAGGGACTGATGAAGAATTTGCATATCTTCTCCTTACAACTCTGAGTTCTTCATAGCTACAAGTCCTGATTACCAAAGGGGGAACATTTTCACCAGTGGTACAAAAATAGTACCATTGAATCATAAGCTATCACTGCTGCCTGGGCAGTTTGAGCTCTGTTTCTCTGGGAATCAGCAGGCAAAAATAAGGTTATCATCTGTTCAGGTTGCTGTTTCATAATACAAAGAGGAATATAAATAAAATCAGGTAATCTACTTGAGTTCCTCCTATGATCTACTTACGTCAATCCAAATTCATATATTGAAACCCTAATACTCAATGTGAGGACATTTGAACTTGGGGCCTTTGGGAGGTAATTAGGTCATCAGGACAGAACCCTCATGGCTGGGATAAGTACACTTATAAGAACAGGCAGAAGAGAGCTTACATCCTTTCTCTCTGCTCTCAGCCATGTGAGAATATAATAAAAAGATGGCTGTCTGTGAACTAATAATTGGGCCCTCACCAGACACAAGGTTTTCTGGCACTTTTATCTTGGACTTCCCAGCCACCAGAACTGTGAGAAATGAGTGTGTTGCTTATGCTGCAGAATCTGTGCTATTTTTGTTATAGTAGACTGGACTAAGACAATGTCTCTTGGTTCTTTCTTGCTTTATTGTGACTATAAATGGACAGCGATAGAAATCTCAGCTGGAGAAGAGCACAATGATCACGGTTCAGGGATTTCAGAGATGAGTGTTTGCTTCATACCATCAGGTAAGCTTCCAAGGTCAGCAGAGTTGGTAGCTGATGGTGAGAGAATTCTAGAATGGATAGGGGAGAAGAAAGATGACGAGAATCAATTGCCTTCCTAAGGTTAACTTTCACTCCCTCCTTCTTCCATTTTCCTTCAGAAAAAGAGGCCTGCAGCAATCCTGGAGAGGATGTCACTCTAATGTTTATGGAAAAGTCAGTAGAAGAGACATCATGGTGAACTATGGTAGACATAGAAATACATCATGCAGATACTACCTCAGAGATCTTGATGCCCAGCTGTGGTCATTGCAGTCAGCAGGCAGCCTCCAGACCTCAGCTTCTTCAGGATTTGCCTTAGTTGCCCAAAGCTGTTTCACTCCAAGTCACAACATTCCTTTGGAAGCCCACAACTGATGACTGAGGGTTAGATATCTAAGGCCTGTCCATTTTAGCCTGGCATCAAATACCCTGACAGGTAGTATTCCCTTTAGAAGTGTTCACCAGGTTGGCCAAGAATTTGTTAGGTCTGCATTGCAGTTAAACTTCTTCCCCTGTTCACTTCTACTTGCTATATCTTTCACAGACTCATGGATTTTTGTAATTTATTTTTAATCAAATTATTTTTATAGAAAGGGACTCTGAAAAAAAATAAAAACTTTTGTTTGTAGCCCTGAGTACGTACCCTAGAGGCAGCCACTAGGGGACATAACCTGTGCAGTCCATTTCTTGGATAGTCATCTTACTCTATACTCAATTCTGCTGGAGAACACTGGCCTCTGATTCCTTCTGTCATACCAATGACCCCTCACTGCTCGCTTAGTGTGCCAGTAATATTCACTATTAATTTCTAGAAATGAGATGCTTTATATAAAAAAAAAACAAGCTGATCTTGACTGTAACTAGTTTTGACAATTGATATATTTCTTTTGTGTACTCAGAGAGATGCCATTCACCTCTTTTTTGTTTCCTGAGACAACTTATATTACTTTCTTGGCAAGCATTTAGAACACCTGCACATAAACCACAGGTGAAATACAGAATAGAGCCCTCTATATTAATTTTCTTGGTAGCAATTAGTTGTACTTGTGTTTATTCTCAGAAAGCTTCTGAACTACTGCTCAAAGCCAGCTCAATTTTGATGAAGGAGACTGATTTCTTAGCAATATTTTCAATCTTTGTACCCCATGCTGATAGCAGCTGGATCAGAAATACATTCAGCATTGCTTTCGTGCTTGACAGTTATAGTTGTGACCATGTTAATTACCATCCTGTCTAACAGCACAATGGGGACACTGTATAGCTCTGAGAGTGATTATAGTCTTGCCTTCTGCAGAAAGACTTTCTTGGAAATCATGAGTAATTTGTAATTAAAGAAGACATTCCAATCATCCTTGGTAAATATATCTTTTTTCTAGAATAAAATTGTTTCACTTTCATTTTGGTTAGGTATTTTGCAAGTTAGGTATATCTGGAAATGGGATCCCAAGGGTCTCTTGTTCTGTAGTCTGTGACAGTTAAGCATGAGAAAATGCCTTATTATAAAATGTGCCTTGTTTTATAATGAAAATGTAAAATTAATTTGTTTTACATTTAAATATTATTTTATATATGTGAAAGTTTTATAATAAGGCACAATGTGCATAATTATATAACATATAGTATAATTATTTATACTAAGATTTATATGCACTAAATATATAAAATAATATATATATTTAAATGTAAAATAAAGTAATTTATATTTTCATTTTTAAAATATATTCTGTTTAGGAGTATACAAAAAATTATAACCCAATGAATTATAATGGGAAAAATGAACAACCATAAAATCACCATGTAGGTCAAGAAATAAAACATGCCACCACCACAAAATTCCCCCTCATGTCCAGTACTGATCATGTCCAAACACTGATTCACCACCCCAGCCTCCAAAGTAAACATGCTTCTGACTTTTATAATATATGCTTTTTTTCTTTGCAGTTTTTTCACTGAAGCACAGATCTCTAATCGTTACACTATAGTTTCATCTGTTGTCAAACTTCATATAAATCAAATCATACAGTAAATGATTCATTTTATCTGCTTCTTTTGCTCAATGTTTATGTTTAGTGAGACTCATCCATGTTGTTGCTTGTAGCAATTTGTTCACCTTCATTGATTCATAGTATTCTATTGTTTTATTATTCCACAAATTGTTATCCATTTTATTCTTTTTTAATTGATGCATAATAGATGTACATGATTTTGGGATATATGTGATAATTTAATACATTCTTATAATTGGTAAAGATCAAATCTGTGTACTTGGGATATCGATTACCTTAAATGTTTGACTTTTCTTTATACCAGAACCATTCAAATTCTATTTCAAAATTGAATTCAAATTTAAAAAGCTACTTTGAAATGTATAATAGATGACTGCAAATTATATTAACTCTACTGATCTATCTAACGCTAGTTCTTATTTCTTCAATTGGATGGCTTGTTTGTACCCATTTAGCAACTTCTCTTGATCTTCCTCTTTTTTAATGTTGGTAGACATTTGGGCTTTCTCCAGTTTGAAATGTTTGTAAATAATATGCAGATTTGTATACATCTTTTGCTGCACGTGTCCACATCTTTCTTGGTTATATAGATGGGAGTGGAATTTCTGTTATAGTATGTGTATATTTTCAATATTAGTAGTTTACTCTAAACTCTTCTCAAAATGGTTGTCCCAGTTTATAATTGCACCAGCATTGTGTGATAGTTTCTGTTAATCTATATCCCTGTTAAAATGTTTCAGTCTCAATTTTAGTCATTAATGGGTTTCTAGTGGTATTTCTTTGGGATTTTCATTTATAGTTCTCTGATTACTTCTAAGATTAAAATATTTTCATATATTTATTTGCCATTAGGGTTGTCCTTTTTATGAAGTAACTGTTTAACTGTCTTGCTTATTTTGGCTAGCTTGTTATTTTTGATTTGTAGATGTTCTTTATATATTCATATATGTGTGTGATATTTTCTTCTGTACATTGGCTTACCTTTATCTCCCTTGATTATATCTTTTGAAGGATATAAGTTTTTAATTTTTATGTAGTCCAATTAAAAAATTTTTCTGGTTTGGTGTTTGCTGTGTTTTGTTTAAAAAGCTTTATCCTACTCCAAGGTCATAAAGATATTCTCTTATAATACATTCTGAAAATTTCTAGTTTTGTCTTTTACATTTACACCTATATTATACTTAGTTTTGATATTTATTTATGATGTGACACGAGTACCTTTAATTTTTTCCAATATTTTTTTCAGTTGTTTTAGTGATAATTCTTTTGTCTTTGTCTGTCTGAATAGTATTTTGACTATTCTGAGTCTGTTGCATTCAATTTAAATTTTAAGATAATTTGTAAAGATAGACACACACTACCACACTCCACACCCATACATCCTATTGTAACTTTAATGACCTTTCGAGAAGTTTTAGAAGAATCGAAGGATTTATTTCTTCATAATATCAAGTCTTTCCAAAAGAAACATGTCATACCCCTACATTTATATAAGTATTTATTAGTTTCTTTCAATAATGTTTTATTGTTTTCTATGTAGAAACCTTATACATCTGGTCTAGATTTACTATATTTCATAATTTTGATGCCACGGTAAATAGTATGTCCTTTAACATTTTTATTTTCTAGTCAATTGTTATGGGAACTTTCAGAAATATAATCAATTATTTTTTGTTCATCTGTATTTTATTTTATTTGTTTAATTTCCAACTTTTAAGTTCAGGGGTACATGTGCAGGATGTGCAGGTTTGATACATAGGTAAATGTGTGCTGTGGTGGTTTGCTGCACAGATCATCCCATCAGCTAGATATTAGGCCCATCATCCATTAGCTATTCTTATGATCCTGTCCCTCCTCCCACCCACCACCCTCTGACAGGCCCCAGTGTGTGTTGTTCCCCTACATGTGTCCATGTGTTTTCATCATTTAGATCCCACTTATACGTGAAAACATGCAGTATTTGGTTTTCTGTTCCTGTGTTAGTTTGCTAAGGATAACAGCCTCAACCTCTATCCATATCCCTGCAAACAGCATGATCTAGTTTCTTTTTATTGCTGCATAGTATTCCATGGTGTATATGTACCACATTTTATCCAGTCTCTCATTGATGGGCATGAGGTTTATTCCATGTTCTTGCTATTGTGAATAGTGCTGTAATGAACATACATGTACATGTGTCTTTATAATTTGGGTGTAAAATAAAAATGTTATGGGTATATAAAATGATTTATATTCCTTTGGGTATATACCCAGTAATGACATTGCTGTGTCAAATAATATTTCTGTCTCTAGATCTTTGAAGAATTGCCACACTGTCTTGCACAATGATTGAACTAATTTACCCTCCCACTAATATTGTAAAAGCATTCCCTTTTCTCCACAACCTCACCAGCATCTGTTGTTTTTTGACTTGTTAATAATAGCCATTCTGACTTATGTGAGGTATCTCATTGTGGTTTTGATTTTCATTTCTCTAATGATCGGTTATATTGAGATTTTTTTCATGTTTCTTGGTTATATATATATATATATATATATATATATGTATAAAATGTATTTGAGAAGTGTCTGTTCATGTCCTTTGCCCACTTTTTAATGTTTTTTTTCTTGTAAACTTGTTAAGTTCCTTATAGATGCTGGATATTAACTTTTGTCAGATGCATAGTTGGAAAATTTTTTCTCCAACTCTGTAAGTTCTCTGTTTACTCTGTTGATAGTTTCTTTTGCTGTGCAGAAGCCCTTTAGTTTAATCAATTTGTCAATTTTTGCTTTTGTTGCAATTGCTTTTGGTGTCTTTGTCATGAAATCTTTGCCTGTGACTATGTCCTGAATGATATTATCTAGATTTTCTTCTGGGTTTTTACAGCTTTGGGTTTTCCCTTTATGCCTTTAATCCATCTTGACCTGATTTTTGTATATGGTATAAAGAAGAGGTCCAGTTTCAATTTTCTGCATATTGCTAGAAAGTTATACCAGCATTATTTATTAAATAGAGAAACCTTTTTCCAATGCTTGTTTTTGTCAGTTTTTTTGAAGATCAGATAGTTGTAGGTGTGCACTATTATTTCTGGGTTCTCTATCCTGTTCCATTGGCCTATGTGTCTGTTCCTATACCAGTACCATGCTGTTTTGTTTACTGTAGCCCTATAGTATAGATTTAAGTCAGTTGGCATGATGCCTCCAGCTTTGTTCTTTTTGCGTAGGATTATTCTTTTTGTGCCAATTGTGAATGGGATTGTATTCCTGATTTGGCTTTTGGCTTGACTGTTGTTGGTATATTAGAATGTTAGTGATTTTTGCACATTGATGTTGTATCCTGAAAGTTTTTTGAAGTTGCTTGTCAGCTTAAGAAGCTTTTGGGCTGAAACACAATGATGGAATTTTCTAGATATAGGAACATGCCAACTGATTTGACTTCCTCTCTTTCTATTTGAATACCCTTTATTTCTTTCTCTTGCCTGATTGCCCTGGCAGGAACTTCCAATACTCTATTGAATAGGATTGGTGAAAGAAGGCAACCTTGTCTTGTGCTGGATTTCAATGGGAATGCTTCCAGCTTTTGCCTCTACAGTATGATATTGGCTTTAGGTTTGTCATATATGTCTCTCATTATTTTGAGGTATGTTCCTTCAATACTTAGTTTATTGAAAGTTTTTAACATGAAGGGATGTTGCATTTTATTGAACGCCTTTCTGCATTTATTGAGATAATCATGTGGTTTTTATCTTTATTTCTGTTTATGTGATGAATCACATTTATTGATTTGCGTATGTTGAACCAACCTTGCATCGTGGGAATGAAGCCTATTTAATTGTGGTGGATAAGCTTTTTGATGTGCTGCTGGATTCAGTTTGCCAGTATGTTGTTGAGGATTTTTGCATCAATGTTCCTCAAGGCTATTGGCCCGAAGTTTTCTTTCTTTGTTGTATCTCTGCCAGCTTTTGGTATCACGATGATGCTGGCCTCATGGAATGACTTAGGGAGGAATCCCTCCTATTCAATTGTTTGGAATAGTTTCAATAGGAATGCTACCAGCTCTTCTTTGTACCTCTGGTGGAATACAGCTGTGAATCTATCTGCTCCTGAGCTTTTTTTTTTTTTTTCTGATAGATAAGCTATTTATTACTGCCTCAATTTTCAGAACTTGTTATTGGTCTATTTAGGGATTCAATTTCTTCCTGGTTCAGCCCTGGGAGGGTGTATGTGTCTAGGAATTTATCCATTTTTTTAGATTTTCTAGTTTATGTGCAGAGATAATATTCTATGATGGTTGTTTATATTTCTGTGGGGTCAGTGGTAATATCCACCTATCATTTCTGATTGTATTTATTTGAATCTTATCTCTTTTCTTTTTATTATTCTAGCTAGTGGTCTATTTTATTAATTTTTTCAAAAAACCAGCCTTGGATTCATTAATTTTTTGGAGGGTTTTTCATGTCTCTATGTCCTTCAGTTTAGCTCTGATCTTGGTTATTTCTTGTCTTCTGCAAGCATTGGGGAGTGTTTGCTCTTGGTTGTCTAGTTTTTTGTTATGATGTTATGTTGTTAACTTGAGATCTTTCTAGCTTTTTGATGTGGCATTTAGTGCTATAAATTTCCCTCTTTTTTTTTGAGACAGAGTCTCACTCTGTTGCCTAGGCTGGAGTGCAACGGCATGATCTCAGCTCACTACAAGCTCCGCCTCCCGGATTCACACCATTCTCCTGACTCACCCTCCCGAGTAGCTGGGACTACAGGTGACCGCCACCACGCCTGGCTAATTTTTTTGTATTTTTAGTTGAGATGGGGTTTCACCATGTTAGCCAGGATGGTCTTGATTGCCTGACCTCGTGATCCATCTGCCTTGGCCTCCCAAAGTGCTGGGATTACAGGCATGAGCCACCGTGCCAGGCCATAAATTTATCTCTTAATACACTGCTTTAGCTGCATCCCAGAGATTCCAGTATGTTGTCTCTTTGTTCTCATCAGTTTCAAAGTATTCCTTGATTTCTGCCTTAATTTTATTGTTTACCCAAAAGTAATTCAGAAGTACATTGTTCAATTTCCATGTAATTGTATGCTTTTGAGTGAATTTCCTAATCTTGAGTTCTAATTTGATTGCATTGTAGTCTGAGAGACTGTATGATTTAAGTTCTTTTGCATTTGCTGAGGAGTGTTTTCCTTCCAATTACGTGATTAATTTTGGAGTAAGTGCTGTGTGGCAATGAGAAAAATGTATATTTTATTGTTTTTGAGTGGCGAGTTCTGTAGATATCTATCAGGTCCACTTAATCCAGAGCCGAGTTCAGGTCCTGAATATTTTTGTTAATTTTCTGTTTTTAAGATCTGTCTAATATTGTCAGTGAGGTGTCAAATTCTCCCACTATTATAGTGTGGGCGTCTAAGTCTCCTTGAAGGTCTCGAAGAACTTGCTTTACAAAACTGGGTGCTCCTACATTGGGTTCATATATATTTAGGATAATTAGCTCTTCTTGTTGAATTGAACCCTTTACCATTATGTAATGCCCTTATTTGTCCTTTTTCATCCTTGTTGGTTTAAAGTGTGTTTTGCTAGAAACTAAGATTGCAACCCCTGCTTTTTTATGTATTCTGTTTGCTTGGTAATTTTTCCTCCATCACTTTATTTTGAGCCTATGTGTGTCTTTGCATGTGAGATGGGTATCTTGAAGACAGCATACCATGAGTCTTGGTTCTTTCCCCAACTTGCCATTCTGGGTCTTTTAATTGGGGCATTTAGCACATTTACATTTAAGATTAGTATTGTTATGTGAATTTGATCCTGTCATCATGATGTTCACTGGTTATTTTGCAGACTTGTTTATATGGTTGCTTCATAGTGTCACTAGTCTGTGTACTTCAGTGTGTTTTTGTATTGGCTGGTAATGATTTTTCCTTTCCATATTCAGTGCTTCCTTCAGGAGCTCTTGAAAGGCAGGTCTGGTGATAACAGATACCCTCAGCATTTGCTTGTCTGAAAAGGATCTTATTTCTCCTTTACTTATGAAACTTAGTTTGGTCAGATATGAAATTCTGGGTTGGAAATTCTTTTTTTTGTTTGTTTTTTTGAGAAGGTTGAATATTAGCCCCCAATCTCTTCTGGCTTGTAGAATTTCCACTGAGAGGTCCGCTGTTAGTCTGATGGGCTTCCGTTTGTAAGTGACCCAGTCTTTCTCTCTGATTGCCCTTAACATTTTTTCTTTCATTTCAACCTTGGAGAATCTGATGATTATGTGTCTTGGGGATGGTCTTTTCATGGAGTATCTTACTGGGGTTCTCTGGATTTCCCAAATTTGATTGTTGGTCTACCTAGCTAGGTTGGGGAAGCTCTCCTGGATGATATCCTGAAGTATGTTTTCCAACTTGGTTCCATTCTCTCCATCTCTTTCAGGTACCCCAATCAGTCATAGATTCAGTCTCTTTACAGAATCCCATATTTCTCTTTCATTCTTTTTTCCCTATTCTTGTCTGCCTGTCTTATTTCAGAAAGATAATCTTCCAGCTCTGAGATTCTTTCCTCCGCTTGGTCTATTCTACTATTAATATTCATGATTTCATTATGAAGTTCTTCTAGTGTGTTTTTCAGCTCTGTCAGGTTGGTTATATCCCTCTCTATAGTGGCTATTTTGTATGTAAGTTCCTGAATTTTTTTTATCATGATTTTTGACTTCTTTGCATTGGGTTACAACATGCTCCTTTAGCTCTGCAAAGTTCTTTTTTTTTTTTCCACATTCTGAAGCCTACTTCTGTCTTTTCAGCCATCTCAGCCTCAGCCCAGTTCAGTACTCTTGCTGGAGAGGTGTTGAGGTCATTTGAAGGAAAGGGGGCACTGTGGCTTTTTGAGTTTTCAGCATTTTTGCACTGCTCTTTTCTTGTATTTGTGGGGTTATCTACCTTTCATCTTTAAGGTTGCCAGCCTTTGGATGGAGATTTTGCTTTTTTTGTTGTTTTTTGTTTGTTTGTTTTTCTTTTAACACTCTGGCCACTCATCCATAGGGCTGCTGCAGTTTACTGGGGGTCCACTCCAGACCCTACTTGTTTTGGCTTTTCCAGTACCTGGATATATCCCCAGTGAAGACTGTGAAACAGCAAAGATGGCAGCCTGCTGCTTTCTCTGGAAGCCCCGTCCCAGGTGGGTATTGACCTGTTGCCAACCTGAATGCTCCTATAAATGGTGACAGAGAGCCCAGTTGGGAGGTCTCACTCAGTCAGGAGGAACAGGATCATGGACCTGCTTAAAGAAGCAATCTGGCTGAGTTTTGGTAGAGAAGCTGTGCAGTACTGGGGATCCCATCAGCCCCCTATTGGTTTGGGCTCTCCAAGACCTGTATGCTGGATTGGCTGAGATGCCCAAACAGCAAAGGTGGTGGCCTGCCCCCCCCCACCCCACACGCCGTATCACAGGGATGAATTAGAGCTCTGTTGGCTGTAAAACACAGGTGGAGGTGGCCAGAGGCTACAGCTGGGAGGACCCTCCAAGTGAGGAGGAATGGATCCGGGTCCTGTTTAAAGAAGCCATCTGTCCATGCTTGGACAAAACAGCCATGCTGTGCTGGGGAACCAGCTCTGCCCTGGTTGGCTTGGACTCTCCAAAGCTGGCAGGCTGGACCACTGAGTCACCCAAACAGCAAAGATGATGGTCTGCCCCTCCCGCCAGGCACTCTGTCCCAGGGAGAAATTAGAATTCTGTCCATAGAATATGGGTGGGCAGGGGTCGCTAGAGGCCTCAGCTGGGAGGTCCCACTCAGTGGGGAGGAATGGATAGGGGTCCCACTTAAAAAAGCTGTCTGGCCACATTCTGGCAAAGCAGCTGTGTTGCACTAGGGAAACTCTTCCTTGACTGGACTGTTTGGACTCTGCAAAGCCTGTAGGCTGGAACAGCTGAGTTGACCAAACAGCAAGGATGGCAGCCTGTCCCTTCCCACTGGGGAATCTGTCCTGTCATGTAGGCTCCACCCTGATGCCAGTGGCTGGCTGGAATTCCAAGCCAGTGGGTCTTATCTTGTGAGGTGCTGTGGAAGTAGGGCCCTCAGACTGATATTGCTTGGCCCTTGGATTCTGTCCCCTTACTAGGGGTATGTATGGATCTCCTGCCTTTCCTGTGTTGCAGTCACCTTTGCTGGGAATCCTGGGGCTGAAGTATGTAAAGCTCCTGGATCTTTGTACATGTCTGAGCAGCTGATCTGCTGAGACTCCACACAGCTGTGTGTGTCTGACCCAAGGCCTGGTGGCATGGGCTCACAAGGGGATCTTCTGATCTGAAGGTTGCAAAGATCTATGGGAGAAGTGTGATATCCTGGGATTGCACATTCACTCACCACTTCCCTTGGCTGGGAATGGAGGTTGCCTTGGCTCTGTGTCATTCCCAGGTGGGCCATCTCCCTGCCCTGCTTTTCTTTATTCTCCATGGGTCGAATTGTTTCCCTGATCAATCCCAATGTGAGTACCTGGATATTTCAGGTGAAGGTGCTATATTTGCTTTCCCCTTTCGTTTCTCTCTGTGAGTGTCACATACTGCAGCTGCTTCTAATTGGACATCTTTTATAACAGATTTTTCTATCTTGACCTTGTAAGCAATAACTTTCCTAAAATAATTTATTAATTTAAAAAATAGATGTATAGATTGTTTTGTATTTTCTATGTATATTTTCACATTATGAGATAGTACAAGATAGTGATTAAGAGTATAGGTTCCAGAACATGGCTCTCTGTATTTCAATTCCAGCTCTGCCACTTTTGGGTACGTCTTTGGTAAAGCTGTTTAAACTCTTTCAGTCTGTTGTCTTATCTGTAAAAATGCCATAATTATAGTACCTACCTCATAAGGATTTTTTTGAGGTTTAATTCAGTGCTTAGTTGGGTGAGCTCCCTGAGAAAGCTAGCTAACTATATTTAGAAAACCAAGAGTACATCTGTGTATATATTTTTTTAAATAAAATTTTTATTTTAGAATAGTTTTAGATTTACCAAAAAATTGCAAATATAGTACAGAGTTCCCATTACCCTCTACCCAGCTTCCTCTATTATTAGTATCTAACATTAATACAGTACATTTGTAAAAATTAGTGAGAATTACACATTATTATTAAGTGAAGTCCATATTCAGATTTTCTTGCTTTTCAACTAATATCCCTTTTTTTTCTTTTCTGGGACTCCATCCATGATAACACATTACATTTAGTCATGATATCTCTTTAGACTACTCTAGGCTATTGACAGTTCTTCAGACTTTCCTTGCTTTTGATGACCTTGTTGGTTTTGAGAAGTGCTAGGCAGGTGTTTTGTAGGCTATGCTTCAGCAGGCATGCAACTAATCTTTTTCACATGCTTCAACTGGGATTATGTGTATTTGAGAGGAAATAAAGTGCCATTCTTATCACATCATATCAAGGGTACATACTATCAACATGCCTTGTCGTTGTTGATATTAACCTTGATCATCTGGCTAGATAGCATTTCTCAGGCTTCTCCACTGTAAAGTTACTATCCTTCCCAACCCTTTCTGTAATGTATTCTTGGCAAGGATGCCACTATATGCAGTCTCCATCTCAGGAATGAGGAGCTATGCTCCACCGCCTTGTGTGCACAGATTCTCGATACATTATTTGAAGTACTTCTACAGGGAAGATTTGTCTCTTCTTATTTATTTATTTATTTATCCAATTGTTTATTTATGTTAGTATAAACTCATGAATATTTATTTTATAGGTCTGTAATTCAATACTAGTTTATTAATTTTGTTGTTCAAATTGTTCCAGTTCTGGTCACTGGGAGCTCCTTTAGTTAGTTCCCATATCCCTTTGACATAGATATATTCCATAATGTAGGTTTTTTTTTTCTTTTTGAGCACTCATATAAAATAGAAAAAAATTTAAAAGCCTCTAATAGAAATGTCTTAGTCCATTCAGGCTGCTATAACAAAGTGCCATAGACTGGGTGGCTTATAAATAACAGAAATGTATTTATCATAGTTTTGGATGCTGGGAAATCCAAGATAAAAGTGCCAGCCGATATGGTGTCTGGTAAGAGCCTGTTTTTTGGTTCATAGATGGTGACTTCTTGCTGTGTCCTCACATGGTGGAAGAGGCAAGGTAGCTTTCTGGGGTCTCTTTTCTAGGGCACTAATCTCATTAATTAGAACTAGGCCCTCATTATTTCATCACCTTCCAAAAGGACCCACTTGCTAATACCATTACCTTGAAGATTAGGATTTCACCTATAAAATTTTGGAAAACAGCAACATTCAGACCTTACCAGGTAAACAAGAAAAAACATAAAACAATAAGCTCATGAATACATTCTAAAGAACTGAATTTTTAATGTTCTGTACAAAAAAAGTGAGAAAACACTCAATTGCCTTAAAGTATATGATGTGATGTGTCCTAGTTGTTAGAGTTAGTACTACGAAGCACAGGACAATGGGAAATGGAGAAGAATTTAGAAATTTATTTTTGAGTATGTGGCTTGTGGACACTCTGGAATTGCCAAGGCAATCTATCTCTGATTGTTACACTATAGGAGGAGGAGGTGGATGCAAAGGAGTTGGAGGAAGAGGAGAAGGAGGAAGGCTTTGGGTAACTGCGATGGGAGCTAATTTTTAGTGAGTACTTATGCTATATTCCTGGCACTTTGCATATGTTATATCATTTGAAAAATAGCCACCTTCCTCAGTTTTTTTTTTTCTGCTCAAAGTCTGGGGAATACATTTAACAGACTTGTTCTCATGCTGCACTGTAGTTCTGTGAATCATCAAAAGCCAACTGAAGAATTTCAGAAGCATTAGTTATTTTTATAGAAATGAATCAAACTATATCTGAATTCGATAGGAATGACCTTTTTTTTTTTTTGCTACTCTGATACTCCCCTTTGTAAATTTCTAATAATAAGCAGTGAGGTACAAAGAACAGAATGTAGAGCACAGCTTGTTCCAAATACATCAATTTTGAAGTGACCTTTACTTTGCAGTTACTAAAAGCACACCACTAACTTTTATAATCTAATCTTCTGTTGCCGATAAACACAATTCAAGAGAGTGAGACCATGAACCTTTGACTCATGTGTGATGCATGATGCTTGGAGACTCCGACTGAGACCAATCTACTTTCCCTGTTGTGGCACTGACCTTGGCTTATCACTTGTATTTGGTTCAAGTAATGAGATTCTCAGGTGCAATAACACATTTATTTTCCCCTAGAATTTAAAAGATCTCCGGGGCAAGTTATGTTATTACCAGGCAAGACAGGGATCCTTGATTTCCAGGTCTCCCTTGTTCTCTTGACAACTTATCCATTCCAGACTTTTGCTTCTGACTTGTAGCCCAGAATAAACACCTAGAGGTTTTTGGGCTCCTGAAATATCTTCAAAACCACCTAGAAAGGATATTTTCCTTTTTCCTAGCTTTTTTTTTTTTTTTTTCACTTTCTCCTAGCCAAGATTCTTTAACCTATATTTAAATTTAGGTACATTTAACCTACATTTAGAGAAAGAAGAACCCACCTGCATTTTAACGAACTCTTTAAATACAATTTTTTTTTTAGATGGTGTTTCACTCTTGTTGCCCAGGCTGGTGTGCAATGGTGCAATCTCGGCTCACTGCAACCTCCACTTCCTGGGTTCAAGCAATTCTTCTGCCTCAGCCTCCCAGGTAGCTAAGATTACAGGTGCTCACCACCACGCCTGGCTATTTTGTTTATATTTTTAGTAGAGACAGGGTTTCACTATGTTGGCCAGGCTGGTCTCCAACTCCTGACCTCGGGTGATCTGCCCACCTCAGCCTCCCAAAGTGCTGGGATTATAGGTGTGAGCTGCTGTGCTGGGCGTTTTTTTTGTTTGTTTGTTTGTTTGTTTTTCTTTTTAGACAGGATCTCACTCTGATTGCCCAGGCGGGAGTGCAGTGGTGCAATCCTGGCTCACTGCAGCCTCAACTTCCCAAGCTCAGGTAATCCTCACACCTCAGCCTCCCAAGTAGCAGGGACTACAGGCCTGTGCCACCACACCCAGCTTTTTTTTTTTTTTTTTTTTTTTGTATTTTTAGTAGAGATAGGGTTTTGCCATGTAACCCTGGCTGTTCTCAAACTCCTGGGCTCAAGCAATCTGCCCACCTCAGCCTCTCAAAGTGCTAGGATTACAGGCATGAGCCACCACACCCTGCCTTAAATACAATTTCTATAAAGTTGGTGCATTAGTATTCTAGGGTTGTAACAAATTACTATTTAATTTGGTGACTTTAAACAACAGAAATTTATTCTCTCAGTTCTGGAGGCAAGAAATCTGATATCACTGTGTTGGCAGTGCCATGCTCCCTCTGAAGGCTCTGGGGAAAAATCCTTCCTTGTTTCTTTGTAGCATCTGGTGGCTGCCCACAATCCTTGGTGTTCCTTGGCTTGTAACTGCATCACTCTAATCTCTGCCTCCATCTTCAGATGGCTTTCTCCTCTGTGTGTCTGTGTGTGCCTCTCCTCCTCTCAGATGGTCAAAAGTCATTGGATTTAGACTTCACTCTTATTTATTTTTTATTTACTTTTTAAAATTTTTTGTGGGTACATAGTAGGTATATATATTTATGGAGCACATGAGATATTTTGATGCAGGCATCTACCCTCATTTAGTATGAACTCATCTTACCCTGACTCATTACGTTTGTAAAGATGCTATTTCCAAATAAGTTCACATCTTGAAGCTCCAAGTGGACCTGAATTTTTGAGGACAGTATTCAACCCACTATTACTATTAGAAGCAAAGTAGAAGTAGAATCAGGGGCAGGTTAAAGAGTCTTCTGAGATTGCATGTGGGAAACACTGATAAATGCTGGCTGACAAATGGAGAATGAGAGAAAGGCTAAAAACTCTAAAACACACTTATGTGTTGTGTGCATTACATTACAGCCCCCAAATGTATATACATAAGTATTATATCAGGAATGTGTTTCTGTGTGGGTTTGCCCCATTACTAGTTCACAGAGAACATTGTATAAATATTAACTTGGCTATGTATTTATATATGCAATGTATAAGAAAATTAAGACACACTAATTATCTATTTTGTAAGTAAATGCAAACATTTAGCTGTGAATTTGTCAGCAAATATATATGTTTATGTGCAAATGTTAAGAGGTACATGTAAGTCATCTTTTTTTATATATATAACCATTGACAGTATCATTCATTTAAAGTAAGACGTGTACTATTGTAGCAGGACAAGCCACAGACAAGAACTCCTCAGACACTGAGCTGTGGAAGGAAAGGGCTTTATTCAGCTGGGAGCATTGGCGGGCTCACATCTCCAAAAACCGAGCTCCCTGAGTGAGCAATTCCTGTCCCTTTGAAGGGATTACATCTCTAAGGGGGTCCACATGAGAGAGTCATGATTGATTGAGTAAGCAGTGGGCATGTGACCAGGGGCTGCATGCACCAGTAATCAGAATGGAACAGAACAGTACAGGGATTTTCACAATGCTTTTCCATACAATGTCTGGAATCTATAGATAACATAACTGGTTAGGTCAGGGGTCGATCTTTAACTACCAGGCCCAGGGTGTGGTGCCGGGCTGTCTGCCTACGGATTTCATTTCTACCTTTTAGTTTTTACTTATTTTTTCTTTGGAGGCAGAAATTGGGCATAAGACAATATGAGAGGTGGTCTCCTCCCTTATTCCCCACCTTTGAGAACCTCACTCATTAGTGGGAGTTCTCACTTTCATCCTCACTACCCATGTCTTCTTGCAAGTCAGATCGATAGTGATTCATATAGTACACTTGTGCTGAAGCATTTTGATAGACTAAGGTAGTAACACAACTTTCCATTACTTGAAGCAGCAAAGGAAGCACACAGGGAAGAAACAAGCAGGTTTCTATTACTATTATAATTCCTATTATAGGAGTTTTAAATTCTCCTAGTGCTGGAAACCATTTTCCAAACATGGACCTAGGATTAAACCCTTGCTGCACCTACACGGGCACATGTGCCAGCTTTGTGATATCTTTATATCTTCAACTACTTGCCCTAGGTCATCTATGTGCAGACAGCAATTGGTCAGATTAAACTTTCCACAGACCCCTCTTTCAGGTGCTAGCAAGTAGTCTAGGGATAGTCTATTTATATAGATAGCATTTTTCATCTGAGTTTCTTGCCAGGCCAGAATAGTCAAGGCTCTGCCAGTTTTATTTGTGGTTATTTCTAAGACAGCTTGTAATCATATGATTCAGTTGAGCATGTAAATGGGGGTCTGGTATCCCCACGAGCTGTCTTGTGCCCAAGTAGCAGGCCCATAATATTGTATGATTCTCTCAGGGGGCCATTCATCATCTTTCCAATTTTCTATAGCTATGCTTCTCTTTTTGTGGGAAGCATAGACAGGGAAGCCCAGGAGTTCACCTGTTTTTATGGGCAGTAGGAAGAAAGATGGTTTAATAGTGCCAATAACACAACTATCTGCCCACTGGTTGGGTAATTTGGCATAAGCTCTATGCCCACATATCCAGCATAATCCATTGGGGGCTGTCCAGTCCTGGTGGGACTCCAGGTGGTTCCACATGGTTTGCAACTTTGGGAATTTACTAAATGGATTCCTTTCTATCTGATTTGAACTCCACCAAGTGACTGTTTTTGTGGTACCATTATACAGTTTCTGTCCTAGACAACTAAATCATCCTACGGGGTGAGTGAATTCTTTTTCTTCTCTAGCTATGCAATATTGTCCAATAATTGAGGCTTTTAGGACCCAGAAATTATCAGGGTGATTCTTTCGAGCCAGGAATTCATCAGGAACTGAGTCTGTAGTTACTAATTCTTGGGCTTCCCATGGCCATTGATCTCCCATTGCAGTTCCTCCACATACATAACATGAAGTGACATTGAGAGACTGGGCTACATGCTCAGCTAATTGCAGAAACAAATTTCTTGTTTTTCCTGGAATTTCTAGTACTGGCACATTTAGTTCATCATAGAAAATTTGAAACACTGGCTCAGGAGAGCATTTGTAAACTTCTCCTTGAACTAAGATATTTACTCGAGGATCCAATCTGACCCCTTCAATTCCTAGGGTCACATGCTCCCCTTTTTTTCCAGTGAGGATGAAGGGGATTTGTTATTACTAGCTCTAAGGGATTACATTGTCCCTTAGTACAGGAAGGGCCACTTTTTTTCTTTCTGAAGGTGGACTGGATCCTTTTCATTCTTTATCCAAGTGGCCCAAATGACACAAGACCAGTATCCACATTTATTTCCACACAGTCCTAATTTATGACAAATGTACTTATATTTGGTCATATAGCCTTTTTCCCAATTAAAAGAGCCACATCCCCTTCCTAACTTATTGCCATTAATGACAGCACAGGCATCAAATTTTAAGATTATGTGTTTGGGCACCCCTTTTTATTCTGTTTTGGCTAATACGTTACTTGTATCCTTTACAAGTCCCCACCAGTCTTCAGTCCTTAATCTCATTTCAAAAACTGTGGACATGGGAGGCTCAGAGGGGTTAAAACACACATCATGCTGGTCACTCCCTGGGCTACATACCTTGTACTGGGTGGCATTATACAAACAATTCCTTTTGAGAGTTCCACACATTTATAATAACTATAGAACAAAAAGATAGTTTTAGCTTTTTGCCCTACCTTAGTGACCTGATGTATACACTGGGAACAGTCCTTAGTTTGAGGAAGGTCAGTTGAAGTCCCTACTGTACAAGTCCAAAATTTAAGGAAAATAAGTCCCATAGTGAGTTTCCTCATGCTTCTGTCATGTGTGCACCAGTCAGCTTTCGGGTGTGACTGGAGCAGGGCTTGTCGTCTTGTTCAGAGTCACTTTGCAGAGATTGTTCAGGCTTGGTCTTGCCCTCCAGGTCTCAGGTGCTGGGGGTTTCACGTGGCTGTGGTGGATCCAGGCTGGGATTCCTTTTACTTTTACAGCTGTGGGAGTGGTCAAGACAACAGTTTGGGTCCTTTTCACCATGGCCGCATGGGGCCTATGTTCTAATCCTTGATCTACACCTGATCACCTTTGCTGTCTTCTGTACCAAGTCAGCCACAAACGCCGGCTCATTGTCTGAGCCAATTTATAAGGGCAGTCCAAACCTAGGGATGAGATCTCCGTATTTGGGCATCTCAGTGAAGTCTACTTGGAGATCTTCAAAGGGGGCTGCTCTTTAAGCCTGTATGCCAGGCGGGACAGTTGGACCTTGCCTAGCATTGTGCTGCCGGTAGGTGACACACTGCTGTGCCACTGTTTTGGCAAGGGCTAACAGATGCAAGATGTAGAAGTACCAGCTTAACAACTTTTCAAGTGACTCTTGGCCTAGCTGAGTGGTCTCATGCACAGCCAGTACGACTGTGGCTCCTAGCAGTTGTGGCATGGCTATTCTTCCATCCAGATCCATCCTTATTCTGTTATCTGCCCTCCCTGTGGTTGATGAAATGCCAGGGTGAAAGGGATAGCCAATTGGACTAAAGCACAAGTGCCACTCCAGTTATTTGGCAAAGTATCCAGTAAAGGTCCGCCACAATACCAGCAAACATCCACTCAGGGATGAACAAGGGCTGACTTATTGGTAAGCTCTTGAAAATTTTTAAGCTTACTGCACGCCTTCAGGTCTCCAAGGAACGCTGTTTCCTCCCTGTCGTGAGAGACATGAAGTGAACTTAGTGTTTGGAGACAGAAGCTGGATGGCCCTCGGGGGCTGACCTGCAGGGTGTGGAACTTCAGGATATAGCAGAGAGAGCTTGGCATGACTTATTACTGCAGACTGTAGAATCCTGGAAAAGAGCTACCATGCAGCCCATGCCTGGTTGACTGGAGGGCCACCTTAGTGAAAAGGGGACAATCTGGGCCTCTGGCCTGCCATGTGCACAAGCATAACAATTGCTTTTGTTTAATGTGCAGACAGAATATTTGATCCATTCCAACCAGGCATTTGCATCTTGGTATCCTGTCTTAATTGCCAAAGTTTGTTTTAAGTCTTTAACTTCTATGATCCTCTAGTAAAACGAATGTATGATTTTAGAAAATTACAAAAAATGATTGGGGCAGTCCATCCTTGCTCTTTAGTGGTCCACAGAACATTGGACCAACTATAGCATAAAAGCTCTACATAGGGGGGCAAGACTCCTGGTTGATGCTGGAGTCTTTATTGAAATCTCCCTGGAGTAAATGGTCCTAATTTACTAATGCCTAGTTTGAGGAGAGTCAGGGGGAAAGAGGTACTTTTCTGAAGTAGAGAGCTGTCTTTGATTTGGCAAGTCCTCATAGGGTATAACAAGGAAAGCATTAAATGCAATAGTTTGAGGCAAAATTGACTTGGTCATGTTAATAACTAGATGGTTAGCAATAGAGCGAGGAAAGAAGAAAGAGTAATAGAATAGATGAAAGAGTTTAATTTTTCTTAGCTTTAATTTGGTAGAGTTTTCCCCTGGGATTGTGGCCCACAACTCTGGTGGGGGTGGCACTTTGACTCGGGTGTGATGAGTCCATTCCTTTTTCACTGTACAGACAGCAGTCTTGGTGGTTAGCAGCACAAGGTAGGGTCTGTCCTAGGCTTGCTCGAGTTTTTCTTTTTTCCACCCTTTGATAAGAAGGTGTTCTTCAGGCTGGTGCTGGTTTACTGGAAATTCTAGGGGTGGTACATGTGCTAAACCAAGTATATAACCATCATTCTCAGCAAACTATCGCAAGGACAAAAAAAACAAACACTGCATGTTTTCACTCAAAGGTGAAAATTGAACAATAAGAACACTTGGACAGAGGAAGGAGAACATCACACACTGGGGCCCGTCGTGGGAGGGGGGAGGGTGGAGGGATAGCATTAGGAGATATACCTAATATAAATGATGAGTTAATGGGTGCAGCACACCAACATGGCACATGTATACATATGTAACAAACCTGCACATTTCACATGTACCCTAGAACTTAAAGTATAATAAAAAAAATCATGGAAGTGAAAAAAAGAAAAAGAAATTGACGTTTTGCTTTGGGAGGCCAAGGCGAGTGGATTACGAGGTCAGGAGATCAAGACCATCCTGGCTAACAAGGTGAAACCACCTATCTACTAAAAATACAAAAAATTTGCCGGTGTGGTGGCAGGCACCTGTAGTCCCAGCCACTTGGGAGGCTGAGGCAGGAGAATGGCATGAACCCGGGAGGCAGAACTTGCAGTGAGCCGAGATTGCACCACTGCACTCCAGCCTGGGCCACAGAGGGAGACACCGTCTCAAAAAAAAAAAAAAAAAAAGAAATTGACCTTTTGTTTTAAATGTGGGGACATCAACAGTGGACTTTATAGTCCTTGGTGCTGTTTTACTGAGAAATTTCCTTTAGCACCTATTTTTATTAGCTTTGAGGCCAAACAAGCCAAACACCATTTTATATTGGACAATGCTTCCTATACAATTTTTATACCAGATAAGCTAAATTTCACCTTTATGTTAGTGTGTTATTAATGTTAAACTTAGTTTTAATTAAAACTTTGTAGACACATTTATTCAATTTTTAATGTCAGAACATAAGGTAAGATTTTTTATATCTTACCTTTTATAATCTTTGTTAAAGAGCAGGTTAGTGCTTTAAGAAAAACCCATTGTGTTTTTATTTTAATGTTCAGTTCACAGAAAAACTGGATGATACCCCTCTAACTTTAGCCAATATGTTTATACACAGAATTTCCTTTACAATTAACATTTTAATGCTTGCTTAAACCTTCAAAACAAATTTTTTTAACCTTTTAATGTAGGTAAAAATCCATGTTTTTATGTCTTTTTATAATCCTTTTACCAGAGGTATATTTTACTTTCCTTATACACCTTGCACATAAACTGTTTCTTCAATAGTTTTACATTCAGGAGGGCTAATTACTTTTAAATTATACAACAGTTCTTGCTTAAATTCTTTTTTTAAGACTTTTTTTTTCTTTCACGACTTTCACAGACAATTCTTT
This sequence comes from Pongo abelii, assembly GCF_028885655.2. Lineage (NCBI taxonomy): Eukaryota > Metazoa > Chordata > Mammalia > Primates > Hominidae > Pongo > Pongo abelii. Next base: position 44,252,455 of record NC_071988.2, read on the forward strand.
GACATGCCTCAGCTTTCTGACTTATTGCAAACATTTCTTTCTTTAAACAACCAGTTAATTGATTTCAGGACAAGAATTTACCATATAAGATTCTTTTTACATAAATTCTGCTCCCCCTTTTTTCCCTTTTTTTCAAATATGATAACCATTCTTTTCCAAAGTGAACTTCCTTTATGTCTGTGGACTAGACTGTCTAAGGCCACAAGATTAGAAGTTACTATAATACATGTTACACTGTTAACTTTTAGAAAACTTTACTTTTGTTGAAAACCTTGTAAGTTTGGGATTTCAATTATCCTTTGCTATTAATAAGACCTTGTTTAGTCCAAATTAACTTAGAATTGGTATAGATGGCTTTTTTTTTCCTTCAATTACGTGGGAGGAACCATCTATTATCCTGTCCTGAAGGGAGTTCCTTCTAGGTCTGCTTGGACCTTTGTATGGTAATTAAGATTTAGATCTCCTGTTAGGAAACCTGCTGTGTTAAGGGAATTTTCAGTGGTTAATGTTAAATAGTCGTTTTCTTTCTTTTTTTAAAGAAGGATACTTCTGAACTGGTGAGGTGTGCTCACAATGAGGTTTCCTCTAAAAGTTATTTTTCTACTTTCTTCTGTTAGCAAAGCAGTTGCCACTACAGATTGAATGCATTTGGGCCATCCATGGATCACTGGGTAAAGGAGTTTTGATAGGAAGGCTATGGGTTATCAGTGGCCTTAGAGCTTTTGGGATATGCCCTTGTTTACACTGACAACAAAGTGTTGTTGGAGTGTTATAGTGTTACGAGAATACCTTTAATTATCAACTATAGGTTTTAAATTTACCTTAGCTTTTAAAGGAATAGGGTACACTGTTTTTTCTTAACTACTTGTATATCTCTCTTTCTCTCTTTCTCTCTTTGACTTCCTGTCTCTCTCTCTCTTTGACTTTCCTTTTGCCTCTGTCTCTTCCTCTCTCTCTGCCTCTTTTCCTCTCTGTCTCTTTCCTCTCTCTCTCTCTCTGCTGGTCTTTTCTTGCCTCTGCCAGCTGCTTATGCTGCTGTTCTCTCAACTGCTATGGGGGTGGATGAGTCTAAAACCAGCTGTAACCAAGTGTCTATGTACGGGAACTGCTCTGGGTGACCTGGCTTACAGGTTACCTTGTGCCATACCTTTGAAACAAGGGATCTGCCCAGGCTTCCTTCTGATGGCCAACCCACCTCTAATGCTGGCCAGTCTATTTCACACAAAGTTCTAAGTTTTCCTGGTGTCATAGTGACATTGTAATCTCCCTTAAAACGTTCCTTGAAATTTTTCAACATAGTTCCTAGTGGGGTGGGCTTACTTTGTGCCTGACCCATGCTTCCTCAAGACAAACACCACGCTTACACCACACGCACTCCACAAAACAAAGAACGGGTAAAAAGGGCACACACACACTTTTACAGTTTACTGCAAACCAAAATCAAAACCAGAATCAGAGTATCAAGAAATACAAGCCAGGTCAAAACCAAAACCAAAGTATCAAGCAATCCAAGTCAAGTCAAAAATGAAAACTAAAGTGCCGGTACAGGCATGCCATGGCCATGCTTCCACTCAAGTGGAGTAGCAAGTTCCAAAGACCAGTCTTACTAAGTTTCAGATGTCCAGACTCCAAGTGCCAGTTCCTTCCCAGTGTTCAGCCACTGCGTTGATCCTCCACGGGGGCCTGCCATGTGCTGCTCTGGTGAGGCATTCCACTGGGGCACTTGCCTACCCAGGAGCACTCTCAGGATCTGTGTCGCTCAAGCTAGCTGGAGTGTCCTGCAGGGATGCTCCACAGGGCAGGCCTAAGCCGCCTAATGGGCTGCCTCAACCATCTGTTAATCACCTCACTTCCCAGTCAGGGAACCAAGAAATGGATGCAGGATGAGCCACAGACAAGATCCCCTCAGATATGAAGTTGTGGAAGGAAAGGGCTTTATTCAGCTGGGAGCATTGGTGGGCTCACATCTCCAAAAACTGAGCTCCCCAAGTGAGCAATTCCTGTCTCGTTTAAGGGCTCACAACTCTAAGGGGTTCTGCATGAGTGGGTCATGATTGATTGAGCAAGCAGTGGGTACATGACCAGGGGCTGCATGCACTGGTAATCAGAATGGAACAGAACAGGACAGGGATTTTCACAATGCTCTTGCATACACTGTCTGGAATCAATAGGTGATAACATAACTGGTTAGGTCAGAGGTTGATCTTTAACCAGGCCCAGGGCATAGCGCTGGGCTGTCTGCCTGTGGATTTCATTTCTCCTTTTAGTTTTTACTTCTTTTTTCTTTGGAGGCAGAAATTGAGCATAAGACAATATGAGGGGTAGTCTCTTCTCTTACTATTTTATAAATATCTCCAACCAAAATGATCAAATTGAACAAAGTTCTGACATTGAACATATAAAGAAGTGAGTGTCAATAATACTGTGTCCATGAACAAATATTGTAATTTTTTATTTTTCTTATTTATTTTTCTTATTGTAGTTATGTGCTTATTGTGAGGGATTTAATCTTTTTTAATGTCCCAATAGAGTTAATTAACATCAAACTTTATAGAGACTAACTATATAGACTTTCTCCTGAACAGATCAACAACAGATTAACTTCTATGTCCATTTTGGAAATTTTCTGCAAGGGAACAAAGAATTTGGTTGAAAATCATCATCCTCATCATCACTGTGGTAGTAGTTAAAATTTATTGTGTACTTCCTGTGTTCTAAGTACTTTTATGCATATCATTTAATTGAATCCTAATAACAACTGTGTGAGATAGGGGCTATAATCAACCCTACTTTTAAAATGAGGAAATTAAATCAGAGAAGGATTAACTTGCCTAATACTGCATAGCTATGATATGGTGGATAGTCTGGGTTAACTGAAAATCAGATTAATGTTGATTTTGATGAGTTAACTCTTATAAGCCACTATATTTGCTTCCCAACTCTAGATACAGAGAATCTATTACAGATGAAAGCTGTCAGGACTGTAGGGTAAACACACCTGATAGCATTAACTTCTGCATACCCTTAGAATGAATGTGTATGGTGGATGCACCTGAATTGTGTTCTGAGCTGGGAAATCCAGGAGTGACCTGGAGATTCATTCCTTGTCCATGAGGAACATCTGAGCCCCCATCCTGTGGAACAAGGGCCATACAGGGTATCAAGGCCCAGAATTTTGGCCTCAATGAAGGCTACCAGGTAGAGGTTATTAGGGGAGGGTGTTAAGTGAAAATGCTACGTAAACTGCATGTTGTTTGCAAGCAGTTGTGATTTTCCTGCTCAGCCGGCTGCCACTGGACTCTCTTCCCTGTATGTAAAACCCATGTCTTGTTTACTGGCTCTGGGTCTCTTCTTTGGCTTCATCCCCACTGAAGTCAATAGGGGTTCAGCATGACAAGGACTGACTGGAAGCATGGGAAGTAAAACAGCCAATTCTCACTGTCATCACCCTGCAAATTCTACCTGCCTGTATTTACTCTACATTCTCTTTTGCCTCTTCTATCTTTTTCTTAAATTCCCTTTTCATAATTTGTATTTGGCTCCCCAAAACATGGCAAAAAAAAATAGAAAAGTAATTTTAAAAGAAAATAATTATTTCAAGGTAAATGACATGAAAATTGGAGTCAGAATGTGCATCTGCTGGTCCTACTCCATTTCATATCCTTGGTAGATCATTGACAAACCTCAGCCCAGATGAGAATAGACTTCTCTCCACAGCATTGCAGGAAGCCACTACTAATTACTTGGAATTGGCTAAAAAGAGGAAGCTATTTTTTGGCAGTAGCATCTGAATTGTCAGCAGGTGCATTCTACATTCATTTGACTAATTTATAGATGGAAATGACGGTAACATTGTTTAAGAAAACATTGGATAAAGCTAGACAGGAATATATTAAATAGTTCTATCATGTAGATAATTTCTGCTCAAAGTTCCAGAAACTTTCTCTGGTCAGGGTTTGAAAACAATTAGGCAATAAAATATAACAAAGAGTGAGCATGGCATTGAACAGAGAATACAAATTTATTTATGTAAAATAAAAATAATTTTATGATACTGAAGGCTTTCTTTGCACATACGTAAGATACATGGATGTGCTTTGGTCAAGGAACAGGCCAAGGTGGATATCTAGTCCTGCAGGACTCAGCAAGTTTGGCAAGCAAGTGCACACCTCCACTTGTTATATAACCTATTTGTGTAAGTTCATACTTGGCTCTAAGCCACTATTGTCTCTAAAAGGTATTACTGTCCTGCTGACACTGTACAGGGGCTCTTGACTTGACTCGGCTCAGCTCAACATAGCTTGACACGGTGGGCAGGCTGGTGCCCAGAGAAAGAGAGAGAGTTAGAACTGTCCATCTTTGCAGATGGACAGGAGGGAGCTCGGCTGGCTCATGCCCAGAGAGAGAAAGAGTTAAGCTGCTGACTTGGAAGGCAAGGGAAAGCTGGCAGCACAGCTTGTGTGGGGGCCACCAGACTAAGCAGCCGAGACAGGGCAGACAGTGTGAGAAAGCTGTGGATGAGGGCTGCAGCTGAATAAAATCATTCACCCCATTGCAGCCCCTGAGTCTTCCTTCTGCTCATCCACCCACTCCCTTTAGACCTCAGCATGGACTGGAACCTGACCCCAAGCATGAAAACTGGTGTAGTCATGAAGGTGACAACAACAGTTTAACTGGGACATTAAATTAAGATGGTAACTTCATCAACATAGAAGTAAAGAGAAAGGAATTTTGAGACTATTAATAGAATTTAAACTACAATAGTCTGAGGTAATTTGCTCTTTTAACATAGAGCTTTCTAGTTGGTCAGCTTTGAATGACTTACAAATATACTCAGTAAATTGATTCCTTATCCTAAGGGCAGCTGGGCTATGTGGGCTATTCACCAACCTCGGCTCCTGGATCCTAAGAGAATCTTTTTTTATTTACTCTATTTGGTGTACATGAAAATGTTTGAGAAGAGCTTGAACTTACTGAGATACTTGAAATTTGATGATGAAGAAGGAGGTCTTCTTGTCTGGCAGTGGTAAGTGGCAATGTGCTAGTCCCTTAAGTGCACTATAAACTAAGAGACCCACTAAGTAATGTTTTCCCATTATAACCTCATCAAGGCCTTAAGTCATTATAAAAACATTTTGTACAACACTAACAAATTAACTTTTATGAAATCCTAGTTTCACCATATTCCTTCCTACTCAAATACATGTAATCTCTCACCATTACATCCAGCATATAGACTATATTCTTTCCTCTGGTACCTCCGTTTCATTGTATATGCCAATTTACCTAACTGGAATCCTATAAACTCTGCCTATTTAACTCTTACCCTCTCCTTGAGGCTTTATTCAACCTTTATCACTTCTGTGAAGGCTTCCCCATAGACTTTCCTATGGTTCATAATGATACCTCACTTTTACGCCATTTATGTTAGGCTTATTGTTTAAGCCAAGAGAGTTTTGAAAAGATATTAAAACTTAAGGTTATAATACTGAAAAATACAGGTGGAATCATGGAACAATAGTAAGAGAAGTCTAGAGTCAACTCCAATGATAAGTAACATATATAATAAAATCAACTTTTCAAATTGGTTGAGGTAGTTAGGTTCACTATAGCTTTGTATATAAAAGCTGACACTGTTGGTGGGAGTGTAAATTAGTTCAACCATTGTGGAAGACAGTGTGGTGATTCCTCAAGGATCTAGAACCAGAAATACCATTTGACCCAGCAATCCCATTACTGGGTATATACCCCAAGGATTATAAATCATTCTACACATACACCCACATGTTTATTGCAGCACTATTTACAATAGCAAAGACTTGGAACCAACTCAAATGCCCATCAGTGATAGACTGGATAAAGAAAATGTGGCAGACATACACTATGGAATACTATGCAGCCATAGAATGAATTCACGTCTTTTGCAGGGACATGGATGAAGCTGGAAACTATCATTCTCAGCAAACTAACATAGGAAAAGAAAATCAAACACGGCATGTTCTCACTCATAAGTGAGAGTTGTACAATGAGAACACGTGGTCACAGGGAGCAGAATATCACACTCTGGGGCCTGTTGGTGGGTGGGGGACAAGGGGAGGGAGAGCATTAGGACAAATACCTAATGCACACGGGGCTTAAAACCTAGATGATGGATTGATAGGTGCAGCAAACCACCATGGCACGAGTATACCTATGTAACAAACCTGCACGTTCTGCACGTGTATCCCAGAACTTAAAGTAAAATTAAAAAAAAAAATCTGAAAAGTCAGGACTATTTAAATGCCCAATAGTTTGAGAGCGTTTTGAATAAATTATAGTATATCTATCTAAAATGGAGCAATATATTACATGGAAAGGTGGTCATGATTGATAGAATTAAGTACCAAAAGCAGATTACAATAAGGACAGGAAGTCCTCACTTAACATCCTCAATGGGTGCTCAGAAACTGTCACTTTAAGGGAAAGAACACATAACAAAACCAATATTATCTTACACTAATTGACATAAACAAGAGTTAAGTTCCTATGGCAAACATTCTAAGTAAAGAGCAAAGTATTTCTAATATTAAACATTGAAATAAATGTGCACTATAAACACATTTAATATCTTCATTTTTAAAGTGCTCTATATAGAAAAATCTAGTTGTATTCTTCCTTCCTTCCATCGTTTTTTCTCTCTTATTCATTCTCTCTGTCTCTCTCTCTCTCTCTTTTACAGTGTCTCACTCCATCACCCAGGCTGGAGTGAAGTGGTGTGATTATCCCTCACTGTGCTATTCATTATTCATTTTCTAAAAAGCAAACTGTCCCTTACAAACCTTTGGTTTTCCTAGTATCAATCTCATCTTGTTATCTAAAATGTAACCTCCTCAAGAAAAAAAAAAGATGGTGAATATATTGTTTCCAACATCAACTGGCATCACTTCTCAATAATATCAGGCATTTATGGGGCATGTCCTAGTTAATTAAATGATGCTATACCATAATGATTAAAAGTGCAAGCTCTGGAGACAAACCATCTTGATCTGAAATGTGGATCTACACCTTATTAGCTATTCCTTAGTTTCCTCATCTGTAAAATGGGAAGTACAGTTAAATGTTCCAGAAAGTTGTTATAAGGATTACATTTGTATATGCATGTATGTCAGTGCCTGAGTATATCCGTGTATACTACATAGAACAAATATTATATGCTTGACACTCAAAATTCTGTGTTTTACTGGATCACACCATAATCCTCATAATTAATCTTTACATATCATTTTTATTATCCTCAGTTCATACATGAGAAAAATGGTATTATCCTCCAAAGAGATAAGAGAGAAGTAATTTACTGAAGTGCACGCAATAAAGTAGCCAGGATACTAATGCAGGCAGTCTAGTTCCAAAATCCATGCTCCTAATGACTATATGATACTGACTCACTATGTCATAGGTACTTAGTATACACTTATTTAGGGACTATACCTAATTAATAAACATTAATTCCTGCTGATCTGACTTATAAATCTCTCAAATTTATATTCCCCTTTAGTGGCTAAAGGTCACTGTGTTAGTTACCTATTGTTATATAACTAATTACTCAAATCCTAGTGACTTAAAACAACTATAATCATTTATTATCTCTCACTATTTCTGTGGTTGGGAATTTGGAATAGTCTGGTTGTGCAACTCTTGGTTCAGGACTTATATGAGATTTTAGTCAGATGCCGGCTGGGATGGCTGTCATCTGAAGCCTTGACTGGGCCTGAATGATCTGTTTCCAAGGTGATTCATTTCCATTGCTGGCAATTTGGTGCTGACTATTAAAGAGAGTGGGGGGGTGTTTCAGTTCTTCTTCACACGGGGCTGTCTGCGGGACCATTTGAGTGGCCTCACAGCATGGAAGCTGGCTTTCTCTAGATTAACAATTCAAGAGACTCACATGGAAGCTCCAGTGAACTTATGTTCTTGGCTTGGAAGATACAAATCTTCACTTCTACTATATTCTCCTTGTCAGTGAAACCAGTCCTCATCAACATTCAGAAGACTATGTCATAGTCCATTTAGGCTGCTGTAACAAAATCCTGTATAGACTGGGTGGCTTATAGAGAACAAAAATTTCTTTCTCACAGTTCTAGAGACTGGGAAGACCAAGATCAAGGTACTGGCAGTTTCAGTGTCTGGGGAAGGCCTGTTTCTTGATTCATAGATGGAATCTTCTTGCTGTGTCTTCACATAGAAAAAGGGGCATGGCGGTTTTCTGTGGTCTCTTTTATAAGGGCAGTAACTCCATTTCTAAGTGCTCTGCTTCCATGACCTAATCACCTTCCAAAGGCGCCAAGTAGCATCACACTGGGGATTAGGCTTCAAGATATGAATTTGGACCTATGAAATAACCATTCAAACTATAGCACTATACAAAGACATGCAGCTTATTGGGGGCCATTTGGGAGGCTGGCTAGCACAATCATATACACACATCACGTTTCTGTCTCTGGCCCATCTGCTCTGGTAGTAACCTTCCTTCTTTAAGGAGACGACTTTTATGCATTTCACCATAACCTACCCCCAAACTAACCTCCCCTTAGGTTTATAAAAATATGAAGGTGACCAACTCAAGGACAATTAGGTGTCACCCCCAGGAAATTTTATTCCCACATGGAAATATACAAATACAAAATATCAGTTTAAATCATCAAATGAGTTCCCTAGGATGATCATCTGCAAATTTCTGTTGCTTCTCTGTTTTTTTTCACAGCTCGGGTAGTCAGTTCTTTCTGAACTTTTTGCTTCTTAGATAACTTTAGATTTGGTTGATTTTCTTCACCATTGGAAAGTCCTCATTGATAGATTCACTTTCAATATGCCCCCAGCCAAGAACAAAATACACTATGTGTGTTATGTTGATTAAAAAAAAAAAAGTCAGGAAACCTTTTAAAAAAATCTCTCAGGCAATTGGATCATTGAGCTCAGAGAGACAAGAGGGCCCTCAGATGGCCTTTGGAGACTCTCATGGGACCTGTACTACAGACAGCTTCTGTCTCTTCTTTTGTCAGGTTCTGCCATCACAGAGGAAATATCAAAAGATGACCTCCCTTACAAATCTGGGCCTATTATTAATAGGAGGCCTATTCATAGAGGATTTATTAATTTAGTTAACATTATAAACTCATAATTTAATTCTGTTTATGTGAAAGCCACTATATGTCTCAGAATCTTAAAGACAATTACATACTATTAATATTCCATTAAGTGTCCTGAAAAAAATCAAATCTTTGATAAATTTTCAACTGTCTTATATGCCAAAAGATTTCTACATATTAATGTGTGCAAGATTTTCTTTTAATAATTCTTTAATGCAAATCCTTTTCAAATGATTCAGTCCTTTTTATTTCATTATTATAAACCATGAACATAAACTTTTACGATATACTTTCTCAGCTAGAAGTATATCTTACTGGCTTTTTCTTCAAAGCTAATAGAAATAGACATCGTGTTCCAATCTTTTTACAACCTGAAAAACAAGCTTAGTGGAAGGAGGGATACAATTATGCGTGGGAACGTAAAAGCAAGGACAATTGTTTCTGGCACATTGTTAACTAAATCGTGTGTGTGGGTGTTCCAGACACCATCAGCTGAGAGGCAAATATAAGAATATTATTGTAAGGTATTTCCAACATTTTTCCACCAAATGAATGTGTTGAAGTCTTTTGCCAAAATCACTAGTTTTTGACTAAGTCTGATATCATGTATTAAACATCACATGATAAATCAGGGGCTAACAAGACAAAAGTCTCTGGGCCATATTTCATTTGAAGGTGGGATTTCAGCATCTCTAAGCAGAAAATCACAGCTGCCTCCTGTCATTCCTTTGCATTCTGAGTTTTGCTATGGGTATTAATAGTCACCTGAAACATCTTAGCACACATAGGTACACATATACATTTTAGGTAGAGAATACCAGCTTTCTTTGGCACTCAGTTGCATGCTTGGCCTTTCCTTTTGAGACAAAGTCTCACTCTGTCACCCAGGCTGGAGTGCAGTGGCACAATCTCGGCTCACTGCAACCTCTGCCTCCCAGGTTCAATCGATTTTCCTGGCTCAGCTTCCCAAGTAGCTGGAACTACATGTGTGTGCCACCATGCCTGGCTAATTTTTTTATTTTTAGTAGAGATGGGGTTTCACCATAGTTGCCAGGCTAGTCTCGAACTCCTAACCTCAGGTGATCCACTCACCTTGGCCTCCCAAAGCACTGGGATTACAGGTGTGAGCCACCACACCCAGCCATGCTTGGCCATTTTATGTGTGTAATTGCTGTCTTCTGACTGCTGATAGAGTCTGTATTTGTTGAGGTTTGTGTAAATACATGTAGCCATGCATACATGTATATATTTGTTTGCATGATTGATCATAAGTGGGCCTTCTGTGTGTCTGTGTTTGTGTATCTTATATATAGTCCTTGTTAACGTAATTATCCATTTCATTCCATGCTTGCTAATTACTACTTTCTCAGAACTCCAGTTTTTTGTTTGTTTGTTTCTCTTCCTATCACCTTATTTCCCCAATACAGGGTTCATATAACCCTTTTCAATGATGTAAGCCCTTCTTAGATTAAATTGCTATTTGAGAATTTAGTCTTTTTCTTCTCCTTCCCTTCCTCCTAGTTTGTTCCTCTGTACTTCATAAAAATGTCACTACCATTGTGAGTTGAAAATATCCAAGACACATTTTCCTTACTTGTGGGAGGAGAAGATCAAAGAGAAATAATTGGTATTCCATGGAAAGGAAGTACAGGTCAAAGAGATACATGAATGTTATCTTTGGTGTAGTGATTTAAAAGGTTATGAAGAATAAATATATCCATTTGTTCACCCAGAATTAATTGATTTTTCTTCTCTATGTAACGTACAAGTCTGGGCAATATTTAAAATGGTAATAATGTTCATTTCTTCACATTTTTCTGGAAGTTGTGCTAATAGAAGAAAATACGAATATAAGTTATTTAGTCATCCAATAAACAGGTGTATCTCAAAAGGCAGTTACTGTGGAAAGAATACCGGACTTGGAGACCAGGTATCTGCATTGAAACCCCAGGCCTTCACATATGGCTTCTCCACACAGAATCTTTATTTTAGAATGTAAATCGGATTATATTATGTTTCCTTGTCTTTTAAAGGCTTCTGATTGTCCTTATGATAAAGAAAACAGTTTATAACATTGTATACAGTTCCTGCATGGTCCAGCTCCATCTTTCAGTGCTAACCCACACATGCTGTGAGTACTGAAACACATGTACATGCATTATGGCTATGATCATGCTTCCAGCCACCATAGCCATAGTTCATTGAGAAGACAATGCTCCATCTCTCAGGACCATCAGTCACTCTATTTTTCTCTCTAAAGCACTCTTTTCCTTGCCTTCAAAACTTCCACTACTCCCACTTAGAACAGATTAGTTTTTACAGGTTTTCATGAAACATGCTGCTTTCCTTTGGATCACTTATCTCCATTTTTAGTTGAATATTAATTTGTGTCATCAATGTTGACTCCTCAACTGAACTGTTAACTCCTCGAGAGCAGGTACTACATCTGTGTCCCTGACCACTGGCTCCTCTGTGACTATCTCAGTTTCTGACACACACAGCTTTTTGAAAAAGTTAATCACTTAAGACAATTATTGAACTGCTCAGAAACAAAATTTCACCAATTATAAAATGGGGATAATAAATTACTTGTTAGATTAACTGAGAGAATGTGCATAAAAACTTTGCCTAATGCTCTAAAATATAGGGTAGGATAATGATTATAACAATAACCAAGATGAATTGCTGTTCTAATTGATTTGGTCAATAGAGAAAAACTAGTCAGTGATATGGGCGTGCATATAATTTTAAAATAAATCATTGTCTTACTGCATAAAAAAAAAGAGCAAAATATGTTTATATATATATATATTCAGATAGTGTGAAAGAATATAAAATCAAACAAAATGAAAGTTCCTTTCTCTGTTATTACTTCCAGCTGTAATCTACAGTTGTAACCACTTAAAATTGCTTTTTGTTTTTAGCTCTTATGTGGTTATCATTGGATCGCAAAGTTTTATGTTTTTATTTCTATTTCTTGTTTTATCAACTTTAGGCAGTATCTACTAACTTGCTGCTATGAAAGATGAGTTTAGATCATCACACTAACTTCTACCTTCCCAATTTCTATATGCAATTTTTGTTATTTATATTATTATGATTCTTCTAGTATTACATTTTTGACTTTAAATAATATTTTTAACAAACGTTTCTTGCTTCATGTAATTTAAGGCAGCTATTTATCTCACATTGTATAAGAAGAGGAAAGTAGTGTACACACATTTTTCTTTCATTATTCTTGCCATTTACATTTCCTAAGTACTGCCCACCGTGCCACTGTTTGATTTTGTCAACTTTTGTTTTTCTGTCAACAGAAAAAACTTTCTGTTTTATTCTGTCAAATCTTATGTTATTTTCTGTGTTTTTTCACCAAAGGTTGATTTAAAAAATTATAAACAAAGTAACCTTATAAACATGAACATTATGTAAGTGTGATAAATATTATGCATAAACAATGTTAAAAACAAATATTTCAATCAAAGTACTGTAAAGGGACTCATTGAAAAGAGTTGTACTCCCAATTGAAACTGTGTCAAAAAAAAAAAGAACATTCCAAGTTCTTAATGCTCAAAATTATATTTTAATGTGCTCAATATGTGGTCTATTTTTTAATACAGCTTTTTGTTCTCAAAAGAGTTTCTAATTCTTTATTTGTTATTATTGGCAGCAAAATTATCATAAGTTTTTATATTAATCATATAGATTGTAGAATGGAAATGATTTTCTCCTTAAGGATTTTTTTTTATAGCAGCCACTGATTTCCTGCTTTTATTTGTATTGATGGCACAGAGATTTCGTTGCATAAAGCCAATGAATTCGAGTGTGCTTCTCTTTCTTGACTTCCTTTTTGACCTTTCAGGAATATAAAGTCAAGTAATTTTATTTACTGAAGGATGTTTGCAAGGAGGTATTTTTTTAATCTCCGAGATCCGAAAATGCTTCTAATTTCTCTTTAAATTTGATTGATATTTTGACTGGGTATAAAATTCCAGGCTTTAACTAATTTTTCCTCAGAAATATCAAAGGCATTGGTCCATTGTCTCCTAGCTTTCATTTCAGCTAATGAGAAACTTGATGCCAGATTCTTCTTCCTTGGTAGATAATGTAGATTTATTTTCTAAAGATTTTGAACATATTCTTTTTATTTTGCTGTTGAGATTTTACTAGGATATGTATCTGTGTGGATTAACTTTTCATTCGTATTTTTGGCATAAAATAAAATCTTTCATTCTAGAGATCATATTTTCCTTCATCTCAGGAAACACATATTTTACATTTTTCCCATTTTCTGTATGGCCTAATTTCTAGAATTCCTCTTAGATGTTATCCTTCTTGCATTTTATCTGTCTCTTCATTGTAATAATTTACATATTTTTAACTTGTCAATTTACATGCTTTATAATTATTTATTAATTCATTAATATATCAACAAATATATATTTGATGCCTCTGAAACAAATACTGAGCTCTAGGCTTTATAAATACAATAGAAAGCAGGCAAAAATCCCCACTTTGACATACTGTCTAACACACCCTACTTAAGCTGTTCTGAGAGATTTTTCAAGCTCTGTCTTAAAGAACAAAACTTTTGTCTTCTTTGTTTATCTTATTATTTTTTCCTTCTACTAAATTTTAAATTTCAGTTATTAGATTTTTAATGTAATGTCAAAAAGCTTTTTACTTTTCTTACTTTTTTTTATTATGGACTCTTCTAGAATTTTGCTTTTAATATCTACTTGCATAGGCTGAGATTGCTAATTATATCCTTTTGTTACAAAACCTTTAATTTCAGAGATACAATGTCAAAGTTTTACAGGTACACATGGAAAAAAAATCAAACACAATCACAGATGAAAGTTAAGACAACCTAATCATAGCTATTGCTATGCTGACTATTCATTAGTGTGGAGACAGAAGTTTTCTGGGTGAGACATCCTGTAGGACAGACAGGAGGGGTAACTAGTGCTCCTCCCCTTCCTGTCTCTGTCAACAGACCCCACACACACCAAAGAAATTCTTCAATATGTTTTCTGGGATGGCAATGTTCTTAAATGTCCAGCATACTCTCCCTCGTCCAACCCATTATGCACATTCCTAGGCATGATTGAAATAGATTAGGGCAAACATATGATCAAGTGAGTCTAATCTTCATCAATGGCTGTACCTTGGCCAGGTCTCCACCAGCAATCACAGTAGGAGTCTGGTTATTAATACTAACCTGGAAACCAGTAGGGTACCAATATGCAAACTGAATGCTACACTTTTCTTGTTGATGAGAAGGCAGAATAAACACTTTTGGGAACCAAAACACCACTACATATAACACGGCAAAAGTCACAGTCCATCTCCTAGTCCACGCATGTTTTATCATGAGGGCCACCTTGTACCATGTGGTTGGCTGGCTCTACAGTCTCTGCTATGGAAAGCTGTTTATCATGAGCTTTCTAGGCAAAGATGACTGTAGTTTACGTGGCTACAGGGAACTTTAACATAAAAGGATGGCATTTAAGATTGGTCTGGAATTCTGGCAGATCCACATTAAAAGCATTTTCCAACCAAAGGGAGATAGTTATGGAGTACTATCTATCTAATAAAGATGTTAAGTTTAGTGTAGTTTGGGCACTCAATACTGGAAAATATATATCTTAATTTCTACTAGAAACACAGTGACAGTCTCAGGACAGTGTGGGGGGTGAGGATGGAGTTATAGGGGCATGTAGTTCAGTTACAGCTGTGAGGTCTAGGTAAATAGAGAATGTAAGCTTGGACATGTTACCTTATTCAACAGCAACTTTCATGAGCAGGAAATAAATCCAGAATATGTTCCCCCTCCAAAGTTATGGAAAAACCAAGAATTTTCAAAGGTCTCTTCACTCATCAGCCATTTGTAAATTCTGTCCAAGACTAAATTAATGATTTCCCTGACAGTGATAGAGTGCCCTTGGGCATAGTTATTGGTCTTCCTTGCCAGTGATGTGCTGATTAGAGTGGAAGAACCAGTGGTTAAGTCTCAGTACAAGCTTAGTAAGTGTGAGTTTCAGGACTTCAAATGCTGTTTTGGAGACATGTTTTCATCACTCATCTCACTGAAGGTGGTAAAGGAGTCACCTCTCTACATGGCTACAGTTTTGTTACTTGACTAGATGACATGTTTCAGGAAGTAGAATTCTCAGTAGTCAATTGCCTCTGGGCACCAGCCTATGTGTGGTGATGAATGTAAGCATGTGGCTATGGGTTTGGAAATGAAGCTAGCTGGAGTATACACAGCGTCCTATTACCATGAAAAAAGGCTAAGGTTTGAGGTAAGTAATTCACTCAATTTTTTTTGAAAGTTTTATCTTAACCTCCAAATTATTTCTCATGATTTACATCATGTTACTGTAGTTGCTCATCTTGGTATTTCTTTTTCAGCATAAGGAGGTCCCCAGATCTCTAGTGCTATTTAGTTGTTTGATCATGTTTATGAGTTGTGGTTAGATTGGTCAATATGGGTACCTGGTGTACAGATTTTTAAAAATTAAATGTAAATAGTTTCAGAAATAAAAAGAGGGAGAAACCATATCAATCGGTACAGCAACTCTGAAGTATAATAGCCATGTTTAGGAAATAGCTAAATATAAAGATGCTGTACTGTGTGTGAATAATGACACTATTGCCACCATCATTATGATTGCCCAAAATTTCCTTCTGTTAGGATTTATCAATATACAGTGAATGCAAAGGTTTATGTTTAGATTAGATAGAGTCCCTGCCATAGGAAGATTTACAGCCTAGTGGATCTAATAATCTTTCAGTAACTTTGGAAAATATATTAACTTTTCAAGCCTGGCATCAAGAGCGAATATTAAATAATGAAGATGGTTTATTACAAAAATCCCATGAGTAACCATTTTAACTTCTTTTACAAAGATTTTCAGACATACTTAGGATAGAAAAGTAACAAAGTAAATGTGAATAGCTTTATGGCAGTTCTTTCCTCTTTGCCACAAGAGATGTGTTCCATTTATAGTTTTTTAAGTGCTGGCTTTGAAATACTGTATTGCCATATTTTATTTGTTCCTTCATATACTAAGGGATGAAATAATAATATGAAAGCAGTAAATATTGCAACAGAAGATGTTGACGGAAAAATAGTATAATAGAAAAATATAATTCACTTTTTCTATTTATATGGCAATATTGAAAAACAAATCAAGCAGAAGGGGGGTTCTGTGAGATGTGAAAAAATTTTTAAAATGTGCCAATTACAGTTTTTTCTTTTACTTCCTGCTTTTAAAGACCACATTTTCTTTGGGTTGCTTGAATACCTTCCATGGCATGACATTTCCAGAAGTTAGTAATAAAACATAAATCAAAATGACAACTTTAGACACGGGAACCAGTCCTGTAGAGGTCACAAAAGGTGATTCTCCAAGGTCATTTTTTTCTCATTTCATTTAATATGCAGATAGCTTCCAAGATGATGCTCTCTCATAGCTTTTCTTCAGTGCTTTCCAGAATGATTCTGAGGCACACATCATTATCAAAAGAAAAAAGATGTCAATTGTTTCTGACATAGGATTTAGCTACCTATGTATCTTCTATTGTAACTTCTTCCACCTTTCTCAATTTTTATGTTGATCTTTTTAACTTTTGCATTTCTAATCTCACTTAAACTGAAAGAGCATACTTTGTGCAATTTACTCTAATTATTTCCTTTTCATTAGATAATGATAGGTACATATAACTGATTGTGATAAATAAGCTATTTTGTTATTGCAAAATTCTGCACTTTCCTTAAATTGTTGTAAGATCAAATCGTCTTTGCCTAGATGCCATTGCTTAGCTGGCCCGCAATAACTGGAGGCAGAGATGATTCTATGACCCTCAAGGTATATATGGTGACGATATTTATTTTTCTTTACCTTTGTTCATGGTTCTAAACTATAGACTGACTCAATAATAAGCCGTAAATATTGGAAGGTCTTCTTGCATGTATACTTCAAGAAAATGACTGTCAGGATTACTATCACAAGGACTCATGACCTTGTCTGATACTGAAGAGACAGTCTCATTCTAGGAGGACAGAACTATGCCTTTTCCAGAGTCCAGTCCAATTAAGTCTCTGAGACACCTTGACTTTTTCTCACCATGTTGTCCAGGATGGCTTCAAACTCCTTCCACCTCAGCCTCCCAAATAGGTGGGACTACAGGCACTTGCTGCCACTTCTAGGGACATTGTGACTTTTGTAGAGAACTCCCAAATAGACAACGGAGATTTCTTTCTAGAGATATACACCTGTAAGTGGAAGAAGATGAGACATTTCTATTCTCTAGTTGGCTAGTCATTTACTGAAAGTATTATAGTCCATTTAAAACATTTTTTTTCCATCAATTATGCATTAAATACCCAGCATGAAGATTCATTTCCTCTCTTTTTCCAGTGCTCTCTCTTCCTGTCTCTCTCTGTTTTTGAGAAGTTGAATTGAACTATTTATAAAAGCAATAACATCTTTGGGGCTTTCCTTAGTACTGAAAATCAGTACTCCTTTATCATAACCTTTGAATGCTCAAATGTTCAGCCCCATATTTTGCCTAGCTGTACTTTATCATTGTCACCAGAATATAGTGTCTCCATATTTGATCCCAATTTATGCTTAGAATTGCTCTATAATGTTAATTTAAATAACAATGTTCTAATAAGCCGTATTACTCTAGGTCAGCTGACTGAATTCTATGAAAATATTTATTGTTTTCATGACTGACAATGACATGTCTGCTTATACATGTGTCATTGCAGGTACATTCTTAGTGTGCTCTACCCTTGTCAGAGCTTACTATTTGAGCAATAAATCAAAGATTATGCATAGAGTAATCCTTATAAGAATTTTCATTAATTAATCCTATTAAGGGAAAATGATGCTCAGGGGCAGTAAGTGTATCATATTACCACATTTCATTAGTTGTTCATATATTAACATCTCTGAAATTAATTTTCATGTTACAATCAATGACATCTTAGATTTGACAATGATGGTATCATCTACCAGCCCTCTTAATGTCCTCAAGCATTCTACACCTAACATGCAAAGATTGAATTGTGCCAGATATTTTAAACATCTACTTTCATCCATTTGCAAGAGGAATGAATTATATAGAGCCTTCTTTTCTAAAAAGAAGCGTTCCATCTTTTTGGGAATACTATAGATATTGGGTAAATTCTAAGAATTCTAACTGATACGTTAGACATTAGAGCCTGGGTTATGAAAATGTCTATTTTCGGCCAGGCGTGATGGCTCATGCCTGTAATCCCAGCACTTTGGGTGGCCGAGGCGGGCAGATCACGAGGTCAGGAGATCAAGACCATACTGGCTAACATGGTGAAACCCTGTCTCTACTAAAAATACAAAAAAAAAAATTAGCCGGGTGTGGTGGTGGGCGCCTGTAGTTCCAGCTACTCAGGAGGCTGAGGCAGGAGAATGGCGTGTATACCCGCGAGGCGGAGCTTGCAGTGAGTCGAGATCACACCACTGCACTCCAGCCTGGGTGACAGAGCTAGACTCTGTTTCAAAAAAAAAAAAAAAGAAAAAGAAAAAGAAAATGTCTATTTTCATATTTGTATTTTTGTATTTCAAGACCCAACCAGGTAAGAGTAATTAGAATAGAATTGCCCTAAACCCCCACAAAATAACAACTGGTAGAGCATTGCTGTGCACTGACAGATGTTTGGGAAAAGTGAAAACAACTCCTATTCAAATGGAAAAGTTTTGAAGTAGACTGTTCTGAATAATAAAAGAGGAGACAATGACCAAAAATGTCTAATTTTTTTTACCAGTATAAAAACTGAATAAGGGAGATTTAGCCATTTTGTTAAGCTCACATACAAACCCATTTTATATTGAAAACCACTTGAACAATATCAATTCTAATAAAAAGGCCATTAAAAGGATGCTATTCAAGCCCTCTGGCTCTTTTTAGTGGGCCACCTTACAGTCCACTGTTGGTTGCATGATTACTGAGAGCCAAGTGAGCACAGGCTCTTTGTGTTCTGCCAGTATTTTGAAGTGGATAAGCTAAATCTGCCTCTCAGTACAGTATTCTGCAGAGTTAGCATCAACAATGGCTGTGGCTGATGACATTACCCAGTAAATCATGCTCCGTGCAGCATTCAAGACAGAACCATCTTTAAAAAGAGAGATGTATCTTGGCCTTGACAGGCTTGATAAATCAAATCTAGGTTTCAAAGCCAAGAGTAGATTTAATGAAACCATACTAAGCTAAGAGTTGGTTGATGGAAGTTATACGGTAGAATTAAACTTGTTTTAAAATGTCATAGGTATGTTTAAAAGCCCCACTTGTTTGGACTTTAAAAATATTTTAATTAATTTATGTATCCAAATTAGAAGGAGACTAGCACTAAAAATTTAAACAGCCTACATCCAACAGACTCAGAGATTAGATGTCCTTATTTATCATTTAAGACCTAACCAGATAAATGATTCTAGACTTGAAAGTAAAAAATAACAAGAAGCCTCTCCCACTGAAATCTAATTCCTACTAAAAAAAACTGTAATCAATACATGGAAGGGACTGTGGTGAACACGGAAATGCCCTCCCATATCTCCCTTCAAGGTAATACTTGTTCCAGCTGTCAGCAGATAGCCTCAAACTGTTAGCTTCTGCAGTGTTTGCCTAAGCCTAGGAGGACTACCTCACTGTAGCGATGGCCTTCCCAGTACAGTCTACCTCAGATGACTAAGCATGGTGGTGGATAAAGGCCCAGCCAGTTTGTTCCACTGAGGAATGGGCCGTATGCACCAGAGCTCTGCATGGGGTTAAGTGGTGCTGTGCTGGGACTGCATCACTGGTCAGTTCCTCACTCTGCCCAATCCTGATCCCTTCCGTTGTCACATTCTCTAATGGTTAGCCTGCATGCCAAGCACTTTCTCATTGTTTGCTTCTGGAAAACCAACCCTCAACAGGCAGCATATGAAATCATCTCTGCCAGGAAAATGTCGAGACACAACTCCTCTCTGAATATATTACAACAAACAGTTCAGCCTGAAGAAGCCTTGATGGGGCCAAAAAAGAACCATCCATGATATCTACTGCTTGACCCATAACCAAATTTCTCACTACCTTGCCAGAAAGTGTTGTAGGTTATTTCCTTCTTTTCCAGACACTTACTTATAAAATGAGAATTGTTGAGAAATTTTCTGGATTTGAAAAATCTGGTTAAAAAATAATTTGCCTCTAAAGACAGAGAGCTCCAAAGGAGGGAAATGTACATGTAAGCTGTTGCAGAATGACCCCTGAGCTGGCTTATTTCAACAGCTTACTTTGATACTCTCTAATCTACCTGGTTATTGCCCCTGAACTAAGCAATCTTAAAATCACACATCAGAAAGGTAAAGAGGGTTATTTGTTTTTTTAAAAGTGGAAAAATAAGAGTACTATTAATCCATCCCTTACTCTTCCACTCTTGGCTTAAAGGAAGGTAACTCTTGCTATAGGAATGTATTAGCCCATTTTTTGTGCTGCTATAAAATAATTTATAATGAACAGAAATTTATTGGCTCAAAGTTCTGGAGGCTGAGAAGTCCAATATCAATGTGTTGACCTCTGTTGGGGGTCTTGTTGCTGCTTTATCACATGGCAGAAAGTGAGAGGAAAAGAGATAACAAGACAGGGGCAAATTCACTCGTTTATCATGTCACCAATTCTACCTATGAGAGTCAAGCCCTCATGGCCTAATTGCCTCTGAAAGATTCTACCTTTTACTACTATTACAATGGCAATTAAATTTCAACATTCAAATCATAGTTTGGGAAGGGACAAACATTCAAATCATAGAAGTAAGTGTTCTTTTTCAGGATGCATGTGTCTGGTAACGAATGTGATGTGACTTGGTTGCATAGAATCCCTGTGTGCTGTTCTTTTTTCTCATTCTTATGGGGAAAATCAGGAAGACTGAAGGTGGATGTCAAGACATTATCCAAATGTACCTCATAACAACCTATTCTCTGATAGGAGTTCTTTCAGCTAATATCACAGCATTTCCTCATTCCTTTACCATTCTCAGTTTCCAGCACCTGTCTATTAGATACAAAAGTTCTTGTAAATAGCTCTTTTCCTCCAAGGCTTATTATCAGAAATGGAAATGGAAACGTATAGCTTCAATTACTTTTAAGCTTGATCGGAGGAGTGAAGACCTAATTTATTCAATGCCTTCAATTTTCTTAGTTGTACGAAATAACAAATATTAGGAATACAACACATTCATCATGCCAGATGCATTTTAAGGGAAAAATGTAATTATCACTGAACTCAGATTATGTCAGTATAATTTCTCTATTGTCATCAAAGTAAAAAAAATGAAAAAACACAATGCAATTACCATATGTGCTTTACCATTTTCTCCTAAACCTGAAAATTAACTATATAATCACAAAAGAGAATTTCACTAAATAGCCAGTGAAGTAGCTCTTCCCACTACCTAACATATGCAGCCTCACATCTAACCACCTATTCTTTCTAAAGAGCAGGGAATAGACCAGTGAGGTAAATAACCATGAAATTCTATGGAGAAAAGTGATTTCAATTTTGATGGGATCAAATGACCTATACTTGAACTTCAGAGCAAAACTCTCAGAGAACAAAATCCTTTTGGTCAGTTATTGTTTTCCTTACTCTTTTTTCTATAATTCTTTTTGTTTTACAATGTTGCCTGAGAATCAACTGATTTTTATCATTGCTTTGCTCATTGTTAGTCTTTGATCATCAACCTATTTATAGGGAGAGGGTGACAGTTAATTGCCCTGCCTCCTTTTGTCTCACCTTTTTACTCAGTCACTTTGTACTCCTGCCATGATATGAGACAGAGTATATTATTATAGCATTTTGCCTGATGATTAAAAATCTATTCTATAGAATAAGAAAGTTTGGTTAGATGTCTGATCATGGAAAAGAAACCTAATCTCTCTCAGATTTGGTCAGAAAATGGAACACTCTAGGTATTTTGAGAAGACAGGGTCTGAATACATGGAAGAAGTTTTGAAGAAATTGGAAAACCTAGAGGTGAAGATCAGGCAAGGCAGGGGAAGGCAGCCACTAATTCTCAATTTCTCTGTTAGTTTTCTGTGAATCAGGAAGTTATTCCGCTCATCTGGCTCAGGAAATTTAGAAAACAATTTACAATAAGAACATCTGTGTTCAATGCCTAGCAGATGATTCATGGGAGAACACCTGAAGGCTTTAGCAAAACTGCCCATCTGCTAAAGCCCTCAAGTCTGAACAAATAGAAAGATAATGACCTCTGGCTTTCCAACAAGTGCCTCTTATTGGTGAGATCTAAATAGGCATCACACTAAAAAGGGTTCTAGGAAATGTAGCTCCCAGGATTCTTAGTTCCCAAAGCCATTGTTTTCCTCTTCAGAAATGAAATGACTCAATTGTATTTCTTCCCTGTGTTACCTAAGAAAAAACAATTTTACCTCATGTTACTCACATGACGGCCGAAAAATGCAGTGATCACTAATGAAATTTCTCTAAAAACTATCAATATCGGGAATAGCTTTGTTCAAAGACATGCTGAGGATCAACAGCATGTTGGGATGAGAAGGAATAGTTCTCTTTAGTTTCTCAAAGAAGTTCCTTAAAGATCTATTCTAATTCCTTGAAGATACAGCTTTTATCAGGTTTTCATGCCTTTTTTTGGAACAAGTTAAATTTAATGTCACTCAGTACTCTTTAACTCTCTTTTTTCTTCAATCTTTTCTGATTTATCAGTTATTTTAGAATATGAATATGAGCTGGGGTTAGAAGTGATGTCACATTCTGACTAATTCATCTAGGCTCCATCTGCCTCTTCTTCCTCACTCTTTTTACCACTCCTTATTTTTCATTACCAATTCTCACATAAATGATCAGCTATGCCTCATGCTCTAGGATATTCTAAACCACAAGTAGGTGATATTTAAGCATTCAAAGCTCAGTCTTTAGTGGCTTAATATTCAGTTGTCTTCTCTGTTAGGCCATCTATAATATTGCTCACATTTTTAGTAAATGAGCTTCAGGATGGTTTTCTGTGCATGATGTTGTTTGGGTTTTATTCTGAGGGTGTGGGGAGGCAGGGGGAAGGCTATCCTGACCATTCTTCTGATCTCTTCTGGCCTCCAGGCCAGTGACTTTGGCCATACTCACATCTTAATATGAAAAGTCACCAATCTGCTTCAGTGTGTGATTTTTACCAGCTGTATTCAACCACTGGGGTAATGAAAAAGAGCAAGCATATGATTACTTTGATTCATGTTTAGAGGAATTGCTGAATGGCCATAACCAGAATGGCAAACAGGTGAGATGATTAAGGATGTTGGTGACATAAAGATTAAAATAATGAATTATTAAATGGAATTGGATTTGGAAAAAAAAAACAGCTAATAAGATTTATAGACTTGGAAAAAATGGATGTACCAGTCAGTTTCCGGTAGAAAATAGATAGTATTCTTAAAAGAGGTAAAGGTTAAGAATTTATATCCTAATAGTTGGGCAATCAGTAAAGCATTATTGAGAATTCACAAAGCATGGTAAAACTTCCCAGGATTATCAACAGTGGGAGGTTGTTACCTCATCTAAACCTAAAAATTAAGGGAAGGGAAGGAATTTGGGGTTGGGAGTGGAAGAGAGCAAGTGAGAGAGCAAAAGAGAGGAGAAAGAGAGAGAGAGGAATGAACAAGAGCATTTTGCACTCTGAGAGAAGCCTACTGACAGGAGAATAAATTTCTTAAACTCACTCTCTCTTACCCTCTGATATCATGTCCATGACTCATTGGCTGAACTCACCCAAACACCAAACATCAGAGTTGCAAGGGGGCAGAGAATAGGTGGCAGAGGAGCAGAGTGTAGATTTGTGTAGAGTACAGAAAATATCTGGTACAAAGTAGAAATCCATTGGTATCATTTTTTTCTTTTTCTTTTTTTACTGTAAAGAAGTATGAAAGTTATGGTACATTTTTTGAAAAATGAAGATAGAGATAAACTATTTTAAGCATTTATTAGGTAAGAGTTTTGAAGAGTGAAAAGTTCTAGTATTCAATCAAGTGAGTGGGTTGATAAAGTGGAGGAGTGAAGGTCACTGGGCTTGGTCCTGAAGGTAGAATGGACTGTTGTAGTTTGCTTGGGACTGAGGGTTTTCTAGGGATGCAGGACTTCCTGTGTGAAAATCAGGAGAGTCTTGGGCAAACCATGACAGTAGGTCAACTTTCTTGAAGGATAAGTGGATATTTATAGGAATTCCATGCAGGAGAAAAGCATTACCCAAGATATAGCCAGAGATACAGATAATGCAGGTTTGTGTTTTCAGAAGCGAAATTTTAATTTATATGACTAAGATAAACTGAATAGATCATTAAGAAACATCTAGAGTTTTAAAATACTAAAAAGTTTAATTGGGATTTTGAGAAACAGGATGCTTAAGTGCTGTTTTCATGTATTTCATGTTATTAATCCCTTTTCAGTTGAATCATTTGCAAATATTTTCTCCCATTCTATAGGTTGTCTCTTCACTTCACTGATTGTTTCCTTTGCTGTGCAGAGCTATTTAGCTTGATGTGATACTAATATAGTTTGGCTGTGTACCCACCCAAATCTCATCTTGAATTGTAACTCCCACAATTCCCATGTGTCATGGGAAAAAACCCAGTGGGAGGTGATTGAATTATGGGGGAGAGTCTTTCCTGTGCTTTTCTTTACCATATCATTCCACCCCTGGACCCTCCCAAATCTCATGTTCTTACATTTCATAGTAAATGAGTCTCATGAGACGTGATGGTTTTAAAAATGGGAGTTCCCCACACAAGCTGTCTGTTTGATGCTGCCATCCATGTAAGACGTGACTTGCTCCTTCTTGCCTTTCACCTTCCGCCATGATTGTGAGGCCTCTCCAGCCATGAGCAACTGTAATTTCAATGAGCCTCTTTCTTTAGTAAATTGCCCAGTCTTGGGTATGTCTTTATCAGCAGTATGAATACGGACTAATACAGTAAATTGGTAACAATGCGGTAGGAGGTTGCTGAAAAGATACCCGAAAATGTGGAAGTTTCTTTGAAACTGGGTAACAGGCAGAGGTTGGAACAGTTTGGAGGGCTCTGAGGAAGACAGGAAAATGTGGGAAAGTGTGTAACTTCCTAGAGACTTGTTGAATGGCTTTGAACAAAATGCTGATAGTGATATCAACAATAAGATTGAGGCTCAGGTGGTCTCAGATGGAGAGGAGGAACTTGTTGGGAACTGGAGCAAAGCTGACTCTTGTTACAATTTAGCAAAGAGACTGGTGGCATTTTGCCCCTGCCTTAGAGATTTGCGGAACTTTGAACTTGAGGGAGATGATTTAGAGTATCTGGCAGAAGAAATTTCTATGCAGCAAAACATTCAAGAGGTGACCTGGGTACTGTTAAAGGCATTGAGTTTTATAAGGGAACAGAGCATAAAAGTTCAGAAACTTTGCAGCCTGACAATGTGACAGAAAATAAAACCCCATTTTCTGAGGAGAAATTCAAGCTGGCTGCAGAAATTTGCATAAGTAACAAAGAGCTGAATGTTAATTCCCAAGACAATGGGGAAAATTTCTCCAGGGCATGTCAGAGGTCTTCACAGCAGTCCCTCCCATCACAGGCCCAGAGGCACAGGAGGAAATCATGGTTTCATGGGTCTGGCCCAGGGTCCTGGGCTGTGTGCAGCCTAGGGACTTGGTGCCCTGTATCTCAGACACTCCAGCTGGGGCTGAAAGGGGCCAGTGTAGAGGTTGGGCTGTGGCTTCAGAGAGTGCAAGCCCCAAGCCTTGGCAGCTTCCATGTTGTGTTGTGCCTGCAAGTGCACAGAAGTCAAGAATTGGGGTTTGTTAACCTTCACCTAGACTTCAGAAGATGTATGGAAATGCCTGGATGCCCAGGATGAAGTTTGCTGCAGGAGTGGTTGCTCATGGAGAACCTCTGCTAGGGTAATGCAGAACGGAGATGTGGAGTCAGAGCTTCCACACAGAGTCCCTACTGGGGCACTGCCTAGTGGAGCTGTGAGAAGAAGGCCACCATCTTCCAGACCCCAGAATGGTAGATCCACTGACAGATTGCACTGTGCACGTGGAATAGGTGCAAACACTCAATGCCAGTCCATTAAATCAGCTGGGAGGGAGGCTCTACCCTGTAGAGCCACAGGGACAGAGCTGCCCAAGACCATGGGGACCCACTTCTTGCATCAGTGTGACCCGGATGTGAGACATGGAGTCAAAGGAGATCATTTGGGAGCTTTAAGATTTGACTGCCCTGCTGGATTTCAGACTTGCATGGGCACTGTAACTCCTTTGTTTTGGCCAATTTCTCCCATTTGGAACGGTTCTATTTACCCAATGCCTGTACCCCCATTGTATCTGGGAAGTAACTAACTTGCTTTTGATTTTAAGGGCTCATAGGTGGAAGGGGTTTGCCTTGTCTCAGATGAGACTTTGGACTGTGGACTCTTTAGTTAATGCTTAAATGAGTTAATACTTTGGGGGACTGTTGGGAAGGGATGATTGGTTTTGCAATGTAAGAACATGAGATTTGGGAGGGTCCAGGGGTGGAATGATATGGTTTGGCTGTGTCCCCACCCAAATCTCATCTTGAATTGTAACTCCTACAATTCCCACGTGTTATGGGAGGAACCCGGTGGGAGGTAATTGAATCATATGGGTGGGTCTTTTCTATGGTGTTCTCATGATAGTGAATAAGTCTTACAAGATCTGATGGTTTTAAAAATGGGAGTTCCCTGCACAAGCTCTCCCTTTGCCTGCTGCCATCCATGAAAGATGTGACTTGCTCCTCCTTGCCTTTCACCTTCTGCCATGATTGTGAGGCCTCCCCAGCCACGTGGAACTGTAAGTCTAATAAATCTCTTCGTTTTGTAAATTTCCCACTCTCAGGTATGTCTTTATCAGCAGCATGAAAACGGACCAATACAGATATCATTTGTTCATTTTTGCTTTAGTTGCCTATGGTTTTGACATCTTACTCAATAAATCTTTGCCCAGACCAGTGTCTTGAATCATTTCTGCAATGTTTTCTTTTAGTCATTTTATAGTTTCAGGTCTTATATTTAGTTCTTATTTCATTTTAATTTTATTTTGGTATATGGCAAAAGATGAGGGTCCAGTTTCATTCTTCTGCATATGAATATCCAGTTTTCCTAGCATCATTTATTGAAGAGTCTGTTTTTTCCCCAATGTATGCTCTTGGTGCCTTTGTTGAAAATGAGCTGCTGTAAATGCAGGAATTTATTTTTGTGTTCTCTATCCTGTTTAATAGGTCTATGTTTCTCTTTTTATGCCAGAACCATGCTGTTTTGTTTATTATAGCTTTGTAGTATAATTTGAAGTCTGGTAATACAATGCTTCCAGTTTTGCTTTTTACTCTGAATGGCTTTGGGTATTCTGGGTCTTTTGTTCTTCCACATAAATTTTAGGACTTTTTTTTTTCTGTTTCTGTGAAGAACGTCACTGGTATTTTGAAAAAATTGCCTTGAATCTATAGATTGTGTTAGGTAGTATGGACATTTTCACAATATTGATTCTTCCAATTCATGAACATGAATTATCTTTCCATTTCCTCTGTCCTTTTTAATTTATTGTGTCAATGTTTTATAGTTTTCATCGTGGAGATCTTTCACTTCTTTGGTTAAGTTCATTTTTAAGTATTTTACATTATTTTGTGGCTATTGTAAATGAGATTGCTTTCTTCGTTACTTTTTCAGAAAAAGTTTGCTGTTGTAATATAGAAATGGTACTGATTTTTGTCAGTTGATTTTGTATCCTGCAACATTACTGAAATCATTTATCAGTTGTATCAGTTTTTGTGGTGGAGTCTGATTTTCCCAAATATAAGATCATATGGTCTGCAAACAAGGATAATTTGACTTCTTCCTTTCTAATTTGGATGCTCTTTATTTTTTGTTCTTGTATAATTGCTGTGGGTAGAACTTCTAGTATTATGTTAAATAAAATGGTGAAAGTGGGCATTCTTGTCTTGTTCCAGGTCTTAGAGGAAAGGCTTTCATTATTTTTCCTGTTAAGTATCATATTAGTTGTGAGTTTCTTATAAATGGCCTTTATCATATATGGAAGCTAAAAATTGGTATCATGGAGTTGAGGAGAGTAGAATGACAATTAGCAAAGGCTCACAAGAGTAGTGAAGAGGGGAGGGTAAAGAGGGGTTGGTTAATGGCTACAAAAATACAGTTAGATAGCAGAAATAAGATCTAATATTTGGTAGCACAATAGGATGACTATAGTTAGCAATAATTTATTGCATATTTCAAAATAACTAGAGTAGTATATTTGAAATTTTTCTGACACAAAGCTATAATAAATATTTGAAGTGATGGATGTCCCAGTTACCCTGATTTGATCATTATACACTATATCCTTGTATCAAAATTTCACATGTACCCCATAAATATGTACAACTATTATGTACCCATAAATTAAAAACAATAAAAAAGGTAAATCTAAGACAATAATGTGGAATTTCCCCAATTTATTGTTTATTTTCTTATGCTATCATTTTCTTAACTTGTAAATAGACACATTAACCTTTAAAGAACAGAACAGCTAATAAATGTTTCTACATAATGTTTTATTGTTGTAAGTATTTACTTGGTGACTATAAAGAACTCTTCCATAAAGAACTCTAGAGCACTAAATAAGAACCAATGAGTAGTAGTTTTTAGGAAGTCTCATCATCTTGTGGAATAACAGTAGAACCATTGTGCGGTGTAGATTCATGTTGAAGTGTTTAAACCCCCTTGTCCATTTTTAAATTGTCAGGAATGTGTTGACAAAAGCACTGGCAGGCCAGATGGAACTGAAAGAGACTGAGGCTGAGATTATAGCCTGCAGAAACAGATGGTGAGGTTGTCCAGCAAGCAAGGAGGGCATATTCCCCAATATCCTCAAAAGTAGTCAAGATTATTAAAAAGAAGATATCTAGGACCTTTTGGAAAATGGATTTTGTCACCCTATTCAACCCCATCTTTGGACACTAGAGATTTTCCAAGATGGACATTTGTTAAAGCATAGAAGAAAAATGTTCTGCTATGTACTGTACTCTCCTCAGGGCATTGGCTGCCTACTTTGACCATATTTGCATTTTCGTAACTAAGAGAGACTATAAAATATTTACTTCTATAACGATAAAAATGTGCCCAGAAAAGACTTGCCTATTTACCTATTGCCATAGAAATTCTTCGAGTTTGCAATTCTCATGTGGTTGTAAAGTTTCCTGTGGTGATGTCAAGTTAGAAATCAACTTGCTTCATTTTCAGCATTGGAAAGTAAAAGTTTCCCCCTCCCCTTTTTTTCTGAGTTATCATTTCTTCAATGCCAGTATTGAAGACTAGTTTCCTATTGCACCTAATATTACACCAGGCATTTCTGTATTAAAATGTGTGAACCAATGTTTACTTAGAATTTTCCCACTCTTTCTTTATATCTTTTAATGCTACAGAGTGTAGTAAATTGTAAAGTTGTAGCACTGAATAGATTTGGTTGTTGAATCTCAATCCATAAAATCAAGTATTTCTATACTGTTTTAAACATTAAACTACAGCTTAAAAATTATTCTTTGTTGATTTCTTTAAAATTTAAAGGATTTAATATGAAATCCTCTCAGACAGAGTTTTTTTTTTAATATTACAAAACTCATGTATCCAAATGTACAGTGGGAGGTAACCCCAACAAATGTAATGGTGGAGAGAAAATAGCTCTCTTGCTTGGTAAGAGAAAAATGATAACTGAATCCCTTAATATGGTAATATGTGGATGAGGGATAAGATTTACTCTTTTAGCTTCAAATGTCAGAATGAAGAAAAATGGGCAGGTATCTTAGGGAGGCAAATTCAATAGAATGAACCATGGTTTTAAGTAGACCCTGAATGATCGTAAGTGGCAGATATTGCAGACTCTTATACAGAATGGGAGTTGAACAGTTTGTATGCTAAGGTATTCTCCAAATTAAAAACTAAGATTTCACAAACTTCAAAATTTGAGAAAGGTGAAAATTTAATCCAGATATCTCTCAGATCCTTTTTTTTTTTTTTTTTGAGACAGAGTCTCTCTCTGTCACCCAGGCTGGAATGCAGTGGCACGATCTCTGCTCACTACAAGCTCTGCCTCCCGGGTTCACACCATTCTCCTGCCTTAGTCTCCCGAGTAGCTGGGACTACAAGCACCCGCCACCACGCCTGGCTAATTTTTTGTATTTTTAGTAGAGACAGGATTTCACCATGTTAGCCAGCCAGATCCTTTTTAAAACTACCTTTTTACTTAGAATAATCTTTAGAGCCATTTTGTTCTTCCATAAGAAAATTGTTATTTATAGTAAAAAATTATTTCTTGATTTTCAGTCTTTCTTCTTGTATGCATACCTTTCAATTTCTTTTAAACTTATGTCTTCTTCTTTTACCTTGTGATGCACATTAATTTATAGGACTTAGCAGATCTCTGAGAAAACAATCTGGATTATCAGACTGTTTCTGTGCTGGTGCCGGCTATAGTACGAATCTTTGGGGGAAAATGTGATGTAGATAAAGATTCAAATAGAAGCTTATAAGAAGTACATTAGAATAAATATGGCTCATGTTATGTAAGAACAGACTGAACATTATAAAAACTAATTATGGAAGATTTATACTCTTTAAATCTTAGGATTACTATGACCTATTTTCATTGCTAAAAAAAAATGGAAAAAAACCCAGAATTCCTAATAATTTGAAAGTACAGCTATGAATAGAAGGCAATATTATAACCAAAAAGTTTACCGTAATTTAAAAAGTCTCTAATGTTAAATTAATTTAAATCTTTTATTTCACAGAAAATTCTTTAAATACTAATGTGAACTCTAGAATGGATAATAAAGCCACATCCCCTTAAAACACGTGAATATTTTCTTATATCAACATTCTTTTATATAATAGAGAGCAGTGACCTCATGAGTTGGGGCACAAGACAACCATACTATATGCAGCAAGAGTAGAGGAGAGAGAGCCCAGAGGGCAGAACCCCATGGGTTGCGAACATATGGGCCAAAGAGATCCTTGGTAGCTGAGGAAGAGCATAAAGACATTGAATTGCTAGTAGGAAGAGAGGAACCCAATGGATATAGATGTGAGGGAGGACTCTGACAGAAGACAACCTAAATTGGTAGAAGAGCTTAAAATTTATGCTAGAAAACTTTGGAAATTTTAGATCTGGTATTATCTCTGGCAAATTTTTTAGGCTATATACGCATCCTTCTCTTTACCCATACACCAGAAAAAACTCTACTTCACAATGGTTAGTATTTAGATAGAATAGTATACATGAAAGCATACTATATACTTCTAAGGGTTATGCATGTATTATCAAATTATATTGATGATGATTGTCTTAAGATTTTATCTGAGATCTGAATCATATACAAAACAATTAACTGAGAATTAAAGCTAATTACACTGCTGAATATTTGAGGGCAACATCAGTTTCTCCTAAGAAAAACCTCCGGATTATTTTACCAACTAGTTCTGGCAATCTTAGTGCTACATGAGCAATCTGATTCTACTGTAACCTGGAATTTGGGCAGAAGTTCTGGCTAGAGGATTAAGATAGGGAAAGCAAAGAGTAAGCAATTTGTTAATGATAGCACAGCTGAATATCAGACTGTTTTGATATCCCAATGTTTTCCTGATTCTTCAGGCTCACCATTCCACTCCCTATTTGCTTGGTGTTTTTACAGTTGTCTGATCAGAGGATAAATAAATGTTAGCTCACAATGGAGATCTGGTGACCTCAAGGATTATGTGGTAGATTGCAATTACCACACAATCTGGGGACTTGGGAATTGCTCTCAACATGATCATCATGGTTTTCCACCAAAACTTTTTGTTCTTAATTTTACTTTCTAAACTTCTCACCCAGTCTCGAAAGTTTAAGAAAATCTATCCTTATTTTAAGGTATGTGTTATTTCTATTTAACATTGGTTACACTTTACCGTATATGCAATTAATGTCTGTGTGTGTGCATGTACATTAGATATCCTGTTTTAAATGCCTTAATTTCTAAAAAAAAAAAAAGCCCTAGCATATGCCCGAAATAATAAAAGTTTAATAACTTCTAAATGTTTGACCCTTTCATAACTTCTAAATATGTTTCTTTCTATGAGTGTCACAAAATTACAGACATTTGTACAAATTGTGGCAATGAAGCAAAGAAGTATCCTTTTAATCACACCTGTAATCTGGGTATATCAACTTCTACTGACTATTTGAAGAGAGTGTAAAAACAAAAAATCAGAAATTTTATGTTCCAGAAAGCTATCTTCTAGTCAGCATATGTTGTCTCATGTGTTGATGTTAATAATATTAAATTACAAGGTGCATTTTTCATCTTCAACTAGAGACTTTTCCTACTGAATTTCTGTAAAAATTATTTAAAAAGCTCTTAAACCAGATTTATGTGTGGGTTGAAAATTGTATAGGTGTTTAGAAGAGCTGCTGTTTTTGGTGATTGCATAGAACAGTTTTCTACACAAATGATTGAGAATTAATTTACTATCCTGTGTCCTCACAATGTGATGATTCAAAATATCTACTTGATTAGAGAGATTTTTATAACCAAGAAACAAACTAACCTGTCCTGTTAGCTATGGGATGATATTCTATCACTGATCTTATTTCTAGTAGAATGGTTAAGAGCAAGGGCTCTGGATCCAGAGTGCATAGGTTTGAATCCAACTCTGCCGTTTGTTCGCATTGGACTGAGAGTTGGCTGATATACACCAGGATGGTTCTCTCTGCGTTCTGATTGTTTGTGCCTCTGCTGTTATTCCACAGTTTGAATGTCATCTCTGTACCACTGTATAACCTTGGTTAAGTAACTTCTTTCACTTATGTCTTCATTTTCTTAACTGAAGGATAAAATTGGTATATATCTCATTGCGCTATTGTGAGGATAAAATTTGTAAATACCTATAGAGAGTTTTAAAAGCTCCTGTCACAGAGTGAGTGCTTAATAATGCTATCATTATTTTTTCTCTCCTGCTGGCTCCTTCTCTATCTCTGTTTCTGCCTCTCACTTTCTCTTTGTTCTTTTTGAAACTATGCTCTCATAGAATGTAAATGCAAGGAAAAAAGGTGAGACAGGAGAAAAACAAAGAAAGTAGGGATACTAGCCAGGAGGTTATTTCAACTGTCTGTTCATGAGGTAATTGAGAGTGGAAAGCAAGGGCTAATTGTAACAGCTGACATTTATTGAGCATTTACGATGTGCTGGGCACTGTTTTAAGTGGTATCCCAAATTCATTCTTACACAGATATTTTCTCTAGGTACATTTACCAACAAGTCAAGGACTCTAGAATTTAGTGAAGTTAAATAACTTGACATCTAATCAGGGACAGACTTGGAATTTTAATCTGGGTCTTTGAAAGTACAAAACCTATGCCCTTAACTACTATTTATTGCTTCTCTGCAGGGAATATATGTATCCAGGCATTGCATCTGAATGAATCAAAGGAATCCAGTCAATATGGCTTGAGTTACTGAAAAAAGCTGTTAGAAGATTGCATTTTAATTTTTTGGCTCATTGTTTTGATAGTCAGGAAGAAGGCTTTCATCAGAAGTTGCTTTCCTTTTGATCTTTAAACACAAGAGTTTTCTTATGGACAACAGAACACCAGTGAAAAAGGAGGACTCGTTAGCCTTATCTCTGTAAATGGGTTCAACCACTAGCTATCTGGAGCTGCCCCATACTATTTTATTTGGGCACAAGATGGTAAATAGCAAAACTGCCCTTTAAAAATAAGTCCTTTCCCCATAACTCTTTTTCATCCTTGCTGTGTCCTGGTCACCAGTATCTGAGGAAATTAAATAAAGTTTGCTTTCTTTTGCTCTGAAGGAGAAGCAATGACAAATTCTTTTTATAAATGATCCCCTTCTTTGCACAAATGAAATATCACTCCTTAACATAATTTGCAGCAACTCTTACTATTTATTCCCCTGAATTCACACATTAGTTAAATCAGTCATGGAATGCACACATGAGAAGCTGATGATAAACTAGAATTTTGGTTGATCCAATTTTTCTTGCTTAAAAATATTAGAATGAGAATGACTTTGGGAGACAAATGTCTCTAAATAGGATTTCTATTTATATGTACCATATACCATACTATATTCAAGGGTTTAAGAGGAAAATCCAAAATATAGTTACACTGTCAAGCATAGACATTACATATATATAAAAATACATATTTTTATATATACAGTTCTGTCCACATAAATTAAGGACACTTACTCAACTTCACTGTGCACTTGCCAAAATTGCCTATTGTAGTCCTTGAGATCCTCTTGTCTCTCTAAACTATAGTGCATTGGCAGGAAGAATTATGTAGCTAGTTCTGTATTTTAATCAAATAACAACTTGTATTTGAGTGCTTCTAAGAAAGTTTTGTAGTGATAGGGGTTTATCTTATTTTGTTGCTGTATTTTACATACCATATTTCTACCTCATATTTCTATATTTTTCTCTTAAACTATAGCAAGTCCATTTATGGGTGATTGTCACACAAAACGGACAAAATACACTGTCTCCCTAATGTAGAACTGAAACAGATATATTGCTCTTGGGAGTACCCTGGAACCATATTCTGTATATAAGTGGCTAGATAGGCAACTACCTGTATATTCTGCATTTTGTATCTCATAGTGTGGTATTAGGTTATTATTACGTTTACTTAACCTTCTTTGTGTTTCTGTTCAACTGATAGGCATGGGCCAAGTCTACAGATGACATATGGTTTAGAATCAAAGAAACTTACGAAGCGGGGTTGGCAATACATGTGACTCTCTTGGGTGACATGGTTTTGCTCTAGAAAAAAGACCTGGTTTCCCTGAAGCTTTTCATATTGGAGGAGATTTGGAGTAATGAAATCATCCTAATTGGAACACTCTGAGCTTAAGAACATGGATTTCATTCTTGCTGGGCATCCCCTGATGTCTCTTTCCATGTCAGCTTTGGTTTTAACTGGAGAGATTGTCACTCACAACCTCCCAGCTCAGAGAGCTGACTTTAAGGCTACTTGAGGAGGAGCTGCTGGGGTCTTCCAGGGAACCAAGTGTTCTTTTTTGCTTTGCTATCTCCTATAAAATGTTGCAAGTTAAAAAAAAAAAACTCCTCCAAAAATTTGGCAGAATTTTGTATAAACTTAGTCTCTAAATTAACTTTCTTAAAAGCTTTATACCAAAGTGAAGTTATTAATGAGTATCAGGAAACAAGAGCTATAATTCAACTTGAGTCAAACAATCACTATCAGATTCATTTCCTCTCTAGTGAGAGGAGGAAGTAAGACAAGATGATCTCTCATCCCTAATAAATTTGTGATTCTGCAACAACTTGCAGCATTAGATAAATTTACTAAAGGA
This sequence comes from Pongo abelii, assembly GCF_028885655.2. Lineage (NCBI taxonomy): Eukaryota > Metazoa > Chordata > Mammalia > Primates > Hominidae > Pongo > Pongo abelii. The sequence goes on from NC_071988.2 coordinate 44,288,039, forward strand.
AGTGACTCAATTTCTATGCATCTGCAAAGCATGTCTTTACAACTTTTTCACTAAAAATATCCCTCCATATTCCATATTTTTATTTACTTTATTATTCCAGTCTCTTATAAACTGTAAGGTAACAAAACAAGAGACTGCTATATGTTGCTTCAGAAGATAGTGACTTAAATTTATCTTACTATATTTTAAATTCACTAAATAAAGATGCCTTCATTATAATTGTGTCTCAAAAGCTTATGACACTTGCATCTTTTCTCTTAATATATGTCGAAGTGGCTGCCAGAAACAACTTTATAATATTTTACATAAACAAAGGCCAAATCAAATGCCTTTTGTGTAGCGATCACAAATAAAATGATCATGTAGTGTAAATAGCAGTGTTTCATATTAACTCTACCTCCTCTTAGAAAACATAAACTTTTTAATATCTCTAACAAATGATTAAAAATAAACTAATTTTAGATGACAGCAGTAAAGTGACCATGTTTACTTTTCTTTCTTTAGCATCTGTCTATTGAGTAGTAAAATAATATTATTATTTGTCAATAAACATAAGATAAACTGGGCAATATCAGTGTCTTTTAAGTGCAAATTAGTTTATACCACAGAAATAATATTTTTTAGAATGAATATGAAGCGCTATATTTCAGCAAAAATTTTTCAAGATTTTTTTTTCAATCATAATGTACTTAAGTCCCCAGAATGAATCAAAGGCTTTTATTATTTCAAAGGATTTGTCATTATTTTAGCTTAGGGAAAATGGAAATCAATGTAAAATAGAGTTTCGAATCTGAGTTAAGTGTGTATGTAAAATTTATTTAAAAACCAGTGGTACTTGGAAGCCCCTTTAGAAACCTTAGAGTGGGGATTTTAGAACTGCAGTTCTTGTTCTTCTGTGCAAATGAGAGTAAAATATCCCTATTAGGTCCCTGCCAGCAAATATCTGTAATATGTTTCAAAAGTACTACATAAAAAGACTAATGAGTAAACTGCAATTCTAAATAAATAAATGTATCTTATTTAGGCCAGGATTCCTCAACCTTGGGGCACTATTGACATTTTAGGTCAGATAGTTCCTTGTGGGGTGCTGTTTTTCACATTGTAGAATGTTCAGCAGTATTGAAAACAAGTGTTTTAGGCGAAACAATGTTTTCTCAGATTGGATGCTGCTGCCAGGTTCTGACAGGGGGTCCATTGTAGTAGGGAATTCCTGGGATGACCAGCAGTCTTATGTGCATAGAAGAGTAATGTTCATTGCTATTTCTGTTCGGATGCAGAGGCGCTGGGGGTGATCCTTGATGGTGGATAGCATTCTGCAGGCTCTTCATCCAGGTTTTCCTAAGTGTGTAGCATTGTTTATAGAAAGTGGGATTGTAGTCTCTCTGTTGGCAGCCTCTGCAAAGGGTATTACATTTCTACTGTCTATCTTGTTAAAGCTCCCCAGGTCCTCACTAACACTGTCTTCAAAATCCTTCCAGCTTCTGCCCACTTCCTGGGCACTCTCCCATTTCCAAAGTTACTCCCCTATTTTTTAGTTTTGTCATGGCAGCACTCCATTTCAAGGTACCAGTACCTCTTTTGGTCATTTATTGTTACATAATTAATTACTCCCAAACTTCATGTTTTAAAATAATAATAATCTTAATATTTCACACAGTAGTGGTGTTCAGAAATTCAGGAGCTGCTTCACTGAGTGGTTCTAGCTTGGTATATTTTGTGAGGTTATGGTCAAGACGTCAACCAGTACTGCAGTGATCCAAATCTTTGATTAGAACTGCAGGATCCATTTACATGATGTGTAGCTGTTAGTAGGAATCTTTAGTCCCTTGCTGGCTGTTGGCAGGAGGCCTGCTTGGGAATGCTTGGAAATCTTCATGACAGGGCAGGGGGCTTCCCCCTGAGTTAATGATCTGAATGGAAGTATGGCAGAAATGCAAAGTATTTCATGACTTAACTTTGAAAGTCACACGCTCTCATTTTGTCTGTGTTCTACTGGTTACAAAGTCAGGCATAGTCAGTGTGGGAAGGGACTACATAAGAGTAAAAACTGCCAGGTGCGGCGGCTCAAGCCTGTAATCCCAGCACTTTCGGAGGCAGAGGCAGGCAGATCACTTGAGGTCAGGAGTTCAAGACCATCCTGGCCAACATTATGAAACCCCATCTCTATTAAAAAATACAAAAATTAGCTGGGCGTGGGGGTGGGCGCCTGTAATCCCAGCTACTCAGGAGGCTGAGGTAGGGAGAATTGCTTGAACCCAGGAGGCGGAGGTTTTAGTGAGTGGAGATTGTGCCACCGCACTCCAGCCTGGGTAAGAGTGAGACTGTATCTCAAGGAAAAAAAAAAAAAAAAGAACGAAAAAGAAAAAAAAAAAAGAGTAAACTACCAGGAGGCATGCACCATTGGGGACCATCTTGGTAGCTGGCTACGCCAATCTCTGAGTTCGTACCTATTGTTCTCATGGTTTTCTGTCACAATTTCTGTCATTATGTGGGTCTGGTAATATGATTGTATGTTGGGTTTTGGGGTTTTTTTTTTCAACCGTTATTTTAGCTTCAGGGGCTACATACACCAGTTTGTTACAAAGGTGTATTGTGTGATGGTAAGGTTTGGAGTATAATTGAACTTGTCTCCCAGGTAGTGAGTATAGTACCCAACAGGTAGTTTTTCACCCTTGTCTCCTTCCCTCTCCCCTCCCTCTTGTAGCACCATTGTCCAGTGTGTCCATCTTTATGTCCATGTGTACCCAATGTTTAGCTCTCACTTATAAGTGATAACATGTGGTATATGTTCTGTTCCTGTATGAGTTCACTTAGGATAATGACTCCAGCTGCATCCATGTTGCTGCAAAGGACATGATTTTATTCTTTTTTATGGTTGCATAGTATTTCATGGTGTATATCTACCACATTTTCTTTATCCAGTCCACTTTGATGGGTACCAGGTTAATTCCATATCCTCACTATTGTAAATAGTGCTGCAATGAACACATAGGTCTTTTTCATAGAATTCTTTTTCATAGAATTATTTCCTTTGAGTAGATACTCAGTAATGGGATTACAGGGTTGAATGGTAGTTCTATTTTAAGATCTTTGAGAAATCTCCAAACTGCTTTCTATAGGGACTGAACTAATGTAAATTCTCACCAACAGTGTTTAAGCATTCCATTTTCTCTGTAGCCACACCAACATCTGTTATTTTTTGACTTTTTAATAATGGTCATTCTGACTAGTGTGAGATGATATCTAATTGTGGTTTTGATGTACCTATTGTGGTTTTGATAAACATTTATCTAATAATTAGTGATGATGAACATTTTAAAATATATTTGTTGGATAGTTGTCTTATTTCAAAAAGTGTCTACTCATGTCTTTGCTAACTCTTTAAAGAGATAATTTGTTTTTTCTTATCAATTTGTTTGAGTTCTTATAAAGTCTGAATATTAGACCTTTGTGGACTGCATAGTTTGTGAACCTTTTTTCCCATCCTGTAGGCTGTTTATTCTGTTGATGGTTTCTTTTGCTGTGCAGAAGCTGTGGAGAGCTTCCCAAATGTCAATTTTTGTTTTTGTTGAAATTGCTTTTGAGGACTTATGGCTATGTCCTCAAAAGCAATTAGCCATATGTCCTCAAAAACCAATGTTGAGGCTGATGTTGAGAAGGGTATTTTCTGGGTTTTCTTCTAGGGTTTTTATAGTTTGAGGCTTCATATTTTTAAATCCAATTTGAGTTAATTTTTGTATATGTGAAAGGTAGGGGTCCAGTTTCATCCTTTGTATATGGATAGCCAATTATCCCAGTATAATATATTGCATAGGGAGTCTTTTCTCTATTGCTTATTTTTGTCAACTTTGTTGAAGATCAGATAATTATAGTGTGTGGCTTAACTTCTGGGTTATTTCTTCTGCTCCATTGGTCTGCATGTCTATTTCTGTACAGTGCCATGCCATTTTGGTTACTGTAGCCTTATAGTATAGTCTGAAGTCAGGTAATGTGATGCCAGCTTAGTGTGTTTTACTTAGGATTGTTATGACTATTTGGACTTGTTTTGGGTTCATTTGAATCTTAGAATATGTTTTTCTAATTCTGTGAAAAATGACATTGTTATCTTGATAGGAATAGCATAGAATGTGTAGATTGCTTTGGGCAGTATAGCCATTTTAACAATATTAATGCTTCCAGTCCATGAGCATAGAATGTTTTTCCATTTGTTTGTGTCATCTATAATTTTTTTCAGCAGTTTTGTATTCTCCGTGTAGGGATCTTTCACCTCCTTGGTTAGCTGATGATCCCCAATTGATCTCTTTATCATAATGTAGTGTCCTTCTTTGTATTTTTTGTTTTTTTACTGTTGTTGGTTCCTAGGTACTTTATTTATTTTGTTTGTGGCTCTTGTAAATGTGATTAGGCTCCTGATTTGGCTCTCAGCTAGAATGTTATTGGTATATAAGAATGCTCCTGATTTTTGGATATTAATTTTGTATCCTGAAACATTACTGAATTTGTTTATTTTTCCAAGAGGCTTTTGGCAGAGTCTTCAGGTTTTTCTAGGTATAGAATCATCTCATCAGTGAAGAAAGATAGTTTGACTTCTTATTTTTTTATTTAGATGCCTTTTATTTCAGGTTTTTCTAGACATAGAATAATGTCATCAGTAAAGAGAGATATTTCGACTTCTTATTTTCCTTTCTGGATGCCTTTTATTTCTTTCTCTTGTCTGCTTGTTCTAGCTAAGACTCCCAGTACTATGTTAAATAGGAGTGGAGAGAGTGGGCATCTTTGTCTTGTTCCAGTTCTCAAAGAGAATGCTTCCAGCATTTGCCCTTTCAGTATGAGGTTGACTGTGAGTTTGTCATAGATAGCTCTTATGATTTTGAGGTATGTTTCTTTGATGACTACTTTACTTGTTTTTATAATGAAGGGTCATTGGATTTTATCAAAAGCTTTTTCTGTATCTATTGAGATGCTCATATGGTTTTTGTTTTTTAATTCTGTTTATGTAGTAAGTCACATTTATTGATTTGTGTATATTGAACCAACTTTGTATCTCAGCCTACATGATCACAGTGAATTACATTTTGATGTGCTGCTAGATTTAGTTTGCTAGTATTTTGTTGGGGGTTTTTGTATCTACATTCATCAGGGACATTGGTCTCTAGTTGTTGTTGTTGTTTTCACTGTGTCTTTGACAGATTTTGGTATCAGGATAATGCTGGCTTCATAGAATGAGTTAGGGAGGAGTCCCTCCTCCTTGAGTTTTTGGAATAGTTTCAGTAGGATTGGTATCAGTTCTTCTATGTGTGTCTAGTAGAATTTGGCTGTGCATCTACCTGCTCCAGGGCTTTTTCTTGGTTGGTAGGTTTTTAATTGCTGATTCAGTTTTGGAATTTTTTATTGATCCATGCAGTATTTTAATTTCTTCCTGGTTTAATCTTAGGTTGTGTGTGTCCAGGAATTTATCCATTTTATCTAGATTTTCTAGATTGTGTGCATAGTAGCATTTGTCATAGTCTCTGAGGATCTTGTTTATTTACATGGAGCTGGTTATAATGTAACCTTTGTCATTTCTGATTGCATTTATTTGAAACTTTTATTGGCTAATGTAGCTAGGGGTCTATAAATCTGTTTATATTTTCAAAAAACTAACTTTTGGTTTCATGGTCCTTTTTACTTCAGGGTCTAATTTCATTCAGTTCCGCTCTGATTTTAGTTATTTATTTTCTTCTGCTAGCTTTAGGTTTTGAAAGATTAGATTGTTAATTTGAGATCTTTCTGACTTCTTGATGTAGGTGTTTAATGCTATAAATTTTCTTCTTAACACTGCTTTTGCTGAATTCCAGATATTTTTGTATGTTGCATCTCATTAATTTCAAATGATTTTTTAATTTCTGGCTTAATTTTATTGTTTATCCCAAAATAATTTAGGAATGCTTTGTTTAATTTCTATGTTATTTTGAGATTTTGAGAGATCTTCTTGGTATTGATTTCTATTTTTATTCCAGTGTGGTATGGGAGTATACTTGGTATGATTTAGATTTTTTGAATGTTTTCAGACTTGCTTTATGACTGAGCATGTGATCAATCTTATAGTGTGTTCTATGTGCAGATGAGAAGAATGTATATTCTGTGGTTGTTTAATGAAGATCTGTAGATGTCTATTAGGTCCAATAGGTCAATTGTTGAATTTAAGTCAATAATTTCTTTGTTATTTCTCTGTCTTAATGATTTGTCTAACATTGTCAGTGGAGTGTTGATATCCCCCACTATTATTCTGTAGCCAACTCTTTTTGCAGGTCCAGAAGTAGTTGTTTTGTGAATCTAGGTTCTTCAGTGCTGAGTGTGCATATATTTAAGACAGTTAACACTTACTGTTCAATTGATCCCTTTATCATGATGTATTGTCCTTCTTTGTATTTTTCTTTTTTTACTGTCGTTGGTTTAAAGTCTGTTTTATCTAATATAAGAATAATGACCTCTGCTGCTTCTTGGTTGTTGTTTGCATAATAGAGTTTTCTTTATTCTTTTACCTTTGGTTCAGTTTGGTTCTTTCAACTCTGGATCATTGTACTGGATTCCTCGGATTGGTTTTCAGCTTTCTCTTGAATCGTGTTGAACTTCCTTGCTATCCAGATTCTGAATTTTATGTCTGTTATTTCAGACATTTCAATCTGGTTGGGATCCATTGCTGGGGAGCTAGTGCAATCCTTTAGAGGTAAGAAAAACACTCTGATTTTTTGAATTGCTAGAGTTCTTGTGCTGATTCTTTCTATTCTGAGAGGGCTAGAGTTTATCTTTTTGAAGTTGTTGTCATTTGAATGGGTCTTTTTGTTTTTATATTCTTTTTTCCCTGAGGATTTGCCTATGATGTATGTTGTACATAGTTGACTGGCTTCATTTCTGGGTGCTTTCAGAGGGCTAAGGTTCTGTATGGGTTCTTTAGTTGTTGCCAGATTCATGCATTGGGTTTTGTAGGCAATGTGTTGAAGGAATTTATTTTTGTTTGGTGGTGTCATTTGGGCTATGATCCAGTAGATGGTTCTTAACAGTAAAGGCAGCCTGTAGGCTCTTATTCACCCATGCACGTCTTTTGTATTTTGGTACATTTATAGCAGTGCTCTGGAGAGGGGGCAGGCAAGGGGGTTGGCAGATGACCCCTTCATCAAATCTATTCATGGGCCTTGGTGGAGCCCCCTCCAATTACTGGCACCACACCCACATTTCCTTAGCCTCAAGGTGGGCATTGGAGGGCTACACTCCCCCTTCCCACAGGGTAGCCCAGGTTGAAGCTTAGGTCACCATGAAACCCCACAGCTCCTTGGGGTCCCACTGGTCTTCTGAGCTTAACAGAGTCAGAGTAGATTGTAGGGTATGTCTGGGGGTGGTCTGTTGATGCAGTGGTTCAAAGATACAAGACCCACAGGCAGGGTGGTGTTGCCATAGATTTGCAGCCGTGGGCCAGAGTTTTTTTTGCCCAGCAGACAGCTCCTTGGGGACTGTCCAGCTCATGCTTCCCCAACCAGGTATCCCTCTGGTGTTTGTCCCAGGAGCAGGCCCAACTTGCTAGTTTTGTCCCAAGCTAGTTTTGTTCAGATCGCTGGGCTATTAGGTGTTCAGGGCCATGGGGCATTCTTGGGTAGATGCTGCAGCTGGCCAGTAGGCTACATGCTTCCTGGACCAGTCTTGTGGAGGGAGAAACACTCAGCTCTCATGCCAGCACTTGAACTTGCACCTCACTCTTCTCGGTGTTCTGAGATTGGAGACTTCTCCCACACCCAGGCTGGATACCCCTGAGTGCAGTGTGCTTGAACCCTAGAAGGTTGGGACCAGGCTGTGGCAGCTTTATCCTCTGGTCCCTTGAGGTTGAGCAACAACGGTACTTTGGGTGGGGTGGGGGCTGTAAACTACTCCCAGGCTGCTGGCAAAACACTTAGTCAGGGAAGCGGAGGCTGTGCTTCATGCATACTCTTGCAGGAGCAGTCAGGCAGGAGCCTTGGAAGGGACCAGGGGAAAAGGGGCTACACAGATCAGATGCTCCACTCTCCCATGGGAAAGGTAGCCCTACTCTCTCCCAGCCCAGCTTTCAGCAGGGGATAGAGTCACTCAGAGCAAGACAGAAAGCCTTGGGGGACGGGCACTATGATTGCATTTTACCACACCTGCCACACATAAAAGCTCTTGGACACTGCACAGGTTTGAGCCCCTGCCTTTGCCTACTCTCCAGGCAACTCCTCTGCCAATTCAAATGTCTCTGGGGGTTGTGGGATCTCTTGTAGCTAGGATCCCAGAGGTCTGTGGCAGGAGTGTGATGCCCCACAGTTTTTTTACTGACCCCTTACTTAGGTCCTGTTCAGGTCTTGTAACTGGTTCTGGTGCTTGGCAATTCCATGCAAGCTTCCCAGCTTCCTGCCTCTTTAACCTTGGTGTCTGAGTCACCTTTCTATTGACTTTCAGTGTTTTTCTCAAGAGATCTGTTCAAAGTGTGATGATCTACTCAACAGTTTGTTTTCTCTCAGTAGGAGAGGCATTTCCTGGCTGTGTCTAGACAGCCATCTTATCCCCCCTCTGGGCTTTTTGTTTAAGAAGACTTTGTGTTGAAGCTCCAAATGATATTGTCTTTTACCAGAAAGGCTTGGCCTTCTTATATCAGAGAGACAGGGCAAGAGCTGATCACCTCAATCTAGGTAGTGACTAGGTTGAGTCAGGGTTGAATTGCAGGTTTGTTGAGACTCTATATATCTTTGACTTTTCTTTCTTCTGATATGTCCTATCTAAGCTTTTTACTGAGAGCCTGGAGAGTCACTATCTCTGCATCACTGAAAAATAGTAAATGCACTATCGGGAAATCCTAATTACATGTTTAGAGCTTGTGACATTTCCAAATTATTACAATAGCCCTGCATGACTGTCAAAATCTTTTCAAGTTTCTCTCTCTTCCAGCAGAGTACGTCTGTGTGAGCCAAGCCATTCTCGGCTTTCATGTAAAGTTGACAAATGTCCCCATAGAATAGGGTTGCTTGTAATGTATCTAGCAACCCTATCACAGAAGAAAATGTCCAGTAACAGATTGCTGTCTCAGAGAGGCTCTTCCCTTTATGACCTGACATTTTAATCCATTGTTCATCTTTTCTTCCATAACTCTATAATGATTTAGCATATATGTATATGTGTGTGTGCATATATATATATATATATATATATATATATATATGTCATGTACATATGATATGGTTTGGCTCTGTGTCCCCACCCAAGTCTCATGTTAAATTATAATCCCAGTGTTGGGGGGAAGGGCCTGGTGGGAGGTGGTTGAATCATGAGGGTGGTTTATAATGGTTTAGCACCATTCCCCTAGTCCTGCCTCATGATAGAGTTATGAGATCTGGTTGTTTGAAACTGTATAGCACTTCCTCCTTCACTGTCTCTCTTCTGCCAGCCATGTGAAGATTTTCCTTCTTCCGCGTTGCCTTCTGCCATGATTGTAAGTTCCCTGAGGCCTCCTCAGCCATGCTTCCCAAACAGCCTGTGGAATGGTGAATCAATTGAACCTTTTTTCTTCATCAATTACCCAGTCTCAGGTAGTTCCTTACAGCAATGTTAGAACAGACTAATACTATGTATATATAATATATTTAGTAGTTGCTGTGGGAGCATTGTCTGGCATGAAACCTACTGTTAATATTGTTACTAATCACAGTTGGAACTAGAAGTCTCTACAGTTCATCATGTGAGAAAAGAAAGGAGCTATGCTTCTTATAATTCTAGAAAAGGTTTTCTTGGTTTTCCCATATGTATAGTATAATGGGTAGGGTTACTGTGCATATGTGTTTGTGCTCGTATTGTGCATGCATGTGCAGTTTTTTCTCCACTCTTTCTTACTTTGGAGAACAAAATGTTAAATTTCTTTGCTGATTTTTTTTTTTAGTTCTTATCAATAATTATAAAGCCTGGCACTCTGCAAAACTCTTCTTTAGCCTTGTAGAAGTTCTCTTTGTAAGTCTTGTACATCATAAGCAGCATATGGCTGTGCCACATGAGATTGATGTGCTCTGCTCCTTATTACAGTACGAATGACAGCAAGTGTAAAATTATGGTGCTTGGTTTTAATGAGAACAACCTGCCTGGATATGTGGCAAATACTGAACAGCTTTTCCAGTGTGAGGATCCTGTAAACTATGCAGCATCAATATCACAAAACACATACTTTATTACTATTATCTCTGCATATGCTTTTAGGACACACTTTAAAATATTTAGTGGTCTTCTTACTAGATATATTCTTGGAAACTAAATTTGCTTGCTAAGGTTCAATTAATGAACCAGGCCTTGGAAATCAGTGGCATAACTTTCAACAATTTCCAGCAGTTACGCTAATTGAAGTCTCTCGAGGTTTTTGGTTTGACAATTGAGGTTAAGCGGCTGTGTTTAATTACAGAAGCCAGAAACACATAAATCCAAATGAGCCACTAAGGCCACACCTTAAGAACAAAGCATTGCTCATTAACTACACACAATGAAACACATGTTGTTTCCATTTTTAAGATGTTCAATTGCATTTCTTCTTTTGAGAGAATCACAGAATCAAAGAACAGGAACAATTATCAGGGGTTCCCCAAGTAGAATTCTGTTTACTAGCAGCAACCTACTTGTTCTGCCACTGCAAGCCCAGTGAGATCTTTACTGGTTGTGTCCCCTTTTTTCATTCCTTCCTTCACACCTTCCTCTACCAACATTTATCACCTTCTACTGTACCCCATATCAATAAATCCTGGCCTCTCCCCTTCCTTTTCTTTCCTTCCACCATGTTCTGTGGGAACTCATATTTAACATTAGCACACTTCTCCTTTTTCCTGGGATACTTCCTCTACCTCTTGATGTTCACTGAACCCCAGGACCCCATTTCTCTTGCTATGCTTTAGAATGCTTTAGAACTTGGTCTTTTCTTTTTATTTGCATTAATATTAGACTTCTCAAGGCCTTGACATTTGGTATTCCCTCTACTGAGGACTCCTTTCTATATGGTAAGATCCAGGAAGACAGGGATCATCTACCTTTGAGGGGTGGACACCTCAGATAGATATTTGCCACAGTGCTGAGGATATTGTGCACAGTAGGCTCTCTTATTTGTTGAATTAACTGGTGAGTGAGTGAGTGGGTGAATGAAAACATTAATTAAAAGTGTATTCTATATTTACTGTTCATATTTTCTCACCTTCTTTCAATATGCAAACATTACATAGTTTGCCTGCCTTTTCCATAGGAATGGATTTTCCAAAAATTTGAAAATGACATTGAGACCATCAAATTTCTAAATCCAGGAGTCACTTTTCATAACTCATCCTGATATTTTTCTGGCCTTTTTTGTCGCCTTCTTTTTTTCTAATCATTATATTCTTCAAAGGAAAGAAAATGCTTCCATTAATTCCTGTCTTTTATTTTGTTGGAATAAAGTGGTTCCTAAAATTCTTGTGACCACATTTTATGCTTTGCTTTGGTGACTTAGCATTATGTTAGCATGTGTTAATTATAGTTACATATATATTCTTATTTCCCATGTTATAGATTCCATGTGGTTTAAAACTGCTAACATTTATAGAACAGTAACAGGCATTATTCTGAGTACTATATACATAATAACATAGTCCTTGTACCTCTATAAATTAGGTATATTGTCATCATTGTTTCCATTTTACAAAGGAGGAAACTAAGACCAAGAAAAATAAGAAAAATAAGAAAAGACCAAGAAAAATAAGTGCCTAAGGTTATTCAGTTAGTAAATGGCAGAGCCAGGAGTCCAGCACAAAGTTTGAATTAAAGCCCTATGTGCTATCTTCTACCAGATGTCAGCCTTTCACAGCATGACTTGCATTTTATGTCTCTTTGTATCCTCAGTATCTAGCTTGGCGCTTGAGATATAGTGGGTACTTAATAAAATTTTGGAGGGGAATTAGACTGTATTATTTATATAGATCCCTTATTTTACCTCTTTGGAAACTGAGGATCACTTAGGCATACTCAGGCAGAATTAGGACTAAAACCAAATCGCTATACTTCTTCGAAGTTCTTTTCACTGCCTTTAGAGAATTGTAGAAACACAGGATATTAATTTTATAATCAATAATCTTCACTTGATGTGAACCTACTAACAAATCCTTAATATGTTATAATTCAACATGCATTTTTTTTACAATTTTAATTCTGTTTACACGTGTCTCTGGTTAAATTGGGAGTTGAGGTTTGATTTCTGGTGGAAATGCCTGGTCACCAATTAGCTGAATGACCTTGAACAAGTCTCCTTACCTTTCTGAGCCTAATATGTTATGTGTGTGAATTGGCTTAAAATCTCTAAATTTCTTCCAACTGAAACCCTTGTGTTTATTTCCAATTTTATATTTTTAGTAAGCTAATATGGATTTCTTAATTGAATTATTCATTTAACAAACATTTATTGAATGCCTACTATGTGTGGGAGATTTTAGACCACTTCCAAAGTTAGGAAGACAGAGGAGAAAATGAACACATTTATTTCGTTAGCAGGCTGCATGCATTTCTCAGAATATCTCCTGATATTCATTTGAAGAAAATAGAGCCCAATTTGTTGCACCCCTCTGAGATATCTGTGATTCCAGATTCTCCCTGGACTTTAGATATTTATTATATCTAATATATCCCTGGACTTTAATTATTTTTCCAAATGGATTCATCCCTTTGTATAATGCAACTCATTTTCTATTACAAAAATTATTTTGTTAAATGTTATGCGTACAATTGTCTTAATAGTTTATTTATCCCATGGTGTCATGTAGCTGTGTACTTAAAAATAAGCTGTAGGTGTTGCAGGAAGAAGCCCAGTTGTAAGGAATGGGTTTGAAGTGTGTTTCTGCAGAGTTCCAGGTTCCAGACTGCATCTGCAATGTAAGGGTTCTTCAGTAATTTCCATTAGAGAGATAGCTCTTTTATCTGCCCAGTTTTTGTAGATGTGGGTAATACTGGTTGACTCTTGTCATGTTTCAGAGCAACAACTTTATAATTTGCCTGCTCTTTAAATTCTCTGACCTCAGTTACACATGTGCCATTCTTAATTTAGGCATTAATATTGCTCTAAGAAACAGAGCAGGAATTTATATCCCAGCCTGACCAACTTCAATCTGTCAGCCTTTATTCTAAATGTCCATATTCCATTTTAACGCTTAATTCTTTCAATATGAATCTCATTTTCAATCATTAGCTAAAGTCTCTATTGAAGTCAGCTTTATGAACCTACACTCCACTTATTAAGATATAATTTTATATATGAAATATAAACTTTTTAAAATTATTAAATTATATATAATAAAATCAATGTTATTTTATTCCAAGTTTAACTTGAATGTTTAAGTACTTGTATATGGAAAATGGTTCAATTTCTCAGAATGGTTTTGGAAGTAATTTTCCCATGGGCATACTTTTTTTGGTATTCATTTTCTGTTTCGGCATAGAAAGATAAAATGTTCTCATTTATGCACAGATAATTACAATATTCATATAACCTTTAAGAAGTCTTTATTATTATTTTCTTTTCCTTCAAAGTTTCTGTATTTACTGAATTTTATATCAGCCTAAGCATAGGAAATTCTTCCAGCTTGCACTTAAACTAATTTTTGAAAGAAAGCCACATGATTTATACCTTATATTGCATAGTATTTATAAAACTACATTTATTAAAGCTTTGCAGACAAATGTGTTTAGAGCTTGTTGGCATTTTTTTCATGGTTTGGATCGATTATTCAGCTCTGATTTATGGTAGCTTTTCCTCTTCACATCTGTGGATGCTTCTCTACCAGTAACAAGGAAAATTGTGTAACTACAATATTTACTGTGAAAATATGATTTCTCAGCCTTTCTTTTATATAACAAATTTAAGGGTCTCATTTTCTTTTAAATATTATCTATTATAATAATTTGTAGCTTCTTATGTATGTACTGTCTGTGTCCTATCAATAAATATGTAAACAGAACATTTTTTTCTCATTACCTAATTCAGGATGTTCAAAGGAAAACAGTACAGGACAGTGCTTGGATTTGGGCTACGGAGACAAAATACCTGGGTTCAAATCCTACTTGTACGATTTCCAAACTCTGGTCTTGGTACATGTTAATTAACATCTCTAAGCCTCAATTTTCTCATTTGTAAAATGGTATTAATACACCTAAAAGTTAACTTCGATTGATCACTTAGCATATGTGCAGAGTTGTTTTAAAAGCTTTTTATTAATTAACACATTGACTCCTCACAACAACCTTATGAGGACGTTCAATTATTACATCAATTTTACAGAAGCAAATTAAAGCCCAGAGAAGTTAAGCAGCTTACTCAAGTTCTCATAAGGCTGTTGAGAGGATTAAAACCTTATAGAGTAACTCACAGTGATCAACAAACAGAAAACACTGAAGAAAAGCTTTTTCTCAAAAAGTCAGGAAGATCCCTTGACCACATTTTCGTGTATTTTCAATAATAGATAAAAGGAGTACAGGTTGTTCTCTGCTCTCGAGATAATTACTTCATTGTTCGGGTTAAAAGTTCTGGAAATTTGACAGGGACTAGTCAGGCTCATTTTATAGATGAATAAGAGATCTTGCCAGGTTAAATGACCTGGCAAAGGCTTCAAAGAAAAACAGTGTCGGCTCAAAGATTTACATCCACATTTTCTGTCTTAACTATGGGCCCGTTTTCTGTATTGCTCCTCACGTGGCTATCAGCTTGTTGTTGGCAACTTATTTTTTAATTGGAAACCTCAAAGGTCAAGGAGGTGTGGCTTGTTTTGTCTATTTGGCACGAAATAGTGAAGACAAACTTCCCTCATGCCAGAGTTACAACTTTTGGCAAGACAAAAAAAAGTGAGTTTTATATTGTCCCCCGTAACCACATTTTATATTTGGTTAAAATAATGCAAAATAGTTTCTTTAGTTGCTTTTCTCTATTAGGAGATATGAAAAATCTATTTTATTAATTTTGAAAATTGTCTAATGAAATTATACAAATTAACCTTTTTATTGTGTAACTGCCGTAGGAAATTTAACTACTAGATAATAACTCTCAAACAAAGTGTTAGACAAATTAGCTAACAATGATCACATCCAGGATAGACAAATTTTTCCAAGGGTAAGAAAAAATTCAAGGATCCATTTTTTTATTTGTTGTCATTTGCTTTATGGGTTGAAGTGAAGACAACAGTTGTACTTTAAAACTCAAAACAAAACATAACCCAGAAATTTAGACGTCCTAGGAGTAATCCTATTTACCCAAGTCCAAAGTTGTTACTCAAACTTTAAATATTACAAAGTATCCCCGGAATGGTGAATGTCATGATTAACAGGACAACTGGTAATTATGTGTGGCATGTATACCCAAGAGTTACCTGAATCTCTAAACAAGCCACACCTTTACCCATTGAGTTGGTGGATTTATTTTAACCTTTCACATAAACCCACATTTACATTGAGTTGGAACTTTTTCTTTTGTGTTCATTTCTATTCTCTGCTTGAGAGTAATCTTCCCCTTTTCTGTTACTTTCTCAGTGTGCCAAGATGTAGATACTTACAGTCTCAGTGAGATTGTCATGGATACTATAAGGGATGGAGATACTAGGTGAGATTAAAGTAATTCAACCAAAATGGATCCTTTTCTATTCTATGACAAAATATCAAACTAAATTGCTTGGACTTTGAGGATTTTTATAATGTTTTTCTTTAACTCTTTTGTTTGACATTTAGCATTTTTATCCAATATGAAAATATTCATTTATATTTTTCTGAATATTATAATTGAACATATATTTATCAAACATGTGGGCAAAATGACATACTTAGGTGAACTATTCGGGCTCTGGAGCCAAAGTATCTGTGTTTGCATGTCAGCTTTGTGACTTACTGTTACCGGCGCAAAAGATCAGAGTTACCCTCAGTTACTGGCAGCATATCTATGCTGGTCTGCAGCAACTTCAGCCCTTGCCTTCTCAGAAGAAAGAATTCTACTGAGGGGCGTAAAGCAGAAAAAGAGACCAAGGCAAGTTTCAGAGCAGGAGTGGAAGTTTATTTAATGAGACTTTAGAACAAGAAAGAAAGGAAAGTTTACTTGGAAGAGATCCAAGAGGGCGCCTGAAGGTCAAAGAGAGCATTTAACCTTGATCCTAAGGCTTTACAGGCTCACCGCTTTTCCATGCTTCTTCCCTTAGGGTGGGCTTCCCACATGTGCAGTGCCCTCCTTATCCTTGGGAACTGAGCATGTACAGTGTGTTTAGAAAGTTGTATGCGTGCCCATCTGAAGCTTTCTTCATTCTTTCAGTGGAGTACACCCAGAAGGTCATACTTCGCCATTTAGTCTCTTAGTGCACATGCCCAGGAAGTTTTTTTTCTCCCTGGCATCTGCATTCAATTAACATTTTAATGTTAATAGCTGTGAATTATCAGGAAATGGCCTCTCCTGGTGCCCTGGGTGGGTTGACAAATATCATTTTAGAGAGGCAGTGTGATAATTGTCAAAGCATCACCTGATATTGCTAGTGGGTGAGGGGAGAGCCCTCTCCTGCCCCACTCATGCCAGCCTAACTACTGTAACATTACCACATTGCACTGGACAAATTACTTGCCTCTTCTGTGCCACAGTTCCTTCCTCTGCAGAAGGGCTTGAGAGGATGGATACCCCATTTTCCGTGATGTAATTATTACACATTGTATGCCTATATCAAAACATCTCATGTATTCCATAAATATATACACCTAATATGTACCCACAAAAATTAAAAAATAAAAAATTGTAAAAAACAAAACAAAAAAAGAGAGTGGATAATATCATATGCTGCAAAAAGTCATGAGGATTAGATGAGTCAATATGTGTAAAGTGCTTAGTATACTACCTGGCATAAAACAAGGGAAGGTTTTTTTTTCTTAGTATTGCTTTCATTGGCATAAATGACCACTGAGGTTGAAATATTTTCTCCTATTCTATTTCTTCTGTGAATTTTGTTCATATAGCATTTTTATTGGCATGTTTATCTTTTTCTCATTGATTCTTCAAAGCTATGTATATATGTGTCTGATTTATTGAATGCCATAAATGTGACAAGTATTCAAAAGAATTACAGTCAAGAAGTATTGACCAAGCATGTGCAATGTCTGAGACACCATGCAAGGTGTTGTGTAGAATAGAAAAATGAATGAATGGATGGATGGAATGCTCCCTTTCCTTTGTGGTTTTTAACATAGTAGAAGAAAAAGGAAATATCCAAAATAATTACTCTGTGCAACATGCCGTAATAGAGTTTTTTATATTTATGATTTTGGTATATTGATAAGGGAGAGACTGATTCAGACTGGAATCATCCCAGAGGCTTTTTTGGAAGAGCGTCACTTAAGATTGGATTGAATAATGGGCACAGTTTTGAGAACAGAGATGGGGTAGACCCAGGCATTCTAGTGGGATAGAATAACAGGAGGAAACAGAGAGGAAATAGAATACGCATTTAAAGATTTATTTTTTTAATCCGTTATCTGTTTGTGACACTGCTTTTCTACAAGGCAAAGTAAAAACATCATAGTCACTGCCCTTTTAGAGCTTTGAATTATGAGAAAAAACAGGAATTGTATGTGACATAAGACTAATTTAGGAATTTAAGGTAGTGGTGTAAATGATCCATTGAATGCTGTAATTTATATATAAAGGCTAAACTAAATATACAGGATTGCCAAAAAAATACAGTAATGACAACTTCTGTCAGTATTGAATGGAAAATGTAGATTGTGGCAATTCCAAGGCATTAAAATTCTTGAGGTGTCACAAATGAGATTGTGCTGCAAATTAATAAGGGCAGATTTGGAAGAAACCAATCTGTGATCCTTGATACATTTGAATAAACAGTTTTTTAGCCTGTGCACTACTGACATTATGCATCAGATAAATCTTTGTGGTGAGGCCTGCCTTGTGCATTCCAGGAAGTTTTGCAGTATCCCTGACCTCCACATTCATTAGATGCTAGTAGCACCCCCATCCCCTAGGGATGAATACAAATATCTTTTGACATTGTGAAATGTCCCTTGGGGGACAAAATTGCCCCAGGTTGAGAACCACTGGAACAAACAATATAATTATTTCTTTACTTTATATACGTTTTTACTGTTTAATCATATTTTGGGGAAATATGTTATGTTTTTAAAAAAATTATAACATCAATGCATAACATTTATTGAACATTAACATTTTTATGTTAAATAAAATATAAAATAAAAATAAAAAATTAAATAAAATTAAAATTAAAAATAAAAATTTTTTATAAAAATTTTTTTTTTTATGAAACATGTTTCATATGAAGTATGTTCCAAATGGTAAAACTCACCAAGCAGAACTCATTTTCTGAATTCACCAACATGGCTAGCAAATCCCTTGTTTATCTATAGCAACTTAATACTTCTGCTGTGAAATCATCAAGTAGGTTACTTTAACTTGAGACACAGAATTATCTTAATACAGACCTTATATTTTGAAATAATTTATACATTTTATAAAAGTTGTGAAAATTGTATAAAGTATTTCGTATGCATTCACACAAACTTTCCAAATGCTAACATTTTACTGTTTTTTTCTAAACATTTAAAAATTTATTTTTAATTTTTATGGGTTCATAGTAGGTATATATATTTATGGGATGCATGAGATATTTTGATACAGGCATGCAATGTGTAATAAAAACATCAGGGTAAATGAGGTATCCATCCCCTCAAGTGTCTATCCTTTGTGTTGCAAACAATCCAATTATAATCTTTTAGTTATTTAAAAATGTACCATTGAATTATTATTGACTATAGTCACTCTGTTGTGCTATCAAATACTAGTTCTTACTCATTCTTTCTAACTATTTTTTGTACCCATTAACTATTTCCACTTTCCCCTACTACCCCGCAACTCTTCCCAGCCTCTGGTAACCATTACTCTCTATGTCCGTGAGTTCAAATGTTTTTATTTTTAGTTTCCACAAATAAGTGCGAACATGCGAAGTTTATCTTTCTGTGCCTGGCTTATTTCACTTAACATATGATCTCCAGTTTCATCCATGTTGTTGCAAATGACTTGCTGTCATTCTTTTTTATGGCCGAATAGTACTCCATTGTGTCTAAATACCACATTTTCTCTGTCCATTCATCTGTTGTTGAGCTCTTAGGTTGCTTACAAATCTTAGCTATTGTGAATAGTGCTGCAATAAGAACAAGAGTGCAGATATTTCTTTGATACACAGATTTTCTTTGTTTTGGTTATATACCTAGCAGCAAGAATACTGGATCATATGGAAGCTCTATTTTTTGTTTTTTGAGTAGCCTCTAAACTGTTTTCCACAATGGTTGGTACTAATTCATGTTCCCACCAACAGTGTACGAGGGTTTCGTTTTCTCCATATCCTTGCCAGCATTAGTTGTTTGCCTGTCTTTTGAATAAAAGGCATTTTAACTAGAATGAGATACATCTCCTTGTAGTTTTGGTTTACATTTCTCTGACGATCAGTGATGTTGAGCACCTCTTCATAAATTTGTTTACCATTGGTATGTCATCTTTTGAGAAAGGTCTATTCAAATATTTTACCCATTTTATAATGGAATTATTGGCTTTTTTCCTACAGAGTTGTTTGAGCTCCTTATATATTCTGGTTTTAATCTTTTGTCAGAAGGATAGTTTGCAAATATTTTCTCCCATAAATTGCTTCACTTTGTTGATTGTTTCCTTTGCTGTTCAGAATCTATTTGGCTTGATGTGACTTTATTTGCCTATTTTTTTGCTTTAATTGCCTGTGCTTATAGGGTATTACTTAAGAAATCTTTGCCCAGCCCAATAACCTGTAGAGTTTCCCCAATGTTTTCTTGTATTAGTTTCATAGTTTGTTGTCTTAGGTTTAAGTCTTTAATTCATTTTATTTATGTGTATGGCAAGAGATAGGGTCTAGTTTCATTCTTCTGCCTATGGATATCCAATTTTCCCAGCACCATGTATTGAAGAGACTGTCTTTTCCCTTTTATCTTCTTCACACCTTTGCAGAAAATGAGTTCACTGTACATGTATGGGTTTGTTTTTGGGATCTCTATTTGGTTCCATTGATCTATGTTTCTGTTTTTATGCCAGAACCATGCTGTTTTGGTTACTATAGCTTTGCAGTGTAATTTGAAGTCAGGCAGTGTAATTTCTCCAGTTTTGTTCTTTTTGCTCAGGATAGCTGTGGCTATTCTGGGTCTTTTGTGGTTCTGTATGAATTTTAAAATTGTTTTTTATTTCTGTCAAGCGTATCATTGGTATTTTGACAGGGATTGCACTAAATCTGCAGATTACTTTGAGTAGCATGGGCATTTTAATAGTATTTATTTTTCCATTCCAATCCATGAAAATGAAATGTCTTTTCATTTTTTGTGTCATCTTAATTTCTTTCATCAGTGTTTTATAGTTTTCATTGTAGAGATGTTTCATTTCTTTGGTTAATTCCTAGGTATTTATTTTCATTGTAGCTATCACAAATGGAATTACTTTCTTGATTTCTTTTTTTTTTTCAGGTTTTTTGCTGTTGGCATTTAGAAATGTTACTTAGTTTTAAATGTTGAGTTAGTATCCTGCAACTTTACTGAATTTGTTTATCAGTCCTAAGAGTTTTTCTGTGGAGTCTCTAGTTTTTCCAAATATAAGATTATATTATCTGAAAACATAAATAATTTGACTTCTTCCTTTCCAATCTGGATGACTTTTATTTCTTTCTATTGACTGATTGCTCTAGCTAGGACTTCTAGTACCATGTTGAATAACAGTGGTGAAAATGAGCATCTTTGTCTTGTTCCAGATCTTAGAAGAAAGACTCTCCATATTTCCCCATTTATGAAACCAGCTGTGAGTTTCTTGTATATGGCTTTTATTATGTTGAGATACTTTCCTTCTATATCCAGTTTTTTGAGGGTGATTGTCATGAGGAATGTTGAATTTTAAATGCTTTTTCAGCATCAGTTGAATGATCATATGGTTTTGTCCTTCATTCTGTAGATATGATGTTTCACATTCATTTGTTTGTGTAGGTTGAACTATCATTGCATGCCTGAAATAAATCCTACTTGGTCGTGATGAATAATCTTTTC
Source organism: Pongo abelii (assembly GCF_028885655.2). NCBI lineage: Eukaryota > Metazoa > Chordata > Mammalia > Primates > Hominidae > Pongo > Pongo abelii. The sequence goes on from NC_071988.2 coordinate 44,309,168, forward strand.
AACATGTTGTCAAATTTGGCTTGCTAGTATTTTGTTGAAGATTTTTGTATCAATGTTCATCAGGGATATTTGTCTGTAGCTTTCTTTTCTCTTCGATGTGTTTTTGTCTGGCTTTGCTATAAGGGTAATACTGGCCTTGTAGAAGGAGTTTGGAAGTCATCACTTCTCCTCTATTTTTTGGAATAGTTTGAGTAGGATTGGTATTAGTTCTTCTTTAAATGTTTGGTAAAATTTAACAGTGAAACCAGCATGTCCCAGGATTTTCATTGCTGGGAGACTGTTTATTACAGATTTAATCTTTGTTACTTGTTACTGTTCGCTTCAGTTTTTGAATTTCTTCATGTTTCAATATGTATAGGTTGTATGTGTCTAGGAATTTATCAATTTCTTTTATATTTTCCACTTCAAGGCAAATAGTTGCTCAGAGTAGCCACTAATGATCCTTTGAATTACTACTGCATTTTTATTATTTTGGTCTCTGATTTTATTTGTACCTTTTTTCTTTTTTTCTTAGTTAGTCTGAATAACAGTTTGTTGATTTTATCTTTTCAAAAAATTGACTTTTTCATTCCATTGATTTTTTACTTCAATTTTATTTATTTATGCTCTGATTTTTATTACTTTTCTTCTACTTATTTTGAGTTTGATTGGCTCTTTTGTTTCTAGTTCTTTAAGATGTAACAGTAGGTCAATTATTTGAAGTTTTTCTTCTTTTTTGATGTAAGCATTTATACCTATAAACTTCCCTCTTAATATTGCTTTCACAGTATCCCATAGGTTTTGGTGTGTTGTCTTTCCATTATCATTTGTTTCAAGAAATTTTTCAATTAAAAAAAAAAATTTCTTCATTGACTCACTGGTCATTCAGGAGCATATTGTTTAATTTCCAAGTGTTTATATAGTTTCCAAAATTCCTCTTGTTATTGATTTCTTGTTTTATTTCACTGTGGTCACAGAAGGTGCTTGATATTCTTTCTTCTTCTTTTTTTTTTTTTTTGAATTTCTAAGACTTGTTTTGTGTCCTAACATATGGTCTGTCCTTGAGAATTATCCATGTGCTAGGAAGAATGTGCATTCTGTGGCCACTGGGTGAAATATTCTTTACATATCTATCAGGATCATTTCATCTACAGTGCAGATTAAGTCCAATTTTTTTTGTTGTTGTTGTTAATCTTCTGTCTGGAAGGTCTGTCCAATGCTGAAAGGAGGCACTAAAGTTTCCAGCTATTATTATTGTATTGTCTATCTCTCTTTTCAGCTCTAATAATTTTTGCTTTTTACATCTGGGTGCTCCAGTACTGTGCATATATATATATGTGTGTGTGTGTGTGTTTATATATATTTATAATTATTGTATTATCTTCTGACTTAATCCCTTTATGATTATAAAATGAACTTCTTTGTGTCTCCTTATAGTTTTTGTCTTAAAATCTACTTTGTCTGATATAAGTATGACCATTCTTGCTCTTTTTTGGTTTCCATTGGCATGGAATATATTTTTTCTCATCTTTTTGTTTCGGTTTATGTGAAGTGTTTTGTAGGCAACAAATAAATGGGTATTATTTTTTTTTTTTTTACCCAAGCAGCCACTCTATTTCTTTTGATTAGACAGTTTAGTTCATTTACATTTAATGTTATTATTGATGAGTAAGAACTTACTGCTGCTATTTTGCTATTTGTTTTGTAATTTTCTCTTCCTTCTTTCCTTCCTTCCTGTCTTCCTTTAGTGAAGGTGATTTTCTCTTGTGGCATATTTTAATTTCTTTCCTTTTTTTTTTTGGTGTCTGTTGTGTGTTTTTTATTTGAGATTACCATGAGGCTTACAAATACCATCTTATAACTCATTATTTTAAACTGATGATAACTTAGCACTGATTGCATAAACATAGAAAAAAAAGGAAACTAAGGCTGGGTGCGGTGGCTCACGCCTGTAATCCCAGCACTTTGGGCGGCCAAGGCGGGTGGATCACAAGGTCAGGAGATTGAGACCATCCTGGCTAACATGGTGAAACCCGTCTCTACTAAAAACACAAAAAATTAGCCGGTCGTGGTGGCGGGTGCCTGTAGTCCCAGCTTCTCGGGAGGCTGAGGCAGGAGAATGGCGTGAACCCGGGAGGCGGAGCTTGCAGTGAGCTGAGATTGTTCCACTGCACTCCAGCCTGGGCGACAGAGCGAGACTCCGTCTCAAAAAAAAAAGAAAACTAATAAAAATTATACACGTTAACTTTGTCCACTCCACACACATTTTAACTTTTTGTTATTTCTATTAATATCTTACTGTAATGTTTATGTCTTGAAAAGTTGTTGCAGTTATTATTTTTGATTGGTGCATCTTTTAGTCTTTTTATTTAAGATAAGAGTAGTTTATATACTACAATTACAGTGTTATAATATTCTTTGTTTTTCGGTGTGCTTACTATTACCAGTGAGATTTGTACCATCAGATGATTTCTTCTCACTCATTAACATCTTTTCTTTCATAATGAAGAACTCCCATTAGCATTTCTTGTAGGACAGGTCTGATGTTGATGAAATCTCTCAGCTTTTGTTTCTCTGGGAAAGTCTTTATTTATCCTTCATATTTGATGGCTATTTTTGCCAAATATACTATGCTAGGCCAAAGGGTTTTTTTCCTTCCCCTCAAAACTTTTTAAATATATCATGCCATTCTCTTCCGGCCTATAAAGTTGCCACTGAAAAGTCTACTGCCTGACGTATTGGAGCACCATTGTATGTTATTTGTTTCTTTTACTGCTCTTAGGATTCTTTCTTTATCCTTGACCTTTGGGAGTTTGATTATTAAATGCCTTGAGGTAGTCTTCTTTTGGTTAAATTTGCTTGGTGTTCTAAGGAATTCAACACCAAACCAATGTACAACTAAATTTGTACAACTAAATTAGTTACAACAGTTACAACTAAATTCTTCAGTGTTTATTTCCTAAAATATAGGGCATTCTCTTTCATAACTACAGTGCACTTATCAAAACCAGGAAATTAACATTGATTCAGCACTAATATTTAATTTTTTGCCAGTTATGACAATAATATCCCATATAGTATCATATGCTGAATTTCTTTATTATGTTTCTTTAGTATCTTTTAATATGAAACAGTTCTTTAGTTTTTTTTTTTGTCTTTCATAACTGCTATTACATGAATGTGTCTCCCCAAATTCACCTAACTCCTAGTGTGGCTATATTTGGGGATGGAGCCCCTATGGAAGTGCCTAAGTTTAAATGGGGTCATAAGAGCAGTGTCTTGGTCTAATAGGATTAAGTCCTTATAAGAACAGACACCAGAATGCCTGCACACTCACTCCCTCTTGGTTTCATTCTCACTCTGAGTGCACACAGAGAAAAGGCCATGTGATGACCTGGTGAGAAGGTGGCAATCTGCAAGCCAAGAAGAGGGCTTCACCAGAAACAAACTCTTCCAGATCTTAATTATGGATTTCTAGCTTCCAGAATGGTGAGAAAATAGATTTCCATTGTTTAAGCCACCCAGTCTATAATATTTTGTTATGGCTGCCCAACCAAGCTGACTTATATAATTACCTTGACATTTTAGAAGAATACAGACCAGTTACAGTGTTTACCCCTCATATTTAACACCCATCAAATCTATGTTCGGCCAAGAGGCTACTGCAATTGTACAGGCAATTTGCGCTGGTGAATTGGTCTAAGATTCTGACAATGGCATGGTGAGATGGTTTGTATTCAGGATGTATTTGATATCAAAGCCAATAGTTTTCCTAGTTCATCGGGTATGAGGCCTGAGGGAAAGAGAAGAAACCCAGTTTCAGCAAATATAACAGAGATGATACCTCCAAATGGGTGAAAAATCTATGATAGTTTATACACTTTACCACCAAGAAATTTCTATTTTGAAATAATTTTCAGTCTTTGGGGTATAATATTAATATTTTTTCAGAGATTTTTCTATACAAGTTTATTGAATAAAAATGGTTGCTTGAGCAAATAGTTTCTTTCATAGCAAATCTTCATTTTAGGATAAATGTCAGAAATAATAAAATAAAACCATAGTGTAAATAAGTTAGATGGCCACTTTAAGCAATAACATTTGCAGTCAAAATGTCTGGTTTCTTTGCATTGTTATTAACCTGATTCTGGAAGCACTTCCAAAGGAGAATTTTCAAAAAAGCTTTTTAGCATCATTGGCAAAAATGTGTATATACTAAATATTATTTCTCTTTGAAGGAAACAAGAAAATAATATCTATATTTGTAGATATAAACATCTATATCAATATGAATATCTAAGTTATGTTATTTTTCATTATGTTATTTTTATGTATTCTCTCTCCCTTCTTTAGCAGAGAAGATAAAACTCTATTCTTTCAGTTTTTCTGCTTTCTGGCTTTGACTATCTATAGGGTACTATGGCATGGTAATCAGATAAATATCAATGCCTATATTTATATTTATCTATTATCTCACTATATATTTATCTGTATTATCTATATCTACATGCATGTACCTAGATAAATAGGACTATTATGAGGGAACCTTCCTTTTTCATCTAAGAATTGCTCTTGTGTTTTCAAACAGTTTCTTTTAGATTCACTAGTGTGTAAAAAACTTAGACGTAATCTGCTCAAACACTCTAATCTTATACCTGAGAAAAGTGTATGTGATTTTTTTCCTCCCCAAATAGGCCTTAAGTCAGCACTACATTTAGAATAAGAACTCAGGTTCGCTGTCTCTTAGCAAAGCGCTCTTTCTAATCTATTGAAATAAAGGTTAGAACACTATTCAGAGGGAACAAGCTATTACTAGTGTTGTATTTAATTTGGGAGTTTAAGGGACATTAATAATAATAGGCCAGTGTCATAGCTAGCATGAAATAATAGGCTGGCATCATAGCTTCATAGATCAACATAACAGAAAGTTATAAGCCAGTCAATTCCTCTAAACCCAGCAAACTCAGAATCAACAAGTAACAATAGATAGGGTGAAGACAGTTATGTGAATTACAATAAATTGTGAGCTAACAACAGGGCATTTATCATCCAAAATAATTACCATTGTATTTAGAGGATATTAGGGCTCTGAAAAAGACCCATGGAAATTCCCAATCTGCAGATGGGCCGAGAGAATATGGAAGAAAAATCATTGCTTAGTCACCCATTTTTGGTAGTCAGTTTTCATATATTATTATTACTGAATACTCACAATTTTAACTTTGTTGACATTCTGATGCCAAAAGAATATTTCAATTAAAGTTTTGATTAAGTATTCATTATTTTAAAACCACTAATTCATACTTTCACATCCAGTACTGAAGTGTGTTAAATGATTGGTAAGTTACTAGAAATATATGCTAAACGTTATTGCAATGAAATCTCTCTATTAGAAATAAATTGTGGGAAGTGGAAAGTATTTTCTTTTATTAAATGAAAACATTAACCAACACAGTTAGTCAACAGATATTTATTTAGTGTTTAATCTGGACCCATCACTGAACTGATTATTCAAAACAAAACCAAATCAATATGTTTTCTGCCTTGGTGGATCTTATAGACTAGTTGAAAAAATATAAATACAAATGTTTGTAACCAGTGTTATAAAGTGGAAGAATAAGAACCATAAGAAGGAAAAACAGGGAGCATCAACATTAGGTATAATATTCAGAAAGTCCATATTAAGGGAATATTGTTCTAGATCTGAAGGTACTGGAGAGCCAGTCTTGCAGGGGCAGTGGGCAGAGGAACTTCATGTGCAATGGCCCTGAGGAGGGAGAGAGCATGCTGTGTTTGGGGAGCAGAAAAAAAAAAGTGTTCTGTCTGACTGGAGCCTGAACCCAGATTTTATATACCCTCTCGGCTCATGCCAAATGGGAATAGATAAGATCAATTTTGAATTTTCAAATTTCACTCTGCTTGCTTTGATAGCCACTAGAAAACTTAAACAAAACAAATTTAAAAATTATTAAAATGCTGGCCAAAGAAAGAAATATTGTTTGCTGATTTACCTCTTGTGTTATTTAAAAACAGGTGGGTCCGTATTTTATTTTATGGACATAGAAAAATTTTGATGACAGCCAAATTCACTTGGAATAAATGTTTGGCAAGAAGCCACCCAAAAGGTCACATCACTAATTAATGGTGGAACCTCCATAGAGCTGAAACCAAGTTCTAATCAGCTCTCCATCTTCCTATGGTGTTATCTTCAGAGTCAAGAGGAATCAAATAAACAACAACAAAAATCCTCATGAACATGGGGCCCCTAAAAACAAGGACTCTCTGGGCTATCATAATAGTTCCCCATTCTGTGTTATAGGCACAGATGGTTTTGTTTTCTGAGCCCTAGCGTGCTACTCTAGACCAGCGGGAAAGGCAGGGTAAACCCTTGTTTTCTCACACACAGCTCTCAGCACTGGTTCAAATCTCAGGCAAATGGCAGGTGGGGACTCCACTCTGCGGTACTATTATTCTGATTTTGGAAATGATTTAAGGGATTTGAAATACTCCATTTCATCATGTGTAAAAAACCAAGTTGACAGGTTTTTGTTTTGTTTTGTTTTGTTTTATTCATGACCAATGTGTTTCTGGAAGACATACAGTTTCATTTTAAAGTCAGGACAGGGAAACAGCTCAATAAGGTTAATTCTGGCAGGAAAGCAAATCTTACTTTGTAAGGAAGGTATACTTGCAAAAATGTTAAATATTTTTCTACCTCCTCCATCAATTATATTTGTCTAATTTAAAAAGGGATCTTTCTTCCCTGAAAATTTAAATACCCATCATATTTTAAGAGAAGATAGGACTGCTTCAAATGCAGTATTCCGTTTGTACACAAAACATTTCTTCTGAAAGGTTAATAAAGGCATGTTTCAAATTCATAAGCATGATGGATGTATATGCTTTCTACAGTGAAATGCTACATAACAAATTATATCTTCAATCAGCTCTACCATATCCTCTGTAAATTGGAGTATGGGAGTTTGCAGTGAATTTGCAAAATGCAAGCCTAACCATTTTATTTTGTCTCTTCCCAAACTTCTCTGGCAAATTGAGACAATATACAAGAAATATACTTTAAAATAACTGCATCTCAATCGAATTGGCATAACTTGAGATTTAATCAGTGAATTTGGACTGGCCAGATGTTTACATTAGGAAGGGTTCAAGTATTGCTTAAAGGCTTGTCATTTTCCTTGGGTCTCTTGCCTCTAGTTACTTTATTTGGAGGGAAAGAAAGGTTTCACATTTTAATTTCCTCCATAGGGGGAAAAAAAGAATTAAAGAATGTGTGTGATTTGACTTAAAATGTATAATGACATTAGTAAAATGTAAAATGACATTAGTAAGTGAATTCTTATTAATTTTTAATCTTTTTTAATGCAAAGTGAGAAACAATTTGCATTTTTAATGCACATCATATTTCATAAACACAAAGTTCTTTAAACCAATAACGCACAGAGGGACAGATGTTGTTTATTTCTTCTAAAGACCCAGAAATGAAACAGCTGGAAGATGGTGTTTAAACAATCATCAGCTAAGAAGTTTCAAATATGCTTTCTTCCACAGTGTCCTTTCTGCTGTAAATGAAATGATAAACATGTTCAGTTTACCAATATTTATTAAGCAACTACTCTGTGCCAGGCATGGTACTACCTGTAAAAGATGATTGTGGACCGGGCGCAGTGGCTCACGCCTGTTATCCCAGCACTTTGGGAGGCCGAGGCGGGTCCATCATGAGGTCAGGAGATCGAGACCACGGTGAAACCCCGTCTCTACTAAAAATACAAAAAAAAATTAGCTAGGCGCGGTGGTGGGCGCCTGTAGTCCCAGCTGCTCGGGAGGCTGAGGCAGGAGAATGGCGTGAACCCGGGAGGCGGAGCTTGCAGTGAGCCGAGATCACGCCACTGCACTCCAGCCTGGGCAACAGAACGAGACTTTGTCAAAAAAAAAAAAAAAAAAAAAAAGATGATTGTGATATAGCACTTGCTTCATGGGCTTTTAGTCTTATTTGGGGAAAAATATTTAACATTTCAAGTAACTCCCTAATTTAAAAATATATCAGTTTTCTTATCATTATGAATTATACCTTTACATGCTATATTTATGAGCAGCATTTCTTTCTGCCTTTTTAACAACTTTCTTGAAGTATAATAGAAAGACAATGAACTGTATATGAAGTATACAAATTGCATAAGTTTTGATATATGCATACACTCATGAAACCATTGACACAATCAAGATAATGAATATATTCACCATCCCAGAAGTTTCCTCCCGTCCCTTCATGATCTCTTCTGCTAATTCTGCCCACCACTGATCTTCAGGAAACGATTGATGTTTCTGTCACTCTCCTCTAGTTTCTACTAAGAACTTTATACAATTTTAGTATGCATTTTTTGTGTGATTTTTAAATTCAGCACTATTGAGACAACCATTTTGTTGCATGCATCAAAAGTTAATTTATTCTTATTGCAAGGTAGTATTCCAGCATACAGATATACTATAATTTGTTTATTCATCTATTGATAGACATTTGTGTTGTCAGCTACTGATGAGGATCATGTACATCTGTGAGTAATGTTTATGTGCATAAGTCTTTGTATGAAGGTATAATCTCATTTTCTTGGGAAAATATCTAGACATGGAATGTCTGGTTGTTATGGCAGATATAAGTGTGAGACATATATATACACACATATATTTGTATATTTTATATATGTTTAAAATATTTTCTGTTGTTTAAGAAACCAGCTGTTTTTCTTTCTTTCTTTCTTTTTTTTTTTTTTTTTTTTTTTTTTGGGACGGAGTTTCACTCTTGTTGCCCGGGCTGGGGTGCAATGGCATTACTTGGCCTCACTGCAGCCTCCACTTCCCGGGTTCAAGGGATTCTCCTGCCTCAGCCTCCCAAGTAGCTGGGATTACAGACGCCTGCCACCATGCCCAGCTAATTTTTTGTAATTTTGGTAGAAACGGGGTTTCACCATTTTGTCAGGTCAGGTGATTCACCTGCCTTGGCCTCCCAAAGTGCTGAGATTACTGGTGTGGGCCACCGCGCCCGATCAAAACTATTTTTCAATATTGTTGCGCATTTCCTGTTTCTACTAGAAGTATATGCGTCTTCTAGTTGCTTCACATTCTCACCAACATTTGGTATAGCCAACCTTTTTAATATTAAACACCTGCAGGGTTTGAGTGGCATCTCAGTGGATTTTAATTTGCATTTCCTTAATGACTAATGATGCTGAGCATTTTCCATGTGCTTATTTGCCATCTGTATGTCTTTTACAGTTAAGAGTCTAATTCAAATATTTTGCCCAACCTAAAAAAGCATGTTGTTTGTTTTCTTATTATTGAAGATAATTTTCTTATTATTTGAGGATCCATTACATATTCTGAATACAAATTCTTTGTCAGATATATAATCTGCAAATAATTTCTCCTGATGTTTGGCTTTTCTACTTACTCTCTTAACAGTGTCAAAGACCAGGAGTTATTAATCCTGATGATGACCAATTTATCAATATTTTTTTATTTGGAATTTTTCACTTCATCCAATATCAAAAAGATTTTCATTTGTGGTTTCTTATGGAAGCTTTATAGTTTTATTTTTTTGCTGTTAGGTCTATGACCTATCTGAATTAATTTTTATAGATTCTGTAAACTATGGATTGAAATTTTTCGTTTTTAATTTTTTCCTTAATATGGATATATGTCATTTGTTGAAAAAAAACCCTTTATGTATAGAATTACCTTTATGTCTTTTACAAATTCAATGTATTTCTCAATTCTATAGTCTTTTCTATTGCACTATTTGTTTATATTTACACCAATATTACACTGATTAGATTACTGTAATTTTGTGATAATACTTGATATCAGACGGTGAAGTCCTTCACATTTATTCTTTTACAAATTTGTTTTGGCTATGCCAAGGTTTTGAATTTTTATATGAATTTTAGAATTTGCTTATCAATTTCTAGAAAAGTTTCTATTGGTATTTTGATACAGATTTTATTGAATCTGTAGATAAATTTGGGGAGAATTGACATCTTAAACAAATTGAGTGTTCTGATACATGAAAATCTATCTCCATTTATTTAGATTCTCTTTTGTTTTTCTAAGTAATGTTATGTAGTATTTAGTGTACAGGCCTTGAATGTCTTTTTGTCACATTTACCACTAAGTATTTTATAGTTTTTGATATTATAAATGGCATTGATTTCTTAGTGTCCAAATATTCATAGCTAGTTATAGAAATACAGTTGATTATTAGATACTTATTTTTGAATCATGCATTTTGGCTAAACTCCCTTATTATTTCTAATAGCTCTTGTGTACATGTCCTTAGAGTTGTTTTTATGGACACTGTCTAGAACCTTCAGTACAACGTTAAATCATTACAATGATAATGAACATCCTAGTTATGTGATCCCTAAGAAAAGGTATTCATTCAGTCATTTAACATTAAGTATGATAGCTATAGATTTTTAAGTAGATGCCCTTTATCAGATGAGTATTTCCCTTTTTATTCATAGTTTACTAAGACCTTTTGCTTGTTTGTATTTTAGAAGGAATATATATTGCATATTGCATTTTATCACATGCTTGCTTGTTTCTATTGAAATATGTTTTTCATTGTATTCTGTTAATATGGTGAATCACATTGATTGATTTTCAAATATTAAGCCAGTTTTTCATTTCTAGAATAAACCCTCCTTGGTCATGATATACCTTTTATACTTTTCAGAGTTTGATAAAATTTGGTAAGAATTTTTACATCAAATTTTTATGAGAGCTATTTATTGGGCTATAGTTTTCTTTTCCTGTAATGTTTTCTTATGGTTTTAGCATTAGGGTGATGCTGGCTTCAGAGAATTAGTTACATAGTCTTCTCCCTTCTTCTATTTTCTGTAAGAGATTGTGCAAAATTGGTATTACTTCTTTCTTAAATGTTTGGTAAAATGGTGAAGTCATGTGGACCTGAAGTTCTTTTTGTGGGAAGGTTTACTTACAATTGCAAATTTAATTTTTTAAAAAATATATAGGGCTATTAGTCTTATATTTACCCAAGCAGTTTCAACTCCCAGTGTTTTTCATTCCTCTGTGTTGATGCAGATTTCATTTGGTATCATTTTCCTTTAGAATCCCTTTAAATTCCTGTAGTGCAGGACGCTGGTGAAGAACTCCTTCAGCTTTCATACGTCTGGAAAAGCATTTAATACACTTTTGTTTTTAAAAGTTTTTTTTTTTTTTGCTAGTTATAGAATTCTAAGTTGGCAGGCTTCTCTTTCATTACTTTAAAAATATTTATGTCCTTTTCTCTGGCTGACTTGGACTCCAACAAGAAATCTATTGTCGGTCTAATTTTATTCCTCTGTTTTTTTTTCTCTGTCTTCTTTTAAAATGTTATTATTGAATTAAAATAATTTCATTATGATGTGCCTTGGTGAAGTTTTATCACATTTCTTGTACTTCGGATTTGTGACGGCTTCTTCAAAATTTGAGTTTATAGTTTTCTTCAAACTTCTTGGCAATAATTTCTTCAAATAATATTATTGTCATCCCCCCTTCTCTGTCATTTTCTTCAGAGGCTTCAATTATATATGTACTTGAAGTGTGTACTTGAATATATGGGCCACTTGAAATTCTTTCACAACTCTTTTAATTTTTCAGTGTGTTTTAATTTAATAAACAAGTTCCCAAATTGTTTATTCTGCAATGTATATTTTGCCATTAATCACTACTAGGGTATTTTTAAATTTCAGCCATTTTAGCGTTAATCTCTGGACATTTGTTTTGATTTTTTTATATCTTCCATCTACCTATTGAACACGTTCAATCTTTTCTCTAGCTTCTTGAACATAAGCACTACAGTTTAAATGACTGTTGTAATGCCTTCATCTACTAATAATAATTCGATCATCTACATATGTGATTTCACTTTTGATTGATTATATTTCCTCTTCTTCATTGGTCTTGTTTTCCTATTTCTTTGCATTCCTGGTAATTTTTGACTGATGTACAAAATTGTGAATGTTTAAAAATGATTGAGTGCTTGATATTTTTGAATTCTATAAATATTTTTGAGCTTTTTTTTGAGATGCAGTTAATTTACCTGTAAATAATTTGATTCTTGTTGAGTCTTGTTTTAAAACTTAGGTGTGATCAGTGTAGCATTACTTAGGTGGTAATTTTGTCATATTATTAAGACAATATTTTTCTGAGTAGTCTACTTGATATTGCTTAAATTCTGAAATTTTCTTCTCTTGGTGGCAATAGGAACTATTGCCAGCCTTGCTTGAGCTCTGATTATTCCCTCTAATTCCTTAGGATAGTTCTTTCCCTGACCTCAGGTAATTGCTTCACATGCATGAGGTGATGATTACTTGGTGATGATTACTTGGCTGAAGTTCTCCAGGGAAAATCTTTATGCTTCTCTGGAGCTTTATTTCCATGCAGCTCTCCAGCTATCTTGGCCTTCCTAGTCTTCCAGCTCTATCTTAACTCAGGGAGGCTGCCAAGCTCTGTCTGTTTTCTCTGTTCTTTGCCATACCATAAAAACCTTCTCAGGGATTACTGTCCTTAGTCATCTGATGTATAATGTTATAAAAATTGTGGTTTCATACATTCCCTGTCCCATCCTTGTTTTCTAGTAGTTTCAGATGGAAGGCAAAATCTGATCTTTGTTACTCAGTGTTGGCTCCAAAAAAAAAAAAAATCCTCTCATTTTTAACTTTATTTTTGAGAATTATCATGGATGGGTGGTATGATTTATGTGCATGCAGATTATACAAATCAATTGCATTAACAATATAAATAATGCACATTTAAGATAGAATAAATTAAAATTGTTAGTTAACTATCTCATGTTTAAATTTATATAGTGCTAACAGCCCAAAATTTTAAAAAAACAACAGCAAATTTTAGGAATTAAATAATATCCTAACTGGACAGGTCAAATGGATTGTAAGCTGTGTTCATTCTATAGACACATTTTGGGATCATGTTTTGTTAGATGTGATTGAAGTATGTTTTGTTTGAACTACATTAAGTGAATCATTTTTACACTATAGATCCTATAAAAACAATATAAGAATTAATCTCAAAGACAGAAAAATAATGCTATTTACTAAAACAGTTCTCATTTGATAAAATATTTGAAGCACCTTACAGAAAATACATATAATAGAAGGATAAAATAAAATTTAAATTTGAATAGCAACATAGTAGGAAGAGATTCAAAATAGATTTATACTCCTGTTGGACTGTGCTGTTGCTTAAAGTGGGCAATAAATTAAATTCTGTGACTCCCAGGAGCCAAAGTTAAAGACAAGAACAGAAGAAATAAGAAAAAAGGTTAGTATATAATTTTATATTTCTGAATAAAGGATGACTTTTTCAGTTTAAAATCAGTAGATAAAGTCATGATAGAAAAATGATAATTTAACTACATATAATTTCAAATTTTGTTATATAAAAGATTTTAAAAGCACAATCTGTCTTTAAAGGAAAATAATAGGCTCAGATAACTATTTCTAGGAAAAAATGACAATCTGTGTGAGTGTTTTGGATTTGCAAAAGCTACTTAAGAAATTAGAAGGATTTTCCTTAGTATGTTTCTAAGTCTGTTCTGACAGACATTTGAAATATTTAAAAGATAAGATGTATTAATTATATAAATAGAGTTTAAAATGTTTAAGAAAACATAATTGCCTACGTTTATGCATAAAGTAAATTATTTAGGGATGTTTAGTGTATTAAATATGTGAGTTAATGAAATATTCGTCAGATACATGCACTTGTTTATCTTTATGCATAAAAATTTCAGCTCAATGTAAAGGTTTAAAAAACTACTTTTTTTATTGTTGTTGTTTTATTTTGTTTTTGAGACAGAGTCTTGCTTTGTCACCCAGGCTGGAGTGCAATGGCTCCATCTCGGCTCACTGCAAGCTCCGCCTCCTGGGCTCACACCATTCTCCTGCCTCAGCCTCCTGAGTAGCTGGGACTACAGGTGCCTGCCACCATGCCCGGATAATTTTTTTGTATTTTTAGTAGAGACGGGGTTTCACTGTGTTAGCCAGGATGGTCTCGATCTCCCGACCTCATGATCCTCCCACCTCGGCCTCCCAAAGTGCTGGGATTATGGGCATGAGCCACAACGCCCAGCCTGCTCTTTTAAAACTTAAGACTTTGTAAAAAATAATAGATCTTGGCAAGACTGCAGAGAAAGGGAAATGCTTGTACACTGTTGGTGGGAATGTAAATTAGTTCAAGCCCTGTGCAAAACACTATGGAGATTTCCCAAATAACTAAAAATAGAATTACCATTCGACTGAGCAGTCCCACTGCTAGGTATAGACCTAAAGGACAAGAAATCGTTTTATCAAAAAGACATTTGCACTTGTATGTTTATCACAGCACTATTCACAATAGCAAAGGCATGAAGTCAGTCTGTGTCCATCAACAGTGGATTAGATAAATAAAATGTGACACATACACACCATAGAATACTGCACAGGCATAAAAAAGAATGAATGAAATTATGTCCTTTGCAGCAACACGGTTGCAGCTGGAGGCCATTATCCTAAGTGAATTAACACGGAATCAGAAAATCAAATACTGGATGTTCTCATTTATATGAGGAATCTAAACAATGGGTACACGTGAACATAAAGATGGAAACAATAGACACTGGGGACTACAAAAAGGGATCGAGAGAGAGGAAGGCATGCATTGAAAAAAACTACCTATTGGGTACTATGTTCATTATTTGGGTGAAGGGTTCACTAGAAGCCCAAAGTCCAGCATTATGGGATAAACCCATGTAACAAACCTGCAAATGTACACCCTGTATCTATTTTTAAATCTTAAATTAGTTATAATAGAGATAATCATAATTCTTCCATTCTAGGTACAAAAGCTGTTCTCAGACTTAAAAGCTTGTGTGACGGTTAGATTGCAACCCTGTACACATATAGAAACAAAAGGGAATCAAAATGACTACATACATTTAATGAATTTGTTGTGTCAAAAGTGCCATAAACATTCTTAGTTCTGTTGCCTTTTTCTATGGTTTTCTGTTCTCTATTTATTTCTACTTTGATTCTTACTATTCCCTTCCTTCCGATAGCTTTGAGATTAGTGTGTTCTTTTTCTAGTTCCTTAATCTATGCCGGTAGGTTGTTTATTTGAGATCTTTCTTCCTTTTTAATGCAGGTGTTTATTGCTATAAACTGATATGGTGTGGCTCTGTGTCCCCACTCAAATCTCACCTTGAATTGTAATAATCCCCATGTGTCAAGGGCAGGACCAGGTGGAGATAATTGAATCATGGGGTTGGCTTCCTCCATGCTGTTCTGATAGTGAGTGAGTTCTCACGAGATCTGATTGTTTTATAAGGGGCTTTCCCCGCTTCTCTAGCACTTATTCTCTCTCCTGCCACCCTGTGAAGAAATGCGTTCCACCATGATTATAAGTTTCCTGAGGCCTTCCCAGCAGAACTTCCCATGCAGAACTGTGAGTCAATTAAACCTCTTTTCTATATAAATTATCCAGTCTCGGGTATTTCTTCATAGGAGCGTTAGAATGGACTAATATATAATCCTTCCATTATTACCAAGTGTGCAGCATCTAATAAGTTTTGGTATGAGGTGTTTTTGTTTTTGCTAATTATTTTTTAAAATTCCCGTTTGATTTCCTGTTTGACCCACCAGTTGTTCAAGACTGTGTTATTTCGTTTCCACAGATTAGTAAGTTTTCCCATTTTCTTGCTATTATTAATTTCTAGTTTCATTCCATCGTGGTCATAGGAAATACTTGGTGTGATTTTGGTCTTCTTACATTCATTAAGATATTCAAGATGTAACATGTGATCAATACTAAAGAATGTTCCATGTGTGCTGCTTGAGAAAAATGTGTATTCTTCAGCTGTTGAGTGACATACATGTCTTGAAAGATGTTTATAACTTATGGCAGTCATGCTTTGATATTCTTATACCAAAATACATAAAATGTCTCTTGTAAGTTCGTTATGAAATGAAAATCATTCCAACAGAGAAAACAGGAAATTAAATTCTAAAAAAGAATGACAAACATGCAAAACATTATGAATCATGTCTAGAAGTTTCATAAATAAAGATTAAAACAAAATATTTTCCCTCTATTTTATATGAGGTTGGCAAGGATTTGTGGAATTTTTTTTTTGATTCATGACTAGGGAGTGTGTGAGTTGGTTTGAGTATTTATAATTTTTTTTTTAATGTAATACATCAAACTCAAGTGATTTATTCTCAGCACACCCACATACACATAGATGCACCAACATTTGAGCAAAGAAAAAACAAACAAAACAGGAAATGACTTAAAGTTTCTACAACTGGGGATTGGTTAAATAAATTCTGGTCCAACCATCTGATGTGCCACTATAACATTAAAATAGTGTTTATAATATTTAATATAATGGAAAAACCCCAAGAGATATTGAGTTGCTATATGTAAGAAGGAGTAATTTTACAGGATAGTGTAACTTTTACTTTTGTTAATGTGCACTTACATCACACACACACACAATTTTTGAATAAAAAACATTCTAGAATGTTAAGGAAAATTTGGTAGGTGATGGCGATTTTTATTTTCTTGTGAAGATATACTGTATGTGTTTTCTATTATGAATATATGTTGCTTTCATAATCAAAAAAGTAACTTAAATTATGGTATACATCTAATTCTAAGCTTTTTCAATATTGACACTTGTAACTTTACCTCATTTTATCTACTGCTGCTCCTTTTAAGGAATTGAGAGTGTCTTCATTTAAAAACATTTTTTAAAATATTAGTTCCATAAACATGTAGGGTTAATATAATTCAAACCCTAAATGAAGCCCCACACTTACCTTTTATTTGCTTTAGAATAAATATTTTTCAAGTCTCTACTCTGGAAATGTTAGTCTCCCGAGTTGCAGACCACATGGCATAATTATTTTCTATACTTGTTTCCACTCACCTCAACACTCCTATTTCTTTTCTAATTCATGTGGAATAATGATTAACAACCAGTAACTGCTTCACAAACACCTGTTTGCAAAATGAAAAGACTCTGAGGTTTAATCATCTCTCACATAATTTATTATTATTTATTTTTAAATGGAACCTGGTGAAATGATAGAAAGTAGGCATTAGGCTAGTGACATTAAGCAGGAAGGTGAGGTTTATGTTGTTTTTTCAGTTTAACCTTGGTATACTCAAAACTTTTTCAGGCACTATATTAGATAAAAGACATAAAGAGATGTAAATACAAAAAATCTCCAGCCTTGTGGGGGAAACATACAAATCATAATTACAAAGCAACACTGTATTTGAATAATGCAGTGTTATCCAAGATGCAGAGAGATACTAGAAGAGTCTGGAAAGCCTGAATGAAGAGATGATTGTTCAAATGAGACCTAAATGGCGAGTAAATGCCATACAGATAAAGAGCACTGTGGAGGGGCACATTCGAGGCTGAAAGAACAGCAACTGCAGAACTAGCAATAAAGAACGTACAGCTAATAAGAATTGTCACTGTTATATTATTTCCTCTGTTCTTGCCTGCTTGTTTCTCAGAGATGCAATCACTAGAACCACCACTGGCTGGCTCAAGGAATTTCTATGATCTGAGCCATACAAGTGTATATGAACAGCTTCCAATCCTGCTGTTTCATGAGAAATAAAATTATTTTCTCAAACTTGATATTTGGTGTTTAATCATACTGTTGTATTTCCAGGTGTCTCCCTGAGTGACCTTTATTCAATTTTAGAACTTTGTGCACCTGCCTCTTAATTCCACATACATAGAAACCTTGGGTCTAGGTTTTATCCTCCACAGGTCAACTCTTCCAACTCTTCTTGTCCATTTATTTATCCTCTATTCTATCCCAAATCCACTAGTCCTCTTTCAGAGTTGATGGATCGAGGAATCTTTGCCAAATACCATGGTGTCACTCTAGGATTAATGATCATAGCAGATAATTATACAAGTGATGTGGGTTTTGGTGACCCTCCTTATTTTTGTCATTTCTCTTCTCAATTCTGGATCTTTGTCCCAGGACACATTCTTTTGGTAACGTTCTCCTTTATACACAAATACAGAAATCACAGGTTGTTTGCTTTACTTCCAGGTAGTTTTCATTGATTCTACATCTCTGTTATTCCACTTATAGCTCCAATTAATTGAACTGCTGACTTAAGCCAATGAATCTTTTCCAGGAGGACTTTGAAATGGAATACAGGTGGTTCCAATCAGTCTGGCATCACTCTTGAAAGGGAAATAATGAGTTGGGGGCTATTAGTGCTGATCATTTTCTATCAGGCACACCATAGAGCAGATAAAACTCATTTTCAGAATGAGAGAAGAGTGAAGCAGATCAGTACAGAGGAGATCGAGATGGAGAAAGATGATTTTGTGGTTAGCTTGTAGTTTTCCAATGATTGTTTCTATGTCTTTCCTAGGCCTTCCTGCTGAAGTTCTGCCTTTTGCTTCCCTGAGAAACATTTGTATTTTTATAACAAGTCTTTCTCTCTTTAAGTTACCTACCAATTTATACTAACATGGCACTTATTAGATGTTTTGATGTTTATCCTTACCTGAATAATGCCTGAAATTACAACTTCCAGTCACCATATCTTAATTTCTGGGTGATCCTCAAGAGTTTGCCACTGAGACTGCATCATCTGTCTCAACACCTCACTCTGGTGTTCAAGTCTTTTATCAGTTTCTATGCCCCTCCTGATTTCTCCAAGTTACCTTATGTTCTGACTTCCATAATTTCTTGCACTTCCATCTGGCCACTACACAATGGAGTGAATTAAGAAATTTTGAGGCTTCTGGTAGAGACCACTCTAGAAATTCTTTACAAATATTTTTACATGACAATATGACTATTTAAATCCATGTTAAATTTGAACATTATTATTCTATTGCATCTGTATGCCATTTTGCTGTATTTTAATTCTGACAACAGTAGATTATTCTAGTGCATTAATTTGAAATGAATCATTTTATGAAAATATAAATTAGTTGAAATTCCATTTATGTAATACAATTTCCAATACATTCTTGCAGGATTCCAGCATCTGCTGGTTTCATTAGAACATTAGCAGGATCTTTTGAAGAATGCTGACTAATCTATAATTCCTTAAAAAGATTACATATAAAAATTATGCATTGCTTCTATAAATTCTTATTTACATATGGTAAATTAGGGATTATAAGGAAAAATGCTGTCATTTGGATCATTCTACATAGTGAAGTAATGGTTTTTGTTGTTGTTGTTGTTGTTTTTGGAAGACTTCTGTACATGCTTTTTAGAGGTTAGTCAGGAGCAATTTTCTTATTCAGGCTTCCATCATTGTTAGAATAAAAATGAAATTTAGTCTTTAACCTCCAGTTCTTGCAGATCATATTATTCAATTATTTATGACTGATTACTATAGTTAAGATGACTAAGAACCCTTTAAATGCTGCATAAAATTAAAAAGATTTTGGAGTCCTAATTTCTCAAATATAAAACAATGTTGGATCATTGCTATTTGCTATAATTGATATAAAATCTATTGCTCAAAAAGCGACCAGTGAGAAATAAGTACATTTATAATTAGCATACATTTACATTCTTTGCAAGATTCAATTTGCTAAAGACTATGCCTTCCTTTCACTGCTATTTAGGGAGTCTCACAAAGTGCTATAAGCAAGTGTGACTCCCTACCTTGTAGGCAACTGCACTTTGTAGGGCATTTAGGCACTAGAATGTGATGTGGCTTGGATTTGTTATACTATCATTTAAAGAAACTCTTTATTAGCCTTATTAAAACCAACTGTATCTAGGCAAAATGATCCTATATTAAGGAAAAACTTCTTGTGGAACTGGGATGATATTTGATTGCTTTCAGATGTTTGTCCTATACTCCAAAGCTAGAGAGCTGCTTACTCCCTCAGGGAAAACAACTTCACAGCAACTCATTTTACACCAAAA
This sequence comes from Pongo abelii, assembly GCF_028885655.2. Classification (NCBI taxonomy): domain Eukaryota; kingdom Metazoa; phylum Chordata; class Mammalia; order Primates; family Hominidae; genus Pongo; species Pongo abelii. The sequence continues at coordinate 44,329,159 of NC_071988.2, forward strand.
CAATTCACTGAACTTAATTGGGCATAACATTTAATAAAAAAGAACCTCCTTTGGGAAAAAAACAATTTTTTATGTGTCTGCAACTGTATAGCATAAAATTGCTATAATTTGTATATGTGTATGTTTTAGAAACAACTTTATGAAAGACTCTAGAAATCAGCATTACTTCTACATAGTGCCTGTCAAATTGTTTACTATTGAAAAAATATTAATTTTTCTTTCTGTTGTTTTATGAGACTTTATCGTCTCCTGACCAATGATTTATCAAATTTCATGGGACTAGAATAAAGGTAGCTGTTTGAAAAGCCTTTATCTTTGAGGTATCTAACATAAATATGAGACATGTATTTCAAACTTTATTTTCTGTAATATGAGGGTAACTTCTTTCTTATACTGTATCTGAAAAATTATTTAAAAATAAACTAATGAAGTAAAGTACCATTACAAATTTTGATACAATTTACTGTTGCTCCTTCAGAATAATATCTGACTGTCCATTAAATTTTAAAATATGACATTTTACTCCAGGGCTATAATATTCATTTCTTTGACACAGATAAACATGTCTACTACTGTGTTACACAGAAACTTCACTTTGTGTATCATTTGTATAGTATTATACTTCAGATTAAAAATATAATTGAGATAACTTTGAATTAAAAAACACCCTAAAGGAACCACACAATCTGAGATAAAATAACTGAAAAAGACAAAATTGGAATCTTTAGTGTCAATGAAGGAATAATAGGTATACATGAGGAGGTATGAAGGACATCCTTATATGTTATTTATTGGTTTTTAAATTCAATTTTGGGTAGATTGGAAAATAGAAGATTTTGTTCTAATTTTCTTTTTGCAATAAGTGTAATAGCTCATAAAATTTTGGAGATGCTATTTCAGGGCACATTGGCATAAATATTTGTAAAATTCTTTCCTTAAAGTAAGAACTAAAGTACTCCTCAGGAGAAATGCATTTCTGTCATAGATAAGAGCATTGTAAAATAATCTGTTTTAAAGTAAATATGAAATATAGAATGTTTGGTGCTCTGCTGATTTGTATTCAAAAATAAATCCCAGTGCCCTGAAATCGTTGGAGCTTACCAATTCCCGCAGTCAAAGGTCTCAGATTTAGGCATTCCTATAACCTTGATAAAAGCTGAAATATGAGCTCTGAAAGACAGCACATACATAATGAAAAATACCTACCCCATTTTATCCTTAAATATGTTTAGATCTAGTTAACTCAAGTGATGTGCCCAAAATCAAACTAATGGAAGCTGAAAAATAGTTGTGAATAGTGAAAATTAAATTATTTCTCAATTCTTCTGCTCCCTCTGATTTTGTATTGAGTTGTGTTTATTATAATGAGCTCTGGAGTAAGACTGCCTGGGTTCATTTTCAGCTTGACCATTTACAAATTATGTGACCTCGAGCAAGTTACTTAACCATTCTTTGCCTCACTTTTCTAACTCACTAAATGGGGTTATAACAGTATTTCCTTCATATGATTTTTATGAAAGTTAAATGATTTAAAATCATTTAAATAGTGCCTAGTATGAAAATAACACGTTAAGCTGGATAAGCCCAGTAGATATGAATAATGGTCTTCTACCTTTTGTATGATGACAATGCTCCATTAAAGATTTTATTTGTACTTCTGTTATTTTCGGCAGAACTATTCAAAGTGGCTTTGTTTTTAATAGCCAGAATCTGGAATCAAACCAGATATTCTTTAATGGATGAGTGGCCAAACAAGCCATGTCATATACATACCATGGGATACTATTCAATAACAAAAAGGACCAAAGTATTGACAGGCATGGCATCTTGGATGACTCTCCAGGATATATTCTGTTTTTAAAAAGCCAATCCTAAAGGGTAAATATTGCATTATCCCATTTATATAAGATTTTTTAAATGAAAAAATTGCCTGGATTAGGAACAGAGACTGAGCAGGGAAAGGTGGAGTGGCTGTGGCTATAAAGAGGCAACCCAAGGGATCCTTGCAGTGATGGAACTGGTCAGAATGTTGACTGTTGTAGTGGATACATGAACCTACACATATGATAAAGTTGTATGTAACTAAACACACATGCATACACACACACACATATAAATACAAATAAAACTGAGGGACTCACAATAAGATATATGGATTGTATTCATTTAATATCCTGGTTGAATTTTGCAAAATGTTGTCATTTGCTATATTGGGTAAAGTGAGCATGGGCTTTCTTACAATTGCATGTGAACTTCATTACAATTGCACATGAATCTACAACTATCTCTATAAGAATTTCAATTTTAAAAAGTATCACGGGAAGAGGGAGGCTGCCTGGGATTTGAAAATTTATATTATAATCCATGTTTAGGAAATAAATAATTTAAAGTAAAGTAGATTACTGCATAGAATAAAAAATGTAGAAAGAATAGAATAGAATAAAATAAAACATTATTAAAATTATAAAATCATAGACTCTAAAAGCATGAGAGATCATCTCATCTGTTGACCAGTCCAAGGTAAAGGTTTTGTTATTCTGTAGCAAAATGTGAAATATTAAGACAAAGTCACTCCTGTGTTGTGTGTGTGTGTGTGTGTGTGTGTATGTGTGTGTCTGTGTGTAGGGGGTGGGATGTTGACATAAGTTTGCTAACTGTCCTATTTTGGGAAGAAACTGTTCTTTATTCTTTGATTATTCCTTGCCTCCATCTTGAAGTTAGTTTGCTTTTACAAAATAATATAGCACTTTTTGTAATGTCCTTCCTTAATATTACACAAAATAAAACGTTGATAAACTTTAAAAAAAACCTGAGTGGATATGAAGACACTCCTTCACCAAAAAACAAAACACCAGAAAAAAAATGTGGGTCCTAAGTGGAAAATAAAAGTGATGTTTAATATATAAACATATGAAGCCAATACACAAAGGCTAGAAAGAGACAAGAGAGCTCAGGGAAAGGTGGAGAGACAAAGGAGAAAAGCATGAACTGGCAGAACCTGCAAAAATATGGTGAGAGTAAAATAGCAAGAGATGGAATGTGCAACAAAGGATTGATCCCATCCACAGAATTTCTCATGAAGAGGAGTTCTTGTGTTTTCAGGAGAATGTGCGCTCTGGGAGATTGCACTATCTGTCTATTGAGTCTGTTCAACAGGAAATTTCTGATATTCATTAAGACACATTCTATGGTTTAAAAGCTATCAAATGTTTTCTTTCCTTACAAATTTCCACAGTAAATTTAGGATTGTACCCTTGCGATGAAAGATTAAACCATGTTCATCACTTACAGGATTTATCTTCTGACTGAGTCCTTCTAAGTTGAATAAAAAGAACATTCTGGGAAATTTTCTATATTCATGATTTTTAAGTGGCTTCTCCTGGTTCATGCCCCTCAGATGATTGTTTAAAACTAAATTGTTATGGAAACTTTTAATATGTGAGGCATGTTTAAGAAATCATTTGAGGCTAACACTGACTGAAAGTCTGTGTTTTCTACAAGCTCAGCCTTTGCCCAGACTGTCTCATGAGTGAGAACTTTTCTTTGGGTGGATGCCATTCCCTCTGTCTTTCTTGGTTTCCTGGTACTTCTCCATCTGGTCCTGTGAACCCCAAACCAGTCCACAGTAACATGGTCACAACCCTTCCTTTGTCATCTTTATATTTTCAAACCACATGATGGATCATCATCAAAAATGCCCTGTTTTGAGGTTGATTATTTTATTACAAGTTCATTTGCAAAATCTGTACACTGCTCGTCAGGCTAAAGCTCCTCATCCAGTGAGGCTACAGCTTCCCTGAGTGGGGCCTGCAGCCTTATGGCAGCTAGGTAAACTCAAACAAGAAAATGCTGCAGAGAAAGCAGGGTCTTTCTTGCCTGAGTTTCTAGGCTGCCAGCCTCCCCTAAAAGTGTCAGATTTGCTGGTTTCCCACAATCATGTAAGCCAGTTCTTGGAAATACAATATCCCTATCCATATACCTTATTGATTCTGTCTCTCTTGAGAACCTTGACTGATAAAACTGATACTAGCATTTTATAATTGTGATTTTTATATCTTTAACTACATGATAGGGATGTTGGGTGTAGTGAATCTTATATTCCCCAGAACTATGCCCTATGAATACCTAATGAATCAATGAACATTTGGTAATGCTTTCCCCATAACTTATATTACTCTTTATTTCACTAATCTTCACTGATGGTTAAAAGACCTGAGGGTCAGCTCAGATTTTCTAAATCAACATAAAGTAATTTAGATGTTAATTTAAAATTCAGACTTCCTCTGTATTTTGAGTGAGCAAAAGACTAGATATATAAGCTAGGCTAAAAATGAGCCTGAAAACTGAAATTGAAATATTTGAAAATGCAAGCGGTCTTCTCATTTTATACCCTAATCTACTCCGTTTATTAACATGTATGCTAATGGAAAGTAGGCTGCTCATAATTCACATGTATGATGAGGGCCAGAAAGTGTGAGTATCCAGTCATTGCACAGTAGACATTTTGAACTGGCCACCACATTCAAGTAGGATTTGGTTTTTGCCATATTGTCTAGATTTTTACTTATTAATTTGTATGTATCTTCCCAACTTAAATACTTTGACTATTTCATAATCCAATTTTAATATGTATTTTAAAAGTGATAGTTGTTTGAAGTCCAAGAATCAAATATTTTAAGCAGCTCAGGTTATGAGATAGCAGAAATTTAATTCTATGTTTAATTCTTATTAGCATCTGCTGTTGAGACAGTATGAATCATCACACACACATCTACTCTACATCTTTCTTTCACTCATACTCACAACATCTGTAGTAGTGTTCCCTATACTTTTTACTGATATAACTTGATGTCTCAATAGAAGTCCTTTAGGCAAGAAACATGACTATTTTATTCAGAATTGCAAACAAAATGAAAAGTAATTATCAAAACCTGAGTTCCTAGAATCTTGGCCATTGAGAATATATGGGATTCTTATGACTTCTGCTGTAATGACTTCTGGATTTTCCAGATTCTCTCATTTCTGAACCACCATACATGTTTATCTCATCTGCTTCAGCATTTGCACAGTAAGGGGAAGGGCTGCACCTCTGTGTGGACAGATGAATTACCTTCCCAGGACCACCTAGTATTTTGCCTAAACTGTGCTCTCTGCCAAGGTCACTTGCCTTCTCATCTTTTTTCCTCCTCTAATTACATATGCTTCAGGAGAAGACATTGCTTTTGCATAGACACATACACTCCTGCACAAAAGCTTTTAAGCCAGAGGTCAGGCTCCTTGCTCTGTGGTTTTATGGCAGTTTGTACTTCCATTATCGTAGCTCTTAGCACACTGTACAATTACTGTGCAAAATCTCCTCACTGTTCTTCAAGCTCCATGTCCTCTGTTTATTAAGTCTGCAATGCCCAGCAAAGAGCCTTATACTTTGTAAACAGTAACTAATAATGGGCCAGTAAATTAACAATCAGATTTTACAAGCTCTTTTTATTCAAGGTGGAGAAAAAGCTTCTTTGAAAGCCAAAGAATTTAGTGGTTAAAAGCAAGTGAAGAAACATTTGTAGTTTTTTAAAAGCTTATTGGAATGTTTACCAATTGCTAATTCCAAATATAATTTTCAAGCCTCACTCCTAGTAATAACTGAATGTAATATATTATTTATTCATCATTTTTAATAGAAAAGGTAAGCTAACAACTAATTTTTACAACAAGTATTATCAAGAAAAAATTTAAAATGAAGAACCATGTCATCTTGTATACTATGAATTGTGGCATTGTATTTTGTTATGTGTTTTATTTATGTTTTCATTTGTATGAAAAACCTGCTCTAGTATTTAATTGATGAATGGAAAATATTTTTAAGCTACAAAACAAATATACAATTATATATGTGTCAATAATACATGTATATTTTACAATCATATGTGTGTATATATGTATATATATAAAAATAGTACATATTTCATAGCTTTATGAAGACTAAGTACAAACTTCTTTGAGAAGTTCCTGGAACATAAAACATACCATATAAATTTTGTTAATATTTGGATGATCACTGATTTATAATTATTTTTCGGTTGAGGCGAATGTTCTCTTTTCACTTCTACATAAAATAAGAGATAAGACATTATTTTCTAGTCATCAAAGCTAATAGATTATAGTGACAATTTGTGCTTTGGGAATCAATAGACTGAAAGTGGCATCCATGACAGGTCAAAGAATCAATAGACTGAAAGTGGCATCCATGGCAGGTCAAAGAATCAATAGACTGAAAGTGGCATCCATGGCAGGTCAAACTAAAAAGATTGTGCATCAGTGCTTGCAGTCAAAAAGCCATCACCCTTCTGTTGTTTCTTTGTCTAGACAGGATGGTTTACTTTTTGGAGTCACACTCAAAAAGTGGCTTTATTCTTAGTGGCAAACTCATGTCAGTTTTTAAAAGTTTCAGAATTGAAGGTGTGCATCTTCTGGAACTAAAAAGCTGTTTGAAATTTTTATCTGAAATTTTCTAAAAAAATTAACCAGTGTCATTTTTCTTGATTTATTTCTTTGCTTTTCCTCTTAAGCAACTGAAAATAAACTTCAGGAACTCTAGGTATATTTTTACTTCAACACAGGTGTCTCTACACATACTTTACACCTCCATTTCTACATACTCATTAACATGTTTTTCTTACTATATTTTATTATATTCACTATATTATACCTACCACATTTATTTATGAAGTGAATAAATGGTCATTCCATTAAAAATTGTTTAAGCGGAATGTGTTCGAATTCTTTGCATTTTTATTTTATGAAATTAAAATGCATTTTACAAACATTGACCATCTTCTATTACCCCCTCTTTTCCTGATTTGGATATTTCTGAAACACTGCTGGATTCGACTGACCATTAATAATAAGTTGTAGGGTGATTTACAGTTTTTAAAGCTGTTCTGTGCTTTGATCCTTACAAAGGCTCTGTAGGCTCATCATGTCAGGGAGTAATGCTCCCCTTCCACCCCTTTTTCTAAAACAAAGTGAAACTAGTTTTCTAAGTGGACAATGTTAAGCTTCTTAGTAAATGTTATGCGGTAATTCAATCTTGAATTGTTGGCCTCCCAAATAGATCCATTGCAGAAAAGGGTTTAATATAGATGTGATTTTGATATAAAAGGGTGCACAAAAGCTTTTGAAAATCTAAATTTTAATGATTACTCTTGTCGTGGAACACTTCTCTATGTTAACAAGATAAGTCAGGATAAGACCCAGCTCTCCTGACTTGCCCTCATGAGTTCCTTAAATTCATCATCATCAGCAATATTTCAAAACAAGAAAAGAGGTCCACTGTTTTTTCTCGTGTAGGGAGGGATTAAGGAAAAGAAAGAGAAAGGAAATTTGAAGTTGCCTATTTACCTGATGTTTTTATTCTGGCATCTTGACAGAAAACAGTTTTGCAGATATTTTCCTTCAGGGTATATATAGTTAGAAGTGACTGTGGCCCCTTTAGCCCACTGATTTGTTTCCGTTTGCCCCTTCCTTCCCCCCAACCCCACTCTCCCCCTGCCCAGAAGAAGCAGTTGGTTCTCACTGGTCCAATTTCCTAGTTTTAGCACTCTAGAAAATAATGACTTCTCTTATTTTCTTCCAGGATCTACTCAGGGAAGCAGAATTCCTATGATGCTTAGATAAACTGCTTTGTATTGCTTCTGGAAACTAATTTTAGAAAAAGTACAAACCAGGTTACTTTTGTATCAGTTACTGATGACCAGCTCAAAAGTTTCTCTGAGTCACTTATTCACAGTGATACATTCAAAACCAAATTATATTGAGAATAATTCTTTTGTATTAAATAAGTAACAAATTAGTTGCATTGCCCTTGTTAAAATTGAAACACGATAGATAAATCTAAGTTCCCTTTATCATGAGTGTACTCTTGGTCCCCTTCATTCTCCTCCAGAAGTAACTACAGAAATAACTCCTCATGTGTACTCTCCTAGTGTCTTTTTCTTATATTTGAATTCTGTAAATATATATAACTATAGAAAAAACAAAGTATTGTTTTGTTGTTGAAATTAAAACATACATGTTCTGCAGTTTGCTTCCTCTATTTCAACAATATGTCTTAAAGATATGTTTATGCTAGAACATAAAGATCTACCTCATTCTTTTTAACTGCTATACTGTAGTCCATAATATGCTGTCCATTCCTTCATCAATGGTCTTCAGATTATTTCCAGTTCTTTGCTATTACAAATAAAGGCTGGACAACTATCCTTGAACATGGCTCCTTAGATTCAGGTGCCAGTGTTTCTCAAGAATGTATATAGAGATGTGAAAATGGAAGGTTATAGGGCATACATAGTCTCAATTATAATGGATGTTTCTTAATATCTTCACAAAGGGATCATCTTAAATAACAATCCCATGTGTAGTGCCCCTTTCCTATAATGTCAATAACACTTGGTATGGAACTCCAAACTTTTGCCAATTTGATGGTGAAAAATAGTTTCAGGTTAACTCCTACTTTTTTCACTCCAGGGTGAAATACTCATAATAACAATATCTAAAAATGATGCCATGTGATGAATTAAGCAAAAAAATCAATATATTAAAATTTTTGCTTTATTATTTTCTTATATCACACAGTCAGATATCCTGTTCAGGGACTCTTTAAGCCTCTCTCCCTCTGTAGAGCAGATTCCCTTTTCACATCCCAGTAGGGCTGTTAATTGGTTTTTGAATCTGATTACTGAGACAAATTGGATCAATGGTAAAAGTACTAAGCAAGTTATTCCATGTTCACAGTCCATTGCCAAAGAAAACAGCTCATAAGTTCTCATGAAAACTAGAGATTGTCCATTCTTCTACAAAATAAAGAAAATCCTAAGCAGACATAACTGACAACTTGTTAAGCCTTTCCTATAGTTAGTTCTTCAGATTTAGGATTATGGGGAGGAGTCAGAGTGTTTTCAGGTTCTCACTGCACATCGTATGGTACATAAGCTACCAGTTTTTACTTAGGATTAAAACTGTCATTGAGCTGTAGGGCCTGCCATTTCTAACCAACTTCTGTGTTGGATTGAAGAATCTGATCAAGCTATTTTTAGCACTTGGGATACATCCTTATCTTTAGTGGCTATGCTGTGATAGTGATAAATAGGCTCAGTGGTCCACAGATTCAGGCTTTTCAGCAGGAATTAAAGGGGAATCTCCTTTCTAAATAAAGGGTATCAGGAAAAATATGTTGAACTCTTCATTATCCACAGCAGTGGCAATGCAGTGGATTGTATTCAGTGCCCGAAAATTCTTGTATGTTGCAGTGTTTATCATAGGTAAAAGGAAAATGCATTTTGTAAAGGCAAGTACTTTTCATTGAATGGATGAGTGTGGCAGCATGGTTGAATCATTAAACCATGCTGAAATTAATGCCAAATTCGTAGGTAAGCATTTTTGTCATACTGCTTACCTGATATGGTTTGGCTGTGTCCCCATCCAAGTCTCATCTTGAATTGTAGTGCCCATAGTACCTACATATCATGAGAGGGACCTGGTGGGAGGTGATTGAATCATGAGAGTGGTTACTCCCATGCTTTTCTCGTGATCGTGAGTGAGTTCTCAAGAGATCTGATGGTTTTATAAGGGGCTTCCTCCCCGCACCCCTACTTCGCTCTGCACTTCTCCTTGTTGCCACCATGTGAGCAAGGACATGTTTTCTTCCTCTTCTGCCATGATTGTAAGTTTCCTGAGGCCTCCCCAGCCCTGTAGAACTGTGAGTCAATTAAACCTCTTTTCTGTATAAATTACCCAATCTTGGGTATGTCCTTATAGCAGCGTGAAAATGGACTAATATACGAGCCATATGGTTTTGTGTAAGAATGGAATCTCTTTATTATTTACATACGTATAAAATTGAATTACTAATATTTTACTGATAATTTCATAGGGCCATTATACGAGTTAGAAAAAAGCATATATCATGTTAAGTAACCTCTAAACTGTAGTTATGAATATATTCATTTATTAATTCATCCAACAGTTATTGAATATATAAAATTTATCCATTAGGATAAATGCTGTGACGTATTGTGGGCAATTGTAACAACCTGAAGCAAGGATATTTACCATGGAGAGTAAAGACAGGCTAACAGAAGAGAATGATAGTTCAGAAAAACACAGAAGTGTAAATTCAAGTTATTCAAGTGAAGGGTTTGGGAGTCTAAGGGAGTGGAAGTAGAAAACACTTTATATAGAAGAACATGTAAAATGTCTCAGGCAAAAAAAAAAATATTATCTGGGAAGTTCCTTGGGTTGTTCTGGAGTTATTATGATACATTCCAATGTGTATAATAAAATGTATACATAATTTCATTCAGGATATTTGCTTTAAAAGCTTTTCATTTAGGAAAAAATGATTAAAATGGGTTGACTCTTATTTGAATCACTAAGTTCCATTGGCCTTTATAATGCATCTAGGATTTTAATTCGCATCTTTTTTATGTGAGTTTTTAGGTATTATCTTTGTATTTGTTTAGTTTTATTAAACTAACAACAAGACACCTGTTAGCATTTCCAGTCTTTATTCCATAATTGGTATAGCTCCAGCAGCCTTAATTGCCCTCTGTTCCACACAAAAATTTGACGGATAATTTTATAGGAATATTGATTCAGCAATTCCAGTATATTCCTTTAATTATTATATTACACTAGCCATTTTGTTTTTAGATGATTCTCATTTAAAGTTACCATTTTTTTCTGAGTATAGAAATAATATAGATATTGTAGAACACTGATAACATGTAGAAAAGTCTAACATATTAAATGAAGACAGCAATGATACCACCACCCAGAAACAAACATTGCTCTCATTTTGGAGCATACGTTTACAATCTTTTAGTGTTTTTTTGTCTTAAGCATATGTATATACTTAAAATGAAAATTACCTAGAATATACAAAGATATATCCAGCTTTTCTGTTAATTTATTATTCATATATCACCATTAATAAATATTCCTTAGAACTCTTAATGTCTGCATAATATTCAACAAAGGTTATATAAACATGTTTACTTAAAAATTTACCTATTACTAAATATTTACATTTTCAACATTTTAATATTTAAATAATACTACTATAAACCTCCATGCATATAAGTATTTGTGTACAGATCTGACTTAGTCCTGAGAATTCATAGGATTTTATTTGCTAGATTAAAAATAAAAAACTTGTGATATATGTGGCCAAACTGCCCTTCAGAGCTAATGTATAAATGAATGTCCCTATCTATAATTTTGTGTGTGTGCTCACAGTAGGGAGTCATCTACTTTAAAAAATATTTGCCATTATGGTAGTCTTTAAAAATGTACTTGTTACTTAAATTTGAATTTCTTGGATTGAAAGAAAAACTGTTTATTTATATCTTGATATTATATGTGTCTATTATAAAATTATATATAATATGTGTCTAATAGAAAATTATGTGTCTATTATATATGTATAAATTATATGTATATTTATTTATAATATATTACATATTATATAACATACATAATAATATATAATTAATAATAATTACATAAATAATATATTATTAACATATATATTATCTCTATATTTATTTGCTGAGACCTGTGTGGTTCTTGTCTTTTTTATATTTTCCTGTGCTAGTCATAATTTTCCTGTTGACTTATATGAATCCTGTACAGATGGAAGCTTTTAACCTTTTGTGTATTGCATTTACAAAAAATAATCTGTTGATTTGTGGTATTATACAATCGGGAAAAGAAATAAGTATTTCATAAATGATGCTGATAAATTATTTTGGTAAGAGAGAATGGGAAGGAGAGATTGGAGTGGGTGTTAACCCTTTACTCTATCCTTTCACAAAAGTCCATGTCAGGTGGATTGAAGAGGTAAGTATAAAGAAAAAAAAAACTCAAGAAAAAATTAAGAAGATACCATAAGATATCTCTAATTTATAATTTGTGAAAGTCTGTTTAAGTGTAAAACCAATGAAAGAAATTACCAAAGGGAAAAAAGATTTGACCACATTAAAAATGTTAGAACCTATAGGTCTAATTTCAATAAAAATGATTGCTAAGAGGAAATCACTCATTTTAAATGTAAATTCCTAATACTGACAGATATAACTAAATAATAAAGATGATAGCTAAATCTTTTTACAATTGATAGCCACTTAACCTAATATTCTAAAACACAGAACCATTTTATAGGCAGATATGATTCAAACATAGTTGGAATTTCATATATAATGAGCCTTTTGAAGTAAACGTATTTGTATTTTGACGATGTTTTATTAGAGAACAATGTTGCCTTTCTGGTTAGCTGAGAGTTCAGAGAGCCCCTTTTCTGTTAAGGGTCTCTTGAGCTGAAGTCCCCGGTGGAAGTGCTTACCATGGTGCCCACACTGCTGTCATCCGTGCCCTGATGACTGATGACTACAGCCCCAATCTCCCAGGCTCCAGGCTGATGTTTCCAACTGCCAGAAAGCCATACTTGAGTGTCAGACTGTCAATCAGTCTATCTGAAACTTAAGAGCTCATTCTCCTTTCCTAACCCGTTCCTCCCCAAGTATTCTCTCTCTCTGTTGTTCCACTTTAGAAGTCTCTCTACTTTGCTTCTTTCCCTTCATTTTAATGGTATTTCTCTAGTGTGGGCCCTTCTCATGAATCACATAACTCTTTCAAAAACTTGTCCCTTTGCCTGTTTATCTTTTCTCTTTCCCCAACTCCAAAACGTAATGAGATGCTCCAGAAAATATCTGTGAAGACTCCACCTCCCCCTTGTATATTCTGGAACATTCACAACTATGAAAGAACTGTAAGAGAATGTACCCTTTATACATTTCATTCAAACCGTATTCCATATTCCCTCACACACTTAAAAAATATATATTGTAAATAGCAAGTGCTTTCTTATGCAGAAGCAGTCCCGCCAAGTCAGATGTAGAGACAAATTAAAGGAATGACAGGGTGCTTGCCAATGATTGTGAGTGAAGGAGGGGGAGGAGGAGCATGAGAAGAGGATTAACTAGGATTCGCTTTTACCTTTCACCTCATGCTCACTTTCTCTCATCTCTTCCTCTCCTTGGTCTTACTCTCAACTCCTTAGATCAAGGATCATGGCTGCCTTTACTCAGAATATGGACAAGGGAGACACAAAAACTAAGCTAAAATTTATCTGAATATGGGGTGGACCCTGAAATGAACCACTGAAATAAAAAAAAAATCTTTTAAACTGCTTATAAATTGTGTCTATTTCTATCTTTTTAGATTTACCATAATTAAATATTATAATACACAGACACAACCTCCCTTTAATAAGCTTTACTCTTCCAAAAGTCAAGAATTGTTGTACTCTTCAGAAAAGTAAAATTACAGTGATTTTTGATGCTGATTGTTAAGTGATTCTGGATTCATCATCTTAATAAAGTGTTGGGACAGATGTCTACTAAAACCTAATGAAAATTAGCGAGACTAGCTTCTGGAGAGAACCAAATGCTTGTTATTTTACCTCAGTCTACTACCGTGATCTTGGAGTGAAATTATCAAGAACAAAGGAGGGAGTATATATTTAAATATAACAAGTCTTTTAAATAATGTATTGTCTTTTCTGTACTTTTTATTTCTAAATAAATGAAATTGTTTATATGCTAAATAGCCAGCTTGGTAATTTGTCATGTAGGTGTAGTCAAAGTGAAATGATTCACAATTCTCATCCCTAACTCTACACTTGAGAATTTTCTCTGTAAAATAGAAGGTAATGCTCAGTTCGATAAAAATTTCTTTTGGCAATGATAATATTATTAATTATCTTGAATATATTTTTGTGTATTTTTTATGGAATCAATAGTTTTTCATATGCACATATTTAATGAAAAGTACAAATTTGCTTTAGAATAAAAGTCAGAATTAATACAGAATGATATTATTTAACTATTTTCACTTAACGCATTTCAAAAGTTTATTTTGTTGTGGTAGCCAAGGTGTGGAGCATTAAGGAACTTAGGCATCTCTTTATAAACTATCTGAAAGACAGTCCCCTTTTGCCTCTCCCTAATAACTTATCTTTGGTGTGTTCTTAGAAGAATCATACAGTAAAAATCATAGGGCCAAGCTGTCCTTTACTTTAGTTACTTGAGTCTTCTATGTTCATCACTATTGTAAAAGTTCAATTTCTTCTGAATCCAGTAATAAAACAAAGTGAAGTGAAGCCAAAAATTCTATAGAAGAAAACGTAATCTTTCACCTCCTTTATTTTTTCTTGTTAACATTACCAAAGTTTTATTATGTGAACCACACTGCATGTTTTACTATGTGAACTGCACTGTAATTCATTTTGTGGCCAATGAAAAATTAAGATGTTAGGTCATGAGCAGTTACAGCAATATATACAGAATTGTGGGGGTTCATTCAGAAGTCCGATGAAAAAAATGTAAGAAGAAAAAAAAATTATACTACTGTGAGTAACTACTGCTTTTTGAGTATCTGCTTGTGCTCAGCACCATGCTTAATGCTTTACATACAACATCTCAATTAATCCTCACCACAACACATTTCAATGCATTAGTAAAGAAAAGCGATGATCTGTCACCTACAAAAACAATCGAACCATACATTTAAATGATCTATTTAACTACATTTACAACAGTTATTGAGTACCTGTAGGTATCAGATGTCAGAGCTAGAAGAATAATCTGTCTGGTTCCCTAGTTCTTGAAAAGACATGGCTCTAAAGAAAAAAAAGAAAGTTATCAATTGAACTGAGACAGATGTATATTGGAATAAGCAAAAAACAAAAGCAGATCTGGACAAAACTGATAAATGCTTTCCTTAACTCCCAACCTTCGCTTTGCCCATGGCATCACTCCACATTGGCTCCCAGTCTCACACCTGACTCACCCATTTTCTCCCTAATGCAGACCTTTTCTCAGATAACTCCGTCTTCCTGTTTCCCTCTTCATGGCATCTTCATCAAGCACGTCTGCTTCATGTTGTATTCTATTAGAGCACTTCTATCTATCATTAGCTGTGACAGTCAATTAATTGGGTAAACAAATCCTTACTTTGGTGTTAATAAGAAACAATAGCTCACAAGATATTCCTCCCAGGTATATGTACCATTGTCACTGAACTCCTTTTGCAATAAAGTGTCAAAGTATTTTCAGGAACTGAGGAAAGTTGATACAAGGGCAATTTGGGGACAGCATTTAAAAAGGCATTTAGTTCCATTCAGAGGACACACACTGGTAGATTTGTTCATTTAGCAAATATTCTTTCCTTCATTCAGCAAGTACCCCCGCTCCCATATGCCATGCCTGTTGTAGGTGCTGGACATACCATAGTGAATAGGACAGCATAGTCCTCATACAGCCCCCACCTAAGTCTGTTAGGTATCACATGCTCTTCTAGGGGCTGCAAAGTCCTTAGAGGTGAATAAGATAATAGACTCTACACTTGAGTCTGCAGACTGAGACGCCTCAAGTAGGATAATTTGGTGATGTTTTCTCATCTACATATATTCATAGAATTGCTTGTATATGGGATGAAGACTGACCTGTACTTGCCCTTTCACAGAGTTTGCTGAAGACTGCTGAAGGTGAACATCCAATAATGCTTTAAGAAATATTCCTCTGGCCACTGTGTTGGGAATTTAAATCAGGGTTCACAAACACAAATACACATATATGGGCCTAATAGACCAAAAGAAAAAGAATCAGTGCTATCAATTGTGTATAAGACAAGGTGGATTTTGGGGGACTATGTTGAGTCAAAAAATATGTTACTTAAATGAATTCAAATATAAAATGCAAAAACACATGATCATCCAATTAAAGCACTGATGAAGAAAGACCCCAGAACTTGATCTCTATGTCATTAAATTTTTATCTTTGATTAGCAGAATTGACTGTGATATTCAAAAACGGAATATATTTAACAAATCCATAAATTATATTTATATGTATGGCTCCATTGGGATGGTACCTATAAGTTATCTTAAGTAATATTATATTAATCTGTTCAAAACAGTTATTTTACACCTACTATGTCCTGGGACAGTTCTAGGTGCTTGAGATACATTGGTAGCAAGTTAGATGAAAATTTCTTTGTGGGGTTTTTGTTCTGGCATGAATAAATGACAGAAATGATTTTTTAAAGTACCATGGAAAAAGCCAATGGTAATTAAAAGATGCTTGAGGTGGTTGCAATTTTTAATAGGAGATCTAGGAGAATATGTTGAAAAGGTGGAATTGAGCCATTTTTTTTTTTTTAATAATTCATGAGGGAGTCGGCCATGCAGATAGTTGGGAAGTGCAGTCCCGACTGAGGGAAGAGTGAGGGGGAAGGTAATCTGGAATAATGTGAGGCCTATTCAAGTGACAGTAAGGAGGCCATTGTCACCGGAGTGAAGTAAATGAGAGGTAGAGCAAGGCTAACAACCTTATAAACCATTTTAAGGATCTTAACTTTTCTCTAAGTGAAATGGAAATTGTTGCATAGTTTTGTTAAATTATGTTTTATAAAATGTACTCCAGCTTCTATGTTGAGGGTGAACAAAGGTGGAAATATGGAGACAAGGTGGAAGGCTATTTCATTAATCCAAGCAAAAGACAATAGCGTATAAGATGTTTCTCCCACACAGCATGTAACGTTCCACTGAACTCTTCTGACAATAAAATATCAAAGTATTTATAGGAGCTACATCATGCTTAGATCAAGGTGGTAGTTAGGATTATAATTGTTGAGAAATTTGAGAAGGTGTTAGCTTCTAGGGTATTAGATGACGGCAACAGTGAGTTATCGGATGACATGTAATTAGAAGCTCTGGTATTAATAAGAAAGAGGAAGCAAAAATGTCTAAAAGCAGGAATGAGGACTTAGTCTCTTTTACTTTCATACCTACTAGGCTGTGTTTGTAGGGGGAGGGAACCATTGCTCCATGAGAGAGTTGTAGGAAAGCATAGTTCTCAAGTAATAACTAGTTTTAATTTCAGCAGGAAAATAAAGAAAACACTAGTAGAAGGGCTTGAGAATGAATTGAGAGGATTTTTGTTGATGATGAGCCATGTAGCCCAGAGGGTACAATGGATGCTTTTAGAAATTGAGTGAGGGTTGAAGGATACAGAATAGGCCAGTGAGTATGTAAATTATCTTCCAAGCGGAGTGCTTTTGCAAATGTAGAAGGATATTATTGATGTAAATGCCAGGACAGTAAGCATAAGTAGGAACAATTTCAGCCCCACCTGGACTCATGATAGTCCCAATTGCCTTATGAGAATTAGGGTGTGAGAGATGAGGGGTGCTTTGGAATCGGGGGCTTCTTGAAGAGATAGTCTTGAAAAGGGATAAACAGCCTAATGAGATTAGTCTTGCTGGATTCAAGGCAGATAGTAGCAGCAGAGTTGGAATATAGAGAGGGAAGTCACTATATTTGAGCTGAGACTTGAGTGATGAACAGAAACAGCCTTATTTCAATCTGAAGAAAGAGAGAAAATCTTCCAAGTAGAAGGAACATCAGGGACAATGGCTTGAAATCTTTGAGGAAAATAAAGGCTAGTATGGCTGGGGTATCGTGAACAAGGGGGATTCGACAGCTCAAGTAGACAATGGCTGGAGGTAGTGTCTTTTGAGCTAAGCCTCTATCCAAGTTATGAATTTTCATCTAAACCCAGAATGTTTTGACAGTAAAAGGTAGCTTCGTTATTGAGTATGCTGTGACAGAAGGTAAAAACCTGGCTGGTCTCAGACATGCAGGGATGTATGGTCATTTGAGTTTTAAAGCAGGTGAGAATTTGCTGTAGTTGGACTATCTTATTCATATAGTCCACGTGGTGGCACTATAGGACAAGACAGGATTTTTTTTTTTTCTTTTCTTTTTCTTTTTACTTTTTTTTTTTGCCTATCTGACCTGATATTGACATTTTCAGGAAGTCTGGTATATGTGTTTCCAAAACCTTCTGCCATTTGTTAATTGTATTCATGGAATGCATCCATGCATTTTTTTATTCTGTAGGTTATTTGTAGAAACCATAAAAAACAAAAACACCCTCCCTAATGGAAAGTCTTTTATTCAAAATAGATATAATCATTTCTCAAAATGCTAGTCATACTTCCCTAAAGGAAAATCTTGTTGCTTTATAACAACATTCTAAACAAGGTGTATACATTTAAAATCAATTATGTGCTAAGAGCTGACTTGATTCTTTGAGTTGTTGCTGAGTTAGCTTAACAGCAAAGTTAGACCTCTCTGGGCGTCAAGACTTCTAATACATTTTTAGCCACATCTTAGAAGTTTAATATCAGATTTTCCTTAAATGTTAGTATCTAGATGCTTACTGGTAGTGAGATGATCCAGCCTGGGAATCAGAGCCACCGAAGGCCTCTTGAGGAAGTGCAGAGAGGTCAATTGTCACAAGGAAGTCCAGGGATGGCCAGGCAGACAGGTGGCTCTTTTGGCAGATTAGTGGAACATGGAAGGAGAAGCATTTGGCAACAAGTAATAGATGAAGCTCCAGGAAATTTGTCTATGTCTGAGAGGCTTGGTAGTAGAGAAGGGTCTTAATCACACGAACAAGGGTTTAGTCTTTGGATAAAGAACAGCTATTTTTAAATGCTTCTCCCCAACTGGTATACTTGGGGTGAGGGTTATGGAAATACTGACCAATTCCCTCTGTCTCTGGGATGTGCTCAGGATGGCCATTACGGAGTTGGATGGAGATTCTGAACAGACGGATGGAGGCTAGGACCAGACAAATGCTGACAGACCATTACACTATGGCAATAATAACTTCTGCTTAAATAGCTATGGGCTTTGCTGTGGCACATTAACCTCCAAAACCACCAGGACTCCCTTCCATAGCACAACAATAAGCAGAATTCATTCTCTTCTCAGGTACCGTATTTTATTGGACCCAAACAATAGATGGGTTCGTGAAGGTTCAACCAGGACACTTAACTGACAGTGGAAGAGGGACTGTAGAGCTCAGAAAATGGGATTCCTAAACACGTAGAGCTGAACACACCTAGAGCCACCCAAACCAGGTTTTTACTCCTTTAAATTGTCTGTCATTTTATTCAGCTAAGAGAAAAATAAAATGCTTTTCTGTAACATATTCGATATTATCACATAATAGAAATCCCTGTGAAAACCTGGCAAAATGTTAACAAACATAAACGTGGCTTTAGTGAAACTTAGCCTTATTGCTGGATTTCCCTTTGGCTTATGTTTTTCTCTTGGCACTGTGCAGGTAGGCATAAAAATGTGCACAGCTGTGTTAAACATTGTTATTAAGAGCAAATCTTTCCTAATGTTTAGCTAGGAACAATACACTCCCTTTCCAGAAACTCAGTAGTTAATTTTATCTTTCATTTACTGCCTAAGACTTTTGTCATTATGATGACTGTAATTATTATTAGCTACAAAAATAATCAGGGTACTTAAAAATACAAAAGATATTTCAGGGAGAAGGAGAGGATAAAAATAGTATGTCTCAAAGGAATTGTAGGATATGAATTTCATTTTAGCTCCTGTGGACTGAGAGATGTTTGTACAGTCTGTTCTATTTCCACTTTCAGGTAAAAAGTAATTCTGGTGGTACAAATTCATCTTTAGTGTGACTTTTTTTTTTTTAAACAAAAGGTATGTGAGTCTTTGAGGACTGACTTCAGCTTTATCTGTGATGAAAGCATGTTATAAATTATACCAAAAGTTTTAGAGAATATTCATTCCGGTTACATAATGTGCCCATTTATTAAAATCACACAGTACTTTCTTCTAGGAAGATCAATTCCCCTTTCATGCCATAAAGAGTATGATGACTAAATGGGGGAGAAGACACACTGAGTGTTAAACGAGCAAAATAAATGTAGAAAAGCACAGAACAATGGAAAGAATTTTTAAAAAGTACCTTTTAAGAGGTACTAGAGAGTATCTTTTAGCTTTCTTCTCGTATTTGGAAAGTTGTACTCTGTGTAATAGTGAAGGAGGTAATTGCGTGTTAGATTATTGCACTTGAAAGCTGTTCACTTTTTAACCAACAATCCTGATAGGGACAATAATCGCATGTTGCACAGTGATAACTTTCAATGCTGAGAAAAATAACAATGTCAAGAAGAGTGGTCAGTTTGCCTTATTGCTTCCCCTTAATGCCAATGCATCTTTGTGATAACAATGCTAATAGTCGATGTGCCTCTTTAAAGAAAAGCTTAAAGCTGGATACATATAAAATAAGCTGAATGGCATGATGCAAACTTGGAAATTCGATGGCCATTTCATATTGGCTCCTTCTTGTGTCAGCTCTGAATTTTACAAATTACTAGCTACATCTCTCTGAATTGCTTTCTGTGGCATTTAAAATGTAGATAATGTGGGTGCTTGTGAAAATTTTATTTTCTTAACAGCTGGCACAAGAATTAACTTAAAAAGATACATTTTTTTGTTTAGAACAGTGGTTGCCCACTGGTTTTCCCAGGCCTTATGCAGCCCATAGACATATTTACTTTGACATGAATCATATATTAAAATAAACCAATATTTTAAACTTAGGAGATTTTACATACATTTTGGTTTCCCAGATTCTCTCATAAGACCAGATCAGTGTGCTCACATGTCAAACACTTTTTTTTTGTAGCTAAATAACAGCTGTCCCTTTTAGGCCGGCATGCCCTTTTCAGTTTGTCATGGTCCAGATCAGTTCCTGTTATCTTCCTCACACTGAAACAGGATGTCAGTTGCCATATTTCAATAGATTTGCATTGCTTTTTTCTGACTTTCTGTTTACTTTAGTAATTCATAGTGTCCTGTCTTTTTGGTAATTATATGAATTTCCCTCTTTTTCACCTTCTTCTATTTTAGAAGAGTGTCTTTATAAAAGAAATAGATATCTTGAGGGCAGAAGCCAAAACGAATATATATATATATATATATTTTTATTTGAGAGATAAAACAAAGAATTTGATTTTTGCTTCTAGGAAGGAAGAGAGAGAAGAAAAGGAAGGGGGTGGAAAAGAAGGGGAGAGAGAATTCTAAAAGATTTTGTAGAATTAGAAGCACAATGTGGGGTGGGTTGGTCCAAGAAACTTTCCTAATGTTAGAGGCCACTAGTCATTTCAGCTAGAGAGTCATCTAACCATCAGTTTCTAGTTTGTTAGCCCATAGCAGATGGCAGGATAGTTCACTGAATGCCTTCCAGTGAAGCATAAAGCTAGAAGCCAGAGAAAATGTCAGTAATGTCAGTGCCCCCAAACTTCAGACAAAGTAAGGAGGCCTTTTGTCTTATACATGATTTAGAATGGTGTTTCAGAAAAATCTTACTTAGATTTTAGATCTCTGGTAGATTTCATTTGAAATTGACATGTTTTTATATTTGAAACACCACTTCAGATTATAAACACCTTTGTATAACCTTAGAGTTTTAATAACTTTGACAAGAGGGAGTAGTAAAGAATTGGATTTATTAAAAATAATCATTAAAAACAAGCAATGTAATAATAACCTTGCTTCTGTCTTTGAGAGTAGATTAGGAAACATGGTGGATAAGGTTTCTGGACTTCACCAACGCTTTTGACTAGGATTTATGATATCAAATAATAGACTGGAAGCTATACTTGGATAGTTTGTAATCATTTGAAAAAACTATTAAGAGTTTCTATTTGGCAGATGTTTGTTGATTAAATATGGAGTCAATGGTATCCAAAAGTAGACTGGTATAAAAGTGTGAGGTTTCTCAAGCAATGGGAATCTGTTGAATTGAACATTCTTATTAATTGATGTAATGAAGAGATAAGAATTCTTATCAAATTTGTGGCAATGTAATTTAATTCTATTGTTTGGGAGCTAGGTTCAAATATTTCCATGGGTTTAACCGCAAGTTAAAAACAAGAGCTTCTCTAGTAAAATAACATTTTATAGTGTCCTGAACTTACTAGTATGGCTTTTGGATCAACATGGATAAAACGATGCTTAGATATGTGGAAGAAAAATAAACTCACTATGAGTTAACAGTTATATGTGATTGCCAAAAATGGCTGTTAGTCTCAGAATGCATCAAGAGAATCACAGCATTTGTAACAGGTATGAAAAATTGAGTTTGTCTCACATGTCAACTCTGATTAGTGATAGGTTTTGCCTAGAATGCGACGTTGAGGGGAATCTGAAGCTGCATCTAAGCTTGGCAGGAAAATATTGCCATCAACTGATGACACCTGCTATGGCCACAGCAGGGAGTGATGGCAATTTTATGCACTTGCTGTTTCTGGTGGAGAATGAGGGAGATGATAGAATAAGCCCTGTTTGCTGTATAATGTTCATAGAACACTTGGAATCTTTATTTTTTTGTGACAGGCTCTATTCTTATTCTTAAAAATTGTTTTTGCCAGGGTATAGGCCTTCCCTTTTCTCTCCATCTTTGCCAACATCTGTTGTTTTTTGACATTTTAGAGAAGACTTGCTCTGGTAGTATGTATACAAAAACTTTAACAATTGTTTGTTCTTTTGGCTTATCTGTTCTACATGAGTTAATGTTACTGGTATAATAAAAACAGGTTATTAAGAGTCTGCAAAAACCAAGTTTGTGCCCTTGTCATTCTTCTTAGATGGGGATGAGTGGAAATGGGAAATGAGACCTTGAAATTGGAGAGATAGTACCTTTCCTTTCAAAATACACCTTTTTTTTTCTTCTGGATGTGTATCAATTACTTTAGGTAATTTTTACTTTTTATCAGGCTTTTGGATATATACAGCTTCTTCCTTTGTTATATGTTTTTGTCTTCTGTAGTGTTTTTTTTAGTCTTTGTGGATATGTAGTAGGTGTATCTATTTATGGGTTACGTGAGATATTTTGATACAGGCATGCAATGTGTAATAATCACATCAGGGTAAATGTGGTACATGTCACCTCAAGCATTTTTCCTTTGTGTTACATACAATCCAATTATACTCTTCAAGCTATTTTAAAATATACAATTAAAATTACTTTTGACTATAGTCAACCTGTTGTGCTAGCAAATACTAGATCTTATTCATTCTAACTAAACCTTCTATTCTGGTAAACTTTCTCTTGTATTGAAAGGGAACATTTTCTATCCTTGTCTCTAAAGCAATGATTCTCAGTGAAGGTGATTGTGACCTCTAGGGCACATTTGGCAATGTCTGGAGGCATTTTTAGTTATCATGATTGAGGGGTTGCTACTGGAATCTAGGGGCTAGAGGAAAAGGATGCTGCTAAATACCCTGAAGTACATAGAGACCTCCACAGCAAAGAATTTTTTAGTCCCAAATGTCAGTAGTGCCAGTGTTGAGAAACCTTGCCCCCAAGTATTGATCCTATTTTCTTGGTCAGACAGGCTGGCCCCAGCAGGTCACTGTTTCTCTTCCTTTGGGTTCCATCTAGTTCTGAAACTAAGATGAGCTGGCATAAGTTGTCCTATTTATAAAATCTACTACCCTTTTGACGTAACAGAACTTCAACTGTTTAAACAGTTCTGTTACGTGAGACAGTGCCATGTAAAAGGTGGACTCTGTACTAGACTGTCTAGTTCAAATCCAAATTTCTCCATACATGAGTTATATACCTTAGTTTACATTTTCATAAAAGGATCATCATTGTCATTGTCATAGATAATATTAGTAATAAAAATAGTTACCACATAGGGGTTTTCAAGTTAAATAAATGAATATACATATACATATGTGTGTACATACATGGGCACATAGAAAAAAATGGCTATGCTAATTTTATATTGCATCAAAGGAAGCATAGCATGTTCAACAATAATGGAAAATAGATTTCATTAAGAGCTGTAAATGTTACACAAATGTTATTATTATTATTGTCCTGAGGTTCTTTTCCCCCTAGATTAAATAATTCCACTTATTTTAACTCTTTAGCAAAGAATATGGTTTGTGGCTATTCTCACTGGGTCCCTTATTTCAAGTCACCTCTATGTTGTTAGTGTCGTCCTGAGGTGGAAAAATCAATCAAGATTCTGCATTGGGTTCCAAGGTTCATCTGTTAGAGCCACTCATTTATTAAACTTATCAAATAAATCCTTTTTTTTTCTTTCAAGAAGAAGGACCTTAAGGAATTTCTTCTATTTTATGTGAATCAGCAGGATTTCCTATAATTGATTAATCATGAAAAGATCAGTAAGGTGAGAGTGAATAGGCTAATATTCACAAGCTTAGTGAATTAAATCAACCCTCTATGACAAAGGAGATTTATAACTTGAAGAGAACAAATATATTTTTCTACAACGAACATTTTAACAAATGTAGTTGCTTACTATGGAAAATAATGGTCTCAAGAATACATGTTAATAGTCCTTAGATGACAACATAGATTTTTGCCCTTTTTAGGTAGACTTAGAAAGAAACTTAACCTTGCATTGACAAGATACAAAAAATAAATGTAACGTAAATATTGTGGTAATTAATAGGTTTTTCATTAAGAATTAAGACTTGTGGCCTCTGGTTCAAACACATATTTAGTCAAGATTTAACAAAAATAATTAAAGCATATAATAATTTGTTTTTGTATCCTACAAATATAGAACTATAAGCAACATATTATACTATTGAATCATAGTCAAAAGTCCATGTTTTTGGCATAACTCATAAGGTGCCCTTCTTATTTTGTGCTTTTGCATTTGGTTATAGAAAATGTTATCAATATCTTTAGTATTATTACTTGAGTATATTTTGTATCTTTAACTAAATTATCGTTTGTGCTAATTGAAGTGTTGTACACAGTGAATGGTAAGGATGTGGACACTGAAGCCTGTAGTCTGAGCTCTAGGTGTGTTACTTTCAGCAAGTTATTTAACACCACTTTGCTTCTGTTTCCTATACATAATATGGTGCTACTAATACTACCTTTTATATGGGATTTTTGTGAGTATTAAATGCATTCATATATGTAAAAGCATTTAGAACATTGACACATAATATATATTAGCCATCTGTAATATCAGAAAATTATGTTCCCTGTAAACTGAGAAAAAGACTATATTAACTGTTTTCTGCAAGAACTAAACATGCAAGTAGCACAAACATTTTCAACACAGGAGGAGGGAGACATTATGGCAAACTTTGTTTCGTTGATTTGAAGTTTCATAACACTAGGCAAGAATGCATTTGAAGCCTCAAAACACTAGGCAAGAATGCATAATCAGAAACCATGGCTTATCAGCTCTTCTCAGAGATTCCGAATTTGGGAGAACAATAATATTGATTTGTTAAAAATAACTTTTCAGCATTCTGCAGACCTTCAGATACACAAAATCATTGCAATAAAATGTTTAAATTTGATTTGAACTCAAAATAATATGTTAGCTGCAAGGCCAAAAATGACTATTAATCCTTTTAAGATGACCTGCATTTTGGGTAAGTTTGAGATATTATAAGGTGGCCATGACCCACAAATTTGTGCTTGTTTTAGTTTAGTATGCTTTTTTATGCTAAACATCAAAATAACTTTTTTTCTTATTCACTCTTCAGCAAAATGGTGAGATTTACTTCCAGTAACAATAATAATAAAGACATTATTTATGGGGATTTTGCTTCTGAGCACTGTGTACTTTGTATAGGTATTGTTCCACAAATAATTATTGAATTAGACTTCAACAAAGTCTTACGACTTTCAAGAACTGTCAATGAAATATATACTCACATATATTCTCAGTGTGATTTATCTGGTTGCCTGAAGAGCAGCCTCCAGTCATTACATATTTTATAAAAATATTCAAGCAAATACATGCTAAAACTGACTTAATTTTTAGAAAGAATAACACTAGAAAATGTGTTTAATATTCTTGTATTTTGCTAAAGCAATATATTTTAGGATGCTGTTGACATAGGAGAAAAAGAAATGATGAAACAGAAGATATTTATCCTGAAGGGAATGTCTTTAAGAAAATGCAGGAGAAGAATGGAAAGAATGCAGTGATGATAGCAAAACTCAGGAACTGAACAAATAGAGTAGAATAGTTTTGGGCCTTGAATGTTTATTTATTTAAGGTTCAAGTGATTTTAAAACCAGTCATATTTGAAAAGTTTAAGGATTCCCAAAAGCAGAAGAAATTCTAGATGTAACAGGGCATATTTGGGGCTTATCAAGGGCTGAACTCTGAAGATTTAATAGCTAATTTATTTGCAATCACTGCAGCTGAATCAGATAGAATGTAAAATACTTTTTACACTGCTAGCTTCAACCACCTGTTTTTTGAAAATCTAAATGTACTACTACAACTGTGGAAGAGAGAAAGTAAAAGTTTTGTTGAGAAGTGGAAAGATTTCTTTTCAGCTAGAACTTGTGCTACAAATCTCCTGGAACTAGGTTTTTGGTGTAGAAATATGAGTGATGCTTGAGCTTCTTTTTTTTTTGCCTTGAGAATTTTTATTTTATTTTATTTTATTATTTTATTTATTTTTATTTTATTATTATTATTATTATTATTATTATTATACTTTAGGCTGTATGGTACATGTGCGCAACGTGCAGGTAAGTTACATATGTATACATGTGCCATACTGGTGCGCTGCACCCACCAACTCGTCATCTAGCATTAGGTATATCTCCCAATGCTATCCCTCCCCCCTACCCCCACCCCACAACAGTCCCCGAAGTGTGATGTTCCCCTTCCTGTGTCCATGTGTTCTCATTGTTCAATTCCCACCTATGAGTGAGAATATGCAGTGTTTGGTTTTTTGTTCTTGCGATAGTTTACTGAGAATGATGATTTCCAATTTCATCCATGTCCCTACAAAGGACATGAACTCATCATTTTTTATGGCTGCATAGTATTCCATGGTGTATATGTGCCACATTTTCTTAATCCAGTCTATCATTGTTGGACATTTGGGTTGGTTCCAAGTCTTTGCTATTGTGAATAGTGCTGCAATAAACATATGTGTGCATGTGTCTTTATAGCAGAATGATTTATAGTCCTTTGGGTATATACCCAGTAATGGGATGGCTGGGTCAAATGGTATTTCTAGTTCTAGATCCCTGAGGAATTGCCACACTGACTTCCACAAGGGTTGAACTAGTTTACAGTCCCACCAACAGTGTCAAAGTGTTCCTATTTCTCCACATCCTCTCCAGCACCTGTTGTTTCCTGACTTTTTAATGATTGCCATTCTAACTGGTGTGAGATGGTATCTCATTGTGGTTTTGATTTGCATTTCTCTGATGGCCAGTGATGGTGAGCATTTTTTCATGTGTTTTTTGGCTGCATAAATGTCTTCTTTTGAGAAGTGTCTGTTCATGTCCTTTGCCCACTTTTTGATGGGGTTGTTTGTTTTTTTCTTGTAAATTTGTTTGAGTTCATTGTAGATTCTGGATATTAGCCCTTTGTCAGATGAGTAGGTTGTGAAAATTTTCTCCCATTTTGTAGGCTGCCTGTTCACTCTGATGGTAGTTTCCTTTGCTGTGCAGAAGCTCTTTAGTTTAATTAGATCCCATTTGTCAATTTTGGCTTTTGTTGCCATTGCTTTTGGTGTTTTAGACATGAAGTCCTTGCCCATGCCTATGTCCTGAATGGTATTGCCTAGGTTTTCTTCTAGGGTTTTTATGGTTTTAGGTCTAACATTTAAGTCTTTAATCCATCTTGAATTGATTTTTGTATAAGGTGTAAGGAAGGGATCCAGTTTCAGCTTTCTACATATGGCTAGCCAGTTTTCCCAGCACCATTTATTAAATAGGGAATCCTTTCCCCATTTCTTGTTTTTGTCAGGTTTGTCAAAGATCAGATACTTGTAGATATGTGGCATTATTTCTGACGGCTCTGTTCTGTTCCATTGATCTATATCTCTGTTTTGGTACCAGTACCATGCTGTTTTGGTTACTGTAGCCTTGTAGTATAGTTTGAAGTCAGGTAGCGTGATGCCTCCAGCTTTGTTCTTTTGGCTTAGGATTGACTTGGCGATGCGGGCTCTTTTTTGGTTCCATATGAACTTTAAAGTAGTTTTTTCCAATTCTGTGAAGAAAGTCATTGGTAACTTGATGGGGATGGCATTGAATCTGTAAATTACCTTGGGAAGGATGGCCATTTTCATGATATTGATTCTTCCTACCCATGAGCATGGAATGTTCTTCCATTTGTTTGTATCCTCTTTTATTTCCTTGAGCAGTGGTTTGTAGTTCTCCTTGAAGAGGTCCTTCACATCCCTTGTAAGTTGGATTCCTAGGTATTTTATTCTCTTTGAAGCAATTGTGAATGGGAGTTCACTCATGATTTGGCTCTCTGTTTGTCTGTTATTGATGTATAAGAATGCTTGTGATTTTTGTACATTGATTTTGTATCCTGAGACTTTGCTGAAGTTGCTTATCAGCTTAAGGAGATTTTGGGCTGAGACAATGGGGTTTTCTAGATATACTATCATGTCATCTGCAAACAGGGACAATTTGACTTCCTCTTTTCCTAATTGAATACCCTTGATTTCTTTCTCTTGCCTAATTGCCCTGGCCAGAACTTCCAACACTATGTTGAATAGAAGTGATGAGAGAGGGCATCCCTGTCTTGTGCCAGTTTTCAAAGGGAATGCTTCCAGTTTTTGCCCATTCAGTATGATATTGGCTGTGGGTTTGTCATAAATAGCTCTTATTATTTTGAGATACGTCCCATCAATTCCTAATTTATTGAGACTTTTTAGCATGAAGGGTTGTTGAATTTTGTCAAAGGCCTTTTCTGCATCTATTGAGATAATCATGTGGTTTTTGTCTTTGGTTCTGTTTATATGCTGGATTACATTTATTGATTTGCGTATATTGAACCAGCCTTGCATCCCAGGGATGAAGCCCACTTGATCATGGTGGATAAGCTTTTTGATGTGCTGCTGGATTCTGTTTGCCAGTATTTTATTGAGGATTTTTGCATCAATGTTCATCAAGGATATTGGTCTAAAATTCTCTTTTTTTGTTGTGTCTCTGCCAGGCTTTGGTATCAGGATGATGCTGGCCTCATAAAATGAGTTAGGGAGGATTCCCTCTTTTTCTATTGATTGGAATAGTTTCAGAAGGAATGGTACCAGCTCCTCCTTGTACCTCTGGTAGAATTCGGCTGTGAACCCATCTGGTCCTGGACTTTTTTTGGTTGGTAAACTATTGATTATTGCCACAATTTCAGCTCCTGTTATTGGTCTATTCAGAGATTCAACTTCTTCCTGGTTTAGTCTTGGGAGGGTGTATGTGTTGAGGAATTTATCCATTTCTTCTAGATTTTCTAGTTTATTTGCGTAGAGGTGTTTGTAATATTCTCTGATGGTAGTTTGTATTTCTGTGGGATCAGTGGTGATATCCCCTTTACCATTTTTTATTGCATCTATTTGATTCTTCTCTCTTTTTTTCTTTATTAATCTTGCTAGCGGTCTATCAATTTTGTTGATCCTTTCAAAAAACCAGCTCCTGGATTCATTTATTTTTTGAAGGGTTTTTTGTGTCTCTATTTCCTTCAGTTCTGCTCTGATTTTAGTTATTTCTTGCCTTCTGCTAGCTTTTGAATGTGTTTGCTCTTGCTTTTCTAGTTCTTTTAATTGTGATGTTAGGGTGTCAATTTTGGATCTTTCCTGCTTTCTCTTGTGGGCATTTAGTGCTATAAATTTCCCTCTACACACTGCTTTGAATGCATCCCAGAGATTCTGGTATGTTGTGTCTTGGTTCTCGTTGGTTTCAAAGAACATCTTTATTTCTGCCTTCATTTCGTTATGTGCCCAGTAGTCATTCAGGAGCAGGTTGTTCAGTTTCCACGTAGTTGAGTGGTTTTGAGTGAGATTCTTAATCCTGAGTTCTAGCTTGATTGCACTGTGATCTGAGAGATAGTTTGTTATAATTTCTGTTCTTTTACATTTATTAAGGAGAGCTTTACTTCCAAGTATATGGTCAATTTTGGAATAGGTGTGATGTGGTGCTGAAAAAAATGTATATTCTGTTGATTTGGGGTGGAGAGTTCTGTAGATGTCTATTAGGTCTGCTTGGTGCAGAGCTGAGTTCAATTCCTGGGTATCCTTGTTGATTTTCTGTTTCGTTGATCTGTCTAATGTTGACAGTGGGGTGTTAAAGTCTCCCATTATTAATGTGTGGGAGTCTAAGTCTCTTTGTAGGTCACTCAGGACTTGCTTTATGAATCTGGCTGCTCCTGTATTGGGTGCATATATATTTAGGAGAGTTAGCTCTTCTTGTTGAATTAATCCCTTTACCATTATGTGATGGCCTTCTTTGTCTCTTTTGATCTTTGTTGGTTTAAAGTCTGTTTTATCAGAGACTAGGATTGCAACCCCTGCCTTTTTTTGTTTTCCATTTGCTTGGTAGATCTTCCTCCATCCTTTTATTTTGAGCCTATGTGTGTCTCTGCACATGAGATGGGTTTCCTGAATACAGCACACTGATGGGTCTTGAGTCTTTATCCAATTTGCCAGTCTGTGTCTTTTAATTGGAGCATTTAGTCCATTTACATTTAAAGTTAATATTGTTATGTGTGAATCTGATCCTGTCATTATGATGTTAGCTGGTTATTTTGCTCGTTAGTTGATGCAGTCTCTTCCTAGTCTCGATGGTCTTTACATTCGGTATGATTTTGCAGTGGCTGGTACCGGTTGTGCCTTTCCATGTTTAGCGCTTCCTTCAGGAGCTCTTTTAGGGCAGGCCTGGTGGTGACAAAATCTGTCAGCATTTGCTTGTCTGTAAAGTATTTTATTTCTCCTTCACTTATGAAGCTTAGTTTGGCAGGATATGAAATTCTGGGTTGAAAATTCTTTTCTTTAAGAATGTTGAATATTGGTCCCCACTCTCTTCTGGCTTGTAGAGTTTCTGCCGAGAGATCCACTGTTAGTCTGACGGGCTTCCCTTTGATGGTA
Organism: Pongo abelii; assembly: GCF_028885655.2. Classification (NCBI taxonomy): domain Eukaryota; kingdom Metazoa; phylum Chordata; class Mammalia; order Primates; family Hominidae; genus Pongo; species Pongo abelii. The sequence continues at coordinate 44,360,009 of NC_071988.2, forward strand.
ACCCGACCTTTCTCTCTGGCTGCCCTTAACATTTTTTCCTTCATTTCAACTTTGGTGAATCTGACAATGATGTGTCTTGGAGTTGCTCTTCTCGAGGAGTATCTTTGTGGCGTTCTCTGTATTTCCTGAATCTGAATGTTGGCCTGCCTTGCTAGATTGGGGAAGTTCTCCTGGATAATATCCTGCAGAGTGTTTTCCAACTTGTTTCCATTCTCCCCGTCACTTTCAGGTACACCAATCAGACGTAGATTTGGTCTTTTCACATAGTCCCACATTTCTTGGAGGCTTTGCTCATTTCTTTTTATTCTTTTTTCTCTAAACTTCCCTTCTCGCTTCATTTCATTCATTTCATCTTCTAGGGCTGATACCCTTTCTTCCATTTGATCGCATCGGCTCCTGAGGCTTCTGCATTCTTCACGTAGTTCTCGAGCCTTGGTTTTCAGCTCCATCAGCTCCTTTAAGCACTTCTCTGTATTGGTTATTCTAGTTATACATTCTTCTAAATTTTTCTCAAAGTTTTCAACTTCTTTGCCTTTGGTTTGAATATCCTCCCGTAGCTCGGAGTAATTTGATCGTCTGAAGCCTTCTTCTCTCAGCTCATCAAAGTCATTCTCCGTCCAGCTTTGTTCCGTTGCTGGTGAGGAACTGCGTTCCTTTGGAGGAGGAGAGGTACTCTGCTTTTTAGAGTTTCCAGTTTTTCTGCTCTGTTTTTTCCCCATCTTTGTGGTTTTATCTACTTTTGGTCTTTGATGATGGTGATGTACAGATGGGTTTTTGGTGTGGATGTCCTTTCTGTTAGTTTTCCTTCTAACAGACAGGACCCTCAGCTGCAGGTGTGTTGGAGTACCTGGCCGGCCGTGTGAGGTATCAGTCTGCCCCTGCTGGGGGCTGCCTCCCAGTTAGGCTGCTTGGGGGTCAGGGGTCAGGGACCCACTTGAGGAGGCAGTCAGCCCGTTCTCAGCTCTCCAGTTGCGTACTGGGAGAACCACTGCTCTCCTCAAAGCTGTCAGACAGGGACATTTAAGTCTGCAGAGGTTACTGCTGTCTTTTTGTTTGTCTGTGCCCTGCCCCCAGAGGTGGAGCCTACAGAGGCAGGCAGGCCTCCTTGAGCTGTGGTGGGCTCCACCCAGTTCAAGCTTCCTGGCTGCTTTGTTTACCTAAGCGAGCCTGGGCAATGGCGGGCGCCCCTCCCCCAGCCTCGCTGCCGACTTGCTGTTTGATCTCAGACTGCTGTGCTAGCAATCAGCGAGACTCCGTGGGCATAGGACCCTCTGAGCCAGGTGCGGGCTATACTCTCCTGGGGCACCATTTCCTAAGCCCTTCGGAAAAGCACAGTATTCGGGTGGGAGTGGCCCGATTTTCCAGGTGCCGTCTGTCACCCCTGGAAAGGGAACTCCCTGACCCCTTGCGCTTCCCCAGTGAGTCAATGCCTCGCCCCTGCTTCGGCTGGCGCACGGTGCACTCACCCACTGACCTGCGCCCACTGTCTGGCACTCCCTAGTGAGATGAACACGGTACCTCAGATGGAAATGCAGAAATCACCTGTCTTCTGCGTCGCTCGCGCTGGGAGCTGTAGACTGGAGCTGTTCCTATTTGGCCATCTTGGCTCCTCCTCTGATGCTTGAGCTTCTACTACTGAGTACGTTACAGAACAAACATTCTCTTTGGGAATTGATTTTATTGGAGAGTAGGTTTCAGATAGTAAACAAGCATTAGTAAATGCCTTTCAGTCTAATGGTCTTCAAAATTATATATATATATAAACACACATAAATACACATATATACACATGCACACATATATACACATGTATGTATGTCTATATACATATGTAAATATTATTACACACATATATCTATACAAATATATGCATATATATGACCATATATATGATCCAATTTGATCTTTATAGCCATCCTGGTGATGTGGACACATTAATGTATTTTCATATACTTTTAGAAAAGAGAGCTATCTTTGCTACACAGCTATAGGTAATTCTTGGTTCACACATCAGTAAAATGATATAGAATTCAGCTTTTTCTCATGACTACTGTTTCTTCTGTGTGGACCATGTTGGGTAAGCCCTGCACTAGGTTCTCATCCTGTCTTCTTTCCTCTCATATCCTTCTATCTCTGAACCGCCTATTTCTATCTCCGCATTGCTTTCAAAGTTATTATCTTCAAACACTGTCTTGCTTAAAGCCTTTGATGTTTCCCTATTACTCATGGAATGGAGTATACATTTCTCATTAGGATAGTCACAGACCTGAGGATTGGCCTCTAATTTGCCTGCACATTTTTACAAACTTAAAAAATTATCCTGGACTAATCATTAAGTCATTATCTTCAGTACTTTTAAAATATTAAACCATACATATTTCTTTTAAGCTATATTTCATTGTCTGACCCACAGAGATTCTTAAAGCTTTTCACATCCTAGCTTTTCATTCATATCCTATCTATGATCAACAGGACCTGAAACATATATTTAACTCAAATCCAGTGCAGTATCTTGCCAGAGAGAAGGCAGTTACATGCTATAGAGAGGATACAGGAGGATTCCACGCTGAATAACAAGCAAGATGAGTTGGTGAAATCCAGTCAAGGGAGAAAAAAAGGTAAAATGGAGCAGCCCAGTAAGTGTAATGTTAGTAAATCCTTCTGTAGCACTTACTGTATGCCTCACACTATCTAGGCACTTGGCATATGTTAACATCATTTAATCCTCACAACAACAATTTTCCTACATTTAAAAGGAAGGTGAATGATTTACCCAAAGTCATGTATCTGTAGAGTGGGTGAACTGGGATCTGAATGCAAGCAGTCTGGTTATCCTGGAACAATTAATACCTAATATCCAAGATATGATGACATAAGACTTCACTCCAAATTCCAGTTCAAATTCCCATCAGATCTAGGTATGGTTTGTTTCTTATCTTTGATTTTTTGAGGATATATTGTATAAGATATAGCCTCCTTTAGTGCTAATTTGAACATATTTTCACTTGTTTCATCCAAAATAGCCTTAGTGAGACTTGCCACTTTCCACGAAAAACATTTTCATTTTTAATGTACCTTTTCAGTGTGGCTTTTCCAACATATTTATCTGTTGAAATTGTAAAGGTGCTTTATGATCTAGCTCGATTCCCATTTGTGACTTTTTAGAAATTTCACCCCAAATCAGTATTGTTTTTACCCACCTTTGTTCTTAGTGCACTTCTTATTCTATTCAAAGCCTTAGACATTCTACTTTTGATATTTTAAGTTCTGTATCTATTTCCATAATACTACTTTGAACCATATCAAATTGCCCCGAGTATTAATATTGTATAAATCGCTGATACTTGACTATTTTTGATTTACTAAAATGGCAATTTCATGGGGATCAATTTAATATATTGGAAGAAAATTTACTGACAGAGAGGTATCTTAATGATCTTTACACCATTAATCAGAATATCTGATTAATGGTAGGTCTTGGTATATTTTAGTGAAATTAAATATTTGTTGGATATAATAAAATTTTAGTACTTAAATATAATTTTCCACAAATATTCTCCTGGAAATAATAAAATGTGTAGAAAAATAAATCCACTATTTCTCCTAGTTTTCTGTTTCTGAAATTGTTAGTGTTCATTCCCCCCAAAAATGCCTGAAATTATTCGATGTTCTTAATTATGTATGGATAACTACAACTGGGGACTTTAATTGGGCTGCATAAAACATAACAAGTTCACACTTACAAAAAGTGCATTCATAGGATTTTATTACTTCCCAGTAATATCCAGGTAAATCAGTCAAAATATTACAACTAAAATAAAGTCCTAGATCTTAAGACGTTTACAGAATAATGAAGAACTACATATAAATGTAGTTTTTTGGAAGCTCAGAAGACTAAATCTGATAAATCTGTATCAGGCAGTTATCATGGAAGATTTCATGAAGAAATTGCTCTGAATTGGGATTTGAAGGATGAATAGGAATTAGTCAGAATTGGAAGGAATATGGAGTGTTGAAGAATATTACAGAAAGAGTGTGGATAGAATTTAAGAAAGCTTTGGAGACCTGCAAATAGAACTATGCAGCACAGGGTGTGAGTGGAGCTGGGGGCAAGTGACAAGAGGGCTCATTTAAATATTTAAGTAGAATATTAATATTGCATAGTTTGTGCTCTCTAAAAGTGAAAAAAAAAAAAGGAATTATAAGAGAATGTAGAAGGTTCTGGGTTAAATGAAGTGGTTACTCTGACTGTATTGCGGATGATGTAAAAAGAACTGGGGAGACCAGCTTCGGAGATTACTGTTACGATCTGAATAAGGACAATAAGGACCTTGAATAAGGATGTTGCCAGTTCAAATCAGTTGGACAGTGGATTCGACAAATGTAGGGAAATTAAATTGGTAGGAACTGGAGACAATCAAAGGCTGAAAATCACTCTATTTGCATATTCTATAAATTACCAAGTAATGTATTTATCTAGAATTAGCCTGGATCGTTGAGAGCTCAAGTTAACTGTGAATGATGCTTGCAACAAAATCCCCCGTGAACTGAATATTTTATTGAAAATATGTGTACATAGCCTGGAATAAATTGTTGTTTCTCCGGAGGCAGTCTTCTGAATGAAGTTTCATATAAATTAAACATTTCAGGTTGATGAGCAAAACACACTTCAAATTAAAACATGAAATAATATTAATTAAACAAAAGAATGTTGCAAATTGATGTTAGCATACATCTTCACCGTCTTTTATTTTTTATGAAACTGCATAATTAATGTTCCTTTTAAAAATGAAAGATTAAATACCATGTTGTCATTAAAAAACGTGTGCCAGCCTGCTGTTATTAGATAAAGAAGGTGATTATAAGGAGCAAGCTGAGAATGACAGGAGGATGCTTACTGTGTCAAATTCATGTTTTTTTTTTTTAATCAGCATCATGTGGCATTCAGAAAAATATTTTTTATAACATACTCTTTTTTTATCTTTCATTTAGTTCAATCTGAAAGATATTTTAAGGTAGGCAATCAGAAATAATAAATGCATTTATAAGTAGATGTAAACCTGGCCCATATGCTTAGGGAAATGATAAATTTTAGTCCACTGAACCCAATTTATTTGCATTATTACCTGTTCTCTACAAGTTAAAGAATCTTTAAATAGTTCATAGGCAATAAAAGGCAAATTTTTCATCCTTTACACAGTCCTTCACAATGTTTCTTGGCACAAGAAAAGATGATGATAGGAATAAAAAAATCTTAGAAACATGTCAAAGCTTCCTCTTCATAATAGGCACCTCAGCTTTCAACATGTTTCTTTTTCCTTGCTTAGTGGGCTATAGTACATCTTAAGGCCAAATCCAAGTTTTAGCAGGAGCATAAACGTTTATCATAGTGTTAATTTTGTCAAAAAGTATACATTGAGAATTTAGTGTGTGTCAATTGCTGGGCAACTGTTTATTGGTGCTAAGAGTGAAGAGATAATATTGTGCCTGCCTTCATGGAGCATACATTCTGTAAGAAAAGACAAACAAGTGGCAAAGCAATCAAATTCATGTGATAAAAGTGGGGTGATGGATCAATGAGGAAATAAAGCAAAGGCAGTTCTCACTTATCCAACAGATAATTGAGAATTTTGCTGGTTACCAAGATAAGCAAGTAAGAAGCATTCCATAAAGAGGGAGTATGTGGTGGATAGGCTAGTATGTAAGAGAGGACCCAGATTTAGAGGAATTTACAGAACTTCAGCATCTCACATCTCACTTAATACTTCCTGGATCATGTTGCCAATTTTGCACATAAGGTAATATGTATTGAAAAGGCTAGAAGGAAATTTGAAATGTCATTTACCTTTTTCCAAAATCTTTCTTCTTTTTAAAATTTTTTTAACAATTTCTAAATTACCTTGATTCTCTAGTCTATCTTGAAATGATGGAACAAGTTAGGGAAAGTTAACCAAACATTTTGAATTTAAGGAGAGTTAAATTCATTTTAGTTTTTCCATACTGGCCTATCCTTATCATCATATAGTCTCTACTCTTCAATTCTTCCACAAATCTCTTAATTTCTCTATCCCATGGCTGATCATTCCTTTTCTAAGTAAAGAGAGCTTCGTTTCCTTCTGGTGAGTTCCATCTCTCTGTGTTTTTCTGGAAAGTAGCAACGTAGGAGAGAGTTTATTCACATAGTTCATAAAACAAAAAGAAAATAATCATTTCAGGTTAATGTAGCAAGGGGAGTAAATATAGACTCTACACTTTTAACAATGGGGGTTGTATGAAATAATAAAACTCCACTTTTCAGAGTAGAGAGCTGTGTACATTCAACTTCATACACTCTATTTGTATGACATTTTTAAGGCCATTTTTGTTGGAGTTTTTCAAACTATTTTGATACACATGTTTATACATTTATTCAGGTTATAGCAGATTAGAAACTGAAGGTTATAAAACTCAGGTAAGTACTAAATGATTCAGCAGATATGATAACACCATGGGAAAAAAGTGAAAAACAAACGTGACTATTGCAGCATATGGTGGTAATGAATGGCTGCAATAATGTCTTTAGTTAATATATTCAATTTAAATAAAAATACATAATGTATTTTATACTTTTAAATTAAAAACAATTTAAAAATTAGGTACATAATAATTAAACTTTAGCTATCTTTGTAATTACACTGGTGAAATCTTCTAATTTTTGATCATGGTCAGTCATATGGGATATAATAAGACTCTTGCTTTTCATAATGTAAAAATGCTCAATACATTATAGAGCAAAATTATAGAATAGAGTGCTTGGTTAAAGTGTGAACAATCACTAGGAGAAACTAAGGAGAGAAGACAATATTCTAGTTAAAAAAGCAAATAAAAAAGCAAATTGGGAGAAACATAGTGATGTCAAGCAATAGTAAGGTATTTTGCCCATCCATGCAGAATTAGCAAGGGTTTGTTGGTATGTTTTGAAAAAGATAGAAATAATCAGCTAGAAATTATAGCAGGAACTTTAGCTCTTCTGCCAGGTAGCCACCAAAGCAGCTCTCTTTGTAAGTGTGCAGGAGATTGCTCTGTGCGCAAAGGTGGAAATGTCTTGAAGAAGACGAAAGTAAATGTTTTGGGGTCCATGATGGTATGGACATCATGGGGAGTCTACAGTCCAAAACAGCACTCAGGACAAGTTTTATTAAAGGTGGGCAATGAAACTGTAGGCTGTGATTATAACCAGACTACTCTTTAAATGTTTGATAAGTGTCATCGTATTTTCTGTTTATTAAAGTCAAAATTAATCTATGTGAAAAGTGCTAGTCTGACATTTCAGATATTCCTACCAGAGCTAAGAAAAGGAAATATGCCCCCCAGCACTCTGCCTTCTGGATGTTTTGACCTTGCTTTATTTTACTTCACAGACCTTTCACTCCCTGAGAAGGTAGAGTAGGTGGAATAATGGTTCCCCAAATTGTTCTCATTCTAATCCTTAGAACCTATGAATATGTTATCTGAATATGTTATCTGACATGCCAAAAGGGATTTTGCAGATGTGATTAAATTAAGGACACAGAGATGGGGAGATTACGTTGGATAATCCAGATACGGCCAATCTAATTCCATGAATCTTTAAAAGTGTATAACCTTTCCTAGTTGCAGTCAGAGGGAGATGTGACTATGAAAAGATGATCAGAGAGGAAAAATGTTGTTCATTTTAAAAATGGAGAAAGCAAGCCACGGACCAAGGAATGTGGGAAGCTTCTAGAAGCAGGAAAAGACAAGGAAACAGACTCCTAGTACTTCCAGAGAGGAATGCAGCACTGCCAACACTTAGATTTTGGCTTGATGAGTCCTGTATCAGACTTTCAACCTAAAAAAACTATCAAATTGTGTTTTCAGTGACTAAATTGGTGGTAATTTGTTATAGCAGCAATAGGAAACTAATACATTCTTGTGATATTTTTGAAGTTCTTTTATCTACAGTATTTCACTTGAGTTTCAAAACCACTTCTTATTACATGTTTTACAAATGGAGAACTAGATATGCACACACATTAAGAAACTTGCCCATGTTCACATTATTTAATCAAGACTAACAGTAAACTAACATTTCAAAAGCAACTTAAACATATAGGTTCCAGGTAAGTACAATATAATTTGATAAAGTTAAGAAAAAGAAAGAGATTTCACATAAGGAAGACAACTAGCAACCTAGATAAAGATGCTTCACAGAATGGTAATAACTTGGTTATATAGTTGTTCCTATAGTGCAGGGTTTGGCCATGCCTTTACAAATCCAGACAGGGATGCAGTTGCTTTACTTAAAAGCAATCCGATCTTCAAGGGACAACTCACTTTCATAAATCTATTTGCTTATTTAGTCACTCAATAATGTTGCTGAGTGCTTGCTATTTGTTAGGTTTTGGTCTAGGTCCTAGGGATACAGCAGAGTACAAAGTAGACAAAAATTTTCATCCTGATGAAAACTACATTTTATTAGGAGAAACAGATAAACAAAATAAATAATAAAAACATAAACTATATTATACAGTGATTAGATATGTGGAGAAAAATATTACAGGATATGGTGAGCATGTGGTATTTTATCTGGTTGCCTGAACAATAGCCTCCAGTCATTAGATATTTTATAAAATATTCAACCAAATACGTGCTAAAACTGACTTAATTTTTAGAAAAAATAACACCAGAAAATTTATTTAGTATTCTCATATTTTGCTAAACAATGTATTTTTGGAGAGAACATGTGGCATTTTTTCTATAAGAAGGATGTCCACGGAAGTCTTCACTGAGTGAGTTAAACTGGAATGAGAATTACAACAGTCATCATCTAAAGAAAGCAAGAGAGTAAGTTATAAAACTCTGGGAGAAAAGTATTCCAGGCAGTGGAACAGAAAATACAAAGACTTGAGGTAGAATGAGGCTGGTGTATTTAGAAACCTGTAAGATTGTTGCTTTTTATAACACTTTCAATGAATTAATTATTATTTTTTATTTCAATAGCAAAAAGTTGAACTTTGATGAAGACTTTTCATTAGATAGTATGATGTTAAGGTAGTACTTCCCAATTAGTTTATCAAAATATTTAAGTTTTCCATTTAGATATGAGATTATTGTTTAATTACCAGTGTCTTAGTCTGTTTGGGCTGCTGTGATAAAATGCTATAAACTAGGTGTTTTGTAAACAACAGAAATTTATTTTTCACAGTTCTGAAGGCTAAGGAGTCCAAGATCAGGCTGCCAATGGACTTGATGTTTTGTGAGGGCTCACTTTCTGATTCCTAGATGGTGCCTTCTTTCTCTGTCCTCACATGGTAAAAAAGGGTGAGGGAGCTGTTTATTTATTTATTTCTTTTTTAAAATAAGGGCATTAATCTCATTCATGAGGCTCTACTCTCATACTCTTGTCGCTTCCCAAAGTTACCAACTCCTTAAACCATCACATTGGCGATTAAAATTTCAACATCTGAATTTTGGGGGAGACTTTTAGTCTATGGCACTGGGTTTCCAACTGGCAGGTAAGAGCTCTCTCCATATTTGTTGGTATACTGGGATACTTGAACCCAAAAGAGTATCTCATTAAGTGACCTATTAACAGGCAGGACATTCATTGTTATCTGTCTTGGGATTCCTTTATCATCAATAATGAAGAAACTTTTTAGAGTATGTATGAGCATTCTAGATATGCCCACAAACCTTTGAGATCTGATATGTGAAATTGTCATTAATCCAAGTCTGTGTTTTGACAGATAATGATTCAGGTCAAATGGGTATACTGTGAATTAACAGAACATGCCATCACTTTTAAAATTTATAAATCTAAATCATTCAATTCTATCACCAAAAGCGATAAAATAGTTTGAACACAGAATGTGAAATCAAGTGAGTAAAAGGAAAAATTCCAGGGTTTTCCGCAATAATCATTTTACACGGTCTCTTTGAACTGTTTGTTTATCACAGCTTTTCCTTCACAAACGGTGTTGGCTTGGAAATCTTGGCTTTGTTGATGTGTATAAAGTTGCCATGTACCAACAACAGGATGCCTCGTTGGGGTCAGAGAGGAGATTTCTCTGAATTGTTGAGTAATTGAATGAAATAGAAATTATATATCTTGTAATGGAGGGTATAACTTTTCAGTGACCATACATATTACTTTTGTCTGTCAGAATGACTCATTAATTGGATGGTTTTTGCTTAGCATGGAATCACATCAAGGGTAGATGACATGTTAAAGATATATTTCATCCTGGCCATGGTAAAGACAATGGTATTTTCTGTACTCTAAGTGTGCATGCTATTTGCTCCTTCATTGTAAGAAAAATATTTATTGAGCATCTACAGGCATATCTCATTTTATTGCACTTCACTTTATTGTGCTTCCCAGATACTGTGCATTTTATGAGTTGAAGGTTTGTGGCAAGCCTGTGTCAAACATGTCTATTGGTGCCATTTTTCTAATGGTATGGGCTCACTTCATGTCTTTGTGTCACATTTCTGGTAGCTCTCCCAGTATTCAAATTTTTGAATTATTATAAATGTAATATTGATCAGTGATCAGTAATCTTTGGTATTACTATTGTAATTATTTTGGGGCATCACAAACTGCACTATATAAGGTGGCAAACTTTACTGATAAATGTTGTGTGTGTTCTGACTTCTATGTTCTCTGGCCATTCCCCCATATTGTTTTCTCTTTTTAGATATGCAGTTTCCATGAGACACAATAATACCATAGGATCAATTAATAACCCTACAATGGCTTCTAAGGGTTCAGGTGAAAAGAAGAGTTGCATATCTATCACTTTGAATCGAAAGCTTGAAATTATTAAGCTTAGTAAGGAAGGCATGCCAAAAGCCAGGATAGGCCAAAAGCTAGGCTTCTTGAACCAAATAGTAAAGCGGTGAATTCAAAGCAAAAATTCTTGAAGGAAATTAAAAGTGCTACTCAAGTGAACACATGAATGAAAACAAAGCAAAGTAGTCTTATTGCTGATATGGAGAAAGTTAGAGTGGTCTGGAAAAAAGATCAAACCAGCTACAACATTTCTTTAAGAAAAAGCCTAATCAAGAGCAAGGCCCTATTTCTCTTCAATTCTCTGAAGGCTGAGAGGGATGAGGAAGCTGTAGAAGAAACGTTTGGAGTTAGCAGTGATTGGTTCATGAAGTTTAAAAAGAGAAGCCATCTCCATAACATAAAAGTTCAAGGTGAAGCAGTAAGTTATCCAGATCTAGCAAAGAAAATTGATGAAGGTGATACACTAAACAACAATTTTCAATGTAGATGAAACAGCCTCCTATTGGAAGAAGATGCCATCTAGGACTTTCATAGCAAGAGAGGACAAGTCAGTATCTGGTTTCAAAGCTTCAAGGACAGGGTGATTCCCTTTAACCCATTTATAGCTGGAGGTTGCAAATTTTTTGTATGAAAAATCAGACCTTGGTGATGACCTTGAGCAGTAGGATATAAATAACTCCCACAAGCTTAGCATTCCAATAATGGAACACCAGGCACAAATGGGTTAAGGGGTAATGCAGTTATTGACTTTAAGTTGAAGCCAATATCCACTTGCCGTTCTGAAAATTCTGAGTCACTTAAGAATTATGCTAAATCTATTCTGACTGTGTTCCATAAATAAAACAAAGCTTAGATGACAGAACATATGTTTACATCATGGTTTAGTGAATATTTTAAGCCCACTGTTGAGAACTAATGCTCAGAAAAGATTCCTTTCAAAATAGTACTGTTCATTGACAATGCACCTGGTCACTGAGAACTGTGATGGAGAAGTACAAGGGGATCAATGTTTTCCTGTCTGCCAACAAAATATTCATTCAGCAGCCCATAGATCAAGGAATAATTTCATCTTTCAAGATGAACATTTTTTAAGGCTATGGCTGCCATAGATAGTGATTCATTCAGCAGCCCATGGATCAAGGAGTAATTTCATCTTTCAAGTCTTATTTAAGAAAAACATTTTGTAAGGCTATAGCTGCCATAGATAATGATTCCTATGATGGATCTGAGCAAAGTAAATTGAAAACCTTTTGGAAAGAATTCATCATTCTAGATACCAGTAAGAACATTTGTGATTCATGGGAGGAGGTCATTATACTAACATTAACAGGAGTTTGGAAGAAGTTAATTCCAGTACACATAAATGACTTTTATGGTTCAAGATTTCAGCAGAAGTAACTACAGAGGTGGTAGAAATAACAAGAGAACTAGCATTAGAAGTGGAGCTTGAAGGTGTGACTGATTTACTGCAATCTCATGATAAAACGTGAAGCAATCAGGAGTTACTTCTTATTGCTGAGCAAATAAAATGGTTTTAAGACAGAATCTATTCCTAGTGAAGATGCTGAGAACATTGTTGAAATGACAACAAAGCATTTAGAATATTAGAGTTGGTTGATAAAGCAGCAGCAGGTTTGAAAGGATTGAGTCCAATTTTGAAAGAAGTTTTATTGTGGGTCAAATGCTATCAAACAACATTGCATGCTGCAAAGAAATCATTTGTGAGAGGAAGAATTCATTGATGAGGTAAACTTTATTACTGTTTTATTTTAATAAATTTCCACAGCCGTCCAATCTTCAGTAACCACTACCCTGATCAGTTAGCAGGCACAAACATTGAGACGAGACCCTCCACCACCACCAAGATTATGACTTGGTGAAGGCTCAGATGATTGTTAGCATTTTTTAGCAACAAAGTGTGTTTTAAAAGTATGTACTCTTTTTAAATATAATACTATTTCACACTTAATGTGCTACAGTATAGTGTAAACATAATTTGTATATGCCCTGGGAAACCAAAAAATTCCTGTGATTTGCTTTATTGTGTTCATCTGGAACTGAACCCACAATATCTTGGAGGTGTACTTGTATTTAATCCTAGGCACTCTTTTATGGATTAAAGATATGACAATGAAGAAAGCAGACAACAAAACCTGACTTCATGAAACTTGCTTCTACTGGGATAAAAAAAGACATACAGTGTCAATATTTTTTAAAATAAGTTTTTGCTTTTTAAATAAATTATTTTAATTCAAGTTGTTGAATTCTACTTTTATGACTTGGATGGTACTAGGCAGAAAAATATATCAAAGCTTTTTATGTGTGACTCTCTTTTATGGTTGGTATATTGAAAATCTTTCTTACAACAAAGTAGAATCCAATTGATGGGGTTTTGGTGGGTTTTTTACACTCCATTTGTTTATGTTACTGCTTTAGTTATGTTGATAACACATATGGATCCATGCTTATGTGACTCTACAATTTCTCAATTGCTCATTTACTATTTTTAGAAGTATTATTATTTATAAATGTGTCTACTCTCGTCTACTGCATTGAAAAGTAAAAAACAAAAAAAAGGCTTAAATCATTTTAGAAACTTATAAAACAGTGGTACATGTTCTCTCATCATGTTCTCTGTCTCATGTCTTTGTCCTCAGAGATTTGGTGACTGTCTTTCTAATTCTGCCTCTGAACACCCCTGCCTTCCCTCTTTTTCTCAAAGCCAAAAATTGTACATGACATTTTAATATTTTCTCAAAGTTTAACCTTAACTTGATGGTTGTGGGGGTTATAGGAATATTTCCCTCATTTGGTAAATCTATATTCATTTGTATATTCATGTTAACATCTCTCTCTTCCATTATAAAGATATAAGAAAGAAGAAATACTTCTCAATATAAAAGTCTTGTTTTTCCACTAATGATTTTATGGGAAATTGATTTTTAAATATGTACAACTTCTCTAAATTAGTGTTTTTTAACAAAATTTCCCGTCTTAAGTTTTTAAAATCTGCATTTTGTTAAAATAGACTTTAAAAATTTCTAGTTACTTGTTATAATTAACTTCACATGAACTATATATAGTCACCAAATTGCTTCAGAAGGTTTAAAAATTGAAAATAGATGTTCAATATCAGAAGCCAAATGAACCTTTTGTAGAGTCTAAAATAAAGGCCTTAAAAATGTAAGCAGTGAGAACTATTTGGTCATGGCACAGATGTTCGGATTATTACAGGAATTGTGTCCTTAATTAAATCTGTACTCTAGTGCCAATTCAAAAACTTTGTTTCTCATACAAAAACTCAATTATCCAGCCAAAAGGATGTTCATGCTTCAATGAGTTGAAAGTCAAAAAGAAAAATGGTATACTATTAATGCAAGGTTTTTAATGCAAAACTGTTGTTACCTTACAATATTAGAGGAAATTTTCTGTGATTGCCAAAATTGAAATGTACAGATAACCACAGCAAATGGGGGACAGGGTTATAGATTCTTTACATTATTTAAAATTAGTAACTTAGAAGTATATGACACTAATATTTTTGCTAAATGATAAAAATATCTCTAGGGAGACAGAGTGTATTCTGCTGCAATGAAATGCTGTTTAAAACCATGTAGAAATTAACTTAAAATTTTAAATCAACTTCTGAATATATTTACATTTTGTATATTTCCTTCTATGTGTCAATATCTACTTATTATATAAGGCATGCTGTTTTACCTTCTTGAATTTGTATTTTGGTAATAGAAATTCTTCTCACTTGCATTTGAATCATTATACTTTCCGTTCAAATAACCTAAGCCTTTTAGAAAAGAACATGTAAATTGAAAAGCAAATAATATTTTTATTGCTTTGATCAAGAATTAATACTGTGAAAAGTAAATATAAAGATTTTAATATTTCTTTATTGTAATGTGAATGAAGAAGCTGAAGATAGTGTCCATTAGGCAGTTATCAATGATGTCCATCAAACTTACACAGCATAGCACCATATGCTCTTATGCCCTAACATGTGCCAAATGAAAACTTGAAATTTTAAAACACTAAGCTCAAATCCTTCCTTAGACTATTTACTAAAGACTGCAAAAATTCAAATTGTTTTGAAGCAGTGAATTTTATTAAAAATATTATAATTCTGTAATGGCAGAATATTGGGCCCTTTCATTTAGATTCTGCCATGTGAGATTTTCTAGGAAAGTAAAATTAAAATTAAAGAAAAATAAAACAAGTATCTTGCAAAAAGCAGTTGTTTCAAAATAAAATATAAAAAATGTAAAAAGCAGCTATTTCAGTGTCATTTTAAATATTTTGACAAAACCATTATCCGTGTTGGTAAACCCAGTTTTGCTAGATTTGTTCTTTGCCGTCTTTATTCTTTTAATGACTTTAGAATAGAACGATCAGTCTCTAATCAGACCCGTACCCATTCTTGACAAAACAAACTATGCAACTTCTTTGAGCCAGTATACTGTTTCTTTGTGCTCCAGTTCATATACATAATTAATAATACATATTGATATATTGAGTTTCCCATAGATATGTGTTTGAAGAACTTCAAAGAAGACCATCCTGAGAAAACATTTCCTCAGGGCAATCCAGGAAAAAGTCTAATTTCTTTAAAACTGACTAGTAACATTCACATAGAAATTAAAAAGAGATAAATCTTAGAAAAATAACTCAAATTGTAGAATCTAACTATTGAATCAAACTCAAGTGATTCGAAGAGGGCACCTCAAGGTGACTCAGTTTATTTCTAGGAATGTTATCATATGCACTAATCACCACTCCCCTGACCCCAATTCTATTATCTGCTGCCCTGAAACTAACATCAAATTGATTGTAATTAAAAAAAATTCTCTATCACTTTAAGAATAGAGTAGGGAAAAATAAAAATGAGAAAATTAATTCTAATTCCCTAAAATGTTGGTAATCACAATAGTAATTCTATCCACATGAGAAGAAATAAAAGAGTAAAAGACTAGGTATTGCTGCTGACTCAATTTCTTCAATACTTTTTGTGTGTTGAAAGCGAGGTTTCTAAATTTGTATATGGGTTATTTCTTGATGTTGTATTAGTTAGGCTAGTATTCTTGACCAGAGAGATTCACAGGCCAGGGACTAGTGGTTACATGATTCAAAATTCCATGTGTAAGTGAGCTATTCAATGCAATGGGAGGCTGGCATCCTCAGTTGGTCTCAATTCTCTGGCCACTGATTTTCTATTCTCTGCTTAAACTGCATTCATTAATTCTGTTGGATTTTGGAAATTTTCTGTTTTATTGGATTGCTTTTTTTTTTTTTTTTTTTTTTTTTTTTGAGACAGAGTCTTGCTTTTTCTCACAAGCTGGAGTTCAATGGCACAATCTCCTCTCGCTGTAACCTCTGCCTGCTGGGCTCAAGCGATTCTCTCACCTCAGCCTCCCAAGTAGCTGGGATTACAGGCACCTGCCACCATGCCCGGCTATTTTTTGTAGTTTTTAGTAAAGACAGGGTTTCACCACGTTGGTCAGGCTGGTCTCGAACTATTGACCTCAGGTGATCCACCTGCCTCAGCCTCCCAAAGTGCTGAGATTATAGGCGTGAGCCACAGTGCCTGACTTTGCTGCCTTTCTTAGCTTTAAAGCCCTTGAAAAGAAGGAGTTCAATAGGCTTTCAGAATTTTAGGAAATATTGTTGACCTTTAGATGCTTGCTGTTGTCATGGGAATAAGCAAGGCAATGTCTCAAGTTTACTTTAAAGGAGTAAATTCACATAGATAAAATCCTGTCAACTTTACTCACCAATCTCTCATTTAGTATCAACTTCAATAGGCACAGGATTATTACAGAAGACAAGAAAGCCAGCCTGAAATGTAGCCTTCTTTTTTCTACTCCACCACCTTGCCTGCCATTTGGAGATGTGTGCTCTCTATGGTCTCATTTAAATATTTCTTTCCTTCTTCTTGGTTCATAACAAATTATAAGACCATTATTACTCTATTAATGCTGGGAAATTTCACAGATAGTTCTAGGCTATTTCTAGACATATATGTATTCTCCAATGTCCAGGTTATTATGTCTTTATTCCTCAAATCGAATTGGAAAAATTCACATATGTAATCGAAAGAAATATTTTATCTATGAATATCCCTATCCATGGATATTAAAATACAACACACAAGGGGAGAAGAACAAGAAAAGCAAGTATCTATGTTAGAACAAAAAAGTTCAGAAAGAGTAGTTGGGAATGCAGCATAAGGAGGAGATTGTTAATGGGTACAAAAATACATTTAGAAGGAATAAGATCTAGTCATGTTCAGTGGCACATGACTGTTTTCTAGGCATTAGAATTCTGCTTAGCTCTTTTGAATTGGTTGGTACCTACCATATTATACTTCCAATTTTGTTTGGGTGTTTCTCATTTTAAATGTACTTCAGCCTTTGGTTACTGCTACTATCACACTTGATGTTCACTGGATACCCATATATGTAAGTGGAAAATGATTCATTGGCAAAAACTGTTACATATTCGTCAAAATTCACATTCTTCTCTTCTCTTTGGACATATAGTGAGTCTTACTTGCTATTAGGTGTGGCCATATGACAGGCCTCTAGCTAAAGAATTGTGAGTAGAAGAGAAGTGTGCACTTTCTGCTCAAGCCTTTTAAGAAAAGACTGTGCCTTCTCTTTCCTCTCTTGCCTCTTCACTTGCTAAATGCAAATAACGATGGGACCCTAAGGGACAGCAGGACTTCTAAATGGAAGGAACCTGGATCCTTGAACCACTGAGCAAAAAGAAGCTAATACTGTTTAGGAACACTTCTTTGGATAGTTGATGTCAGTGAAAATTAAACTTCTATCATGATTAGCTCACTATAAATTTTGAGGTCGATTTGTTACAGCAGTTAGTTTCTTCTAATACTGAAATATTAACTTGGACAATTTTATTAACTAGACATTTTTACTGATAAGAAAGTAAAAGAGTAAAGCCACTAAAGTTGTGAATGTAATATTATTGCTGCACCCATTTTAAAAAGCCATATACAGGAGATTTCTGAATTGGTTTAATTGCTAAAGAAAGAAATGTAATCTTTTAGTACTAGGTAGAATTCCTGAGCAGATATTTTTTGATTTGATGAAAGTTTCAGTTGTCGTCAGGCCCTGCTTTCTAACCCAATCCTTAGTATTGATTATACTTGTCCCTGCAGACCTATTCTTGACACGACCCATCTGTCCCTGCAAGTCTGTTTTTGACTTCTGACCTTCCATGAGTCGGGCACTTTTCTTCTGAAAAGTAACTACAGATTTGTACTTCCTTAGGTATCAGCCTGTTTTGTATAATGTGGCAGATGCTGCTTTTACTGCCCTTTAATATTTCTTAGTCTTCAGTCTCATAAATAACCTGCGTGTACTTATATTTTCTCTTCTCTGAGTGATGTAACTTTGCTATTTATATTCAATGACACCTTCTAAGGGTGATCCCCATTTTGGCTAAGCTAGCATTTATTAGTCAGAGCTGTCATTAAATGATGTAGGTCATGGTTTCTCTAGGCATCATGTGGTCTTGATGTTCATTCACTTTACACATAGAATCAAGACTGTGTCAGATAGCTTCTTACAAATTTAAAGCTAAAACTCTCATTTCCTGTGTGTGATCTGGTGATGGTAACTTTAAGGAAATCTACAGAGTGGATGCAATTTATATACCTCAGATCAGTTAATGACAGACTTTTAATTTGCCTGGCCCACCTACTTATCCAGTTTCTGTTCAATGTTGAATCATGTTGCAAGTGTCAGAGAGGAGTGGCAGCTGTAACAAAATAGACTAGATTGGAATGTAGGTGAGTCCAATTCAGGCCAATGTAGGTCAGTCCAATTCAGGCCAACTACTTACTAAGTATATTATTGAGATTTTATTATCTCAGCTAAAACTTAGAAATACAAATATTTTCTTACAGGGTTGCTACAAGAATCAAATAAAATTAGGCTAAATGTGTGAGGATGATATATAAGAAATTCACAAAATATAAGTGGAAGTTCAGATTCTTATCTGGTATTTTGTGAATCCTTATTCTCTCTTTATGTAATCGAACAATTATTTTGACTTTCCTTTTTGCATATATATTCCAAATAAACAAAAACATAAAATAAAGGGCATAGGTCAGATGAGGGATTCATTGAGATGAGTCCAGAGGGCCCTGTGAATTCCAGCAGTAGAAATACAACCCCTAAACAGTACTGACTGGCCTCAGACACATCTACATGCCTGTTTCATAGCCTCTTCATCTATAGAATATTGTGTTGCAGGGATAATATTGTAATTGAGCAGTGATGCCTTCTTTCTTAGGATATAAGCTGAGACATTTGAGGGGATGACTACCACAACCAAGAAGATAGGCAGCTGCTATTAACTCCATCTGGCATAAGCCGTGAATAAATTACATACCATAAAACCTTTTTGTGAACTGAATTTTCCAAAGATCTTGCTTCACTTTATGCTCCATTTCTTTTAGATGCTTCTTTTTCTTACTTTTTTCCCCTGCCTTAGCAATGCTGAGAGTTTTTGCCAATGATTCATTTGATTAAAAAAAAATAACACATGGACAAGCTCTTTAGATGAGGCAAAAGTAAACATCCTATTTTTCTCAAATAGCAATTGAATTATTATACTACTTTGTGTTCTAAGAAAGCACATAGTTTAACATTTTGCAATAATTATCTGATGTGTGCCCATAGCATGGTTCTTGACAGAAAACCTTTAATATATAACTTATGAGAAAATGAATGATACATAGTATTAGTTCTGATTTATTACTTGTATTTTTCTATACACACAAAGGGGATGATAAAGAAAATTTCCACGTAATTTGAATTTTTCTTCAGATAAAAGTCTATCTTTCAGATATGTAGATACATTTATACAGATTTCCATTGATAAAGATGCCTAGTCTCTGGAGAATAGAATACATATTCATATAGCAGGTTTAGTGTGGCTGCGGTTAATATGTTTCTCCAATAACTAGTAGTGAAAAATTGACCTGCTTTATTTGCAGCAGATAAATATTTTTCTAAATCTTAATTTTAAAATACATATGAAAATCCATTGATAAAATTAACTGTTAGCTATTTTATTTGTAGCTAGATTTTAAAAAGTATTTGTCTGTAGAAGGAGGTTATTTTTATTGTGTCATTTTTTGGAAGACATTTTTAAGATTGTTTTATTTTCTAAATTTAGTTGTAGAGATAGTACAATGGATTTCCTCTTTGTTTTTGAATTTTGTTTTGTTATCTTTTGTTTATAATTTCAACTTTTATTTAGATTCAGGTGTTACATGTGCAGGTTTGTTACCAGGTATATTGTGTGGAGTATGACTGATACCATTACCTGGGTAATGAGCTCAGTACTCAATAGTTAGTTTTTTGAACTCTTTCCCTCATTCTGCCCTACTCCCTCTAATAGTCAGCAGTGTCTACTGTTGCCATCTTTATGTTCATAAGTATCCAATGTTTAGCTACCACTTATAATTAAGAACATGGTATTTGGTTTTCTGATCTTGTATTAATTCACTTAGGATAATGGCCTCCAGCTACATTCATGTTGCTGCAAAGGACATGATTTTGATATATTTTTTATGTCTGCATACTATTCCATGGTGTATATGTACCATATTTTCTTTATCCAATCCACCATTGATGGGCAACTAGGTTGATTCTATGTATTTGCTATTATGAACAATGCTGTGATGAATATAAGAGTGCATGTGTTTTTTTGGTAGAACAATTTGTTTTCTTTTAGGTATATATCCAGTAATGAAATTGCTGGGTCGAATGCTACTTCTGTTTTAAGTTCTTTGGAAAATATCCAAACTGCTTTTAACAGTGGCTGAACTAATTTACATTCTCTCTGACACTGTATAAGTGTTACATTTTCTTTGTGAATTTCTTAGCATCTGTTGTTTTTGAGTTTTTAATATAATAAAAGCCATTCTGACTGGTGTGAGATGATAACCTCATTGTAGTCTTAATCTGTATTTCTCTAATGATTAGTGATGTTGAGCATATTTTCATATGGCTGTTGGCTGCTTGTATGTCTTCTTTTGAGAAATATCTGTTCATGTCTTTTGCCTATTTTTAATGGGGTTATTTGTTTTTTGCTTCTTCCATTCTTTAAGTTCCCTATAGATTCTGGATATTAGACCTTTGTTAGATGCATAGTTTGCAAATATCTTCTCCCATTCTGTAGGTTGTATGTTTACTTTGTTGATAGTTTCTTTTGCTGTATAGAAGCTCTTTAGTTTAATTAGGTCCCATTTGTCAATTTTGTTTTTCTTGAGATTGCTTTTGAAGATTTAGTCATACATTCTTTCCCAAGATCTGATATCCATAATGGGGTTTCCTAGGTTTTCTTCTAGGATTCTTATAATTTGAGGTCTTACATTTAAATTCTTAATCCATTTCGAGTTAATTTTTTGTATATGGTGAAAGATAGGGGTCCAGTTTCAATCTTTTGCATATGGCCTGTCAGCTATTCCAGCACCATTTATTGAATAGAGAGTTATTTCCCCATTGCTTCTGTTTTACAGCTTTGTCAAAGTGCATATGGTGGTAGGTCAGTGGTTTTACTTCTGGGTTCTCTATTCTTTTCCATTGATCTATGTGTCTGTTTTTGTAGCAGTACCATGCCATTTTGGTTACTGTTGCTTTTTAGTATAATTTGAAGTAAGGTAGTGTGATGCCTCTAGCTTTATTCTTTTTGTTTATAAAAACTTTGGCTACTTGGGATCCTTTTTTTGGTTCCATATGAATTTTATAGTAGCTTTTTTATAATTGTGTGAATAATGACTTTGGTACTTTGATAGGAATAGAGTTGAATCTATAAATTACTTTGGGAAGTGTGGACATTATAGTGATATTGATTCTTCCAGTCCATGAGCATGGAATATTTTTCCATTTGTTTGTTTCATCCATGATTTCTTTCAGCAGTGTTTTGTAGTTCTCCTTGTAGAAATTTTTCAGCTCTTTGGTTAGATATATTCCCATGTGTTTACTTCTTTTGCAGTTATTGTAAATGAGATTGTGTTCTTGATTTGGCTCTCAGCTTGAACGTTATTGATGTATGGAAATGCTACTGATTTTTGTACATTGACTTTGTTTTCTGAAACTTTACTGAAGTCATATGTCAGTTCTAGGGATCTTTTGGTAGACTCCTTAGAGTTTTCTAGGTGTAGGATCATATTATAAGCAAAGATAATTTGAATTCTTTTCCTGTTGGATGTTTTTAATTTCTTTTCTTGCCTGATTGCCTTGGCTTCCACTTCTATATTGAATCTGAATGGGAATCATTGTCCTGTTCCAGTTCTCAAGAGGAATGATTACAGCTTTTGTTTATTCAATATTGATAGAAGCAGGAGGCAGAGAACTCTCCAAGGCAGATAGGTGAGGGTCCTCAGAGAACCTACAACCTGACAAGGTCATTGTGCACAGAGAGCTTGCCTAAACTTCCTGCAGTGAAAAACTCCATCCTTTAACACATGTGCAGTAAGGGATATAAATCAATGTGGAGTGACTCAGACTTAAGGGTTCACATGCACACTGGAAGGATGAGGTGGAGCCATCAGGAATTCACATCTTATACTAATAGGGGACCCAGCCCCATCAGCTTGGCTATATAGAAACCCTTGTATTCAACTGTGAAGAGAGGCAATTGGCAACCTGCTTTCAGGACCCCTCTTTTTGCTGACAGCTTTCCTTTTTGCTTAATAAATTCTACTCCACTCACTCTGTGTTGTCCATGAGCCTATTTATTCCTCATTGTGAGACAAGAGCCCAGACCTAGCTGAGCTAAAGAGCAAAAAGTCCTGCATCAGTATAGTGTTGGCTGTGGGTTTGTCATGGATGGCTCTTATTATTTTGAGATATCTTCTTTAGTGCCTAGTTTGTTGAGGATTTTAATTATGAAGGAACATAAGATTTTGTAAAATGCTTGTCCACATCTACAGAGATAATAATATGGTTTTTGTTTTTAATTCTGTTTATGTGGTGAATCACATTTGTTGATTTTCATATGTTGAACCAACCTTGCATCCCAGAAATGAAATCTACTTCATCATGGTGTATTAACTTTCTGATGTGCTGCTGGATTTGGTTTGCTAGTATTTTGTTGAGAATTTTTGTGTCTCTTTTCATGAGGGATATTGGCATGTAGTTTTCTTTTTTCATTGTGTCTTTGCTGGATTTTGATATCAGGGTGATGCTGGATTCATAGAATCAGTTATGTAGGAGTGGACCTACCTTGATTTTTTGGAATAGTTTCAGTAGGATTGGTATCAGCTCTTGTTTGTGTCTAAAATTAATCTATGAATCCATCTGATCCGTGGCTTCTTTGGTTGGCAGGTTTTTTTATTACTGATTCAATTTCAGAACTCAATATTGGCCTGTTCAAGATTTCAATTTCTTTGTGATTCAATACCTGGAGAGTGTGTGTTTTCAGGAATTTATCCATTTCCTCTAGATTTTCTAGCTTTTGTGCATAGAGGTATTCATAGTAGTCTCTGAGAGTCTTTTGTATTTCTGTGGGATCAGTTATAATGTCACCTTTGGCCTTTCTAATGGTGCTTATTTGGATCTTCTCTCTCTTTCTTTTGTTAATTTATCTAGTTATGTATAAATATATTTTCAAAAATCAACTTTTGATTTTGTTTTTCTTTGTATGGATATTTGGATATCAATTTTGTTCAGTTATGCTCTTATTTTACTTATTTCTTTTTTTGTTTTGGTTAGTTTTAGGGTTCATTTGTTCTTATTTTGTAGCTCTTCCAGGTGCGATATTAGACCATTATCTTGATATCTAAGTAAGTGTTTAGCACTATAAACTTTTAACACTGTTTTTGCTACATCAGAGATTTTGGTGTGTTGTGTCTTCATTTTCATTTGTTTCAAATAATTTTTTATTACTGCCTTAATTTTTTTACCCAAAGGTCATTCAGAAACAAGTTGTTTAATTTCCATGCAATTTTGTGGGTTTTGAGAGATCTTCTTGGTATTAATTTCTATTTTTATTCAAATGGGGTCTGAGAGTATGGTTGGCATGATTTTGATTTTTTAAAAATTTATTGAGACTTGCTTTATGGCCAAGCATGTGGTTGATCTTGGAGTTTGTTTCATGAGAAAATGAGAAAAATGCATATTTTTGTGTTTGATGGATGGAGTATTCTGAGGATGTCTCTTAGGTTCAATTGGTCAAGTGTTGAATTTACATCCAAAATTTCTTTGTTTGTTTTTTGCCTTGATGATCCATCTAATCCTGTTACTAAGGTGTTGACATCCACAACTTTTACTGTGTGGCTGCGTAAGTCTTTTGTAGGTCTAGAAATACGTTTTGATGATTCTGGGTGCTCCAATGTTGTATGCATAGATATCAAGGATACTTAAATCTTTTTGTTGATTTGAAGCCGTTATTTCCCTTATCATTACATAATGTCCTTCTTTGACTTTTTAAAAAAAACTTGTTAGTTTAAAGTTTGTTTCATCTTGTATAAGAGTAGCAACTCCTGCTCTGTTTTTGTGTTTCACTTGGGTGATAGATCTTTCTCCAGTCCGTCACTTTGAGCCTTTCAGTGTCATTATATGTGAGACAGGCGTCTTGAAGACAGCAGACAGATGGGTCTTGTTTTTTAGGCACAACTTGACACTCTGTGCCTTTTTAGTGGGGTGTTTAAATTTTTTACATTAAAGGTTAACATTGATATGTGAAGTTTTGATTGTGTTGTGTTGCTGTTAGCTGGTTATTTTATAGTTTCTATTATATGATTTTTTATAGGGTCTGTGTGTTATGTGTGTTTTTGTGGTAGCAGGTATTGTTCTTTCATTTCCGTGTTTAGAACTCATTTAAGGATCTCTTGTAAGGTTGGTCTAGTGGTAACAAATTTCTTTAATGCTTGCTCATCTGAAAATGATTTTATTTCTCCGTCATTTACAAGGCTTAGTTTGGCAGGATATGAGATTGTTATATGGAATTTTCTTTTATTTAAGAAAGCTGAAAATAAGCCCCTAATCTCTCTTGGTTTGTAAGGCTTCTGATAAGAAGTCCTCTGTTAGCATGATGGGGTTCTTTTTGTGTGTGATCTGACATTTTTGTGTGTGATCTGACATTTTTCTCTAGCTGTCCTTAAGATTTTTTTCTTTAACATTGACCTTAAACAGTCTGGTAACTATATGCCTTGGTGACGCTCTTTTTGTATAGTATCTCACAGGTGCTCTCTGGAGTTGTGGTATCTGGATGTCTACCTTTCTTACAACATTAGGAATTTTTTTTGAATTATTACCTCAAATATGTTTTTCAGTTTCTTTTCTTTTTCTTTCTCTCTCAGTAATACCAATAATTGATAGGTTTGGTCACTTTATATAATCCCATATATATTGAAGACTTTTCATTTTTTAAAATTCTATTTTCTTTATTATTGTCTGACTGAGTTACTTTGAATGACCAGTGATCAAGCTCTGAAATTCTTTCTTTTGTTTGGTCCAATCTATTGATTAAGCTTTCAATTATATTTTGAAATTTCTTTTCTTTTTCTTGGTTCTTTTTAAAAATTATTATTATTTTTTAATTTTATTTTATTATTATTATACTTTAAGTTTTAGGGTACATGCAGTTTTTCAATTCCAGAAGCTCCAAGTGATTTCTTTTTCAGATTTTTATCCCTTCCTTCAATTCCTGTATTGCTTTAGAAGTTTCTTTGTCTTGATTATCAACCTTGTCCTGGATCTCACTGAGTTCATTGCAACCCATGCTTTGAATTCTTTGTCGCTTCTGAGTTCCCATTTTTGTTATAGACTGTTCTAAGTGAACTAGTGTGGCCCTTTGATGGTATCACTACATTCAGATTTTTCATGGTGCCAGAATTCTTGTGCTGGTTTCTTCTCATCTGGAGAAGCTGGTACTTGTAATTTTTGTAACTATTTTTGTGCAGCTAGGACTTTTTTTTTCTTTTTCTTCCTTTCCCTGTAATATTATTGTCTTTTTTCTGATTTCCCTTTTCCTTCCCTTTTCCCCATCTCCCTAGGGGATAAGACCATAGAGAATGCTGGGTAGGGTCTTTTGACTTTGCTTCTGTAGCCCTGTGCATTTCTGTTGGCAGGTTTTATGTTGGGCTGTGCAGTTTGATGGTGCTTATGGGTAAGAGACAGCTTTGGCCAATGCTTCCGGGTAATTACTTAATCATTTTTTGCTGAGAGAAGCTCTTTGTTGCCTAAGGAAATGGGCTGATTCATGGAGTGCACAGTCATCTAAGTTCTCTCCTCAGTCCCAGGATGTGGGGGTCAAGATGGACAGGGCTAGACCAGGCAGGTCCACCTATATGTCTCCTGTGGTAGCCACAAACACCAGTGCCAAGGAAGAATCCAGTGAGTGGCCACTAAGTGCCCAGAGGTGTGGAGCTGGGAAACCTCAGCCCTGAGTTCTCTGCATGGGGATTTGAGGGCAACCAAAACTCCAGATGTCTAGAGATCTGCCTGAGCATGGAGGGGAGAAGGTCACTCCATACCAAGATCTCTGCACAGGTGAGATGGGGTGACTCAGGCTGCTGAACCAGGCCAGCAGATGCTTTGAATGCCTGGAGATTTGCCTGGGCATGAAGCAGAGTGGGCCCCCCTGCACCCTGATCTCTTCATAGAAATGTTGGGCCACCTCAGGCTTCCAATCCAGGAAAGAAGGTGGTTTGAATGCCTGTAGATCTGCCTGGGTGTGGAGCAAGGAGGTCCTTGCTTCACCATGATCTATGCACACAGATGGTGGGGCAGTTCAGGCTGCTGACAGGTGAGTGAGTGCTTTGAATGCCTGGAGATCTGCCTGAGTGTGAAGTACAGAAGGGCCCCCTGAATAGTATTTCTGCACAGAAAGGATGTGACAATCCAGGTTGCTGGTTTAGGTGAGTGGGTGCTCTGAATGCCTGGAGATCTGCCTAAATCTGGACTGAAGAGTAAGCCACTGTGCCACAGCTATGTATATGAAGGGTGGGGTGGGTCTGGCTGCTGAATCAGATGAGGAGGTATTCTGAATACCCGAAGACCTGCCTAGACATGGAGCAGAGAGGGCCCCACTGTACCATGATCTCAGGGGAGCTGGCTGGGGCACACAGCAATGACACTTATAGACCAGTTCTAGGTCGCCAAGCTGGCCCTGCATGCAAGTCTCATCATCCAGGAGAAAGAGCAGCTATAATAGCTCTCCTCCTGCCCCAGGAATTCCAACACCTACTGCTGAGTTGTTTTCAGTTTTGGCTGTTGAGACCCCTACCCTCACTCCAGTGCAGGGATTCCAATCTCTGGCCCAAGGCTAAAATGCCTGCATAGCCGTGCTGCCAGTTTGCCAAAGAATGGCTGACTTTATATGTCCCTGGATTAAAATTGGCATCTTGCCCTAAATCCCTGGTCTGAGAACATGTTTGCAGCTTTCCTCCTTGTCTTTTCCTCACAGTGTCTCCAATCCTATCCCCATGTTAGCTCCAGTGCTTATAAGAAAACCAAGTGCTTTCCCTTGGCCTGGGTTGCTCAGGTCTCCAGTGGAAAGGTAAGCCACAGAGGGAGGCTCTCTGCCACTCTCACATACTGAGGCTTCATTCACTTTTACCAGCTGGATGTCATCATGGGAGCTGTTTTCCTGCATCCTCCCTTGGATCTGGGGTCTTCTTCACAATTCTGGTGGATTCCTGTTTTCCTTCTCGAATTAAACCCCACAGAGTTTATGTATTGCTTGCTATTTCCAAATGGTTGAGGCATGCTAAAATCCTCTCATCTACCATCTTGGGAAAAAATTGATTTCTTCTTTGGAAGATTTATTTAATACCACAAGAGAACCTGTGCTATCACTTTACTGAAAAAGAAATGACCACATTATGGTTAAATGTTTAGAGACAGCAATGCAAGTTTCAGAAGAGCTTATAGAGATTGCTCACTGAGAACCTTAATCAAGATTACCTGGTGGCTTGTAATTAAGAATTAGGGCCAATGTAAATACTTGTCATATTTTGAGATGTAAAGCCAACACAAAATGATATTAATGTAATTATCTGTGATAGTTCTTTACTCAAGTAAATGAAGTAAATAACATTTTTTCACTTTTACTGCATTGGTTTACTTTTATTACTTTCTATTTACAAGATAGAGAAAACAGAGAAATTAACCAAGGGACACAGAAACTGATGGAGATATTTCACTTCAAGAATCCTTAAAATTTTGGGACTCAAAAACAATATTTTCTTAGTGTTCTTGGGACACTACTGAGCCTACAACCTGGATTTGATTTTTTCCTTTTTTTCTATTGAAACTACAACCTGGATTTGAACCCTAATGCTGGACAAAATTGAACATTGATTTGTTATCACCAGTGCTCCAGGGTATTTTGCTTAGCAGAAGTAGTGCCAATAGTACTTGCGGAAAAAAAAAAAGCTCAACCTAGTAAGAGATAAAGTGCCTTCCTGCAGTTTTGGAGACAGTTGGAAACTCAGCAGTTGACAGCATTGAAGAGAGTCAGAGTTGAAGAAATAATACTTGGATACTTGGATATCCTGTGGTTGCCAATTGACATGGTCATGAGTATCCAGAAAATACACTGTAGGATAGGATAACTG
This sequence comes from Pongo abelii, assembly GCF_028885655.2. Classification (NCBI taxonomy): domain Eukaryota; kingdom Metazoa; phylum Chordata; class Mammalia; order Primates; family Hominidae; genus Pongo; species Pongo abelii. The sequence continues at coordinate 44,388,409 of NC_071988.2, forward strand.
GGGTGATTTTGGCAGGCACTCTCTTTAAAAGAACTGGAGATGCTGCAGTGGCATTGGACAGCATAGTAGCACAGACAGAAAATGAAGTACGTTTTTCTAAATCTGACCTTTTTGCAAATCTCAGTTTTGCTTGGCCAAATAACAAATAGGTTGCCTGTGTCTAGAAATCATTTCTAAGTGTACAGTTCAAAAAAATTAATGACAGATGTTACATGTTCAATTTAATTAAAGAATCACTTATGAGCACACTGTATGTATAGCTCTGTGCTAAATGTCATGGACAATTTAAACTTCCAATGGTTTTAGGGGAAAAAATAACATGCAAATATAAAGCAGTTTTACATAATGGGCAACAATTCATTGTTTAGGAAAATAAATATTTAGAACTTACCTTCCAGAGAGGGAAAAAATGCAAGTGGCTTGAGATGTGTTGCAAAAGATAGCATCACGAATGGAGTCTGTGATGAAGAACTTAAAAGACGATCTGGATCAAAAGAGAAAAACAATAGCCCAGGTGCATATTCTAAACCCTAGAATGTAAACTCCACAAAAGCAATTTTATGTTTCTTCACTACTATATGCTCAGAATCCAGAACAATGTCTGGCATACACTAGATATTCAATAAATGTTTGTTAAATGAATGAATTCTGAATTGTTTAAATGCTTTAAAACTACTGTATTCCGTTCTGTGATGGAATTTGAGATGATCTATTTAGAGAAAAGTTTTTTCTCTCTGGACCTAATTTTGGCAGTGAATACGAGTAAGGTTGACCAATTTCTCTCATATCAATTAAGCCTTTCATGGGTTTTTACTCAAATGCAGCCATTAATGAGCAGATGCCCAGGGCAATGATAATTATGATGATAATGCTTTGCCCTTACACCATCTCCCCTATCCATATAAACCTAAGTGCTTTACTAACAGTAATTATCACAGTGCTTATGGGAGATAAGGAAGTATAATTAACACCTTGTATAGATAAAAATGGAAATAGAGAGACATTAAACAGCCAGCTCAGAGAGATGTAGTAAAACCAATTATTTATTATTTTTAAAATGTTAGCCCTCAATCTGATCATTAAGCCTTGAAAACAAAGAGGCACCAATATTTGATAACTGTTTGTATTAGTCAGGGTTCTCCAAAGAAACAGAAACAATAGGATAGATCTATATATCTTTATCTTTGTAGATATTTACATAGATATCTATGCCTATAGATATATAGAAAGATATTATCATGAGGGATTCACTTATTATGAGGGATTTATTACAAGGGATTGGCTTATGCAACTACAGAAGCTGAGAAGTCCCATGATTTTCTATCTGTAAGATTGAAGTCTACAAATCCAGTGGTGTAGTTCCAGTCCAGACTCTAAGGCCTGAGAACCATGGGGCCAATGGGATAAGTCTCAGTCCAAGTTCCAAGGCCCAAGTACTATGAGTGCCAATGTTCAAGAACAGAAAAAGATGGATGACACGGTTCAAGCAGAAAGAACAAATTTGCCTTTCCTCTGCCATCCTGTTTTACTTGGGTCCTTTATGGATTGGTGATGCCCACCCACATTGTTGAGAGGGATCTTTACTCATTCCACTGATTCAAATGCTAAACTCTTTGGAGACACCCTCAGACACACCCTCAGAAATAATGTTTGACCAGCTATCTGGACATCCCTTAGCTCAGCTAAGTTGACATAAAATTAACCATCACACTGTTGAAACCATGAGTTCATTTGAATCTCTTTTTGGCATGGTAGTGAGATGAGGGAAAGGAATATCTAATTTAAACTTTCTCAATGTATACACTCATTGAGACCTAATCTGAATTCTTGTACAAATTGTTGGGTGATAATAGGGTAAGGAAAGTGTGTACTTCTTAGCAGCCTTCCATGTAAGTTTCCTTGGCTCATATAAATCTAGGAATATAATAATTATTCAACTCTCAAATTGAAATGGTGTCACATGTTTGGTTTCTTGCTCTTGAAGTTCTACTTTTTTCCTCTCACTTATAAAATGGCCTTACCTCATACACTAAGATCAGTCTTGATCTCTGGTAAATAGGTCTTAAGAACAACTGAATTACTTTGGTTAACCATCAAAATAAGTTTACTTTTTATCTTGCTTTGATTTTATTTTCCATTCATAGTGATGAAAGTCTATTGAAGTGTGCACATAAAGGTGTATGTGTGTGTGTGTGGTGGTGGTGGTAGGTGTCAAGCATTTGTTTCCCCTTTCTTTTGTTAATGGTATTGTATCAGGATATTCCTGACCTAAGTGACAAGTAAACCAAACCCAAGTGGATATAAGCAAAAAGCAAAAAAGAAATTAATGCCTCTTGATTAAAAACTTCAGGGGTATAATTGGCTTCAAACATGGTTCCCTGCACTCAACCAGTGTCATCAAGATCAATTTTTCTCCCTCTCTTACTCAACTCTTATCAGTGCCTTTGCTTTTGGGATAGCAGCTTCTCAATTACAAACTTTCAGGGTCAAATTCAGTAGAAGACAGTACTTGCTAGTATCCTCGGAGTTTTAGCAGAATTTGCATTGTACTATAATGAATCTCACTGCATAATCTGCTGATCCTGAAAAATTATCCTGTCCAGAGCATGCTATCCAATTCATAAGACTGGAAAAATTAGGACCCATCCTTAATGTAGGGTTGGAGTGAATCCCCACTCAAACCAAAGTACTGATTGTAACACCTATAATGTTGATTTCACTTCTCACCTTTGGGGAATTGACCCTTAATGCAGTGACTCCTTGGGAAGCTGCCAATCATAGCACTACTACTTCAAATACTCCACCCAGCACTAGATATAAGATGCAGAGGGTTGATCACAATGCTGTATCCTTCCATCTAAAGTGATTGGTCCAATGAGTGACCAATGTTAGTTAAATCATTGTCTATCCCTTAAATATATATAATACTTATAAGCAAAAGACGATCATCTTATATAAAAGCTTGATATTGAGTGATAAGCTAAGGTGAGGGCTTGAGGAATGTATTTATAGGGAAGCCTGCAGGTTTCAGGCATCAAGAGTGCTGAATGTTTCCTTTTTTTCTGCAGCCTTTTATTTGTTGATTTTGTGGCATATACCAGTATCCTTCCAAAACGCTTGTTGTTGTTGTTGTTATTGTTTGTTAAATGAATTGTAGTTACATTTCCATCACTAACAATACAAAGAGACATTGACAACACTCTTCCGTTCTTGAGACTTTTCTAGTAAGTGGGCTGTTGTCCTGCGCTCTTTGCTTGAGTATCTATTTTTAAAAATTGCCTAGTAGACCTTTTAATTTTTGTTGTAAAATATGAAAAGACTTATAAAAATTGCTGTAATAGTACAAAGGTTTTCTTTACACTCAGATTACTCAAATGTTAACATTTTACTGTGTTTGCTGCATCCTTTTCTTTCCCTCTCTATACATTTATTTGTACATATGGAGACTATTTTGCATACATGATGCCCTTTGAGCCTTAAATCCTTAGTGTGTACTTCCTAAAATACAGCTACATCATCTTATATAATGAAGTAAATAAGAAATATCAAGAAGTTACCATAGACAATATTATCTAATCTGCACCCCTTATTGAGATTTTAGCCAATTGTCTCAATTATGATCTTTATAGCAAAAGAAATTCCTGGATCCTAAGTTGCATCCATCAATCATATCTCCTTAGCTGTCTTCAATCTGGTGCCATTCTTTGTTTCTTCTTTTATTCTTCTAACAATGTTCTTCTAACATTGGCATTTTTAAATATACAGTTTAGTTGTTGTGTATCATATGATGGTCATGTAAACAATTAAATTTGACAATATTTTCTTTGTAATTCTCATTATGTTGTGGGGTGCACTTTGGCTAAAATCCTTTGACTCTTCATACTTTCACCATTGATTTTTCCATCTTTATGTCTTTTGTTTGCTCTCACTAATTTCCTCTGTGAATAATTATCTATTTTCTCTGACTTTTCTGCCCCCACCTCTACCCCTGTATACACACAACCAGCACCCTGTTTCTAATGCCAAGTCTTTAACTAGAGTCTTGCAAGGCACTATTAGAATCCACTAATGGTTCTTTGCCTGGTATAATCTTAGGTTCCTTGTCACTGTATTACACTCATCTGCAGAATCTGTCACTTAACATTTTATTGAAACTAGCCTATAATACTGCCTGCTTCATGAACCTGAGAAAAACAAGCAGTGGGGAAAGGATTCCCTATTTAATATATGGTGCTGGGAAAACTGGCTAGCCATATGTAGAAAGCTGAAACTGGATCCCTTCCTTACACCTTATACAAAAATTAATTCAAGATGGATTAAAGACTTAAACGTTAGACCTAAAACCATAAAAACCCTAGAAGAAAACCTAGGCATTACCCATTCAGGACATAGGCATGGGCAAGGACTTCGTGTCTAAAACACCAAAAGCAATAGCAACAAAAGCCAAAATTGACAAATGGGATCTAATTAAACTCAAGAGTTTCTGCACAGCAAAAGAAACTACCATCAGAGTGAACAGGAAACCTACAAAATGGGAGAAAATTTTCGCAACCTACTCATCTGACAAAGGGCTAATATCCAGAATCTACAATGAACTCAAACAAATTTACAAGAAAAAAACAAACAACCCCATCCAAAAGTGGGCGAAGGATATGAACAGACACTTCTCAAAAGAAGACATTTATGCAGCCAAAAGACACATGAATAAATGCTCATCATCACTGACCATCAGAGAAATGCAAATCAAAACCACAATGAGATACCATCTCACACCAGTTAGAATGGCAATCATTAAAAAGTCAGGAAACAACAGGTGCTGGAGGGGATGTGGAGAAATAGGAACACTTTTACACTGTTGGTAGGACTGTAAACTAGTTCAACCATGTGGAAGTCAGTGTGGCGATTCCTCAGGGATCTAGAACTAGAAATACCATTTGACCCAGCCATCCCATTACTGGGTATATACCCAAAGGACTATAAATCATGCTGCTATAAAGACACATGCACACGTATGTTTATTGCAGCACTATTCACAATAGCAAAGACTTGGAACCAACCCAAATGTCCAACAATGATAGACTGGATTGAGAAAATGTGGCACATATACACCATGGAATACTATGAAGCCATAAAAAATGATGAGTTCATGTCCTTTGTAGGGACATGGATGAAATTGGAAATCATCATTCTCAGTAAACTATCGCAAGGACAAAAAAACAAACACTGCATGTTCTCACTCATAGATGGGAATTGAACAATGAGAACACATGGACACAGGAAGGGGAACATCACACTCTAGGGACTGTTGTGGGGTGGGGGGAGGGGGGAGGGATAGCATTAGGAGATATACCTAATGCTAAATGATGAGTTAATGGGTGCAGCACATCAGCATGGCTCATGTATACATATGTAACTAACCTGCACATTGTGCCCATGTACCCTAAAACTTAAAGTATAATAAAAAAAAAATACTGCCTGCTTGTTATCTGTGGCTTAATCCTCTAAATAATTGACTCTGCCTAAGTGGATGCCCTTCTGTCTGTAGCTGGATGCACCCCTACATTGTTGTTGTTTGTGTGTTTTCCTTTCACTTTTAGACTTTGCAGGTCTCTTAGCTGTCCTAGTCCCACTAACCCTCAACATCTTTTTCTAATAACAGAGAAATAAATGTTGGTTCCTGGCTGCTTGCTAACTGGTAATTCAAGAGACATGTGAAATATTGTGGAGCAATGATATTGTCTGGCAGTAATGATAATATTTCCAGTAGCAACCTTTCTATTGTACCAGTTTGAAATGATTCAAATATTATCATAAAGTTGTGAAAATAAATTTATGGTGTTATTTAAGTTACATGCACAGAAAAATGAGTGACTTTCAGTCTTGAAATCCTCATCAAGAAAATTGACCAACTGAGGGAGTTGGAGGAAGTTAGAGTTTATTTTGATTACATTTTCAGTGTTTGTGTTAAATTCAGGATGAGGTCAGAAACACCGGGAAGTTGTGATTGTTAATACTGACTGTCAACTTGATTGGATTGAAGGATACAAAGTATTGATCCTGGGTGTGTCTGTGAGGGTGTTGCCAAAGGAGATTAATATTTGAGTCAGTGGGCTGGGAGAGGCAGATCCACCCTTAATCTGAGTGGGCACAATCTAACCAGCCACCAGCATGGCTAGACAGGCAGAAAAATGTGAAAAGAGCAACTGGCCTAGCCTCCTAGCCTACGTCTTTCTCCCGTGCTGGATGCTTCCTGCCCTCAAACATCAGACTCCAAGTTCTTCAGTTTTCAAACTCAGACTGGCCCTCCTTGCTCCTTAGCTTGCAGATGACCTATTGTGGGACCTTGTGATCATGTGGGTTAATACTTAAACACACACACACACACACACACACACACACACACACACACACATATTCCATTAGTTCTGTCCCTCCAGAGAACCCTGACTAATACAGATGATGAAGAGGAAATTGGAAACACCTCATCCTACTAAACCAAGAAGAAAAGCAGAGCACAGAAATCAGAGGAGGTTTCCTGTCACTATCACAGCAAGGGAACCACAGACAATTCATGTGGAATCATTTCTACAGGAAGTTGTAACATTTCTTAAGCCTCATGATTTCCTTGATGTTTATTATTTTTATTATTTTCTTGTATTTCCTTGTAACTAATAGCAATAAAACTCAGGAACAAGCATAGCCCTCTGTAGAGAAATAGAAAAGGGAAAGTGAAAGAAAAGTGCTCCTATTTTAAAGAGTGACACTGATGTCATGAGGAAGGAACATGTTATATTCCTAGTGCAAGAGACAAGACAGAAAAAGACATTAGAAAGATGTTTTGGTCTGAGTAGCAGTTGGGGTTTATCCATTAAGGACCCACAAGAGCATTCTTACATTGACCACTAAAATTATTTCAAATTCAAAAGATTCTGGCTTCTTTATTCATGTTTGTGCTTTAGTTACAACAATGTCACAGACTCTAAATCCTGTGTACTTATTTTTTGGAGAGTGTTGTAGGTATATTTCATATTAATTCTCATAACACCAGTGAGAAAGATAAAAGATATGTTTTATTTATATAGGGTTGTTATTCTTTCAAAAGTAAAGAGTTCTGAATATTTTCTTTTCAGTCTGTAAGCTCCATGAGGACAAGTACCTGTATTGCTTACTACAATATTCTAGGTAGAATGCTATGTACATAGCACGTAACCAAAGTATATTGTCACTCACTAAGCAGCATGCTTATTACACAGAGCTTATTGGCTGCAGATAGCACTTTACTTTGTTCTCCTGCCTCCTTCCAGTAAGGAACTCAAAAAAATCTTATGTTTAACTTTATGAAAAAACACACAAAGGCTTAGAGAGTCTCGACATCTTTATTTTTACAAATATCCCAAAGAACCAATTTATACAGGTTATAAACTAAATCAAACCACATCCCTTTATTCTAAACTTTGGAATCCAGCTACACATTGCAGAAATAACTGAGTAACTGGAGTGTATTGGGGGGGCTATAAATGGTTAGAGCTTGGAGCCTGACTTGTCCTATTCCAACGCCCTCTTTCTACAAGGGCATAAAGGAAAAACATGCCAAATACCAGACTGAATGAGTGACGCTCTAGTTTATTCCCTTTTCTACTTGTAACAGAATTTTCCCCCAAACTGAATAGAGAGCAACCTCATATAGATTTATACTTTTAATTAAATTCAAATTCCAGCCCTAACTCTTAAGAAAGCTACCATGTTATCAATATTAATAACATATAGCCTGGAGAAAACTACGAAGTTTTCATGATTGACTCCCCCTTGGCTAGTCACGGTTCACAGATAAGACCTTGAGGATTATATTAGCTCTTTCTATACTCACCTCTGAGGTTTGATCCAATGTCACCATTTGGGAGTCCTCAATCACTGGTTTGTGAACCTATTGTTGCATTTTAATCCTTCTCAAATTCTAATTAAGTTACAGTCGTAATGAAAAGTAATTATGTTTACTGAAAGACCTATGATTAATGTAAGCCACAAAGCAATTAGATGAAGAGAGACCAAAATGTGCTTAATATCATGATGTACTGGCCCTAAGCAGAATTAACAATATATTTGAAATGTGGACCCTTCTGCACAGATCATTGACATGGTTGTCATGGAAACTGCCTGTTTTGACATTACTGAAGTCTCTAGGCATCTCTTCTAGGTTCAAACAGTAATTGACATGTACGTCCATTTGGTCAGATAAGATGTCTTATTTCTGGCACCTTTATTATCCATGAATATCATGGTTCTCTTTAAATAATGAAACATTGCATTAAAAATAGTCACCACACATCTTTCAGCTTTTAGAGTTTTGGTTGACAACTGTTGATAGCATCACTGAGACATTATTGTGGTTAGATAGTATATAGATTTTGTAGTCAACTAAAAAGTATTTGCAATAATGGTGTAAAACACTGAGATTCAAAAAATAGAAATGATTTGTTTTTCCTAAGTGGAAAAATTGCTAGAATTCTTTCTAAGATCGTTTTTTTTTTTTTTTTTCCGGATATGTTTCAATACAGATCAAGAAATTTGATGTTAAAAAATTTACCACATTTTACATAAATATTGTACTAGGAAGATGTAGTCACAGAAAATCTGTAAATAAATTCAATTTCTCCATTATTTATTGATATAAATTTCTTACCTGCTTCAGACACTGCTGGGAATAGATGGCATCGTCTCTCACATTGAAAGTTTGAGCAGAATAGTTCTTACTTTTGAAGGACTAATTTTAGAATTTTAGGAAGCTTAGCATTCCTGTCCTTTATTAAATGCCAGTAGTAACTACCTGCCCCAGTCATGGTAACAACTAAATATGAATTCACCACACCTTTTCAAATGCCCCCATGTAGAATATGGGATGGAGTGGGAGAAGTAATACTATTCTTGGTTAGAAATAACTATAAATATCTTAACAAAGATGTCATTTTCTAGTTCTGTCATTTTCTCAGCAGATGGCTCTTAACTTGTTATACTTAAACTTATCAGGTATGAGTCTCACATTAATTGAAGATTATAAGGTAGCAATTGCTTTAAGCTGGCATGAATAATACAAGAATATTATGAAAAAGAAAAAAAGCAGAGTTAAAAATGTTTGATAGCCTAAAAGAGCTGATAAAGGAAAAATAATCACTAGAATACAAAATAGAATCATATAGAGCGGAATAGATAAGGATTTGCATTTCTCTCTACTTAAAGTTGCAAAAGAATATAGAATTAGATAATTTTTTAGGAAAAGGTATAAAATAAATGGATGGAAGGAATGAGGGTCTGTATTATAGTCACATCAATATAGAAAAGATAAATTCATAGGCCAAGAGGAAATACCTTGTGATTTTATACTGATTGAACTTGAACAATTGGTAGGTCTTTTGGAGAAGACATCCGGTAGAGGGATTATTTATATTTTTCCTGTAACTTGAAAATTTGTTAAATAAAATAAACTATACTCTTTGAATCTAGTGAATATCAGAGTAAGTATTTTTCTTTTGTGTAAAAACAACTCTGCCATATTTCATTGATTCACATTTTTCTGCTATTGAATGCACAATAAAGCATTGCCATTAATTTAGTATAATTACTTAAAAATATTTCTTGTCACAATCATAGGATTGGTATGCTGTAAACAGTAATTGATTAAAATAAACCCATGGGAGACTAGAAATATAAAGAACCTTAGAGAGAGTCTAACATCTCTCTCTCACTTTATAGAAGAGGAAATTGATATTGAAAGATATATTTTTAAACAGCATATCATCTTCTTATCTGTAGAAACTGGCTGAAAAATTCAGAAGATATATTTGGAATTCAAATGTAGGCTTTGGAGTTATTATATTTATATGTAATTAAAATGCAATGATATCTTAGAATGTGCCTGAATGTGATGCTGAATCAAAGAACTATGGAATGCAAAGGCCAGGGCTTAGTAGATGTCAGTTTGGGAGAATGTAACAAGAAATTTTCATTAGCCACTGAGTATCAACCAATAATAACAGGAGAGAGGGAGAGATAGAACAAAGCTGATTATGATGGGATAAAAAGGACTGTCCTCTATTAACGTTGAGGACTATAATATTTAGTAGCATCAGTCTGGGTAACTATTATTTTTCTTATTGCCATGCTCATCACTTGGAGAAAGTCATAGAAATGATGAAATCTTAGATTGATTTAGAGCCAAATTTTGATGAAAATCAGCTAGTTCCAGAAGAATAGGATTTTTATTATTATTATTATATTTTAAGTTTTAGGGTACATGTGCACAATGTGCAGGTTTGTTACAGGATGTTTTAATTAGAGTGATGTCTTTTAATCTAACATTTCAGGAGCAGAGGAATTCTTTGGTAATAACAAAGTCCAGAGTGTGGACATCAGAGTGGGCAGGAGGAATAGAACAGCATGAACTAATTAGAATTCTCTAAAACCAGAAAGTGAAAAAGCTTGAAAGTCAGAGAACTTTGTCACCTGGTTCTTAGGTTTACTGAGGATGGTGTTAGATGTTGGCGTAGAAAAGAAGACAGAAAACAGGAGCCAAGGTCTTTGATACATCAATTGGAGTGATAGGGAGCTATATAGATACAGGAAGAGTGGTGGAAGATAAAGCAGTGATGGTCCAAAATTAGCACCATGAAGTGAAATATTGTCGTGAACTTCCCTTGCTCTGTCTCTGAGGAAAGTAGAATATGGATGGATAAGACACCACTTAATAGGTTTTTATATAGAAAGTAGTGCTTGATCTGTCAGGGATCTGTTGGGATAGTGGAAAGCTCTCTAGAAATTTCAAAGAAGGGATTTAATGGAGAGAATTAGCAACTTACAAAAACAGAGCAACCACTTTGTTCACTCAGGAAATTACTCCTGAAAAGTGGAGGAAAGCACTGTTAATACTCTTAGCTGTTTGCAGACCTGAAGTAGACATTAACAGAGGGAAGCACTAATTCCACTGGATGTGTTTCACTAGACTCAGAAAGGACTGTGCTGGTAAAGAAGTTTGGAAAATAATTTTCCCAATCTTCATATCTTATGATATATCCTGGTGAGATGCTTAGTGGGCGGGAATAATGCTGAGTGTGAATGAACATTATCAGGGAGAAGTAACTTCAAGTAAGATGAGTTAAGACAAGGAGGTAGAGAGGAAATCAGTCAATGGGTTTAAGACACAGATTTATTTGTTATTGTGGGATGCGGACTAAAGAGGTCACAGGAAAAAGTTTTGAAGGAAAGAACAGTGGGAGATTGCATTAAAGCCAAGTAAGCACAGAGCAGCATGACTCTGAAACTTCTATAGGACCAGAAAAAGGCTAGGGGAAATCATATTTTGGGTTTTATGTAAATATCATAGGGAAGCGAAGCATGGTATGAATTAGCTGACTTCAAGTTTCCTTAAAAAAGAAAAGGTTCAACTTTTTTTGATAAAAAGAAAAATTCAGTTCTGCATGAAATGGGCAACATGAATTGTTTATGTGACTGTGGGAATTCTAACATGGCATATGAGCAAGGAAATCCTGACTTTCTAGGATCCTAACTATGTATTAGAAATTGTAGAAACCTCTGATAAATGGCAACACACTTCCAGTGGAAATGGAAATAGATTTTTAATTCACAATTCTTCAAAACACTTAACAAAACACAAGTATCAATGAGGAGGATATAGTATAGTGAATAAATTAGGATATATTATTGTTCTAATTATTTATGGGTCCTTTAAGAGATTATGATTGATTCCTACCCCACTAACTTGGAGTTGGGATCAATTTTTTTGGCCAAAAATTTTCTTGAGTGGACATATGCTACTTTTGAACAAAAGTTTAAGATGCATCATGTATTTCCACTGTTCCTCTTTTTCCTCCGTCACCAGCCCAGCATGTGTCATATAGAGGCTGCTCCCTAATTCTGAGTCTGTGAATGAATAAGACCTGGAGGGGAGCTGTAACTGCCAAGGAAAAAAAATGACACGAGAAGAAAAGCCACCTTTGTTTTTTGTGACTACTGAGATTTTGGTGTTGTCTGTAATTGCACCAATACCCAGTGAACCACATACATTCTATTTTCCAAATATATTTGACTATACAGATTTTTTTTTTTAATCTTAGAGAATCTAGTAGGACAAGTTTAATTGAAAATGTGAAAATAGGCCAGGTGCAGTGGATCATGCCTGTAATCCCAGCACTTTGAGAGGTGGAGGCTGGCAGATCACTTGAGGTCAGGAGTTTGGTATCAGCCTGGCAACATGGTGAAACCCTGTCTGTACTAAAAATACAAAAATTAGCTGGGTGTGTTGGCACATGCCTGTAATCCCAGCTGCTAGGTAGGCTGAGGTACGAGAATCACTTCAATCCTGAAGCGGAGGTTGCAGTGAGCTGAGATGGCACCACTGCACTCCAGCCTGAGCTATTAACTCTGTGTCTTCTTAAAGTAAATATTTCTAAGAAAAAAGAATTTGGTCACTGATAATTGATATTTAAAATACTCTAAATGTAATTATCTTGATCATCTGTCCAAACAAACTTCCTCGTATCTTAATAAGATACGCGCTATTGTTACTACCCAGTAATGTTAATGGGATTTAAAATGTTTTTCTGATTGTTTTGTAACTCTGCTTTGTTTTTGTTTCACATGAGACACTCATATGGTTATTTGATAGACTTCCTTGTTGATTTGGTTTGACAAAACAGTAGTTAGTGAAAAGAGAAGATCATGTCTCATTCTAGCCAATCTAACTTGAATCGTGAATGAAGATTTTCATTGGTAGGTTTAGGTTTTGAATTAACCCTTACTGGGGGAGGTAAACAAATACGGTTGACTCCTCAACAACACAAGTTTGAACTGAGTGGGTCCATTTGTACACAGATTTTTTTCAATAAACATATTGGTACATTTTTCTGTAGATTTGCACAATTTGAAAACACCTTACAGATAATATTCCTTAGCTTAGGAATATCTTTTAAAAATTAAGAAAATGTTAGGTATGTCATGAATGCATAAACTATGTGTAGATACTAGTTTATTTTATTATTTACCACCATAAAATATGCACAAATCTATAATAAAAGGTTAAAATTCATCAAAACATATACACACAGACACAGACTTTACACAATACCATTCATAGTTGAGGGAAAAGTAAACATATGTAAAGATGCAGATTAAATCATAACTGCATAAAATTCACTGTAGTATACATTGTATTACTGTGATAATTTCGTAACCACCTCCTTTTGCTATTGGGGTAAGCTCATACTGTGAGTGTCCACTTGAAATGCCACATGTCGCTAATCATCTCCATGTGAGCATTTTATTGCCAGTAAATTGCATGTTAGAGTAAAAAGTGATCTCTCATACCTATTGCAAATTTTTCACGTTTAGTGCAACACTGTAAACATTAAATAATGCCATGGGATTTATACAAAGGACTACTAATGCTGAAAATGCTCACAAGAAGCAGAGAAAAGTAATGACATTACACATACACAAAAAAGCTTGAATTGCCTGATATGTGCCTTAGATTGAGGCCTGAAGCTGAGATTGTTCACCATGTCAGATAGATGATTCATGTTGTAAACAGAGAACATAATTTATGGTATCAATAAATACTTTACCATACTGTAAACATATTTTCTCTTCTTTATGATTTTTAAAATTACATTTTCCACCTGCATTGTAAGAATACAGTATATAACACATATGACATAAAACATATGTGTTAACTGTTTATGTTATCAGTAAGACTTCCAGTCAACAGTAGGCTATTAGTAGTTAAGATTTTGGGGAGTCAAAAATTATAAGCGGATTTTCGTCTGAGTGGAGATTTGGTGCCCCTAACCTCCACCTTGTTAAAGGGTCAGCTATATGAAAAATAGGAATGTGGTAGTAAGTGTTTGACTACAGGCTCTTAGCAGGGAAAAAGAGCCCTGAATTTCAGCATTTGCCTATTTTCCTGAAATAAATACTCCCACCTTAGTCGATATCAAGCTACTGTGCTAAAGTCACTGTGTACAATTATTGGCTCTCCTGATTGTTCAGGAACTTCTGTACATCCCTATCAGTAGCCCGAGCCTTTTAACTGAGGTCTGCATTTCATTGTGCTGTTATTGGGCTGCTATTAGTAAGCCCTGGTCATGCTTGGATATTAAATGTTATAACATCTCATCATTTCTTAAATGCCATTTTTGCCAAATCAGAATAAGAAAGCTTCTATCTGACTTCTTCTTTCCAGTTCAGGTTGGCCTTGGCATCCAGAATCCTGTGATGACTTACATCCCAGTTTTCTAGAAACCTGACACTGCTTGCTTTTGATAGTCCTTTCTCCATTGGAGCTGAATTCTGTACATTTTACCTTCAACTATGTATATGTCTTTCTATAAACAGAGCAGCTATCCAGAGCATTCATTCTTCTCACCTTGTCTCCAAGAATTGGTTCTCACCAATCTTTATTTTACCATACCTCTCTGTCTTTCCTGAATTTTACTTTTTCAATTACTGACACCTGTCCAAATCACCTTACATTTGCCTACTTGGACATTTCATCAACTTGCCTAATTATCCTATTGTAGTGACACTATGACTTTTTATTATATTCAGTGACTGAGACCAGAGTTGCCTAATTCCAAGACCCTGAGTTATAACAACTGTTGTGAGTAAATGTAACACAAATGCACTAGACAGTTTGATTAATGTTTGTGATTAATGTATTCAAAAGACCCAAGGTAACTAAAATTATATTTGTCAAGTTTTAAAGTGTTGAATTTCTGAGATATACTATTATCATAATGTAAAATTTATTTAGGTTGAAAGGTATTCTTGGTTTGGTAAATAATGGAAGAAAGAACAGTGATCCAATAACATAAATATACATAACAGGTATATTTAAACTTGATAAAATTACTTCACTCAGGTAAAATAATATGAACATGTTTTTTTCAAGATTACGTAATGTATATAAGTCTCGCCCATATATACTATGAGTCTCTCCCAGTTGATACTGAAACTTTTCTTCATCAAAATGATACCACCCACACAAACTTTATAAAATTATTTAGGGAAAATATTTATAAAATTATTTAGGGAAAAAGGGAGGGGGAGAAATGAAAATAAATCGAGCTTGCAGCACATTCAGCATTAATCTTGAGGTCAGCTTGCTCTTGGCCCTGCTTCATCATAGCTGTTTCGTGCCCATTGTGCTAGAATCACAATACTCTGTTACAAGAATATAGTTTCCCTTAATTGTTGTATAGATAACAACGTGAGAATTATAAAACATTGTTTTCCCTTTGAGATATTCTTTCAGATACTGTGTACTGATGAAACTGCTGACTCAGCTGGTCTGAAGGACCCCACTGGCACCGGCTGGTCTGAAGGACCCTGCTGATCACAACTTGCCTGAAGGACCCTACTGACATCAGCTGTTGTCCAAAGGATGCCACAGGAAACTGACTTACCAAAAAATGCATCCTGATGATTTCATCCCCCTTAACCTGACCAATCAACAACCCCAAATCGACACAACCCCTTGCCCTCCATGATTCCTATAAAACTCCAGCCCAGAACTCCTCAAGGAGATGGATTTGAAGTTCTCCTCCCATCTACTTGCTTGATGCCCTATTTTTATTAGACTCTGCTACAAACCCTGCTGTCTCTGTGTAACGAGTCTGTTACTTCACAGGGGCATATGAAGTCATTAGTCCTATATTAAAAATAAGATGGTAAGCAGGAGATACACCTGCAAGTATGCCTTTTATACCAAAGTGACACTAAGAATTCAGAGTAACAATGCATTATACAGTGATACTTTCAAGACAAGTTAGCAGAATAGTGTTACTAAAAAACTTGCAGCATCTGTAACACACTATTAGACAGTGTGACTTGAGTAATGAAAATGGAAAATGTGTTACTTGAACAGATGTTGCAGCTATTTGGAGAGATGTTGCCACTAACCTATGTATATATTTATCTTCAAATGGCCAGACTGACCCTACTTGAACGTGAAGAAAATCCTTCTAAAGAGGCAC
This sequence comes from Pongo abelii, assembly GCF_028885655.2. Classification (NCBI taxonomy): domain Eukaryota; kingdom Metazoa; phylum Chordata; class Mammalia; order Primates; family Hominidae; genus Pongo; species Pongo abelii. The sequence goes on from NC_071988.2 coordinate 44,404,449, forward strand.
ACTGAAATTCAAAATAGTTTTTGCTGTGTCCTTGCTAGAGTTTGCATTAAAGTGAGCCTAGTAGAACAACCCCAAAAGTTGATGATTCATAAATGTCTCAAAAGATTTTGAAATTTCGTTTGAGTATCATGCTATGGAATCCAAATATAGTTTTGTTACAGTAGGTATCTAGTCAGACAAGAACAGGGCAGGAGGGGGCTCTCTCACCTTAAAACACACACAACAGGAATGTCAGATATCAGGCAACCATCGGATGATGGTCTGGTAGTTGTTAACTGTCTTTCTAAAATAATAATTGGTCACAGCCAGCAACAGGGAATGGCAGTCTCCCAATAAACAGAAACACCTGAAGCTGGTAATCAGCAACTTCCCAATAAGATCTCAGTAGTTGGGCCAGGCGTGATGGCTCATGCCTGTAATCCCACCACTTTGGGAGGCTGAGGCAGGTGGATCGCCTGAGGTCAGGAGTTCGAGACCAGTCTGGCCAACATAGTGAAACACTGTCTCTACTAAAAGTACAAAAAAAAAAAAAAAAAAAAGAAAAGAAAAAACCACCTAGCTAGGTGTGGTGGTGGGTGCTTGTAGTCCCAGCTACTAGTAGGAAGGCTGAGGCAGGAGAATCGCTTGAACCCAGGAGGAGGAGGTTGCAGTGAGCCAAGATCATGCCATTGCACTCCAGCCTGGGAAACAAGAGCAAAACTCCATCTCAAAAAAAAAAAAAAAAAAAAAGTCTGAGTAGTTGGGTGAGTGGGCTCAAGCATGCACATTGAGAGGCAAAATGGCAGAATTTAAGTGGTATATGACCTTGTAGGGACATTTGACTGAAGAAAAAAATGCCTCAAGTAAGCATGCGTATAGCTCCTGAAAACACACTGCATATGTGACTCCTCCCAAGTGCTAGCAGGCCACTGTGCATGCAGACAACCTATCCCAAAAGAAGAATCAGAGAAGGGATGCAACACTCCAGAAGTGTGCCAACATATAAAACCTAAGTCAAAGGTCAAACTGCACGCTTTATCTTTAAAGTTGCTCACTTGGCCCTCTTCCAAGTGTACTTCTGTTTATTCCTGCTCTAAACTTTTTAATAAACCTTTTCTCCTGCTCCAAAACTTTCCTAGGTCTTTGACTCTGCCTGACACCCCTTGGTCAAATTCTTTCTTCCAAGAAGGCAAGAATGGAGGTTGCTGAAGACCCATATGGATTCAATCTCAGTAACATACTTTGGTATGTTACATAGGTTCCATACAAATGTTTGGTTTGGTAACATATGTTCCCCAGTGGTAAAACAGCTCTATGCCTTTCCTTCTTTGGTTAGTGGCGTTCAACCCCATAAACAATTTTATTCTCCCCTTTCACTCTCTTGCTTACCAACCCCCAGGATGATTCCTCTTGGCCACAGTGGCTCTGCTCCCTCTAGCTGATCTCTCAACTCACCCTGATGGGTGGTTGTTGGTGTTGGGAAGGACCTTGGAGTCTTCACTGAATAAGACTGAGCCACTAATGGCCCTCCTGGACAGGAGGCTTGTGAGAGTGTTAGGGCTAAAGCCTAAAACTGTGCAATGTTTGGGCTTTCCTCTGCTTTTTCAACTAAAGTTGGCTCTTTCCTACAAACCCACACCACCTATCCACCTATTCTCCCCTTCCCTTCCTTTCCCTTCCCTTCCCTTCCCTTCCCTTCCCTTCCCTTCTCTTCTTTTTTTCTTTTCTGATGGAATCTCGCTCTGTCACCCAGGCTGGAGTGCAGTGGTGCCATCTAGGCTCACCATAACCTCCATCTCCCAAGTTCAAGCAATTCTTGTGCCTCAGCCTCCCGAGTAGCTGGGACTACAGGAGCACACTGCCAAGCCCAGCTAATTTCTTTTGTATTTTAGTAGAGACAGGGTTTCACCATGTTACCCAAGCTGGTCACAAACTCCTGAGCTCAGGCAATCCACCTGCCACAGCCTCCCAAAGTGCTAGGATTACGGGTGCGAGCCACCACGCCTGGCCTATTTTCCTGTTTTCTCTGTGGGTATTCTGAAATGGCCTTGTGCACCCACTGGACCATCTGCCTCAGGGACCAATCTGTGTCTTTGCTTTCACTTCGTATGCCATGTGACTTCTTAAACACACACTTCATGTTATTCATGTGCCGTCAGCTCTTGGTGCATTTGTGCAGCAGGAAAGACACTCACTCACTTGCAAATATTCCCTGGAACCTATACTTGTTTTTACCCTACCAGCTCAGATGGCTTCCAACCCTTCCCCTGTCTGCTGGCACACTGCCAGGACAAACACTAATTGGAACTCCAGCTCTGCCAACAATTTATGACTTACCATATGCTTTTCGTTCCTGTTATGCCCCAGGACCAAGTTTTCTGGTGGCTTTGGAAGGAGTTTGTCTGTCTGCATAGGGCCTCACTCTGTGGCCCTTTAAGGATCCCACTTACTTGCTCTTTTAAGTTAGCACCCCTTTGGGAGGAGGGAAAAATTCTTCCTTTGCTATTTGCGACTTCATATCCCAAGCCCCAAGGCTTCTGGAGGTTACTACTTTATTTCAAGAGGACAAATGAGCATTGATCTCTCGAATCCAAGAGCTGCTGTTTTGTGAATATATGAAGGCTTTCCATGAGTATTCCCCTCACTTCCTCACACTTCTTCCTGTAGCCTCCATTTCTGTAATCACTACTATGCCCTTCCCAACATGCATCAAGACATTCAAGGTCATATTTGAAGGGAGAGAAGTTCAGTCCCCTTTCATCAGTTAGTTGAAAAACAGGCTTCTCATCTCCTTAAAGACCATGGGAAATGGGAATCTAAGAAAAGAGGTAATCATTTTGCTGCTGGAATGCTTCGAGTAAGTCACTATAAGGTGATGGAGACAGGGATATAGGCTGGCCCAAGGCTGCCGGCAGAAGAAATTCATAGGACAGAGATGAAGGTCAGTCCCAGGCTAAAAGATTACCATTATAACAGAGGTGAAGGCAAGGTTAGGGGTATATGGTAAGACCAGTTGATTCAGAACCTGAAGGAAGAACAGGACAGGGCCCACTGTTCACTTTGGTATCTCTTCTCAAGCACGTAGTTGTGATGAGATGGGACCAAGGATAAGGGTACATGGTAAGACAGGTTCATTCCAGAACTCAAGTCACAAATGGGGACACCCTATTAAGCATCATATGAAACTAAGAGGGGATGCCTTCTTTTTCCCTTTTCCTTTTTTTCTCCTCTGTCCTGTCTTCACAGATGGGTAATTATGGCTCCATACCACAGGACACACCCCTCGCATGCATCCTCAAGAACTGGGAAAAGTTCTTGAGGATGCATGTGAGGGGTGTGTCCTAAAAAGTAAAAGGCTAGTATTTTTCTGTAACACAGCCTGTGTTGAATACAAGCTTGAATACAAACTTTGGGACCAGGAATTTTGGCTGGAAAATGGAAGCCTAAATTTTAATATGATCTATCAACTAGATTTGTTTCACTACCAGAAAGAAAAATGGACAGAACCCCTATGTACAGGCCTTCATAGCCCGAAAAAACAACCCTGCCCTTTGTCAGGCTTATAAAATTGATCCAGTGATGGTAGTAGCCATCATCAGGCAGCCCCCTGCAGTTGGTTCAGGACACACATTATAGAGTTTACTCAGGGCTGAAGCCCCAGAGGAACCAAGAGCAGAGTTTAGCTCAAACCCCACTGTCCTTTCTACCCTGTTATATCCAAATCTCCCAGCCTCAGAAACTTCTCCTCCCTACCCAGGGTCATCCTCTGGAAATCACCCCCTTAAGTTATGCCCTCTTCAACAGGTTAGTGGCCCCAGCAGACCCACTAGAGTCCAGACTCCATTCACTATGCAAGATCTGAGCCAAATTAAAACATAACTAGGGAAGTTTATAAAGGACCCTGACAAATATATCAAAGGGTTCCATAAACTGGGCTTAACATTTGAACTCACCTAGAGGGATTTATCAGTGATATAGGGAAAACTCTGTCTAAGAATATGACTCCATTATGGAGGGGCCCAACAATTTGCAAATGCAATGCATATAATAGTTCCTGGTGGTTACCCTGTGGGATCCACTGCAGTTCCCCAGGTCAACCCCAATTGGCATTACAATACCCACAGGGGTATATGGGCAAAGGGCCACATGTTCCTCTGTCTGGTAGAAGAGTAAAAGCTAGAAGAACAAAGCCTGTGAACTCTAATAGATTCGCCTTAATAGACCAAGCCCATCTTGAAAACCCATTGCTGTCCTAGAGAGGCTACAAGAGACCCTAATGAAACATGCTAACATTGACCCAGAGACACCAGAAAGGCAACTGGTCCTAAAGGACCATTTCCTAACTCAGGCAGCCTCAGATATTCAGAGGAAACTCCAAAAGCTCACACTGGGCCCCAATATCCCTATGCTTGACATCCTCAGACTAACTTCCTTGGTCTTTTACAACCAGGACCTGGTGAAAGAGGAAAGGGCTCAAGAAAAGGAGAGGCAAAAGGGAAAGCAGCAATTCCAACTACTTGCTGCCCTACAAGTCTGCTAAGTCCCTTGAGGTTGCTCTTGGAATATCTTCCCAGACAACTGCTGTCAGTGTAGGAAGCCAGGCCACTGGAAGGCCAATTGCCCCAATGAGGTAGATGGGAAAAAGCCCTGAACAGCTTGGCTCCTCTGCCACAAGCTCGTCCCCTGAAAACGTGACTGCCCTGAGCACTGAAGGAACCCTGGGACAGAATCCCAATCCCTGATAGCCTTGAGCTGAAGGAGCCCTATGCTCTGGTCTGCTCCTGGATCAAACATCACTATAGAAGAGATGGAGCCAAGGGGTGCTTTGGATGTGGTAGGTAGAAATGTAAGTTTTCTTTTGGACACAGGAGCAGCCTGCTCAGTGCTTATTTCTTTTACTGGGCAATTATTCTCCAAATCCCCTCAGTTGATGGGGGTAAATGGGGCACTCATAACCTGGAGGTTTACTCCTCCTCTGTGGGGCCTGTGTGTGGCGACTGTTTTTTCTCACTCATTTTTAGTGATGCCAGAATGTCCTATGCCCCTTTTGGGTAGAGATATTTTGTTCAGACTAGGATCTCAGTTAACTTTTCCTCCAGGACCAGCACATCCTTTTCCAAATACAATCTTATGCCTCAAACACACACACACATGCACACACACACATACATGAACTGTGCACAGACCTTCCCATTAATCCAGAGGTCTGCTCCCCAGGAATACCAGGAAAGGCCATAATGGCAATGACTATAGTAACTCAGCTCAAGGATCTTCCTGCTATCCTGTAGAAGGCTGTTTCCTCTCCAGCCAGAGGCCAAAAAGGGACCTCCACCCCTGATTGAAAAATCTGTAAAACATGGATTATTAATACCCTGTAACTCACCCTGTAACACCCCTATCTTACCTGTTAAAAAGAGCAATGGAACAATGGAGAATACAGGCTAGTCCAGGACCTGCAAATCATAAAGGAGGCAGCAGTCTCAATACACCCAGTGGTCCTCAATGCATATGTAATTCCAGGAGAAGTACCTCCAGATGCTCAGTGTTTTTCAGTCTTAGATCTCAAAGATGCTTTTTTTTGTATCCCCTTAGACCCATCATCCCAACTTTTATTGCATTTGAGTGAGAGAATGAAAAAGAAGTCTTCAACATTCACTTGGACAGTGCTTCCACAAGGTTACAGAGATAGGCCCCATTTGTTTGGGCAAGCCCTGGCTAAAGATTTGCAGGTTCTAACTCTTAAGGGGAGAGGGTGTCTCCTATAGTATGCAGATGATCTGTTAATCTGCTCTCCCACAAGAATGTTAGGAATCCAACATCTAGTCCAGACTTTAAATTTTCTTGCAGACAGAGGGTACAAGGTGTCCAAAGCCAGGCACAGCTACTAACACAAGAGGTCTAATACCTGGGAATAATCCTTACCCCTGGGGAACATAAGCTCCCTCTGGAACAGATGTAGTCCATCCTTAGAATACCTACCCCAACCACTCGAAAGCAATTTCGGGCTTTTCTAGGGATCACAGGATATTGCAGACTTTGGACACTGGGATATTGTGGAATTGTTAAGTTCTTATATCAGGCTCCAAAAGAAGGGACTGATAGGGACCCACTTCAGTGAGAAAAGGAGCAAGAACAAGCCTTTAGGCAGCTAAAAACTGCTCTCTTCACAAGACCCTGCCCTTGGGCCACCCACACTAACCAAATCTTTTCATCACTAAAAAGCAAGGTGTAGCTGTAGGAGTTCTAACTCAAAGTGTCTGGCCAATCAATCATCCTGTAGGCTACTTTTCAAAGAACCTAGACCCAGTAGCATAAGAGTGGCTACATTTTCTCAAAGCAGTGGCAGTAGCAGCCCTCTCACTTGAGGAGGCCCTCAAAATCATGATGGGACAGTAAATCTGGCTCCTGATGTTCCACAAAATAGGCCCCTCATTGGACATAAAGGAACCACAGTGGCTTACTGACAACAGACTGATCAAGTACCAAGTCTTGTTGTTAGAAAACTTGAGCAGTCTCTTGAGTGGCATTCTACCTTTAACCCAGCCTCCTTACTCCCACTACCAGGAGAGGATGATTCAAAACATGGACACTGTGAGATGCTTAACCAAATTTATGCCAGTCTGGAAGACTTAAAGGATCAGCCCCTAGATAATCCAGATAGAATATGGTTGTCAGATTGCAATAGCTTTGATAGGAATGAAACCAGATAGGCAGGGTATGCTATAGTGTCCCTTTACCACGTTACAGAGGGTAAAGTTCTGTCCCTGGGAACCTCAGCACAACTAGCCAGACTCATTTTTCTGACCCGAGCACTAAAACTAGGGCAAAAAAAGAAGAATAACCATGTGTGCAGATTCCAAATATGCCTTTCTGGTGCTTCCTGCGTACATTTCTATCTGGAAGGAAAGTGGGTTTCTAACACCTTGGGATATTCCTATTAAGTACGGCCCTCAAATATTAGAGCTAGTAGAGGCTGTTCAGTTGCCCCAGGAAGTGAGAGTAGTGCACTGTAAAGGAGACCAGAAGAACTCTGATGAAAGTGCATGGGAAATAGGTTAGCTGACCAAAAAGCTAAAGACGCAGCCATCTCAAATGATACCTTCAGGGATGCCTCATTCCCCTCTCTCCCCAGTGAACTTCCCCATCTCCAATACACTAAGGAAGAAATAGATTGGGCCACTTTACACGGGTATAAAGAAGAAACTAATGAATGGTACAGGTTGGGAGAACTTCTCCATCTACCTAAAGCCACCCAATGGAAAGTCATCAAGAGTTTATCTGACTCCTGGCAGCTTGGAAAGGACAGTCTAAGGCAAATTTGTAAATGAGTGTTCAGCGTGAAGGGACTAAACCTAAACAAAACTATTCAACAGGTTTTTCAAGCCTGCACCTTGTATACCATAAATAATCCCCAGAGATGGAAACCCCTTTCATTAGTAAGTTCAATCCTAAGTATTGAACTTCGGGGAGGAGCGGCAGATGGACTCCATTCAGCTCCGCACATTCTGCAGGTATAAATACCTCTTGGTCTCTGTAGATGTCTTCACAGGATGTGTAGAAGCCTACTTCACAAGGACAGAAAAGGCATGGGAATTAGCTAAATTCCTCTTAAAGGAGCTCATTCCCTGGTTTGGGCTCCGTGGGACATTGCAGAATGACAATGGTCCATCCTTCATTTCCCATGTAACTCAACAGGTTAGTAGTTCCCTAGGTATAAAGTGGTACCTTCACATTGCCTGGAGACTGCAATCTTCAGGAAAAGTGGAAAGAGCTAACCAAACCCTCAAACGCATCCTTAATAAACTCTGCCAGGAAACAGCATAGCCATGAGTGTGGACCTTTCACCTTTAGCTCTCTTTTGCATCTGTATTGCCCCTAACGCTCCCTTGGAATTAAGCCCCTTAGAGGCCTTATGTGGTAGGCCTTTCCTATATTAAGACTTATTACCAGATGAATAAACTGCCAAAATCACCTAGTAAGTCTCTTCTTTAGCAGGCTTCCAACAGGTTCTCCAGGAATATGGAGGAAACCTAAAATCAGAAGGGGAAAAATCCCCACCTCTGTATCCTCTAAGCTCACCAGTTCTAATTAAAGCCTGAAAGAATGCAACCCTGAATTCTCAACTAACTCCACTCTGGAAAGGCCCCTTCACTGTTCTATTATCTCCTCCCATAGCCATTACAGTACAAGCGATTGCGTGCTGGATATATCTCACCCAAGGGAAGCTGTGGAAAGAACCCCACACACCAGAGCCAGAAGAAACACCCACAGCTCTTGAATATAGTTGCAAGGCACTGGAAGATCTGAAATTCCTCTTTAAGTGAAAAGATAAGTAATGTTTATTCACCTCAAAGTAAAGTGATCCCAATGTCAGGAATTTTACTTGGAATTGCTCTGATTGTTATCATTATTTTAACCCTAACCTGTACACCACCAGAAGTTTCAGAAGCAGCTTGCTTTGTGACCAATTTCTCTCTTTTACAATTACCATAGGTCACTGTGGGTCTGCTCCTGCTGGTTCTCATACTCACCACTTTATAAGTAGCACATTACCATCTTCATTTCCTATGAGAAAAAGCTCAGCAATTGATCCAAAGCACAAGATTCCCTTCCCCACCAATTGCTGGTTATGTATGAGCTCTTCTACTAAAACACCAGAGAGAGCTTATCTAGCCTCGCCCAGAGACTGGACAAGCATACAGGTGGAATTACGTAGTTTCTATCAATGAGACCTAATCTGAAAAGGATGTTTGGACCTGCAAATAGTCTTCTTGCAAAAGTAAAGCAAGATTTCATTGGTATCTGCAGGCAACCTCCCATTGTTGGGCCCACCTTTTCTAAGATCGCTTTAATGGCAGTAGCCTCTATTTATGTTATAACCAAAAGCAAAAATGTAAAGAATGTAGGCACTCTACCATGTACATGTTCTAACAGTACAGTTTGTAATGCTACTTTCACTGTAGAGCCTAACCAACAGACATACCAAGCATATACCCATAGCCAATTCTACCATCAACCAAGATTCTCCAAACCTCCAGATATTACCTTTCCTTGGGGAACTTTGCTAGATAAGTCCACCCAGTTTTGTCAGGGATGCCCAATCTCATGCAGTACTCAAAATTTCTGGTTCCAGCCTGCTGATTATAACCAATATCTGCAAATTGTCAATTTCAGTTCCACAGCAGAATGAATCCTATTAGACGAAACTCGAAATTCTCTTTTTTGGGAAAATAAAATCAAGAGATGTAAACAAAGCCAATCCTCATGCATCAAAGTGTTAGCAGGCAAAACTATAGCCACAGCTACCTGGGTGTGTCAGCAGTCTTAGAATTTTTTGGAACCTCCCTCACTCCCTTATTTTGTTTTAACATCCCTACTTCTCTTAAAACCCAAGGAGACTTCTGTATTTGTGGCTAACTAGTTCACCAATGTCTCCCTGCTAGCTGGATTGGAACTTGTACCATAGGCTATGTATCCCTGGGTGTCTTTATGGGCCTGGTAATCTCTCTTTTACAGTACCAGTCTATGAGCATTCCATCTTGCCCAGGAAGGCTATCCAATTAATTTCCCTCTCCTTCTTATGGGACTCAGCATTATAGCCAATACAAGAACTGGAATTACTGGAATCACAAAACTGCCTTAACCTATAGCCAGCTCTCAAAGGAAATAGCCAATAACACTGATGCCATGGCTAAAACCTTAACAACCATGCAAGAACAAATCAACTCTTTAGCAGCCGAAGTCCTCCAAAATTGTCGAGGACTAGATACCTTAACAGCAGCACAGGGAGGAATTTGTTTAGCTTTATATGAAAAATATTGCTTTTGAGTAAATCAATTGGGAAAAGTAAAAGACAACATCAGACAACTCCTAAATCAAGCCTCCAGTTTATGGGAAGAAGCCTCTCAAGTTGGCTAAATTGGGAAGGAAGCTGGAAATGGTTTTCCTGGGTTCTTCCATTTTTAGAACCACTTGTTGGTCTACTTTTGCTCTTTTTTGGTTGATGTCCTCTAAATCTAATAACCTGGTTTGGCTCCTCTTACCTTCAGGCCATCAAGCTCCAGATAATCTTCAGTGAAGGATACTTGCTTTCAATATGCAAGAACCACCCTTCTACAGAGGACCCCTAGAGTGCCCATCAGTGGGACACGACAGAAGTGACATTCTGCCCCTGTCTCCCTTGGACCTGGCTGGATGCTGCTTTCACCAACCCACGGAGCCACCCTGCCCTGAGAGCTAGCAAGAGGCTAAGACCTACTGAACAACCACCACCACCTCTCTGTCAGCAGGAAGCAGTTACAGAAGACTGATATACGTTCATTTTCCCAAAATAATTGGGGTCTTAGACTCCTGGGGGTGGAAATGTTACAGAAGGTAGCTAGTCAGACATGAGCAGAGTAGGAGAGCCCCCCCACACACCAGAAATGTCAAGCAACCATCAAGTAATGATCACATGGTATTAAACTGTCCCTAAAATAAAAACTGGTCGCAGCCAGCAGCACCAGGGAAAGGCAGTCTTCCAACAGGTAAAAAGACCTGAAACTAGTGATCAGCAGCTTCTTGATAAGATCTCAGGAGTTGGGTGAGTCAGCTCAATTAAAGCTTGTGCATTAACATGCAAAATGGTGGACTTTAACTGGTATATAACCTTCCAGGGACATTTGATTAGTAAGAGAAGAATGCCTCAAGTAAGCATGCTTACAACTCCTGTAAACACACTGCACACGCAGCCCCTCCCTACTGCTAGCAGGCCACTGTACATCCAGACAGCCTATCCGAAGGGAAGAATCAGGAAGAGACACAAGACTCCAAAAGTATGTCAACTTAGAAAACCTTAAGTCAAGGGCTAAACTGGGCACTTGATCTCTCAAGTTGCCCACTTGGCCTCTTCCAAGTGTAGTTTACTTCCTTCTGTTCCTGCTCTAAACTTGTTAATAAACTTTTACTCCTGCTCTAAGATTTGCATCGATCTCACACTGTGCTTTATGCCCCTCGGTTGAACTCTTTCTTCTAAGGAGGCAAGAACTGAGGCTGCTGCAGACCTGTACAGATTCACCACCAGTAACAGTATTAGTTAGCAACAGAAAGACATGAAAAATAAAGTAAAACAGTATATAATTTGAAAAGAATACTAAAAATGCAACTGATTATCTTTTTATTCATGTACATAGCATGTTTTCTTATTTTTTAAAAATCTGTAGCTTTTAATTGGCAGATTTTTTTGTACTTTGTGGGTAGAAAGATTATTTCCTATTTAAATTTATGAAACATATTACAAACATTTTAGCACTTTAGTACATGAAAAATAGTGTACTTTAACCATAGCTATAGTCCCATTTCCATCAATGTGGCTAAGATGTAGAGTACTTACTAACCAAGTGATTGTTTCATGCTTCTGTTCATCCTTTTGTTGATGCCATGAAAATCCGGAGAAATTTAATAATGTCATATTTATTTATATTCTTAAAATGAAGAATAATACAACAAATGTATATTAAAACTCACATCATATGGTTTTAAATGAAGCAAACGGGGATAGGTAAAGAGACTCTTCTAAATGTCAAGGCTGCTCTATGTTACTTTTTAAATTAATAGTGATAAAATCATAATTCAAATACTTTTTTTGGCTAATCTTATACTTTTCCATAGTTAAAAGCATTTCTACTCTTAACAGGTGCAGTATATTAGTTTATAATTTATGCCAAGCTGTCAAAATTCTAATTTTCAAGTATCATGTTCCTTTTTAGAAGTCCAAACTTGTAAAGCAGCTTTCTAGTGTTCACTGATATTTGTACTACTAATTTTCAGAAATGTGTTGAATAGACACAATTTCCATTGTCCATGTTTTTATAGTATGTTGCTACATCTCTTTTATTTTGCAGTTTTTCCAGGTATACCAGCTATAGAGTCATGTCATTCGTTCTAGTTATCACAGATTTTGTATAAGCAAATGGTTTAGAAACTTTTTTTTTTTTTTTTGACAGAATCTCATTCTGTTGCCCAGGCTAGAGTGCAGTGGCATGATCATAGCTCGCTGCAGCCTCAAACTGCTAGGCTCAAGTGATCCTCCTGCCTCAGTCTCCCAAATAACTGGGACTACAGGAGTGTGCCACCATGCCTGGCTGCTAATTTTTTTTTTTTTCTTGAGACAGAGTTTCACTCTTGTCACCCAGGCTGGAGTGCAGTGACATGATCTTAGCTCACTGCAACCTCTGCCTCCTGGGATCAAGCAATTCTCCTGCCTCAGCCTCCCGAGTAGCTGAGATTAGAGGCGTGTGCCACCATGCCCAGCTAATTTTGTATTTTTAGTAGAGATGGGGTTTCACCATGTTGGCCAAGCTGGCCTCGAACTCCTGTCCTCAGGTGATCCACCTGCCTTGGCCTCCCAAAGTGCTGGAATGATAGGTGTGAGCCACCGTGCCGGGCCGTATTTTAAAACATTTTTTGTAGAGGTTGGGGGGGGGGTCTCACTATCTGGCCCAGGCTGGTCTTGAACTTCTGGCCTCCTCCTTTGTCCTCCCAAAATGCTGAGATTACAGACTGAAACTTTCTATTTTTTGAAAATGTAAAGTAAGTTTGATATATAATCAACATTTGGCAAAAACTATATCCTTTACAAAGCCATGTTCAAATAGGTAAATGCATTCCTCTGCCTAGATTATGCTCATCTTGGGCTTGTAAAATAAAATTCCACTGGATGAAGTTAAACAGGTGAAGACTTTATTCAAGACGATTGCAAAAAGAGAGAGATTGAAATCACCTCCACTTAAGCAAAAGGTGGGAAGGTTTTTAAGCATTGGAGTGAATGCATGGAAAAGTACTGGAGGGCTTTAGGGAGGAGATTAATCACTGGAATGTGTCCAGCACAATTGGTTATTCTGAGCTTGATTTTTATTTTCTGTGATTAGGCCATTTGTGTTTGCTAGTTGGAACCCGTGGAAGTTAGTCTCCTACTCTCCTAAGGAGACTGGGAGGTAAGGGCGCTATTCCCTACAATGTTTATATTTCAAAGAGATAGGTCCTGGGTCACTGCGAAGGACATTCCTGAGCCTTAATACTGGCAAGAAGCTGGGAGAAGATTTAAATACATTTCAAAGGGCAGAAAAATAATTTATGATTGCAAGTTTTCTAAAATAAATATTCTAAGAAAAGGTTTGTCAGGGCTCTATAGTCAGGGAGAACTCTGTGTAAAGCTCAGTCAAGCTCAGGGAATCATGAAGGCTTCCATGGTTAGACTCAAAACATTACTTAAACTTGGTTGTATGCACATTTTAGGGATGCTGGGACCTGCTACTCCTTTTTTTTGTAACCAGGACCCTTTGAGCCATGAGAAATTTAACACAAGAATGAGAACTTTTTGGGGAGAGTTTACTGGCATAAGATACTGTTTACCTAAGACAATCAGACTTTATTCTAAGCTTGATTCAGAGAGACCCACATTCATAAACATTACAAAACTAAAATATTTTAATAGCTATTTTTTTGTTCCCAAAGCTATGGCAGTGTACCTAAAAACGACACCAATAAAATGGAAAGAGGGACTTCAGATGCTGTCTTGTTTAAGTACCTTGCCTTAAATTTTGATATTTCTTTTTTTTTGCACTTGATCAATTTTTTATTTTTATTATTTATTTTATTTTATTATAGAGGACTAACAATACATTTTATGTTGAACACTGACAAAAACAAATAACCTAAATTTTACAGCCAAAAAGAACTAGTTTTAGCTGAGGTTACTATAAGGATAAAGAGGACAATTACATCATGCAAATTTTGTCTTTCACAGTGAGTTAGCCTTCGAGTTTTTTTGCTGAGAATGGCAGAGTATGTATTTTTCTAGATAAGTAACTTTTTATAAATCAGGTATATATAATTATTAATACCAATTACTGTCAATACAGGTCTTCCAGATTTTCCATCCTAGTAATTATCATTGACACTAATTCAGATATTTTTACTTTCCCATTAACTTTCTACAATTTATGCAGGTCTTCAAACTTACATATTTATATCTGTTCTCCAAAGCCCTATTGCTCAATGCCATTATCGGGTTCACCCAAGTGCCTCATTCTTACCACATTCTAATAACTGATGCCTTAGATCTGCTTCCTCTGTCCTTTAATGATCGCGTTTTGCTCATCTCTTTAACCCTGCCACAGAGGAGGACAGCCCTCTGCAACATATATTTTAGTTTCCTACTTAAATGACTTCTTCCTTGCTTTTTAGAAAACAGACAGTAATGTTACACAATGTAAAGGAAATGGGTAAACTTTGAGAAAAAGCATTTATTAAAAACGAAACACCGCAAAACAACTAGGAGGAAGAAGGAAGCAGAGTGTTGTTTCCAGTGTTATCATTATATCTGTGAATGATAAACACAACACTTTCTAGCATTGTGAGAGCTGTTTTCTCACCTGTAATGTGAAAAAAAAGACAAGGGAAGAAATTGAGAAATGCAGAAGTCAAAATACAGAATCTACACATTATTTTCTCTAAAATAGAGCCTATATATAGGAATATGAGAATTTTTAAAACCTTTTTTTAACAACCATGCAAACTTGGAAAAGATATTTTTTAATATTAAGAGTGATTCATATAATATTTTATAACTAGCAGCTTAATGACACGTTGTATCTTACCTTGTTCTTGTTCAGTATTTTTCCAACATGAGTTTGTTAGGCACTTAACTTTTGCAAGATATTATAAGAGATCATTGGATATACCATTATTTAGAAACGATTCCTGCCCTAAAGTAATTTATGAATTGGAAATAAGGATGGTGAGAGAATAAGTAAATGTGATACAGAGAGAAGAGTGCCTAATAAGGCTAAGTAAGGGAGAAGGGAACAATTATTAGCAAGAAATGGTGAACCAAGTGTTTGAGCAATCACAAAGGTTTCCTTAGGTAGAGAACTCTAGTAATAAGCATATGTATGTGGGTTCCTCTGGAAAATATGTTACTAAGAATTAAATTTCAAAAGTACATCTGCATTTAATTTTAATATTCTCTCTCAATTGCTTTTTGAATAGCCTGTACCAGATTATGTTCTCACTAAATATTTTATACCTTCACTAACATTGTTTGCTATCAAGAACTTGACCTCTAATACTCCAATTTTTTTGTTTTTCCATATCTTGAGTTATAAACGATGTTTGTTTGTTTGTTTTTTCCTGAGAACTCCTATGTAGGTTCCTTTTTATTTCAAATTGAATTGTTTGGGCCTTTTCTAAGTGCCTTGGAGGAGTTCATCCTTTATTTAAAAAACTATTTTTGTTTTTATTTAAAAATTTTTCCCACAGATTTTGACTTAGTAATAATCTATTTCACACAAAATTATTTTATTTTTAGATAGTTTTATTTTCCATGTTAAGATATTATTTCTTTATTGCAAGAATGGTTATTAAGGTTTAGTATTTTATATTTTATATTCATGGGAATTATATTATACATGCTCTTTTGCAACAAGCTTCCCCTCCTCAACCCCGTTAATGGTAAATGAAGCAAAATTTCGGAATACCTATAACCTTAGCTTAGTCTTACTAAAAGCAGCAGATATTTCTTTCACATAGCACTAGCATAACTTATGTAATCAGCTCTTTAGTGATGTGTACTTAGGCTTCTTGACAACTATGGAGGTGACTGTAAAGTTTTCATAGTCATTAATATTACACATTTGTATTAGTCTGTTTTTATGCTGTTGATAAAGACATACCCGAGACTGGGAAGAAAAGGAGGTTTAATTTGACTTACAGTTCCACACGGCTGGGGAGATCTCATAATCATGGCAGTGGGCGAAAGGCACTTCTTATGTGGTGGCAGCAAGAGAGAAGGAGGAAGAAGCAAAGTGGAAACCCCTGATAAACCCATCAGATCTCATGAGACTTATTCACTATCACATCAGAATAGCACAGGAAAGACCAGCCCCCATGATTTAATCACCTCGTCCTGGGTCACTCCCACAACATGTGGGAATTCTGGGAGATACAATTGAAGTTGAGATTTGAATGGTGACACAGCCAAACCGTATCAAGATTCTATTATAAATTCCTAATATTGAATAATTTGTTTAACTATTTTATTTACTACTTATTTCAATTTGCTCAAATCCATTACAGATTTTTTTCTATTTCTTAATTTATTTGCTTGCATATTTAACTTTTGAGTTCTGTTCATGAGATTAGTTTGATTTATTTTTTAATGTGTAACTTTTGCCAGTTTGGGGTCAGTATTATGCTGTCCTCATAATCAACTGGTAGACATACTTATCTCTATTACCTGGATCAATTTGGACAGATTTGATGTTTTCTTTTCTTTGAAAGCTCCGGGGAGAACTTTTTATGTTTTTTAGATGGAGCCTCTGTCACCCAGGCTGGAGTGCAGGGGTGTGATCTTGGATCACTGCAACCTCTGCCTCCTGGGTTCAAGCGATTCTCCTGCCTCAGCCTTCCCAAGCAGCTGGGGCTACAGGCGCATGCCACCATGCCCAGCTAATTTTTTTTCGTATTTTTAGTAGAGACGAGGTTTCGCCATGTTGGCCAGGCTGATCTCAAACCCTTGACCTCAGGTGATCCGCCCATCTCGGCCTCCCAACCAGGGAGAACTTTTATAACCATCAGAGCCTAGAGCTTGTTTAAGGGGCAGCTATTATTCTCAATTTTCAAGTGTCTAAATTCCTTAGAACAGAAACTTGAGGGTTTCTATTTATTGTCAATTATGCTTAGGTAGTTTGTATTATTCTAGAAAATAGTAATTTTAAATCATTATTCAGATTTATTTCATAATGCTGGTAAATTGAGTAGGATTTTTTACATTGAATTCTACCTGTAATTTTCCCCCACTTTTAAAGTTTATGAGTTTTAACTTTTTTTCCTTTGGTTGGTTGGATTTGGTGAGGTTCATTTACTCTTGTATTTTAATTTTATTATTGTGTTGATTTTTCTTATGCAAAAACAGATCTTGTGTTTATTTATTACTTTAAAAATTATTACTTCCTTGTTTCTGCTTTACTAATTCTTTCATTCTGTGTTTCTTTGGCTTATGTAGTTATATATTTTCTAATGTTTGGAACTGTTTACTCATTTCATTTATTTTTATTCTCTTTTTAAATTAGGTGTTTCAATCCATGTATTTTTCTTTGAGTCTTGCTTTACTAATATGCCATAAATATAGTTGCAGACTTTTAAAATTATTTTATACGCTCAATATTTTGTAAATTTTTGGCAATACTTCGAGTAATACTTGAGTTTTTGAATGTCTCATTATTATTTTTATACATTTAGTATTTATTACAGTTTATTACATGAATTTTGATGCTTTCATTTTCTATCCCTAAAGGTTTATGACATATTTTTGCATATTTTACATATTTTTAAAAATTGTAAATTGGCCTTTAAAATATCTATTTACTGCTATTTAACATGAAATAAACCTTCTTTGGTGGTGGATCCATGGTTCTCATTTCAATTTTGGGGGGATCATCTGTAGATAAGATATTCCTAAGATTTGTTTTGAGCATTTTGAGAGATTTTTTCCCTTTATTAAGTGAATGCCTTTCCTTCTTGATATGACAAGAAAAATTTCCTACCTACATGCATATTTTTTCACATTTCTTCTTTTTTGTGACTTGAAAAAACTGTTCACTCTTTCTATTTCAGTTCATGTGTGTGTTTCCTTTTTATAATGTGACACTTTATAGTCTACTTTCAAGTGGTTACTTTTTAACTGTTTATTGGTAAAGTTTCAAAAACTTTAAAGATCTAAACCATTATTAGCAAAAAGAAACTTTAAACCATTGTTAGCAAAAAAATAAAATAAAATCCAAAATACAGTCTCAACATGTCAATAAAAATTGTTATGTATTTTTACAGGTAAAATTCTTAGTAATTATATTAAATGCATGAAAAAAATAAATTTCTCTCTTATATTCCAGATACAAACAACTAAGATAGATGTGGTAATATTTTATTTTTATATTCTGGGAAATCATTTTACATATGGCCTAGTGTATGAAAAATACTGGATCCTGATGTAGTCATTTTAGACATTACCTATTGACTTCACACTTTAATGTGCATTCTTTCATTTCTTTCCAGCTTTCTTCTCTTGCCTTCATGATCAGATTATATTATTTTTAGTTTTTCTGATAGTGACATTTGCACCTTTAAGAAAATACTTATACCTCTTTTACTCCATTTATTAATTTCAAACAGTTTCCATTGAACTTTCACTCCTTATTGTAAACAATGAAGTAATCGGATTAGAGTAGAGATTTCCTAGCTGATCTCTGCTTAATTGACTTGTTTTAAGCATTGCTTGTTTGTTCTCTCTGTAAAACATAACATTCATAACAAACATTCACCGTGTGTGAAATCCATGGTGAATATCCATGATGAATATCCACCATGTGTGAAAAAACTAATTTCTAAGTAACTCTTATGTATCTTGCTCTGGCAAGCTGTATTTTCCAACGATGGATTAAACAATGTCTTTCATTCTGCATGCTCTTTTATAGTGGACCTTGACAACCTGCTGTCTTTGCCCTCTCTACTGGAATTTGGCAAACTAAGTATGTTGCTCCTAACCAAGAGAATGCAATTAATGATGTTGTAGCTTATAAGGCCAGTTTAGAAAAGGCCACGCAGCTTCAGCTTGTCTTAAAACATTGTCTTTGGTGACAGCTGCCACGTAAGAAGCAAGACCACTATGCTGGAAAGGCCAAATGTAAACCCAGGATATTTATACAACTTTTTTTCTACTTTTATTTTGGAGTCTTCCCCTACCAAAACACTTTTTTTTTTTTTTTCTCGACTAGCTCATGGTTCATATTTCTCTGTGGTTTTGGAAATTTTTGCTAATCTATATCTTAAGCTCTTAGTTTTATAGATGTCTTATTTTCTTTCATGTCATGTTTAAATTAAAAATTTAGTTATGATATTTAGTAAGTACATATAAACTATATAAATTTTTTATTGTATGCTGCTCATCTGCTTTTGATTTGTGATTTTTCTGGTTTTTAATATGACAATTTTACATAGAAATTTCTAACTTACTCTTTCTACTTGAATTGATGTAGTTCTGGGATCAGATAATTTATTCTTCTATAAATAATGTAAGGAATGCCTGGAGAGTGAGCAGTTATGACAGGCAGCTTGAGCTTCCTTCTGTGGTCTATGGAAACTTCTCATCAACACTTCTTTGCCCTTTTGACTTGATTTGCCTTCCTGTAAGTTGAAAGTCCCAATGACTCAGAATAAACTTCGCAGATTTTTGCCTGTCTCTCTCTTCATGTAGCTGTCTTTTCAGATGACAAAAAATTGGCAGATGCAAAGCTTCTTGTGGCTCAGAATATTTCTCTTTCTGACACAAAGGTAGCCTGCTGGGAAAGGTGGATATCATTGCTTATTTTCAAAGTCAGTGCTGTCTTTTTGCCATGCCATGGTGTTAAACTGGGTTCAGGGAGATTACTGGAGACAGCCAGTGCTCTTCACTTATATAAGGTAGGAAGAAAGGAGACAATAATGAATGTCCACTTGGTGACATAATGACAACATACCTGGAAATTCTGTGGTATGATGCTGAGTAATTTAGAGATGTCTCTAGCTTTTCTGTGACCCCACCTATAAAGAGGTATTGTTTCTATATCTAATATTTTATGTATATCTTTTTTATAAAAATTGAATTTTATCATTAGCCTGTTTACCTTGTCTCATTAATTCCAACATTCAAGTAAAATAATTTTGGGCAATTCCTTATTGAATAGCTTCATTACTTTAGAAAAATCTTTTCCCTGTACATTTTGTCTAGATGAATGTACAGGTTCTAGATGTGTAAGTTTAAAATTTAAAATCTTGACTATCTTTGGCAGTTATTCTTCCTAGTTTTGACTTGTCATTTTATTTAATTTTTTGTTTCAGTAAATATATTTTTTTCTATTTTGTTGATTTTGGCTGGGAGTATAGGAAGAAAATGAAATTATAATTGCTGGAGTTTCAGATAATTCATTGTAAAACCACCCCAGATTTTCATTTCAAAGAAAATCTCTCTGGCAATTGATTATTAGAGGTAAAGGAAGAGGAAAATGAAGGCTGAAGATGAATCCAAAGTCTTTTAATTAAAGGAAGTATGAACTAATATATTGGCATTAGTGTTAAAGAAAATAAAATTGAGTCTTGTTAAAGAAGAATGACTGGGAGAATTTCATGACTGCTTTCAAGCTAGGCCTAGGGAGAGCAGAATCAAGCACAAAAGTCTGTTTGATGTTGACACACAAGTTTAATTTTCTGCTATTTTCTGGATTAAGAAAATCAGAAGAAGTTGAGTTTGTTGTAATAGATGATGAGTATATTGTTGAACAGGGTGAGCTTTCAAAATTTTTGGAACATCAAGTAGTTGATTTTTACCTCTAGGGTGTGTCAATGCCTGGAGGCATTTTTGTTTGGCATAACTGTGAGTGGTGAGTGCTAGTGGCCTCAGGTAGGTGGGGACCAGAGAAGATGCTAAAATTATTAAAATGTACAGGATAGTCCCTCAACAAAGGATTATCTGGTCCCAAGTGTCAATAATGTTGATGTTAAAAAGTCATGCTCTAGACTGGGTGCAGTGGTTCATGCCTGTAATCCCAGCACTTCAGGAGGCTGAGGTAGGCAGATCACCTGAGGTCAGGAGTTTGAGACCAGCCTGGCCAACATGGTCTATCTCTACTAAAAATACAAAATACATGGTTTATCTCTACTAAAAATACAAAAATTAGCCAGACGTGGTGGCACACACCTGTAATCCCAGCTACTTGAGAGGCTGAGGCATGAGAATCTCTTGAATCCAGGAGGTGGAGGTTGCAGTGAGCTGAGATCAAACCACTGCACTCCAGCCTGGGCAACAGAGTGTGACTCGGTCTCAAAAAAAAAAAAAAAAGTCATGCTCTAAGTGGAGGTGTCAATAGGCAGTTCCATATTCAGGTCTGGAATTCAAAAGGGAGAACAATGTTAGAGCCACACTTTGGGAGCAGACCTCTAGTTGACTCCAAATGCGTGATTTCTTCCTATTGAACACACAGAAAGACTACATTTCTCATCTTCCCTTCTGTTAGGTGAGCTTTTGTGACTCACTTCTAACTAATGGAATTCAAAAATAATGATACACACTACTTCTAGGTCTAGTGTATTAAAAATTTTCCATTTGCAGGTGGCTCACGCCTATAATCCCAGCACTTTGGGAGGCTGAGGTGGCGGATCACAAGGTCAGGAAATCAAGAGCATCCTGGCTAACACGGTGAAACCCCATCTCTACTAAAAACACAAAAAAATTAGCCGGGCTACTCTGGAGGCTGAGGCAGGAGAATGGCGTGAACCCAGAAGGGGGAGCTTGCAGTGAGCCAAGATTGCGCCACTGCTCTCCAGCCTGGATGACAGAGCAGGACTCTGTCTCCAAAAAAAAAAAAAAAAAAAAAAAAATCCATTTGCAGTCCTCTATGTCTTTCCCTTTCCATTTGCTTTATACAAATGAGAACAACCAACCTAGAAGCCATGCAAAGATGGTGGATCCACAATACAGAATTTTCCTAATTAGAAATCAGTACTTGGAAGAGAGAACTACCTGCTCATTGAGAACACTTGTTTTGGACCACTTGTAAGTAACAAAATAAACAGCTATTTTAAGAATTGGAGCATTTGTGGTTATATTTGTTATCTACTTCTGCATAACAACCCCACAATTTAGTAACTTAACAAACATTTATTATTTCACACAGTTTCTGAGAGTCAGGAATCTCGGAGCAACTTAGCTGAGTGGTGCTGGCTCTGCGTCTCTTGTAAAGTTGCAGTCAAGTTGTCAGCTGGGGCTGCAGTCATTTCAAGGCTCAACTGGAGCCAGAGAATCTGCTTCTAAGCTCACAGGGTTGTTGGCAGGCCTCACTGTCTCATTGGCTGTTTGCCGGGGCCTCTGTTCCTTGCCACATGGGCCTCTCCATAGGCTGTCTGAACAGCCTCCTTATATGGCAGCTGACTTCCACCAGAGCTGGTAGTAGAGACAGGGAAGAAGAACTAAAAAAGATAAGGAGTGGGAGACACTAAAGATGGAGGCACAGAAGCCACAGTCTTTTATAATTTGATCTCAGAGATAGCATACCATCACTGTGCTATTGGTCACACAGAAGAACAATGGTGCAATGTGAGAGCTACCTAAGAGTGTGGATAACGGAATATAAGGCTTATTGCGAGTTATTTCAGATTTTTTTTTTCTGTTTTGTGTGTGTGTGTGTGTGTGTGTGTGTGTGTTTGAGATGGAGTCTCCCTCTGTCACCCAGGCTGGAGTGCAGTGGCATGATCTCGACTCACTGCAACCTCCATTTCTCGGGTTCAAGGGATCCTTCTGCCTCACCCTCCCGAGTAGCTGGGATTACAGGCACAAGCTACTGCGCATGGCTAAATTTTGTATTTTTGATAGAGATGGAGTTTCACCATGTTGGCTAGGCTGGTCTTGAACTCCTGACCTCAAGTGATCCACCTGCCTTGGCCTCTGGAAGTGCTGGGATTACAACCACCACACCCAGCCTCACTTCAGATTTTAAACATTCACTATCACAGAAGTTTATCCTTTATATCAGATAGTACTATTCTTATCATTATGAACAGTTCTATTTTTCTTTCATTAAGAATGAATAGTATTCCTTGCATAGGAGAGTTTGACTTGGAAATCAAAGTGTAGTGAAAGCTGATACAAACGTCATAAATAGCAAATATGCTTTTAAGTATCTGCTATGGACTAGCTACATCCCCTCAAAATTCGTGTTACAGTCCTAACTGCTAATGTGACTATATTTGGAGACAGGACCTTTTGGAGGTCTTTAAGGTTAAATGAGGTCATAAAGGTAAGGCCCTGATTGGATGGGATTAGTGTCCTTATAAGAAGGCTACCAGAGAGCTTGTTCTCTTTCCACCACATGAGGACACAGTAAGAAGGTGGCCATCTGCAAGACAGGAAGAGGGCCCTCACCACGCTAGCTCCCCAATCTCAGACTTTCAGCCTCCAGAACTATGAGAAAATGAATTTCAAGTCTTTAAGCCTCCCAGTCTATGGCATTTTGTTAAGGTAGCCTGAGTTGACTAGTAACAGTAACCATTTGTAGAGGATTTATCCCATGTTATACCTGGAGTAACAAAGAGAGATACATTCCGAAAGAAGTCATTGCCATGTCATAGGAAAATCTGTACCAGGAATGTTCCCTGGACAGACTGTTGAGAAACTTCAGACTGAGATCTAGGGAGAAGAGAAGAACCTAGGAATAAAGCCTAAGTCAAATCTACATTGTCCAAATGGAAGATTCTTGAATTCAAGAATGAGAACCTCAAACAGTAAGCAGAGAGGAAAACTAGAGAGCAGACGAAGCTCATGGTTAAAACACAGTCTTTTATAGCTAACAGATACAGGTTTAATCTCAGCTTTATCAGTAACTGTGTAACTTTGAACAAGTAAATTTACTTGGTTTTAGCTGTCTTAGCTCTAAAGTTAGGATATAAAAACATTTCATAAGATTGTTTTAAGAGGTAAACTACTATGCATGTAAAATACATATGGAGTGTCCATTGTAGAGGAACACTCAATACATATTTAATAAAGTGCTTAAACATTCTCATTATCAACCTGAACAAAGAGCATATTTGTTAAGTTTGCCAGTGATAGATATTAAAAGTGGAGATTGAAGGGAAAATGATGTATAGAAGAGAGATTTTAACTTCAAAGTGACATAAATAATTTGAAGAAGAAATCGGGGGAAGTGACTTGCTTAAATATCCATACAGTAAATATTTATTATGTGCTTACAGTGTGCACTGGGAATTAAGCAGTGAAAAAAAATACAAAGGAAAACACCAGCAACATCTCTTCTAACATGGAGTTTACATTCTAGCAGTAAGAGAAAGACCATAAACAAATACATATGTAGTATAACATGCCTATGAATGCTATGGAGAAAAATAAGAACAGTAAAGGGGATGTGGGGACCTGGGGATTTCTTTTATATAGGATAGTCAAGAAAGGCCTCATTACCAAGTAATTTTACTCAATTGTTTATTCAATTTATTTATTTGCTGATCCCATAATACTTATTTATGTATTTATGTGTTTTTAATTTATTTTTTATTTTTAGAATCAGGGTCTCACTCTGTCACCCAGGCTGGAGTGCAATGGTGTGATCATAGCTCACTGTAGCCTCAAACTCCTGGGCTCAAGAGATCCTCCCATCTCAGCCTCCCAAGCAGCTAGGTCTACAGGCACCTGCCACCCATGCTTGGCTAATTCTTTTTTTAAATTTTTTTAGAGATGGGGTTTTGCTATGTTGCCCAGGCAGGTCTCAAACTCTTGGCCTCAGGCGATCCTCCTGCCTTGGCCTTTTGAAGCATTGGGATTATAGGCATGGGCCACCATGCCTGGCCCCATAATATTTATTTAGAGTATACACTGTGATAGGTACTAAAAAGCCTCTGACAGTTCACTAAAAAACTGCAATGGTGTTTGCAACAGGTAATTCAGTTTGGCCATGATTCTTTTGACTGTCATAACACTGTCCTAAGAAAAAGTCTATATTTCCACTTTACTGGGTCCTTGAGACTCAAACTCAATGTTAAAAAGTTCTGATATGTGGTTGAAATTTTAATCTGGCTAAAAGCCAGCAACGTGGAGCCATTTTTCAATTTTAAGTGAATCATAAGCAGTCTTATATTTAAGACAGATAAAATTATTGTACAGAATTATGTTTTTCTGTACTTAAAAGGAGAAAAAACAATGAAGGTTGTTAATGTTTGAAAAAAGAAGGCATCTATGAGGAAGCTTTATAGTGGCAGAAAGTGTTAAAGGAAATAAAATCTCAGGACCCCAAACTCACTATGACAAAGGAAAATTAAGCTTGGGACCTGAGTCATGCAAAAACTGCCATCATTTTGTCCCCAAACCGATAGCTGTAATTTCACATGCTTACTTTATCTTGCATAAAATGTAGATTTACTGAGAGTGAGGATAAATGCACAATTGACTCCTTTCTCCTTTTGCCACGTGTAACATAGATTCATTGAGCACTAATCAGAGCCTCACAAGAATGTAGCCATTAGGTTCCTTGCCTACCCTCTGTCCTTCTTTTCCTTCCCTGTTTTAATTTCCCGCCTGCTTG
This sequence comes from Pongo abelii, assembly GCF_028885655.2. Taxonomy (NCBI): domain Eukaryota; kingdom Metazoa; phylum Chordata; class Mammalia; order Primates; family Hominidae; genus Pongo; species Pongo abelii. The sequence continues at coordinate 44,429,588 of NC_071988.2, forward strand.
CTCTCTCTCCTTTAAATATTGAAGTTCCCAAAACCCTCTTTAGAAAAAGCACAGGACACCGCCTACTGTGACTTGTGCTTCTTTTTCCCAGCCACATCCTCTACCTTGCAAAGCAAAATCTCTAAATTGCTTGAGATCTGCCTCATTCACTTTTTGGTTTCCAAAAGGAAGTTGGAAAAAACCATTCTTCTTGCAATGCACAAATGACTGTTTTATAGTAACTTTATTGCCTATGCAATCAATCATATATTTAATATAATTATAGTATCAGATGATAAATGTAGATATTAAAAAACAATCTGTAAAAGTGACTTTTCTTATTTCTCCTCTCTCCTTTTCTCCCCTCTCCTTTTCTCCCCTACTTTGCTTCAAATTCTTTATTTTCATATTCACTTTGCTGGCTTCAAATCATTTCCAAACCTACTCTAATGGTAGCATGATCATATCCAGTGAATTTGTCGTTGTTGATGTTCTGATAGGACCGTAGACTTTCACATCTAGTTGTGATATCACATGGTCACATTGTCTAACTACTTCATTTTACAGGCAAAGAAATTGAGACACAAGGTAAGGCGACTTGCCCAGTTCCAATCTAGTTATATAATAAAAGAATGGCTAATATTTAATAAATAACATGAGTCAGGCACCAAGAAAGTAAGACACTATTTTTATCTCTATTTAAAAATGTAAAAACTGAGCCAAAGAGGGGATATGGTATTTGCCTGGGATCATAGTATTAGTAAATGTCTGAGTTAGGATTTAAAGCCAGGCTGCCTGATTTCATAGCCCATCCACAAATGCATGCCACTCCAGTCTTCTGGCTCCAAGTTCTCTGCAATTTACACAACCCTACACTGCCTTCGTCCTAACCTCTCCAACCTCCTGTTTTTTCAGCTCTGAACTTTGATTTCCTAAACTTAGCAGTCAGGGACAGGTGGAGGATTGTTGTTAAAAGAACAGGCAGCAGCATTCTTGTTTAGCCTCTTTTTATATCTATTTTATTCTACAGATTAGGGCACTTTTCTCAATTATGCATACTTATTCATTCTGTCAAAAATTTCTTTTAAGGCTGTTAAAGCTGTAGTCAATTTTCTCAGTTTGATGTTCCAAAGGAACCTGCTGTGTCTTTTTCATTCCATGCAAAAATAGGCATGCTAGGATCCACTCAATGCTAAAGTCACTGAGTAGCTACAAACTTTCTGTTTGTTTTCTCCATTGTTATATTTTCATAGATTTAGAATCTGAGCAGCATTTAGTTTGTCTACTCTTTATATTTTCCTTTAGAGAAAGAACACAGTGATACTTGTTTGTAGGTGTTAGAGGAATAATCCCAAAGAGAGAAATTATTCTTCAAATATCCACCATGACTGAATACTAAGTAACACTGAAATCTACTTATAAAACGAAACAGAAAACCTCCAGAAGCCAAATAAACAACAACAAAACTTAAAAACAAAAAAGTGCTGGAAGTCTCAGAAGTATGGAGCAGTTATTCTTGTTCCTTCAAATGAAAAGATGCTTTACCATATCCTCTATGGAGAGAATTCTGACAGTATTTATCATACATTTATTCACATCTTTTGCCCTAACAATTTCGTATCTTAAAAACATATACAAAATGTATAATATAACATTCTTTTGTAAAGGGAAATAATCAGAAAGAGTCTAAGTAGCACTTGCTGAATTATGATACAATCACACAATAAGGCCTTTATAGAGCCATTAAAATGATATTATTGATATTTGATTATTAATATGGGAAACCATTTATAATTTTTGGTTAAGACCTTTTAACAAACACAAAGTCTATGAAATAGTGTGCACAACATTCCATATTTTCATAAAGGAAATGACTTTTAAAACTACCCTGCAATCATCTCATTTTACACAAATGTCTAATCTGATTGCTATTCCTGCCACAGTTTATGTCTTTGAACCTAATCTACTGACTTCTTTCTCACAATATTTTCTATGTGCTGAAGGAGTAAAAATGGAATGAAAACAAATATAAGTCATCCCTGCTTTCCTGAGGCTTGCCAATTACAACTGATGCTGGTGTTAAACAAACAAACAAATAAAATGAAAATATGAAGACTGCTAGGAAGGATAAACACAGGATACTCTGTTTTTATGCAATAGCAATCTTTGGAAGCCTAAAAGTGTAAGACTAAGATTCACACAGGACTTCAAAAAAGAAGACCCTTGCCTACCTAGAATACAAGAAACCTACTTTTGTAATTTGATATTATTAGGCTTTGTCTTATTATTTTTTTTAATTGGATTTGTAGATTCTTGGAAGTAAAGCTTCATCCATATTTACTTTTTCTAAGCCTGGAGTGATTCTTCATTTTCCTCTTCTGAACTCCTCTAGCACTATTTGTCAGCTAACTCATTTGGTTCATAACAAATACCATATTTGTGTGTGCATATTACCTTTCTTCTCAACATCATGGGAAATTCCTTCAAAGCAAAGATAGTCACTTCTAACTCTTCACAGTATTTAATATAAAACCCAACAAACTGAATAAAGAACTGTTGTACAAAAAGCCTCAATTCAAGCCCAGTTACTACTGATATGTATTCTATATAAAAGCAAACTAAATATACATTATATCTTTAGGAACACATATATAATCACTCTATGATCAAAGACTTCCTAATTAACATATTTTTATTCACTTACTATTAAACAACTCTAAGAGGATAAAAGTCAACCTCCAGGAAGCACGCTATGGAGGATAGAATGTGATCTTTGGAATCAGACATACCTACATTGAATTGTACGTTTTGAATTTCCAGTTGGGTGACCTAATGCGTGGATTATAGTTAACATGGGGGAAAACAGTAACAAATCTCATATGTTGTTTGGAGGATTTCATGAAAAAACACTGAAGAGCAGCACAATTCCTTTCTTTATGTAACTTTTTAATTACTGATTCTCATAACCTGTATTCTAGTCCAATTAGCAAAATTTTTCCTTTAGATAATGCAATAGTCTTTTAAATGATAGCTCTGTTTCACCCTTGCCTCATGTATTCACTCAAAATTCATATGCTGAGTTCCTAACTCCCAGTACCTAAAATACAGTGACGGTATTTGGAGACATGGTCTTTAAAGAGGTAATTAAGCTAAAATGGAAATTTGGACACAAACAGGTACAGAAGGAAGATGAAGTCAGGGTACATGGAAAAGATAGCCCTCTACAAGCCAACGAGAGAGGCCGGAGAAGACACCAAACTTGACAGCACGTTGATCTTGGACATTTCTAGCCTATAGATTTGTGAGAAGGTATATTTCTTTTATTTAAGCTATCTAGTCTGTGGAAATATGTTATGGCCGCCCAAACAAATTAAAACAATGTCCTACTCAAATAGTAGTGATATCTTTTATTTATTTTTTAGTTGTTTTAAAGTTCAAGTTGTATTTTAGATACTGGCGGTATGTAGGCAGGTTTGTTACGTGGGCATATTGTGTGATGCTGAGTTTGGGGTATGATTAATCTCATCATGCAAATGTGAAGCTTAGTACCCAGTAGTTTTTCAACCCTGGCTGCCCTCCCTACCACTTCTAGTAGTCTCCATTGTCTGTTATTGTCATCTTTTCTTTTTTAATTTCTGTTTGTCTGATTGTTTTTTATTATGTCAAAATGGAAAAACAAAATATAATTTTCATCCAATACATATTTCATCCTTATGTTTTTTTTTGCAGAAAGTGAAGTCCATTTAGAATGATAGTAATTTTTCAACCAAATAATTCATCTTCACACAGTTTCAATAACTTCAGAAATTTTCTTCATCTTTCTGTAGAAATTCTGAAACTGTGAAATGGTTACCTTTATCGCCATGAAGGTTGTCATCTTTATGTCCATGAGTATCCAACATTTAGCTACCACTTATAAGGGAAAATAGAAGGTATTTTGTTTTCTCTTCCCAAGTAAATTTACTTAGGTAATGGCCTCCTGCTGCATCCATGTTGCTGAAAAGGACAAGATTTTGCTCTTTTTTATGGCTGCAAAGCATTCCATGGTGTATATGTACCACATTTTCTTTATCCAGTCCACTGTTGATATGCACCCAGGTCAATTCCATGTCTTTGTTATTGTGCAGAGTGCTGCAATGAACATACAAGTACGTGTGTCTTTTTGGTAGAACAACTTATTTTCTTTTGGATAAATATATACCAGTAATGTAACTGATGGGCTGAATGGTAGCTCCGTTTTAAGTTGTTTGAGGAATCTTCAAACTGCTTTTCATAGTTACTGAGTTAATTTCCATTTCCACCAATAGTGTATAGATACTCCTTTTTCTCCACAGTCTTACTAGCATCTGTTGTTTGTTGATATTTCAGCAACAGGCATTGTGACTGGTGTGAGGTAATATCTCATTGTTGTTTTGATTTGCATTTATCTTATGATTAGAGATGTTGAGTATCTTTTCATGTTTTTGTTGGCAGCTTGTATTCTTCTTTGGAGAAATGTCTGTTCATATCTTTTGCCCACTTTTTAATAAAGCCTTTTTTTTTCTAGTTGTGTTGTTTGAGTCCCTTATAGATTCTGGATATTAGACCATTGTCATATGCATAGTTTGCAACTATATTCTCCCATTCTGTAGGCCATCTGTTTACTCTGTTGATAGTTTCCTTTGCTGTTCAGCAGCTCTCTAGTTTAATTAGGTCCCACTTGTCAATTTTTGTTTATATTGCAATTACTTTTGAGGACTTAGCTATAAATTCTTTACTAATGCCATTATTGAGAAGGGTATTTCCTAGGTTTTCTTCTAGAATTTTTATAGTTTGATGTTTTACATTTAAGTCTTTAATGCATCTTGAGTTAATTTTTAGATGTGGTGAGAGAAGGTGTCTAATTTTATTATTCTGCTACATACAGTTAGCCAGCTTTCCAAGAAGTATTTATTGAACAGGGAGTCTTTTCACCATTGTTTATTTTGTTACCTTTATCAAGATCAGATAGCAGTAGGTATGTGGCTTTATTTCTGGGCCGTCTATTTTGTTCCATTGGTCTATATGTTTATTTTTGTACCAGTACCATGCTGTTTTGGTTACTATAACCATATATATAGTTTGAAGATGGGTAATGTGACGCCTCTTGTTTTGCTCTTTTTGCTTAGGGTTGCTTTGGCTATTCATGCTCTTTTTTGATTCTATATGAATTTTATAATGCTTTATTCTAGCTGTGTAAAAATGACATTAGTAGTTTGATAGAAAAAGCATTAAATCCGTAGCTTGCTTTGGGCTATATGGCCATCTAAACAATATTGATTTTTCCAATCCATGAGCATGGAATGGAATATTTTTCCACTTGTGTCATCTAAGATGTTTTCTTTCAGCAGTGTTTTGTATTCTCCTTGTAGATATCTTTCACCTTCTTGTTTAGATGTATTCCTAGTTTTTTTTTTTTATTTTTATTCTTTTGGCATGGCAATTCTAAATGGAACTTTGTTTGATTTGGCTCTCAGCTTGAATGTTATTGGAATATAGAAATGATACTAATTTTTGTACACTAATTTTGTATATTGAAACTTTACTGAAGTTGTTTAACAATTCTAGGAGCCTTTTGGTGGAGTCCTTAGAGTTTTCTAGGTAGAGAATCATGTCCTTTATAAGGAGGGATAGTTTGACACTTCTTTTCCTATTTGGGTGCCTTTTATTTCTTTCTCTTGCCTGATTGGTGCAGCTAGCACTTCCAGTGCTATGTTAAATAGGAGTAGTGAGAGTGGACATCCGTGTCCTCTTGCGGTTCTCAAGAGGAAAGTTTCTAGTTTTTGCCCATTCAGTTTGATCTTGGTTATGGGTTTTTCATAGATGTTTCTTATTATTTTGAGGTACATACCTTAAATGATTAGTTTCTTGAGGCTTTTATCATGAAAATTTGTTGGATTTATCAAAAGCTTTTGTGACTTCTATTGAGATGATCATATGGTTTTTATTTTTAATTCTGCTTATGTGGTGGATCACTTTTATTGATTTGCATATGTTGAACCAACCTTGCATCCCAGGAATTAAGCCTACTTGATTGTGGTGAATTAAATGTGGTGTGCTGTTGGATTCAGTTTGCTAGTATTTTGTTGAGAATCTTTGTGTCTATGTTCATCAGAAGCCTATAGATTTCTTTTTTTGTTGTGTTTTGCCAGGTTTTGGTATCTGGGTGATGCTGGCTTTATAGAATGAGTTAGTGAGGAGTCTCTCTCCTCAATTTAGTTTCAGTAGTGTTAGATATGAGTTCTAAATTTCTTTTCAAAGAATTAATATGTCAGTATGTTCAATCCTTTGCCTTCTACTTTTAAACTTAGCTCCCTCATAAAGCAATCTTTTTCTGTTACATACTCCACCCTGGCTCATTCTGATTATCTACTCCACCCTGACACATTCTGATCACCTGCTCCACCTTAACTCATTCTGATCACCTGCTCCATTCTAACTCATTCCAATTACCTGCTACCTTCTCTGCCCTGACTCCCGCCAAAGCACTCACCCTGTCATTCTCTTTAAATTAGCCAAATGGAATTAGTTTAGCCTGTGTGATCTAACACTAGCCAATAGTGGAACGACACAGCAGCAGGGGCCACATGCGTCAGGGATAAGAACACCTTCCGCTCCCTTGTCCAATTGTGTGTTCACCATTGTTCCATCTGTAAGGGTGCACCCTTCTATATAGAAGTACCTTGCCTTGCTGAGAATTAAAAAGAAAATTTTATATTCGAGTGCTATTCCTTTTGAGGCACCAAAACTTTATATATAACAGTAGGATTAGTATCAGCTCTTCTTTGTGTGTCTGGTAGAATTCAACTGTGAATCCATCTAGTCCAGGGCTTTTTTTGGTAGATTTTATTACTGATTCCATGTTAGAACTCAATATTGACTGTTTGGGGTTCTAATTTCTTCTTGATTTAATCTTGAAAAATGATTTCCAGGAGTTTATTTATACCCACTAGATTTTCTAGTTTGTATGCATAGAAGTGTCCATAATAGTATCAGAGGATCTTTTGTATTTCTGTGGGAACAGTTGTAATGTCACCTTTGTTGTTTCTGATTGGGCTTATTTGAATCTTCTCTTTTTTTCTTTGTTAATCAAGTTAGTGGTGTATTGATCTTGTTTGTACTTTCAAAATCAACTTTTGGTTTGTTCTTTCTTTGTATCTATTTTTAGATCTCAATTTTGTTCAGTTCTGCTCTGATTTGTTATTTCTTTTCTTCTGTCAGCTTTGCGGTTAGTTTCTTCCTGTTTTTCTAGCTCCTCTAGGTGTGATGTTAGACAGTTAATTTGAGAACTTTATAACTTATTGAGATAGCCTTTGAGTGCTATAAGCTTTTCTCTTAACACGGTTCTTGTTGAATCTCAGAGACTTGGTATGTTGTTTTCCTGTTTTTATTTATTTCAAATAATTTTTTGATTTCTGCCTTAATTTTGTTGTTTACTCAAAAATCATTCAATAACAATTTATTTAATTTCCACATAATTTTGTGATTTTTAGGATCTTCTAGGTATTGATTTCTATTTTTATTCAACTGTGGACTGAAAGTATGATTGGTATAATTTTTTTTTAATTAGTTAAGACTTGCTTTAAGCCTGAGCATGTGGTTGATCTTGGAGTATGCTTCATGCACAGATGGGAAGAAGGTTTATTCTGTGGTTGATAGATGGAGTATTCTACAGATGTCTTTAAGATCTGATTGGTGAAGTGCCAAATTTAAATCTAGAAATTCTTCATGAGTTTTCTGCCTCGATGTTGTGTCTAATGCTGTCAATGGGGTGTGTTAGTCCCTCACTATAACTATATTGATAAGTCTTTTCATAGGTCTAGAAGTATTGTTTTATGAATCTTTGTGTTCCAATGTTGGGTGCATATATATTTAAAATAGTTAAGTCTTCTTGTTGAACTAAACCCTTTGTCATTATGTAATGTTCTTCTTTGTTCTTTTTTACTTTTGTTGGTTTAAAGTCTGCTTTATCCGATGTAAGAATGGGTCCCACGATCTTTTCTTGTTTTCTATTTCAATGGTAGATATTTCTCCAGCTCTTTACTTTAGATCTCTGTGTATTGTGACACATGATATGGGTCTCTTAAAACAGCTGGGTCTTTAAAAAAAATTTAACTGCCACTTTGTGCCTTTTAAGTGAGGCATTTAGGTCATTTCCATTCAAGGCTTATATTGATATGGAGACTCTTTAAAACATCTAAATAACATTATAACCCAACCCAGCCCCCAATACATACACACAAACACACGCACGCATGCACCAAAGTCTTCTGTCTTCTGATGGATTCTCATCACACTTACAGCAAAGCCCTAAAATCTGCAATGCTACAGCAAGGACACACAAGGACACAGCTATTTTTCTTGTCCTATTTTCTCTGTCTTCCAGTCAGTCACTCAGTCTACTCCTGTTTTGTTGGTCTTCCTACTCTTCCTCAAATACACCAAATTAATTCCCACCTTAGAAGAATTTTTACTTGCTATTTATTTAGCCTGAAAAATCTTTCTCCAAATATTCACATGTTCACTCCATCATTCTGATCTTTGCCCAAATGTCACCACTGCAGAAAGGCCTTTGCTGACCACTCTACCTAAAACAGGCAATCTCCAATCACTTATTATCCTCTTAACTGGTTTTACTTTTATTCTTAATGGTTGTCACTGACAAATATATCATACAGATATTCTCTTAAATTATGTGCTTCTTCCCACTGTGATATAAATTCCATGAGAGCAAGAACTCTATTTTACTCATGCTTGTAAATTTTTAGTGCCTAAAAATCACTTTGGAAAGAGTAAATGCCCAATAAATGTTTACATAATAATAAATATAACTATATAGTGTTTATTTACTAAAATGGAAAGAATTGCTGCATGTAATTTATTTAATGGCATATAAAGAAAAAAATACATGAATCAGTATGTCTTCTATTGGGGTGAAAACAATTTAAAGTAGAAAAGCTGTAAAAAACAAAAACAAACACAAGCTACTACCCAAATCTGATTAATAGATCATGTTGATTCTGTCACATTCTACTTGTCATATCAGATTTTTATTAAAAAAATCATTAGCTTATCAATTATAGTTACTGGGGCTGTAAGAAAATTTTATAATTCATTTGGATCAGTCCTCTTCTTTATGGTCTTATTTGAAAATAAAACTTGGTTCTGTCTTAGCCTGTCATTTAATAAGCCAGTGACCTGGGGCAAATCTAACTGCTTCATCTGTAAACTATGAATAATAATAGAGGTCCTGCCTGTCACACACAGGTATAGTAAGGTTCCATTTTAAAAGTGACTCTTATTATGTTACCTGAAAGGCATTCTATAATGATGAGTGGCAAAGTGGTCTTAGGAACAGTGCAGTGAAAATTGGGACCATTTTCTGTCCCTATCATTTCTATTTTTGTGACACCCTCTTTAAATTAGCCTTAGAATGTCATTCAAAGGAGTGACATGATTGGAAATTTTTGTACTGTTAGATCTAAGAATGTTTTATGTGGTATAATAAAATATTAATTTAGTGACCTTCATTAGATAATTAGCAAGGAATATATTATGCACTGCCCTGCAAGGGCCTAAGAGAATGGTCCACAGGTCTTGCAAATTTGATATGAAGACAGGCACTGAGACAGTCTAGCTGAGTAAAAATCTGTTGGCATCTCTAGGGAGGAATGGTTAGAGAATGTCCTGACTCTGTCGATAGCTGGCATATTTTGTCCCAGAAAAGAAGAGCACAGAGTGGCAGAGAGCACTTGAGGTTTAAATAAGAAAAGAGGATGAAAAACTTACTTGGACTAATTACAAGTTTTCTCAAGAATGCACTTATTCTCTACTGTCTATTGCCTCTTGAGAAATCATTACTTTGCATAGAGTCAACATAATTATTCAGACTAACTGTGGAAGGTATTCAAAATGGAAAAACAGCAGTCCCCAGGATTATATTTTATTTATGAATGATCACTCATTTGTAACTTTTCCTTCAGTTAGATGTTTTTCAATACAAAAATACCTTTTTAGCACCATTTCAATTTGTGAAACAAAATGTGAAATTCAGGCACGTATGTAATTTGTATGTGTAAAATATTCCATTTTTTTCTTTCTTTTCTGTTAATGAAGTAAGTATGTTTAACATGAGACGTATCCTCTTAATAGATTTTAACTGCCCAATACAACCTTGTTAACTATAGGTGCTCTGTTGACAGCAGATCTCTAGAATTTATTCATTTGTTATAACTGAATTTTATACCCATTGAACAGTAACCCCCATTTCCCCTCCTTTCAGTCCCTGGCAACCAGCATTCTACTCTGTTTCTAGGAGTTTGACTATTTTAGATACCTTATGTAAGTGGAATCAGGCAGTATTGGCAAACATACTTTCAATTAGTAATTACTATAATTCTCATAGTTTAAATAAAAGAAAGCAAACATCACTACTACTAGTTTTTTGGGAAAAAGATTACAAATAGGAATATTGCGATAAAAGCGTAAAATGTTTTTTACGTTTGTGCACTTAGATCCATGATCAAGCTGTAGCTCACCTATATATGCATAACACATTTGAATATGTGATACAGTATGCCATTTATAAAGACTGAAAATAATATTGTATAAAACATTATTATTTATTTAGCAACCTCATGAGCTTTGGTTTCAAAAATGCCTGAATTACATAGCATAATTGTAGTGATGGAGAACAGATCAGTGGCTGCCAAGGGTTAGGGTTGGTTGGAAGATGTGATTAGTGAGAGATAACGTGAAAACATGTTGTACTTTCTTTGTGTTGATAAAGCAGTTCTGCATCTAGATTGTGGTGTTGGTTACATAAATCCACACTTCATAAAACTATACACACACATCACACATACACTCACACACACCTATACAAGAGTACATGTAAAATCCTTAGAAATATGAATAGGGTCTCAACCTGAGTTAATGGTATGGAAACAATGATTTTGGCAATGTACTAGGTAAAGTTAGATAAAATCATTGGGGAAAGTTGGCTGAAAATAACACGGTCATTCTTTTTACTATTTTTGTAACTTCTTATGAGTCAAATTCTTTTAAAATAAAAGGTATTAAACAAAGACAAAAATCTAAAACCTCCAAAATCAAAGCCCATGTGAATTTGGACATATTATTTGATTTCTTTTGTAGACCTTGATATCTTCCCCTGTAAAAATGGAGTAATAGTATGATTCCTAGCTCCTTATTGTCATGCTTAAATCATACCATTTATGTAAGTGCCCAGTACTGTGTACTGTGTATAGCAGAACAATAATGCTTAAACACTGAGTTCCCCACTTATTTTGTGGCTATTGGTTTTTAGGTGGTTTTTAAGTTCCTAAGTGGAAGTGTGTTCAATAGAGGGAGTCAAAATAAATGACAATGTCTCAAAGCATCATCTGAACAAGAAAGGAGGGTGTTCTCCATCCCTTGAAATTGTCTCAGTCCTCTTTTATCGTTTAGCTCTCCTGTGAGTCCTCACGAATAACCTCAAGAATTGCTACAACACCAATAGAGAATTAATTTTCACTGAGTTTTTAGCTCAGTAAATTCTGGGACCTAAACTTTATTGACTCAGCTGCTTTTTAAAATTTTCCCATTTAGAAATATTCAATTTAAACCTTCCTTCAGTAAGTAATTGTTAACTACTAACAATCCTAACATTATAATAAAGTCATAAGTAACATTTATTACTTTTGTTTTCCATTCATACTGCTTGCAGTCCATAAGCATACAGCATTTTGGCCTTTCCAAATATCTGAAGGTAAGACAATCAAAATCAAAACTAAGAAATCCTACTCTGAAGTCATATCTCCCTAACTAGGTTGTATATTTATTGAGAGTAATGACTATATTTTCTTTTCCAGAAGAACAAAACAAATAAAAGGTTGGGCCCAATTGAATTCAATGGGAGATGTGGAGGGGAAGGAGTCAAGGTTATTATTCCTTTTCCATGCTTTGATAACTTTATCTGTGGGATTCTAGTTAAAAGAATATGATTATCCAAAGAAGTAAGTGCTTGAAAGGCCCACTGTATTAGGAGATTAGGAATCATTAGCTTGAAAAGACATAAATGGAAAGAAAACCTAATGCAAAGAGACAAAAATACATGAAATTTGTATTATGGTACACCTGTGCTTTGTGACCATATTTCTGTGTCATAAACAAAAAACATTCTATAAAGCTTAACAGAGAGAAATTTAGGGCACATAGAAGCATTTATGTATTTTCATACTATGTACTAGGGCTAAGGTGTTCTTTACCATGACAGTTGGTGAAGCATAAGAACAACTCAATTCACAAATGTTCTGGTAAATTCCAATTTCTGCTTCTTTATTCATAGACCTAAATCTCTATTGAATGAATGATATATATATATATATCTATATATATCTATCATCTATCTATATATATAGCACATATAGATATATATAGGCCCTTACATAAATGGTATGATTTAAGCATGACAATAATGAGATAGGCATCGTACTATTCCATTTTTACAGGTGAAGAAATCAAGGTCTACAAAAGAAATCAAATAATATGTCCAAATTCATATGGGCTTTGATTTTGGAGGTTTTAGATTTTTGTTTTTGTTTAATACCTTTTATTTTAAAAGAATTTGACTCATAAGAAGTTATAAAAATAGTAAAAAGAATGACCATGTTATTTTCAGCCAACTTTCTCTAATGATTTTATCTAACTTTACCTAGTATATTGCCAAAATCAGGATATTGACATTGTTTCCATACCATTAACTCAGGTTGAGACCCTATTCATATTTCTAAGGATTTTACATGTACTCTTGTATAGGTGTGTGTGAGTGTATGTGTGATGTGTGTGTATAGTTCTATGAAGTGTGGATTTATGTAACCATCACCACAATCTAGATGCAGAACTGCTTTATCAACACAAAGAAAGTACGTGTTTTCACGTTATCTCTCACTAATCACATCTTCCAACCAACCCTAACCCTTGGCAGCCACTGATCTCTTCTCCATCACTACGATTATGCTATGTAATCCAGGCATTTTTGAAACCAAAGCTCGTGAGGTTGCTAAACAAATAATAATGTTTTATACAGTATTATTTTCAGTCTTTATAAATGGCATACTGTAGCACATATTCAAAGGTACTATGCATGTATAGGTGGGCTACAGCTTGAACATGGGTGTAAGTGCACAAACATAAAAAAATATTTTACACTTTTATCACAATATCCCTATTTGTAATCCTTTTCCCTAAAAACTGATGTTTGCTTTCTCTTATTTAAACTATGAGAATTATAGTCATTACTAATTGAAAATATATTTGAATACTGCCTGATTCCACTTACATAAGGTATATATATACACATATATATGTCTGTCATATATATATGTGTGTGTATATATATAAATATATGTTTATATATAAACAAATCAATATACTTATTGATAATAAATAAATACATAAATAACAAATAAACATATATATACACGCATATATATGACTGACTTAGGTCTATGATCTCTGTATATATTTATATACACACATATGTATTTTAAACATATTACATGAAGCAAATAGTACAGTTGATTTCAAATAACAAGAGTTATTGGATGTATATGGGCAAAAGTTAACGTACATGGGCAAATAAATTGATGAACTTACAGACTCATTTGTTTGACATGTATTTATTGAGTGGTCTCTATTGAATGCTGGGTATCTTCCAGGAGCCTAAAATTCAGCAGTGAACGTAACAGGCTCAAATCCTTGTACTCAAGGAGCTAATATTCTCATTGAGGGAGAAGAAAATGAACAAAGTTAATAAGCAAAATATTCAACATGCTAGTTGATAGGAAGTTCTGTGGTGAAGCAAGGAAGAAGAATGGGGTTGATGGGATGTATATTTAAAATAGAATATCCAGGAATGGCAGCACTGAAGTTATATATATAATTATGTATCATTACACATTTTAACTATAACTATATCTTTATATCTGGTGCAGGTGAGTGAATAACCCATGCAAATATCTGGGGAAGGAGTAGTCCAGGCACTTCAGGAATATCAAAAAGGCCAATATGACTGAAGCGGAGTAATGACAGAGTGATATGGAGTGAGTAGCAGATGAAATAATAAGAAAAGTAGGCAGGTCATTTTAAGGGTATGCTTCTCAAATTCTTATTTGCATATAAATCACTTAGGTTTCACATTAAAATAAAAAATCTGATTCAGGTGGTCTGGAGAGTTTACACTTCTTACATGTTCCAGGTGATGCTGGTGCTAATGGTCTGTGTGTCACACTTTGAATACCAAAGGACTGGAGATGCGTGCATGGTAAGAGCTTTGGATTTGAGTACTGTGGGTTGAATTGTGTCTTCCTCAAAAAGATGTTCAAGTCCCAGCTCTCAGTACTTGCAAATATGACCTTACTTGGAAATAAAATCTTGCCTAGTCAATCAAGTTAAGTGGATGCAGGTGGGCTCTTATCGAATGACTAGTGTGCTCATAAGAATGAGGATATTTGTGAAAACACACAGTGGATAAGGTCATGTGAAGATGAAGGAAGAGATTGGAGTCATGTAACTACAAGCCAAAGAATGCCAAGGATTGATGGCAACTGTGAGAAGCTAGGAAAAGACAAGGAAGGATCCTCCCCTGGAGCCTTCAGAGAGAGCATGACCCTGATGACACCTTACTTTCAACTCCTAGCCTCCAGAACTGTGAGAGAATGAATTTCTGTACTTTTAAGCTACTCGGTGGTAATTTGTTACAGTAGCCTGAGGAAACTAATACATTGAGTGGGATGGAGAATGAAACCACTGGAGGGTTTAAACAGTAGAATGGCTCAGTCTGACATACTCTTAAAGAATCACCCTAATTGTAGAGACAAGAATAGACTGAAGGCAAGGGGCTACAGGGAAGCAGCAAGACCAGATAGGCGGCTATAGCAGTAAACCTAACTGGAGAGTGGAGAGATGGTGGTTTGGATCAGGATGGTAGTGATGGTGGTGAGACAGGAACAGAATCTGAAGATGTTTTGAATTACTATTGATAAAATTTGTTAACATAGTATGAGCTATAAAAAAAAATGGGGGTGGCTGGGAGTGGTGGCTTATGCCTGTAATGCCAGCACTTTGGGAGGCTGAGATGGTGGATTACCTGAGGTCAGGAGTGCAAGACCAGCCTGGCCAACATGGTGAAACCCCGTCTCTACTAAAAATAAAAAAATTAACTGGGCGTGGTGGCAGGTGCCTGTAATCCCAGCTACTTGGGAAGCTGAGGCAAGGGAATCACTTGAACCCAGGAGGCAGAGGTTGCAGTGAGCTGAGATCAAGCCATTGCACTCCAACCTGGGTGACTAGCGTGAAACTCCATGTCAAAAAAAAAAAATGTAGAATGATTTATAATCCTTGGGGTATAAACCCAGTAATGGGATTGCTGGGGCAAATGGTATTTCTGGTTCTAGATCCTTGAGGAATCGCCACGTTGTCTTCCACAATGGTTGAAGTAATATACACTCCCACGAACAGTGTAAAAGTATTCCTATTTCTCCACATCCTCTCCAGAATCTGTTGTTTCCTGACTTTTTAATGGTTACCATTCTAACTGGCATGAGATGGTATCTCACTGTGGTTTTGATTTGCATTTCTCTAATGACCAGTGATGTAGGAGATTGGTCAGGGTGGTGGGAGAAGCTATAAGGAAAGATGTAAGCCTTCTTGAAAGGTCAGAAAGTCTTGCAAAAGCTTCAGAAGAGAATAAATGTGAAGGCAGCTAATTATGTTACCCTGAGACTAAGGGTGAGAAGTAGGTGCAAAGAAATGTAAAGGAGTTTATCTAAATAGGCTTGTTTACTTATGTTGTCCGGAAACTGACCTTTGATCATCTGCATGTGAGGCTGCTCCCTGTAAGGGGGAGCAATAATGTTAATTACCCAGCAATTGTGTTGGCTCCCGGCCTTTGACACTATACCGCTACTGAATAAATACAAGCAGCTCTGGCTTATTGAGACTGCTAACTCTCTTCAGCCCCTCGTGCCAGCAGTCCCCTAGCCTGCTCTTACACTGTATACCTGTGTCTGAGTACTCCTTTCTTCCGTCACTCAGCCAGGGTCTGCAGGATGGACCCGGCACAGTGATGATGAGCTTTTTTAAATATGTTCATTGGCTGCATAAATTTCTTCTTTTGAGAAGGGTCTGTTCATATCCTTTGCCCACTTTTTGATGGGGTTGGCACATTCACACATATGTTTATTGCAGCATTATTTACAATAACAAAGACTTGGAACCAACCCAAATGCCCATCAATGATAGACTGGATAAAGAAAATGTGGCACATATACACCATGGAATATATGCAGCCATAAAAAGGAATGTGTTCATGTCCTTTGCAGGGACATGGATGATGCTGGAAACCATCATTCTCAGCAAACTAACACATGAACAGAAAACCAAACACTGCACATTCTCACTCATAAGTGGGAGTTGAACAGTGAGAACACATGGGCACAGGGAGGGGAACATCACACACTGGAGTCTGTCAGGGTGTGGGGAGCAAGGGAGGAATAGTATTAGGAGAAATACCTAATGTAGATAACGGGTTGATGGGTGCAGCAAAACAACATGGCACATGTATACCTATATAACAAATCTGCACATTCTGCACATGTATCCCAGAATGTAAAGCATAACTTAAAAAAATGGGGCAGTGGAGCATATAAGCAAGGTGTTTTGTGGCTTAATAACTGTACAACTATAGGGATGGAGTTTATTACCTGCTAACTGACATGAGGAAGATGATGGGAGAAGGTGAGAATGGGGAAGATGCTGGGGAAGTGGGGAGAATAGCAGAGGGAGATTAAGAGCTCTTTTTGAGATATGTTCACTTTGAGATGCCTATTTTGCCTCTAAGTATAGAGTGTAATTAGGCTACTTGGCATGAGTCTGGAGTCCAGAGCACAGGTCT
This sequence comes from Pongo abelii, assembly GCF_028885655.2. Classification (NCBI taxonomy): domain Eukaryota; kingdom Metazoa; phylum Chordata; class Mammalia; order Primates; family Hominidae; genus Pongo; species Pongo abelii. Next base: position 44,446,542 of record NC_071988.2, read on the forward strand.
TCGCTGGAGATTTATCTGATATGAGTTATTAAGAGAAATTATGATGTTTGGCAAGCAGGTCCTTAAGTTTTGAGATTAACATCAGGAAGGATAATCATGTACTTCTAAAACATGGTGTTCAGTGTCATTTATTTGAAAACATACTGGGTCATTCATTATCTGACCTGTGACAGTTCTGACATTCATTCTAAGACTACCAGATGTGAAAGCCAGGAGACTGATTATTTTCTTTTCTGGCGCTTTTCTCATTCTAAATTTCAACTTTCCATGTCATTAAACCCACTAAGGTAAACAGTTAGCCTAAGAGGTATATTCGTTATTATTATTATTTTTTTGCTGTCTTTAAATTTGATGCCTCATTGTGAAAAATATGACCTCACTTATATTTGTGTGGGTGATATTTTAAAAGATCATACTGGGCAGAGAATATGGACACTTTCATTATTTAATAATTTGGACTAATGCTAATCATTCAAACATGAATTTCATTCATCTGTCTTGTCAAAGAAGTAGAGCTCATATTGCATTATGTGAAATATCACCTAGTATCTATTTCAATCACATATCTTTTCTGTTTGTATTTTAAAAGATTCTTTCACCTCAACAAGCATATTACTATCTGGAAGTATCTGGATATAGTGATAAAATAATTATTTTCATCAACATCTAAAGAAAATGCCTATACATCTGTTGGGACAGAAGGTGGAATGGGGAGGCATGCAGTTGTCTAGCACTACTTGTGGCTGGGAAGGTATGCGTGTTTACAGTAATAGAAAAATCCACTGTTACTGCAAAGATTACCCATAGCTCTTTTAAAAATAAAGCTGTCACCTTGATCTCCATCTGCCTGAATCTTTGCCTCTCACTTAGTTCAAAGCTCTGACAGGGAATAGAAGCATATTTATCAATCCTTCAAGCCCCAGTAGAAGCATTGGAGGGAGAAAACCTACCTATTTTGAAATGGTTGACCAATTCTCAGTGACAAAGCTATAGCTACAGTCTGATTTTCTCGTCCATTGCCAAGAAAAAATGATTCAGTCTGGCCCCATTTTATAAGGGCATGTTGAAGAGCAAGAATCCTATTTGTAGAGATTCTTTTTCTAGGCATGAGGAATGGCTATTCCAGGTAATGGATTCCTAATTTGCCCTTCTGTGGAATGAGCTTTGCGTGACAGATGACAGAATATTTGTCACCTTGAGATTTTTAAAAAATTAATTTAAAGCCATGCTATTTCTAATTGTTTTGGCTTATGCTCTGAAGTTTTTCTAAGGCTGCCAAAATTGTGGTCACCAACATAATAGGTACCATTTTTACATTATCCAGTATATTTTATATATATATATATATAAAAAATATGTTATATAAAACTTAATATATCAGTGAGTGCGTTTATCTATATGAAAGCTGAAATATGCATTTAAATTCAATATTTGCAGAATGTTTTCTGTAGAGCATTTGCTGGGTCAGACTATGGTAGTGAGATTTACTCCATTTACATCACCAAATTTTATGTGCTAAACCTCTGACTACATTTGGTTTGATACAGAACATTGATACTATGTCTATTTTGATGGTATTTCATTTATTTTCTTATACAGTTGATATCATACTACCTTACTGATAACAATGCATCAGTTCTATTTCCTACCCCACCTACATCAGGTCAAGAATATACCTATTTATTCATGTTAAAAGTTTTTGTTAACATGTGCATTATCTCAGGCTATTTGAACACTTTGCTCAAGTAAGCTTCCATGTTTCATTCTATGCTGAGGATTATTAAGCTTCTTTACATTTAATTATTTCTATATAGGGATTTAAACCAACATACATTCTGTTTCTAATTTGGTTTATCTAAAAATGGTGGTTCCTGGATCAATATCATCAGTATCACCTGGATTGTGTTAGGAATGAAAATTATCAGTTCTTACCAAAGACAGCCTTTATTTGAGGTTAGGACCAGGAATCTGTGTTTTAACAGGCCCTCCAGGTAATTCTCATGTATGCTAAACTTTGAGAACCACGGTTGTAGATGGTTAAAAAATTAAAGACAGCATGGACATGGATATATAATACTATGAAACTCTCTATTTCCTGATTTTCCAAACAAAGTGCAGTGACAAGCAGGTTAATCTTAGGCCCCATTAATTAAATTCTACTGTTGAATACCAAAAAACATTTTATTGTAAAAAGCTCTTATTGTCAGTCTATTCCAAAGTGTAGACTCTGAGGAAATAACTTGAAAAAGTCTTAAATATACCAAGCAATAATCTAACATCTAAGGAAATGAATATTATGATTGGAAAACTTTTACTCAAAAAAATATATTTAAAAGCATATATGAAAAACAGAAAGCAAACAAATAGTTTAAAACATCCAATTGGTTTTAATATTAAATAAGAATGTATGACCAATTTATAACCATGAACTAAACTCTAAGCCTAATGGGGATTTTTTTTCCCTGTCTCTCCTGCCCTTGCATAATGGACATGACCCTTACCAGCTCCACCAATAAAGAAGTAATGAGCTCTTCCATTGAATTTGACCCTTTCGAAGTCATTTAATCTAATCACCAACTCTCTCACAAAGGCTCTGTAAAATTGATAGGTATTTCTCACTTTGATTCTCTCTGGGGTTTGTTGCCCTCCTGTTGCATGTGTGATACTCAGAGTTACAGTTATTCCTTTAAAGGGTCATTTAGTACATTGAAGCCCATAGTTTAAAGGAGAATATCTTTTTTTCTGCTAAAGAAAGACTGAGGCAAGAAAAGAATTGAAAGTAAATTGTCAATTTTAAATGCACATAGGAATCTTAAAACAGAAAACAAGGAGGGCCATTCAGCCAGTGGGCTGCAAAAGTGGGACTGTCACCACAGTGCCTTCTTCCCCTCCCTGGTGCTGACAGCTTGCAGTCATGCTTGCACTGTCTGCAAAATATCACCTTAGGGGAGTCTGTCTGCAACTGCTCCTGCTCAGTCATGGCCTCTTGCGCCATATGATCTCTCCCCGACCCCCTGGAATAGTAAAAAACTTTCAATCTTATCTCACACTGTGAATAACTGAGTATCATATGGTGGCAGTAATTAGGAAAAATGACTCAAGCACTTTCAAAATTTGCAAAGCATTCATTGTCAGTTTCAGGACCCGCGCTCTTTAAGTGTTTTGGGATACTTTTTAAAGTAACTATTCTCTCTGGCCATTGGGCTGTGTCAAGTTTTCTATTTTTAATGCTTTTGTTTGGTAAGATAACTTTGAAAGGATAGGAAGAACAGTGAAGAAAAGACCAAATTGACTGAGAAAAACTTAGAGTATAAGTTTTTATTAGTTTGAAAAACTCAATGTTTTTTTAACTACAAAAATGGCCATTTCAGGTTCTAATATATTGGGAGAATAGGAGTTCCATTTAGAAATTAGGATATGCTACGGGAAAAACAAATTCTATATATATATAGCATATTTGAAATGATACCCTACCTCCATACCTACTATGTTCATTTTAAGTTTAATGTTATTTTAATTGCATAAAGGCTTACCATCAACAAGGTGGCTAGTTTTTCCATCTCCTTAAAGAATCAAGTAAGAAATGAAGTTAAATTATCGTTAAAATAAATTAGGCCATAATTAACAAGCAGAAATACATGGCTTATCAAGATGATATATGGCCAGAACTGGCTACCAAGGTTATATTCAAACTAAAGTTTAAAGATTTCTTGAATGATATGGTTTGGCCATATCCCCACTCAAATCTCATCTTGAATTGTAGCTCCCACAATTTCCACGTGTTATGGGAGGGACCTGGTGGGAGATAATTGAATCACGGGGGTGGGCCTTTCCTGTGCTGTTCTCATGAAAGTGAGTCTCACGTGATCTGATGGTTTTATAAGAAGTTTCCCTGCACCAGCTCTTTTATTGCCTGCTGCCATGCATGTAAGATGTGAGGCTCTTCCTTGCTTTCCACCATGATTATGAGGCTTCCCCAGCCATGTGAAACTGTGAGTTCATTTTCTTTTGTAAATTGCCCAGTCTTGGGTATGTCTGTATCAGCAATGTGAAAACAAACTAATATGTTGAAATTTTGGAAAATGTCTTCAATTTATGGTGTATAACAATTTTAGACTGATTTAGAAATTTTGCTCTCAGCATCTGAAGCTTGTTCTGTGTAATTTTTAGGTCCTTTTCAGTTGAGATTCTATGATTTAGAATTTTTCTCTTCTCAATTAACTACAAAAACATTTTTAGCTCCCAATAGATACCAGTATAGGAAAACAAAGACTAATAAGATATAGTACTAATTCTTAGGGAATGGTGACAGGTGTTTGGAGACATGTTGGACACATTATGCTAGACCTTTCTCATCTTTAAAGATTGAGTTCAAATGTTATAACCCACATGAATGTTTCTCTTATTCAGAGAGGGTACTTTGTCTTTATCTCTGGGGTAACACTTAATTTATCTGAGCATTGAAAATTAACTGATTTTATCTGTATCACTGTCTTTCTATGAATCTTCCAAGACAGAATCTCTATGATTTTTCTTTTTTCTGAGATGGAGCTTCTCTCTTGTGGCCCAGGCTAGAGTGCAATGGCACGATCTCGGCTCACCTCAGCCTCCGTCTCCTGGGTACAAGTGATTCTCCTGCCTCAGCCTCCAGAGTAGCTGGGATTACAGGCATGTGCCACCATGCCCAGCTAATTTTGTATTTTTAGTAGAGACAGGGTTTCTCCATGTTGGTCAGGCTGGTCTCAAACTCCGGACCTCATGTGATGCACCCACCTAGGCCTCCCAAAGTGCTGGGATTATAGGATTGAGCCACCAGGCCCAGCCTGATTTTTTTTAAAACTACAAGTAATAGTAGGCATGGCCTTTGACTCTTCAGAAAAAAATGTGTTTAAAACATTTTTGTAATCACGATCTTAAATGCACAAATAAACAGCCAATTAGACACATTGTACACATAGGCATTGCTTGTGATATTGGGGATACAAAGTGAAAAGGCTGTCATAGTCTCAGACCCCTCCAGAATTGGATGTATTTTGGAGATTATTAATTTCAGTTCTCCCTAATTACCCTGATAAAGAAATGAAAGTTTAGGTAAGTTAAGTGATAGCATGTTTTGTGTCCTTTATAATCTTGTGAGTCAATAATAAGGTGATTACAACACACAAATGAACATTATTAGGCAATTAAATATTATTAGGTAATTGAAGCTTTATTAATAAATTTTACTTAAAATCAATGCTTTGTTCTACTTAACACAGTTTTTCCTTACTTAAGTATGCCTGCTTTTCCTTTGTCTGCAAAATCAACAAATCTGGTTTAGACAATAGATTCTTACATACGAAATGGGAGTAAGTGTGATATGTGTGTGTATGTTTGTGCTATGGATAGCCTCTTAGAAAATGTCTAAGTCATAATTTGTAACATTATCACAGAATAATCAATGCTATAGACTTAAGTAGGAAGGAGTATTATGTGTATCAGAGTTATATGAGTCCAACAGGGTGGACAAAAGGGATTATCATTGCAAAGCTACCGCCCAGCAGGATGGCTTTTACAAAGATACAGATGACAGTTTTCTCTTCCTGTGTTGACAAAGAGCTTGTATCCTGTTCAGCACATTCATTCTCCCCTGCATGGGATTGTGTGACTCATGCTGACTTTCAAACCTTAACCTGGTAATAATCTCTTTAGAAATACCTTTTATTATTATTATTTTAAAGAGAAGCTTGCAAGCTGAATTTAATAGTGAGTCACAATTATTAAGAGCTGACTATTCCTTTTATATTAGAAATATACTTTGTCTTGTTTAAATTATATTGACTATATTTTCATCTTTCTCCTGAATCAGTTATCAAATGCGTACAGCATTCACTAGGAAACAAATTTTCTATTAATATTTCTATTGAGAGTTTTGAAAGTAGATTTTCAGCAGCTTTCCAAATTCAAAGTGTCTTCAATAAATTTATTCACTTATTCATTCAATTTATTTTGAGGTTTAACAAGGTACCAGATATTACAATTTCTCTGATATATATGTGAGGCCTTTTAGGTGATTTATAAAGTTTGAAATACTATACATTTTGCCATTAAACATTTTCAAAAGATTAAAGTTTCCTTTTCTTCTTTTGTTACTATTTTCCTTTTTCTTTCCAAGACTTCATAGATGGCATTATGAACTTCCATAAGGGGGCACAGAATGCCAGCTTGCTCTCTTTCAGTGATGTTAGCAGACACGGATGATCATTGCTGTGATGTATTAATTCCCTAGGCACTACAAAATCATGGTATCCTAATTATATCACTCTTTATTATTTTGTTAGGTGAATTGATTTTATAACAGGTATTTGTCCTCATCAAATTTTCATTACCCTGAGGTACACTTTCGAGAGGAAAAGCAGATAAATACTTTGTATTTCCCATTTATCTTCTGGTTTTCACAGTAATGATTTGGAATAGTTTTTCTCTGTGCATTTTATGCCGTTAACTTTATGTAGGTTCATTTATTTCATATTACTTTCACTTTTCAGAGACTGCTCCTTAAAAATTCCATTATATTTTACAATTAAATAAAATATTTATTTTTATGAAAATTTTTAAAAACATTATTCAAAATAATTTAGTTTCTACCTTCCTATCTCTTTTTCCTTATTCTCTTTCTCTCATCACGTAAAACCACTTATTAATGTATGTCTTATTCATCTATGTTTTTAATATCAGGAACTGGCACATATATTATTATCCTTCATTTTTTAGATAAATAGTAGCACATTATATAAATCTGCACTTAGCTATTTAACAATATATTGTAGAGATCAGTACATAAAACCATTTGGAGAAATACCTGACTTCTTTTCAACTGCCTGGTACTGCACTGTGTCGACGTAAAATGGTTTATGCAACTTGTTCCTTATGTTGGATATTTGAATTATTTCCAGAATTTTTTTCTGTTCCTTATAGAGTGATATATTAAAACATTCTAGTATTTAAGAATACAATGAGTAAAATTTACATGTGAGAAACCTCATAGGAAAAGTGACCTGAATATTTCTTTTTTTTCTTTTTCTTTTTTTTTTGTGCTATTAGTTTTCTCATTATTGGGTTTTTAAAATTCTCTCTCTCTATTTTTTTATTATTATTATACTTTAAGTTTTAGGGTACATGTGCACAATGTGCAGGTTAGTTACATATGTATACATGTGCCATGCTGGTGTGCCACATCCATTAACTCATCATTTAGCATTAGGTATATCTCCTAATGCTATCCCTCCCCTCTCCCCCCACCCCACAACAGTCCCCAGAGTGTGATGTTCCCCTTCCTGTGTCCATGTGTTCTCATTGTTCAATTCCCATCTATGAGTGAGAACATGCAGTGTTTGGTTTTTTGTCCTTGCGATAGTTTACTGAGAATGATGATTTCCAATTTCATCCATGTCCCTACAAAGGACATGAACTCATCATTTTTTTATGGCTGCATAGTATTCCATGGTGTATATGTGCCACATTTTCTTAATCCAGTCTATCATTGTTGGACATTTGGGTTGGTTCCAAGTCTTTGCTATTGTGAATAGTGCCGCAATAAACATACGTGTGCATGTGTCTTTATAGCAGCATGATTTATAGTCCTTTGGGTATATACCCAGTAATGGGATGGCTGGGTCAAATGGTATTTCTAGTTCTAGATTCCTGAGGAATCGCCACACTGACTTCCACATGGTTGAACTAGTTTACAGTCCTACCAACAGTGTAAAAGTGTTCCTATTTCTCCACATCCCCTCCAGCACCTGTTGTTTCCTGACTTTTTAATGATTGCCATTCTAACTGGTGTGAGATGGTATCTCATTGTGGTTTTGATTTGCATTTCTCTGATGGCAAGTGATGATGAGCATTTATTCGTGTGTCTTTTGGCTGCATAAATGTTTTCTTTTGAGAATTGTCTGTGCATATCCTTTGCCCACTTTTTGATGGGGTTGTTTGTTTTATTCTTGTAAATTTGTTTGAGTTCATTGTAGATTCTGGATATTAGCCCTTTGTCAGATGAGTAGGTTGCGAAAATTTTCTCCCATTTTGTAGATTGCCTGTTCACTTTGATGGTAGTTTCTTTTGCTGTGCAGAAGCTCTTTAGTTTAATTAGATCCCATTTGTCAATTTTGGCTTTTGTTGCCATTGCTTTTGGTGTTTTAGACATGAAGTCCTTGCCCATGCCTATGTACTGAATGGTAATGCCTAGGTCCTGAATGGTAATTCCTAGGTTTTCTTCTAGGGTTTTTATAGTTTTAGGTCTAACATTTAAGTCTTTAATCCATCTTGAATTAATTTTTGTATAAGGTGAAAGGAAAGGATCCAGTTTAAGCTTTCTACATATGGCTAGCCAGTTTCCCAGCACCATTTATTAAATAGGGAATCCTTTCCCCATTGCTTGTTTTTCTCAGGTTTGTCAGAGATCAGATAGTTGTAGATATGCGGCGTTATTTCTGAGGGTTCTGTTCTGTTCCATTTATCTATATCTCTGTTTTGGTACCAGTACCTTGCTGTTTTGGTTACTGTAGCCTTGTAGTATAGTTTGAAGTGAGGTAGTGTGATGCCTCCAGCTTTGTTCTTTTGGCTTAGGATTGACTTGGCGATGCGGGCTCTTTTTTGGTTCCATATGAACTTTAGTTTTTTCCAATTCTGTGAAGAAAGTCATTGGTAGCTTGATGGGGATGGCATTGAATCTATGAATTACCTTGGGCAGTATGGCCATTTTCACAATATTGATTCTTCCTACCCATGAGCATGGAATGTTCTTCCATTTGTTTGTATCCTCTTTTATTTCATTGAGCAGTGGTTTGTGGTTTTCCTTGAAGAAGTCCTTCAAGTCCCTTGTGAGTTGGATTCCTAGGTATTTTATTCTCTTTGAAGCAATGGTGAATGGGAATTCACTCATGATTTGGCTGTCTGTCTGTTATTGGTGTTTAAGAATGCTTGTGATTTTTGTACATTGATTTTGTATCCTGAGACTTTCCTGAAGTTGCTTATCAGCTTAAGGAGATTTTGGGCTGAGACAATGGGGTTTTCTAGATATACAATAATGTCATCTGCAAACAGGGACAATTTGACTTCCTCTTTTCCTAATTGAATACACTTTATTTCCTTCTCCTGCCTGATTGCCCTGGCCAGAACTTCTAACACTATGTTGAATAGGAGTGGTGAGAGAGGGCATCCCTGTCTTGTGCCAGTTTTCAAAGGGAATGCTTCCAGTTTTTGCCCATTCAGTATGATATTGGCTGTGGGTTTGTCATAGATAGCTCTTATTATTTTGAGATATGTCCCATCAATACCTAATTTATTGAGAGTTTTTAGCATGAAGCGTTGTTGAATTTTGTCAAAGGCCTTTTCTGCATCTATTGAGATAATCATGTGGTTTTTGTCTTTGGTTCTGTTTATATGCTGGTTTACATTTATTGATCTGCGTATATTGAACCAGCCTTGCATCCCAGGGATGAAGCCCACTTGATCATGGTGGATAAGCTTTTTGATGTGCCGCTGGATTCTGTTTGCCAGTATTTTATTGAGGATTTTTGCATCAATGTTCATGAAGGATAGTGGTCTAAAATTCTCTTTATTGGTTGTGTCTCTGCCTGGCTTTGGAATCAGGATGATGCTGGCCTCATAAAATGAGTTAGGGAGGATTCCCTCTTTTTCTATTGATTGGAATAGTTTCAGAAGGAATGGTACCAGTTCCTCCTTGTACCTCTGGTAGCATTCGGCTGTGAATCCATCTGGTCCTGGACTCTTTTTGGTTGGTAAGCTATTGATTATTGCCACAATTTCAGCTCCTGTTATTGGTCTATTCAGAGATTCAACTTCTTCCTGGTTTAGTCTTGGGAGAGTGCATGTGTTGAGGAATTTATCCATTTCTTCTAGATTTTCTAGTTTATTTGCGTAGAGGTGTTTGTAGTCAAAAAGGCAGGGGTTGCAATCCTAGTCTCTGATAAAACAGACTTTAAACCAACAAGGATCCAAAGAGACAAAGAAGGCCATTTCATAATGGTAAAGGGATCAATTCAACAAAAAGAGATAACTATCCTAAATATATATGCACCCAATACAGGAGCACCCAGATTCATAAAGCAAGTCCTGAGTGACCTACAAAGAGACTTAGACTCCCACGCAACAGTAATGGGAGACTTTAACACCCCACTGTCAACATTAGGCAGATCAACGAGACAGAAAGGTAACAAGCATACTCAGGAATTGAACTCAGCTCTGCACCAAGCGGACCTAATAGACATCTACAGAACTCTCCACCCCAAATCAACAGAATATACATTTTTTTCAGCACCACACCACACCTATTCCAAAATTGACCACAGAGTTGGAAGTAAAGCTCTCCTCAGCAAATGTAAAAGAACAGAAATTATAACAAATTGTCTTTCAGACCACAGTGCAATCAAACTGGAACTCAGGATTAAGAAACTCACTCAAAACCGCTCAACTATATGGAAACTGAACAACCTGCTCCTGAATGACTACTGGGTAGATAACGAAATAAAGGCAGAAATAAAGATGTTCTTTGAAACCAATGAGAACAAAGACACAACATACCAGAATCTCTGGGATGCATTCAAAGCAGTGTGTAGAGGGAAATTTATAGCACTAAATGCCCACAAGAGAAAGCAGGAAAGATCCAAAATTGACACCCTAACATCACAATTAAAAAAACTAGAAAAGCAAGAGCGAACACATTCAAAAGCTAGCAGAAGGCAAGAAATAACTAAAATCAGAGCAGAACTGAAGGAAATAGAGACCAAAAAAGCCCTTCAAAAAATTAATGAATCCAGGAGCTGGTTTTTTGAAAGGATCAACAAAATTGATAGACCGCTAGCAAGACTAATAAAGAAAAAAAGAGAGAAGAATCAAATAGACGCAATAAAAAATGATAAAGAGGATATCACCACCGATCCCACAGTGACCTGAATATTTCAACCACAAAATATAAATGTAATGGAAAATAATATATGGAAATACAGATTAAAAGAGAATTAAGATATATTTTGGCATTTTTAATGTATGTTTATATATGCTGAATATATCTGTTTCATTATAAGCCACAATATTTCTCAGATGGCCAATGGAAGTGAGTCCTACAAGGTAGACACAGCCATAAATAGGTAATGATAAAATGACGAGTTAATGGGTGCAGCACACCAACATGGTACATGTTTACATATGTAACTAACCTGCACGTTGTGTACATGTACCCTAAAACTTAAAGTATAATAAAAATAAATAAATAAATAAATAAAATGTCTTCTCAGTTTTTGAGAACTCTGTTTTAAAGTGAAAGTTAACAAAACCAGTAATTTCCAGAGGCTGAAATTATACCTGTTGAAGTTGCATCTGTTGAAGAAGGAGCAGATCTTGCACCTTCATATTTAATATCAATACTATATTCATGTACTAATCAATATTTGACAAATGTGTACTGGGTATCTACTATGTGGCAGGCAGTTTTCCATGTGCTTGAGGTACAGTGGTGAACAAGAAAAACAAGGTCCTTGCTATAATCTTAATGTAATTCTAATTCTGAAGTATAGGATAGAATGGGGCAGAGGCAGACAATAAAAAAATAAATAAATGAGGCAACTACAGGTAAAAATGAGTGTTATGATTAAAATAGAGTGGAATAAATGACAGAGATCGATTGTGGGTGAATGGTGGGAAATTAATTAGAGGGTTCAAGAATGATGTCTCTGAGGATACTACTGAAGCAGGGGTCTAAGGAGATGAGGAGCTTCCCATTTAAAATTTGGGAAGAAGCTGTTAAAGAGAAAGAAAGCTGGTGAGGCTGGGCAAAGGTTATTCTTTTCCAGAGCTTTCACGCTTGTTTTTTTTTTCTCTGTCCATAAGTAATTTGCAGTTGGAGAGTTGAAAGGCATAAGAGACTTTTAGGATATGGTCAAGAGTCTTTTTTCATTAAAAAATACAGAGTACCTCATTTAAGAGTTTTTAGACAAACAGTAATCTGTGCTACTTCTTATTTTTCAGAAACAATTTGACCTATTGTGTAGAGAAGGGACTGAATGGATCCAGCAAAGGCAGAGAGATGACATAGGAGGCCATTCCATTAACGTAGTGAGAAAGCACAGTAGCTTAGATGGAAATAGAAGACATTTGCACATACTTTGGAGATAGAATCAAAGATGTTTGTAAATTAATTTGATAGAGAGAAGGAGGGGATTCGGTCAGAGTCATACCCATCTGTTCCCATATTAATCGTGTCATGGAACTATTGGGTAAGGTAGAATAAGTTCATATTTAATATTCTAATAGAAGTTCTAATGATATAAAATGGCATTTATCTCCAATAAGTAAGGCAATATGCGAATGTTATTGGTCTTCTTGAAGCTAATCTGGGAAATAGTGTCTCACTTTAATTTGATTTTAATTAAGCATTTAAAATCGTTTTTCACCACATGCATAACCCTGTTCTAGATGCCTCAAATAGAATGCCAGCTAACTGTCATTAATACTTTCAATGCTGACTTAAGCTCTGTTAACTCATTTAATACTTACCACAAGACTTAGAAATCTCTACCATTGTTATTACTCCTATTTTGAATGTGAAGGAGCTGAAATGTAAAAATGTTAAGTGAACTTTCCAAGGTCCCTCAGACATAGATGGTGGAATCAGATTTTAATGTAGGCAATTCGTTCCTCAAACATGGAACAGGACTGCCTTGTAGAAAAGTCTTGAAGCATTATGTATTAAGTCAGGGTTTCTCATTTTCCTCTCATTCTACTCACTTCAAGAGTGAGAACGTCTGTGTGTGTGTTGAACGGTTTCATTTACAAGCTAATGTTTTCTGATGTCCTACTCTGTATGATTGCTACAATGAGAGAGACAAAATATTTTTAAAACTCACATTCTATGCTTCTATTTCTTCAAATTCATAATGCAAAGTCAGATTTATCTTTCTCTTTCATACAATGGAAGAAATATCATGTTATTAGTGGCTATTTAGGAGAAGAAACTGATTTTTAACAAGGCTAATTTTATTGATCAAGCAAAGTAGCCAGATAGAAGATCAAAAACAAAATCAAGAACTTTTCCCCCTGACAGCAATGGCAAATTAGAACATGTATTAAGAATAATAATTATAATACTTAAGGATCCCTTCACCATACACAGAAACTCTTAAGTATTCAGCAAAGGACACCCTAAAATTCCTAACCATTTTAATGTCCCATTATGGAGAAAATTTCAAAATATGAATAAAGAACACATTCAAAGACTGAATAAATAGAAATCTTCACTCTGTTTATAGAAGCTCAATATTGTTAAGACCATAATATCAGTTCTTTTTAAATTCATCTATATTGTAGTCTCAATCAATATTTTTATGGGAGTCAGTAATTTTAAAATTCATTCATATCAAAGCATAAGACTGGGAATGAAAAAGTTTCACAAAGAACAAAGAAGAGTGGTTTGTTCTACTGGATAGCAGTATATCATAAAGCTATGGAAAATTAATAATGTGGGATATTGGTGCATAAGTAAGTAGTTTAATAGAATAAAAAGTCCAAAAATAGATATATGTGTGTGTATGTGTGTATGCATGTGCATGTATATGTATTTTAAGTATCTTTAACAATAAAAACCAATGTAAAATACCAAAACTAGTGGGAGAAAAGCAGCTCAATAAGTGTCAAGAGGGTTTATCATTATAATATAAAATAAAATTAGATTCATACCTTAACTATGTAAAACTAAAATAGAAATAAAATTAAGACATAAACATAAGGAAGCAAATAAGAAAAGATAATTAAGAAAATACAGATTATAAAGAAATGCCCTTAAACTTAGCAAAATCCAAACAATTAATAAAAGCAAAAATTTGTGGACTGATGGGAAAAAGGGGTACACTCACACACAAAAGGGAGAATATAAATTGAATCGGGCATTTTAGAAGGCAATTTGACAGTATTATTTGAAACAAAAATTGCATTGACCTATTTTCTCTTCTAAACATATATCCTTGACAAACAAAGCAGTGGAGGAGAAAGGAAGCTACTTAGAGATATTTTTATTGCAACATTAATTACAACACCAGAGTAGCAGATATGACCTAAAAGTCCTTTTGTAGTATATGGATAAATTATACCTATAGTCCTACATTGGAATTCTACAAAACACTTAAAAGGAAAGAGCTAGACCTACTTCTTTAATGTGTCTATTTCTTTAACACACTTTGAATTTAAAAAGTAACTTATAAATACTAATTACAGTATAATATAATTTACATGAAAATGTGCATACAAAGCACACTTTATGTTTGCTATGGTTTGGCAAGCCAAGACATGATAAAAGTCCAATCACGAAGCACAAAAGAGAATAATAGCCTATGTAGTTTGTCACAGGGGAGAATTAGTTTATATGTTACAACTGGTAGAAGAGTCACACATGTGACTTGGCTGCTTCTAGCCTCCTCTGTGGAATGCAGAAAATTTCCATTTTCTATGCTCCTCCAAACTTTGGAACACCACTTCCAAAAGAATGCATTAAAAAGCAAACTTCAAGCTTTTGGGGCAATTCCGCTTCTCCAGGAAGTTTGCCATCAGATGGATCTTGGAGTGCATTAGTGTTGGGAACAGGACCCCCAAAATCTGGCCATAAACTGGCCCCAAAACTGGTCATAAACAAAATCTCTGCAGCACTGTGACATGTTCATGACGGCCATGATGCCCACGCTGGAAGGTTGTGGGTTTGCCGGAATGAGGGTAAGGAACACGTGGCCCACTCAGGGCAGAAAACCTCTTAAAGGCATTCTTACACCACAAACAATAGCATGAGCGATCTGTGCCTTAAGGACATATTCCTGCTGCAGATAACTAGCCCAACCCATCCCTTTATTTCAGCCCATCCCTTTGTTTCCCATAAGGAATACTTTTAGTTAACCTATAATCTATAGAAACAATGCTTATCACTGACTTGCTGTTAATAAATATGTGGGTAAATCTCTGTTCAAGGCTCTCAGCTCTGAAGGCTGTGAGACGCCTGATTTCCCACTCCACACCTCTATATTTCTCTGTGTGTGTGTCTTTAATTCCTCTAGTGCTGCTGAGTTAGGGTCTCCCCCACTGAGCTGGTCTCGGCAAGTGGCGTCCATTGTGGGGGCTCGAATCCAGGTTGAAGGGTCTCCGGAGCAATGGTTGGAGAATGTGGAACTAAGCTGGAGGACATCCGAATACTCTTAAAGCAATCCCTGTGGTGAGTGAGAAGGGGAGTTTGGAAGCATCAGGGTAACAATGGGACAATCGTGGGCTCTGGTTCATTCCACCTTGGAACTTTTTCACACTGATGATGAGGAGGAAGGAAAGCATAACAAAGTAATAGAAGAGGTTACAGAGCAGGTTTGTTTGCCAGCTAAAGCTAAAGTGGCAAAGGAGGAAGAGGTTCATCCCTACCCTTCTGCATCCCCTCATTATTATTTTGAAGAAAAAGAGTGGCCTGACCCTCCAGATCTTTCTTTTCCAGAGGATACTGGGCAAAAAGTAGTTGCCCCAGTGACTGTTCAAGCAGCTCCTTCAGCAACTTCTCTCAGTTCTATTCAGGCAGGAATTCAGCAAGCTATAAGAGAGGGTGATATAGAGGCTTGGCAGTTCCCTGCTAGAATACACCCCCCCCCCCCCCAGATCAACAGGGAAATATTTTAGCTACATTTAAGCCTTTTCCTTTTAAATTACTCAAAGAATTTAAACAAGCTATTAATCAGTATGGACCAGGTTCTCCTTTTGTAATGGGACTGTTAAAGAATGTTGCTGTTTCCAGTCAGATGATTCCTACTGATTGGGACACTCTTACTCGAGCTTGTCTAACTCAGTTCTTACAATTTAAAACTTGGTGGGCAGATGAGGCTTCCATTCAGGCTGCTTGCAAAGCCCAGGCCAAACATCAAATTAATATAACTGCAGACCAACTTTTGGGAGTTGACAGCTGGGCTGGTTTAGATGCGCAAGAGGTCATGCAGGATGATGCCATAGAACAGCTTAAAGGAATGTGCATTAGAGCTTGGGAAAAAATCACTTCAGGTGGAGAGCAATACCCTTCCTTTAGAGCTGTAAAACAGAGTCCAAAAAAACTGTACGTGGATTTTATAGCTCGGTTACAGGAGTCTCTTAAAAAGGTGATTGCAGATTCAGCTGCTCAGGATATAGTGTTGTGGTTATTAGCTTTTGACAATGCTAATTCCGATTGCCAGGCTGCTCTGTGATCTATTAGAGGGAAAGCACATTCAGTTGATTATATCAGGGCCTGTGATGGTATCGGAGGTAATCTGCATAAGGCTACTCTGCTAGCATAGGCAATGGCAGGACTGAGAGTGGCTAAAGGAAATACTCCATTTCCTGGAGCTTGTTTTAACTGGAAGCATGGTCATACTAAAAAATAATGTAGAAAAAATCAGCAAGTCAGGCTGCCAGATAGGGGAAAAAAGAAAACTGCTGAACCTGAAATATGTCCAATATGTAAAAAAGGGAAACATTGGGCTAATAAGTGTCACTTTGAGTTGATAAAGATGGGAACCTGATTTTGGGAAACTCCATGAGGGGCCTGTCCTGGGCCCCATTCCAAACAGGGGCATTTCCAGCTCAGGTAATTCCCTCACTCCTGTACAAGGTCTGTCCCCCACCACAGCCAGTAGTGCTGCAGTAGATTTATTCTGCATGAAAGCTGTGAGCCTTCTGCCTGGGGAACCCCCACCAAAGGTCCCAAAAGGAGTCTGTGGACCCTTGCCAGTGGGGACAATAGGATTGCTTCTAGGAAGTCTAGTTTAAATTTAAAAGGGGCACAAATACATACAGGAATCATTGATTCAGATTACAATGGGGAAATTCAAGTTGTTATACCTACTTCTGTTCCCTGGAAAGTAGAGCCAGGAGAGCACATAGCACAGCTCCTGATTGTGTCGGATGTGGGAATGGGAAAAAGTGAAATTAAATGAACAGGAGGACTTAGAAGCACAAATAAACAAGGCAAAGCAGCTTATTGGGTAAATCAAATTACTGATAAACATCCTACCTATGAAATAACTATTCAGGGAAAGAAATTTAAAGGTTTGATAGATACAGGAGTGGACATTTCAGTCATTTCTTTACAGCTCTGGCTGTCCATGTGGCCAATTCAATCCACTCAATTTAACATAGTTGGAGATAGTAAAGCCCCTGAAGCATATCAAAGTAGTTACATTTTGCATTGTGAAGGGCCCGATGGACAACCTGGGACTATTCAACCAATTATAACTTCTTTACCTATAAATTTATAGGGTAGAGATTTATTACAACAATGGGAAGCACAAGTTCTAATTCCAGAACAATTATATAGCCCTCAAAGTCAACATATGATGCATGAAATGGGCCACATCCCTGGTATGGGACTAGAAAAAAATTTGCAAGGTTTGAAAGAACTGCTTCAAGCAGAAAGACAAAGTTCCCACCAAAGATTCGTGTATCATTTTGATGGTGGCCATTGTTAAGCCTCCAGATCCTATACCTTTAAAATGGTTAACAGATAAGCCAATTTGGATAGAACAATGGCCGCCAAGTAAAGAGAAACTGGAGGCTTTAGAGGAATTAGTTACTGAACAATTAGAAAATGGGCACATAGCTCCAACATTTTCCCCTTGGGATTCTCCAGTTTTTGGAATTAAAAAAAAATCAGGTAAATGGAAATGATAACTGACTTAAGAGCCATCAATTCAGTCATGCAACCTATGGGAGCATTATAGCCAGAATTGCCTTCTTCTGCTATAATTCCAAAAAACTGGGCTTTAATAGGCATACATTTAAAAGACTGTTTCCTTACTATCCTCTTAGCTGAGCAAGACTGTGAACGGTTTGCATTTACAATTCCTGCAGTAAACAACCTGCAGCCTGCTAAGTGTTTTCACTGGAAAGTGTTGCCACAAGGCATGTTAAAGAGTACAACAAGTTGGCAGACGTATGCAGGGCAAGCAATTGAACCTACAAGTAAAATTTTTTCACAGTGTTACATTATTCATTATATGGATGATATAATTTGTGCTGGCCCCAATCGAGAAATATTACTCCAATGTTATGATCACTTGCAATATTTGATTTCTCATGCTGGTTTAATTATAGCTCCTGACAAAATTCAGACTACTACTCCTTACTCCTACTTAGAGACCTTAGTAAATGACACTACCATTGTGCCATAGAAAGTAGCAATACATAGGGATCAATTGAAAACTTTAAATGACTTTCAAAAATTACTAGGGGACATTAATTGGATACAACCTGCTCTAGGCATTCCTACCTATGCCATCAGTAATCTGTTTTCTATCCTTAGAGGAAATCCTAGTCTCACTAGCCCTTGGCATTTAACAAGGGAAGCTAAGGCAGAGTTACAATTAATTGAAAAGCAAGTCCGTAAAGCTCAAATAAATAGAATAGATCCAGAGAAGACTCTAGATTTGCTAATTTTTTTCAACTCAGCATTCACCTACTGGTGTTATTGTCCAAGAACAGGACTTAGTAGAGTGGCTTTTTCTTCTACATACTAATTCACAGACTCTAACTCCTTATTTAGATCAAATTGCTACTAGGATAGGAAATAGGACAACTCGGATTGTTAAGTTACATGGATATGATCCTTGAAAAATTATTGTCCCTCTCACAAAGGCACAAACACAGCAAGCTTCTATAAATAGTCTTACTTGGCAAACCCATTTAGCTGACTTTGTGAGTATTCTTGATAATCATTTTCCTAAAATGAAACTGTTTCAGTTTTTGAAATTAACTAATTGGATTCTCCCTGAAATAACTAAATTTAAACCAATTGAATGTGCTGAGAATGTTTTTACAGATGGGTCTAGTAACGGTAAAGCTTCTTATTCTGGTTCAAAAAGTAAAGTTTTCCAGATGCCATATACTTCAGCTCAAAAAACGGAGCTTGTAGCTATAATTGAGGTATTGACTGCTTTTGATATGCCTATTAATGTCATTTCTGATTCTTCATACGTGGTTCGTTCCATACAGTTAATTGAAAATCCTCAGTTATGATTTCATACAGATAAACAACTGATGACTTTATTTACCCAATTGCAAACAGCAGTTAGGTGTAGAATGCACCCTTTCTACATCACTCACATTAGGACTCATATACCTCTTCCAGGAACTTTGACTGAAGGGTATCAAATGGCTGATCATCTAGTTGCTAATGCAATATCTAATGCTAGACACTTTCACAATTTAACCCATGTTAATGCCTCTGGTCTCAAACGCAGATCCAGTATTACCTGAAAAGAAGCTAAAGCTATTATCCAGTGATGCCCAACTTGCCAAATGGTGCATTCCTCATCTTTTACAGGAGGAGTTAATCCTCGAGGATTGGAACTTAATTCTCTTTGGCAAATGGGTGTCACACATGTTCCCTTATTTGGGAGACTAGCTTATGTACATGTATGTGTAGACACCTTTTCTCACTTTGTCTGGGCCACATGCCAATCAGGAGAGTCTTCTGCCTGTTTTAAATATCACCTTTTGCAGTATTTTGTGGTGATGGGCATTCCAGCTTCTATTAAAAAAAACAGATAATGCCCCAGGCTATACTAGACAAGCTCTAACTGCATTTTTCTCTATGTGGAATATTAAATACATTACTGGTATCCCATACAATTCTCAAGGACAAGCCATAGTGGAAAGAATTAATCTCTCCCTAAAACAGCAGTTGCAAAAGCAGAGGGGGGAAATAGAGAATATGGAACACCGCAGATACAACTGAATCTAGCATTATTAACTTTAAATTTTTTGAGCCTGCCCAAAGGCCAGATGTTATCAGCATCTGAACAGCATCTACAGAAACCAGCTGCAAAGACAGAAGCAGAACAACTGGTTTGGTGCAGAGATCTGATAAAAAAAATTTGAGAAATAGGTAAAATAATAACTTGGGATAGAGGTTATGCTTGTGTTTCTCCAGGCCAAAATCAACATCCGATTTGGATACCATCAAGGCACCTGAAACCTTATCATGAGCCAGATGCCAAGGAAGAGATTCTGGGAGGATCCCAAGGACCCCATGGTTGCAGCCATGTCATGGCTGATGCTGAGGAGGACCACAACTATCATGAGCAACACCCGTCGAACATAGCTATCCACCTGGGGACAGATCAAGAAGCTGTCACAGATGGCAGAAGAAAACCTGAGGAAATCACGACAACCAGTCACAATGAGTAATTTAATGGTAGCTATGATAGCGGTGATCACCATTGCCAGGAATATTCCTTCAATAAGGGCTCACACAGAGAACAATTATACTTATTGGGCATGTTTGTCAATCTCAGCTGGCAATAATGCCTGGATGTAATCACTCTATGACACAGTTACACATGCTTTCTGGCCTCAGTATTTACCATAGTAAATCTGCTCCTATAATTGAAGCATACTGCCCTCAGAAACCTATTTATAAACAAAATTGAACCTGGCCAGAAAAAATGAATATACTTGTTTAGGAAGATTACACTGCAGAACAGGCAGAGGTGCTGTGCAACAATTCCTATGGAATCATTATTAATTGGTCCCCTAAGGGGATGTTTAGCTTGGATTGAACCTCTCAATCTGCATGCCACAGCCACACTATGTTCAGATGGTCTGAACAAAATGGTCAGATGGTAGAAATGAAAAGTACGGCAAGAGTTCCTATTATCTGGAAACATGGTGGTATAGTGGCATGACAACTTCAAATGATATGGCCTGTTGTAGGAGCTAAACATAAGGACTTGTGGAAACTATTAATGACTCTTAATAAGATCAAAATTTGAGAGCAAATATTTAAAGCATCCCATGCACACCTGACCTTAATGCCAGGAACTGGAGTGCTTGAAGGAGCTGCAGACAGATTAGCAGCTAGTAACCCATTAAAATGGATAAAAACACTTGGAAGCTCTGTGATCTCAATGATGATTACACTTTTAACCTGTGTTGTTTGTCTTTGTATAGTCTGCAGATGCAGATCCTGACTCCTGCAAGAAGTAGCTTACTGTGACAAAGCTGCCTTTGCTTTTATCACTTTGCAAATCAAATAAGGGGGACATGTTTGGAACAGACCCCCCCCAAAATCTGGCCATAAACTGGCCCCAAAACTGGTCATAAACAAAATCTCTTCAGCACTGTGACATGTTCATGATGATCATGATGCCCACGCTGGAAGGTTGTGGGTTTACTGAAATGACGGCAAGGAACACCTGGCCCACCAGGGTGGAAAACCTCTTAAAGGCGTTCTTAAACCACAAACAATAGCATGAGTGATCTGTGCCTTAAGGACATGCTCCTGCTGCAGATAACAAGCCAAACCCATCACTTTATTTCAGCCCATCACTTTGTTTCCCATAAGGAGTACTTTTAGTTACCCTATAATCTATAGAAACAATGCTTATCACTGGCTTGCTGCTAATAAATACATGGGTAAATCTCTGTTCAAGGCTTTCAGCTCTGAAGGCTGTGAGACCCCTGATTTCCCACTCCACACCTCTATATTTCTGTGTGTGTGTCTTTAATTCCTATAGTGCTGCTGGGTTAGGGTCTCCCTGACTGAGCTGGTCTTGGCAATTAGAAAACTATATTTACTTGCTCACTTTTAACCTTGATTTTGTCATGTATCTTTGCATATTTGTTTTTTGGTTTATAGAAAATTAAAGCAATCTAAACTTAGTTTCTTTTTTTTCCAATTTTTATATATTGAGCTCTGTTTTGATCGGATAGACCTTATATTTATTTAAAAATATTTTTAGATGTTTGGAAAGATGAATACCAAAGTAACATTGATTGTCTCTGGGAATAGGCGAAGATTGAAAGATGGAGCTGTAAATCAGAATGATAGTGGAGAAATAGGTCTTTGATTTCTCATGTTTTGCTATATATTTTTAAATTTTTATTTTGAAATAATTATATGTTAACAAGAAATTATAAAGGTAGTACAGGGAAGTCCCATGTTCCCTTCTCACAGTTTCTCCAAATGGTAATGTTATATTTTGTGCTATCTCTACTATAGTATCAAAGCCAGGAATTTGACGTTGGCACAAATGTATTTCTACTTCTGTGTCATCACACGTGTAGATGCATGTAATCACCACATTTTTCTGTATTTAAAAAAATAGAAGAAATGTACTTATGTTACATAATTAATTTTTAAAAGATGTTAAAATTACTATAATTTTATCATTCATTAAATTAGTAGCTATATAGTTTCAATTATTTGAATATCTCATAATTTATTTAACCAATCCTCTATTCTTAACCACTATCAATTCATTTGATATTACACACAGAACCAAGAAAACATTGATGCACATTTACCTTTGCAAAATAGTCCAATGATTTTTTTCTGTAAGCATGATGGGTCAAACCATATGCAAATATTAAAGATATTTCCAGATTGCCTTCTAAAATTGTTGTATCAATTTAAACTCCCACTGAGAGTTTGAGTTAGTATTTTATTGGATTGTAAAAAATGTATGTACTTTTTAAGGTTTCAGCACTTAGCAGCATCCAGCACATAGTAGATATCCCAAAAATATGTGTTCAAGAAATTAATGCATGGAATAGTTTACCAATTTTTAATGAAAAGACTGTAGCTTTTTATAAATGAATTTTTCCTTTGATTAGTGACAAAGGGGACTGTGGACCTTTGTTTGTAAAACTGGAAAACATTTTTGCTTATTTCGTCTGTGAATTTTCTCATCATTTCTTTGCCCTTTGAAATAAAAACACACTATAGTGTATTTTTTTGCACTGATTCTTAATTTTTGTTTTATGTTAAATATATTAACGTCTCATTTGTTACAGAATTGGCTAATTATTCTTATCAGTTTTCATTTTACTTGAAGTTGTATCTGAGATATTTTTGTATAAAATTATTTTTATTTTTGTGGATTCAAATCTAACCCTTTTTTGATATGGCTATTGAAGCTTTATTGGAATAAGTCATTCCTAACATGAAATCAGTTTATATTCACCTAATATAAACTAATTTATTTATAATTAATATTTTAACTAAGCATTTTATTGTATTTCATAATGTAGAACTCAAATTATTTTTCCCAACTAGTTAACCTCATGTGCAAACGCTATTTGTTAATAAAATTTACATCGTTCTGTAATTTGAAGAGTGGTCCTTGGAGGATGTTAACTTTTCCCATATATTAGGAACTGCACCTTGGTTTGTTATTTTATTGTATTGTTTTGTTCACTGTTTTATTTTAGTATTCTCAACTTGCTTTAATATTTGTGCATTATAAGATATTTAAGTATCTAGCAGTGACATCCAAACAATATTATTTTGGAAAATTGCCATTCCAATTAACTTTAGAAATAAAAAAACTTCACTAAAACAAAGTATTTTTATTATTTGTAATTGCTTATTTTTTCCCATAATTAAATCCCAATCACAACCTCAAGTAGAGTTTACTTTTTTGACAAACTTTTTGTATAGTGGAATTGAAACATGGATATCTAACCAACAATTACACCTTCTTTGCTATCCTTCTCAAAGAACTAAGACCTTACAAGGGAGAAGCCAACTGGGAATTGGGAAGAGAGGGTGGGAGTGATACTTATTTGTGAGAAACATTGAGGATATTTTGTGGAAACAGCCCAGCTGAGATAAAGTTGAAGAGGCCAAGTCCCATACATGTGAAACAGTAACATGCCTAGGAATTGCTTAGAGAAATGTCCCAAATAAATGACATAAATGCCCTAACTGTCACAGAAATTTGAGGTCAAGGACCACACAAACACTGAAATATCATCTCTATGGTAAAGACACCTAAATATTAGACAGTCTTAATTCTCTGAACACCAGACTCCTCTATGTAATTGCTTACCCAACGTCTCTTTTTGCGTGGGTAATAGCATTTCAATTCTTGTCTTATACAACCCTCCCTCCAATTCCAAATCCACTTATTGCCATATCTTCCTCATTTTGACTTCAACATTAATCACATGGTTGCTTAGAATAAATACCTAGGGGTTATTGATTATCCTTTATTTCTCTCTCCCTTTCCCTTATATCCACAGTTAGCCTACCAAGTTCTTTAGTCTATCATCAAGTTCTTTGAACTACTTCTTAAAATTAAGTGGGTAGAGCCAAGATGACCGAATAGGAACAGCTCCAGCCTACAGCTCCCAGCGTGAGCAATGCAGAAGATGGGTGATTTCTGCATTTCCAACTGAGGTACTGGGTTCATCTCACTGGGGAGTGCCAGACAGTGGGTGCAGGAGAGTGGGTGCAGTGCACCGTGTGTGAGCCCAAGCAGGGCGAGGCATTGCCTCACCCAGGAAGCACAAGGGGTCAGGGAATTGCCTTTCCTAGTCAAAGAAAGGGGTGATAGACAGCACCTGGAAAAATCGGGTCAATCCCACCCTAATACTGCGCTTTTCCAACTGGCTTAACAAACAGCACACCAGGAGATTATATCCCACACCTGGCTTGGAGGGACCTATGCCCACAGAGCCTCACTCATTGCTAGCACAGCAGTCTGAGATCAAACTGCAAGGCAGCAGCAAGCCTGGGGGAGTGGTGCCCACCATTGCTCAGGCTTGAGCAGGTAAACAAAGCGGCTGGGAAGCTCAAACTGGGTGGAGCCCACCACAGCTCAAGGAGGCCTGCCTGCCTCTGTAGGCTCTACCTCTGGGGGCAGGGCACAGACAAACAAAAGACAGCAATAACCTCTGCAGACTTAAATGTCCCTGTCTGACAGCTTTGAAGAGAGTAGAGGTTCTCCCAGCATGCAGCTTGAGATCTGAGAATGGGCACACTGCCTCCTCAAGTGGGCCCCTGACTCCTGAGTAGCCTAACTGGGAGGCACCCTCCAGTAGGGGCGGACTGACACCTCACACAGCCAGGTACTCCTCTGAGACAAAACTTCCAGAGGAACGATCAGGCAGCAGCATTTGCGATTCACCAATATCCGCTGTTCTGCAGCCACTGCTGCTGATACCCAGGCAAACAGGGTCTGGAGTGTACCTCCAGTAAACTCCAACAGACCTGCAGCTGAGGGTCCTGACTGTTAGAAGGAAAACTAACAAACAGAAAGGACATCCACACCAAAAACCCATCTGTACGTCACCATCATCAAAGACCAAAAGTAGATAAAACCACAAAGATGGGGAAAAAACAGAGCAGAAAAACCAGAAACTCTAAAAATCAGAGTGCCTCTCCTCCTCCAAAGGAACGCAGCTCCTCACCAGCAATGGAACAAAGCTGGAAGGAGAATGACTTTGACGAGTTGAGAGAGGAAGGCTTCAGAAGATCAAACTACTCCAAGCTAAAGGAGGAAGTTCAAACCAATGGCAAAGAAGTTAAAAACTTTGAAAAAAAATTAGATGAATGGCTAACTAGAATAACCAATGCAGAAAAGTCCTTAAAGGACCTGATGGAGCTGAAAACCATGGCACGAGAACTACATGACGAATGCACAAGCCTCAGTAACCAATGCAGTCAACTGGAAGAAAGGGTATCAGTGATGGAAGATGAAATGAATGAAATGAAGTGAGAAGAGAAGTTCAGAGAAAAAAGAATAAAAAGAAATGAACAAAGCCTCCAAGAAATATGGAACTATGTGAAAAGACCAAATCTACATCTGATTGGTGTACCTGAAAGTGACAGGGAGAATGGAACCAAGTTGGAAAACACTCTGAAGGATATTATCCAGGAGAACTTCCCCAATCTAGCAAGGCAGGCCAACATTCAGATTCAGGAAATACAGAGAATGCCACAAAGATACTCCTCGAGAAGAGCAACTCCAAGACACATAATTGTCAGATTCACCAAAGTTGAAATGAAGGAAAAAATGTTAAGGGCAGCCAGAGAGAAAGGTCGGGTTACCATCAAAGGGAAGCCCATCAGACTAACAGCGGATCTCTTGGCAGAAACTCTACAAGCCAGAAGAGAGTGGGGGCCAATATTCAACATTCTTAAAGAAAAGAATTTTCAACCCAGAATTTCATATCCAGCCAAACTAAGCTTCATAAGTGAAGGAGAAATAAAATCCTTATAGACAAGCAAATGCTGAGAGATTTTGTCACCACCAGGTCTGCCCTAAGAGAGCTCCTGCAAGAAGCACTAAACATGGAAAGGAACAACCAGTACCAGTCACTGCAAAAACATGCCAAATTATAAAGACCATCAAGGCTAGGAAGAAACTGCATCAACTAACAAGCAAAATAACCAGCTAACATCATAATGACAGGATCAAATTCACACATAACAATACTAACCTTAAATGTAAATGGACTAAATCCTCCAATTAAAATACACAGACTGGCAAATTGGATAAAGAGTCAAGACCCATCAGTGTGCTGTATTCAGGAAACCCATCTCACGTGCGAGACACAAATAGGCTCAAAATAAAGGGATGGAGGAAGATCTACCAAGCAAATGGAAAACAAAAAAAGGCAGGGGTTGCAATCCTAGTCTCTGATAAAACAGACTTTCAACCAACAAAGATCAAAGAGACAAATAAGGCCATTACATAATGGTAAAGGGATCAATTCAACAAGAAGAGATAACTAATCAAAATATATATGCACCCAATACAGGAGCACCCAGATCCATAAAGCAAGTCCTTAGTGACCTACAAAGAGACTTAGACTCCCACACAATAATAATGGGAGACTTTAACACCCCACTGTCAATATTAGACAGATCAACGAGACACAAAAAAACAACTGTTTCAATTAGACAAAACTTTATGTATTAGTCAACAAGTGAATGTAAATAGTGTATAAGTAATTTGACTACACATATATGTAGTTTAATACATGCAGCAGCAGTTTAATTTGCATTAAGATTGCCCTTACATGTGTTTTAAATTCAGAATAATTTTGTATATTCTTTCAGAATGGTTGATTATATCAAAACTATTCTGGTAGAAGCTGAAAACAAACACCTTTCCCCCCCCCAGTTCCAACAAAATGTGGATGTGGAAGTTAAAAAATGTCAGAAACTCTATTTCAATATGGAAACTAAAATGCATAATGTTAAAAAATTATGAAAATAATGGAAAGAATCACAATTGCAAAAAAGTACAACTAATATAAATGACAACAGAGTTGATAAAGAAAGTTGTGAGAATAAGGACACAGCAAAATGTGGGCGTGTTGTTGGGGGAAGGTTGCAGGCAGGAAGAAACAAAGGGAGATGAGTATAACAGAAAAGCAATGCACAATTTTTGTGGTCAAAACAGGGCATTAAGAAGAACAGTGGTTTTGATTAGATAAATTTGTTGACTTTGATAAGTCCTATCATCTTCAATAAATATTACAATGAGTGATAATTATAATTACAGTTTAATAAATAACAGATTGTTTACTTATGATCATTGACCTAGGAATATTTATAGATTACCAAATAGAATATATAATGGACAAAGAGATGATTCTTAAACAGATGTTTGAAAAAATATGAAAATATTTCACTCTTACAACATCTTTACTATTCTATACCAATTCTAAAGCTTGCTTATATTTTTGCTTATCAACTGTTTACAACTGTTTAAAAACAAGACAGACCATATTTAAGTTAGATCAATCTTCAGACTGAATGAATACATTAAGAGCTCTTAAAAGTCATGAAGACAGTGGTCAAAGCAAGCGTAATTATTTTAATTTTGAAAATCAAATGAAAATTCACCAGACCAGCATCTTAAACAGACAAGACAGAACATTCAGTTCTATTTTGAAGTACTAAAAGGAGTAGTTGTGGTTAAGTTTTTAAGTGAATGAGGTTTACTTTTCAGAGGTCTTGATGAAAAGAGAATTTGTCAAATAATAGAAATGGTATAATAATGGTTGAATTTCATCCATAAGTTTTTAAGTGAATGAGGTTTACTTTTCAGAGGTCTTGATGAAAAGAGAATTTGTCAAATAATAGAAATGGTATAATAATGGTTGAATTTCATCCATATTTTGCACAAGTACTTTAAAAAATTTCAGATAAAAATGAGATTTATCCAAAAGAGTTTATGCAAAATTAAACAAAATAATTAGAAAGCATGGACAAAATGAAGCTATAAATCTAACAAATAAATCAGACACTAAACACTGCTCATTATTACAATGTTTACTTTGGATATAACTACCACAGACTAATTAGGTGAACCTTATTGTGTGCTACTCTTATCATGCAAAACCCTCTGAACAATTCTTAAATTTCTTGCCAACTAAAAATTATTTATTAGTGATTTTTTCAACAAGTAAAATCTGGTATGATTGCAAAGTGTCTTGTGACAACATTTATGGTCAGTCAGATGACTGAATGGTGTGAACAAAGAACTATCCACCTATAAATAAAGTAGACAACATATGTAATAGGCTGCTTCTTCTCTTATTCTAATCAAATTTTTAAAAGACTGCATCCACAGTACCTGAGGTTATTGACAATTTTTGGCATTTTACAAAAGTAATAGCTTTTCCATTTCAAATATAGTATATTCATGCCAACTTCTTTAAAGATAATAGGTGCAATGGGATGACCTGTAAATTGTAAAACTGTGCAAGTCCTATAACATTGCTACAACAAAATTTTGAAGACTCTAAAGGATATTTCAACACATGAAAGAGAAGCCTATACACAAACGGAATGCAAACAATTTATTCAAAACCTTGATAAAATTCAAATACATCATTTTAAACTTGAGTTACACATATGTTTTAGAACCTTTTGAAAACATATCTGACATTATGAGCTTATTTTTATAAGATATTACAAGCTTCTTATTTTTATGTATATAAAAGTTATCTTATTTATTCAAAAGATTTCAAGAAAACTAAGTAAAAAATCATTGATAGTTGAATCTAAAACAAAGTGATAAAATCAAAGGATGGAATAGTGAGAAATTATTGTGACTTCTAAAAAAATTTTCAGTAAAATGTCATATAATACCAAAGACAACAGTTTAATAAAAGGAAGGAGAAATTCTGAAGAGCTAAAATGAATAGGCTCTTTTATTATTTGTTTATGCATTTAAACATAGAAAGTGAATATACATATTAGAAAAAAATTTATAATTATTATAAAATTCTTGGTAATCTGATGGATTAGTCACTGCATTAAAAAACTTGAAATTCCAGAAATATTATACTTCATATATTTTTTAAAAATCTATGATTTTTTTTCAAAATGTGACTACAATCTGAAATTTTTAAATAAAAATACCAACTAGAAGTTATAAAGCTAAAATAAATTATTCTAAATTATTAATAATAAAAAATTCAATCAATGATGCCTTTCCTGTTAAAGCAAATTATTACATACAATTACTGATCTGTAAAGAGACAATCAAGAAGACTGTGGTGAAAACTTTAGGATAAAAAAGTATTACTGACAGATAGGCAGTTAATTATTAAAATCAATAGGTTATTTTCTGCTTTTTGTAATGTTTGTTTTATTCATCAATTTTTATAAAGTGTGATTTGCAGTGATTTATTTTCTCTAGATAAATATTCTCATGTAAACCTGACCTTAATTTTGTATTCATTTATATTAAAGAGACCCCACTTTAAACAGAATAAGCTTTGGGCTCTATCTTACCTTCACCTGGTTGTGAATGTTCACAGGTAAAGTGTTAAATGTATACAAGGAAAGTATGTACTAAAATTGCAGCTTACAATATTTGCTTGCCCCAATCATAAAGTAATGATTATGGAGAGAACATGCACAGTAACTGTTGATTATGGGCAGAAGTCACTGTAGAATTATGATATCTGAGAGAACAAAGACAAATGAGGTGAACCACAGATACTCCTTGATTCTCTGCTTAGGAGCACTTTCTGGACAATGGGACAGGGAAGTGAATCACAAACAGAGTATAGCAGTCTCACTGAGCTCAGGAGGCAATGATTAAAGACTGAGGTTGCAGTTGTGGCTGTAGTTTGCAAGGCAGGGAATCATAAAAAGTACCAAATATTCAACCATGCATTCATAGGGCGATACTTTTGGAGGCCTGGCACAGAACAACAGAGAATTGGGAAACTGTGAACCAAATACTGAATTTGATTAAAAGCAAGAAATGACTATTTGGTGCATTAAAGAGGTGCATTTTAGTAAAATTTTACTGACAGTTTAAAAGTAACAGAATTTCAAAAAGTATATAAAAAACTAACTCTAAGAAAGCTGGAGTGACCATATAAATAATATTAAAGTAAACTTTAAGGCAACTATCTAGCTCACACCTATAATGCCAGCATTTTTGTGGCAGGCCAATTCTCCTTGACAGTCACACAGACAGAACTCCGTAGCGCTCCAGTTATAGAGACAAATTTCCAAATCTCTTGCT
This sequence comes from Pongo abelii, assembly GCF_028885655.2. Classification (NCBI taxonomy): domain Eukaryota; kingdom Metazoa; phylum Chordata; class Mammalia; order Primates; family Hominidae; genus Pongo; species Pongo abelii. Next base: position 44,476,871 of record NC_071988.2, read on the forward strand.
TTAACATTAAGTTAATAATTAAACCTAAGAAAATTGATGCCCAGACATTAAAGTCAGAAAGGAAACATATGTTCTGTAAGAGCCTTGCTTGAGCTTCTCCTGAAAACTGGAGCAATTCAAGACAACGGAGACAGCCTTATGTTCCTTGTACCAGGACCCATCTTGGGCTGACAAAACCTAGGGTGAGTCAAGGTAACAAACACAGCCTTACAGGCCTCACACCAAAACCTGTCTTGGGTCTGAAGCAAATTTCTGGACCCAAACCCTAGGTAGGATAAGATGGAAGTAATCACTTCGGTACCAGGACCCCCATTAAGTAGATTTAGAAGACATTTCTGGGCTGCGTGTGGTGGCTTATGCCTGTAATCCCAGTACTTTGGGAGGGTGAGGTGGGTGGATCACCTGAGGTCAGGAGTTCGAGAACAGCCTGGCCAACATGGTGAAAACATGTATCTACTAAAAATACACAAATTAGCTGGGCATGACGGCATGCACCTGTAGTCGCAGCTACTCAGGCGGCTGAGGCAGGAGAATCACTCGAACCCAGGAGGTGGAGGTTGCAGTGAGCTGAGATCATGCCACTGCACTCCAGCCTGGGTGACAGAGTGAGACTTCGTCTCCAATAATAATAATAATAATAATAATAGACATTTCTTAGTCACCCTGGTACTGGGGGTCTCATGGATTAAGTAGATTTAGAGGATATTTCTTGCCTCTGACCTTCTAGTTAAAACAAAAATTAATCACCTATAGATTTAGGCAAATATGATACTACACATAGGCATATAATCCAAACATATATAAGCACTAGAAGAACTTTAGGACCCTGAGTTGGTCTGGCGAATTATCTCCAACCTTCTCCCTGTATCTAGTTACAGAAATAAACTCTCTTCCTTCCCAGTTCATCTGCATCTAGTTATTGGGCCACAAGAATACGCATCTGGACCTGGTTCTGTCTGGGAACACATTTGGAGGCTGAGGCAGGAGGATTATTTGAGGCCAGGAGTTTAAGGCTTTAGTGAGCTATGATTGTGCCACTGAACTCCAGCCTGGGTTACAGAGAAAGCCTCCATCTGAGAGAGAGAGAGAGAGGGGGAGGGAGAGAGAGAGAAAGAGAGAATATTACCAGAGATAAAAAGGGACATTATCATATGATGAAAGGATCAGTGCATCAAAAAGACTCCACAATCTTAAATACAGATGGAAGTAATAATTGGGCTTCAAAACTATGACACAAAAAGAAGAAAAATAGAATTAAAGGGTATAACAGACAAATCCAGGATAATTCTAGGAGACTTCAACACTCCTAGTATTTAAAATAAAAATATAGCAAAAATAATCAGTAAGGATATAGAAGGTCTGAATGTTAATGCTATTGACTTAATTGATATGTGTAAAACAATCCATCCTACAACTGTATAATTCATATTATGTTTTAAGTGTACTTGGAACATTCAGCGTTATGGACCATATGCTGAGTCACAAAATGCCATAATACATTTAAAAATTATAATCTTAGCATATACTCTATGACAACTGAATTAAGTTTAATATCAATAACAAAAATACCTAGAAAATTTCAAAATATTTAGAAATTTAAAAATATACTTCTGAATAATCAGTGGGTCAAAAATAATATCACAAGTGAAATTAATAATATTTTGGACTAAATAATAATTTACACACATCAAAATCTGTGAAATGCAAATAAAAAAGTGATTAAGAGAAAATTTATATTACCAAATGTTGTATCATAAACAAAGATTTAAAATCAATGATTTAAGCTTCCAACTTAAGAAGCTAGAGAAAGAAGAGCAAATTAAAATAAAAGTAGATAAAATGAAAAAAAGTAGAGATCAATGAACCAAAAACAAAAAATAGAGTAAATCAATGAAATATGAAATAATGCTTTAGAAAACATAAATAAACTTGATAAACTGCTGACTAGAGTGATTAAGAAATAAAAGGGAATACACAAAAGATAAACATCAGAAATGAAAAAGGGAGCACCACTAGTGATTTTAGTCATAAAATATTTAAGATTATTATGCAAAATTTATGCAAATAAATTTGAAAATTTAGATGAAATGAACAAATGGAAAATTGACACAAGTAAAAATAAAAAGTTGAAATAACTTCACATTTGTAATATGATTGTATAATTATTAAAAACTTTTTCAAAAGAAATCTTTAGGCCGAAATATATTCCCTGGTGGATTCTACTAAATATTAAAAAAAAAAAAAAAAAAGAACCTCAACCCATACCTCACACTATACACAAAATATAATTCAAAATAAATCATAGGCCTAAGCATTAAAGTTATAATTATAAAACATCAAGAAAAAAAGTGAAAAATACATCTTTCTGGCTTTTGGATAGGCAAAATTTTTAAGAATCAAAAATCATAATTGACTAATTTTATGAAAAGTAAAAATATTACAATGAAATAATATGTAAATGTGAAATGATATAGAATCAATTACAAAACCATAAAGCAGATATATTAGTTTGTTCTCACACTGCTATAAAGATCTCCCTGAGACTGGGTAATTTATGAAGAAAAGAGGTTTAGTTGACTCACAGTTCTGCAGGCTTAACTGGAAGCATGACTGAGAGGCCTCAGGAAATTTACAATCATGGCAGAAGGGGAAGAGGAAGCAAGTATCTTCTTCACATAGCAACACGGCAGAGAGGGCGCAAACGGGGAGGTGCTACATGTTTTCAAAAATCCAGATTTCCTGAAAACGCTATCACAAGAACAGTAAGGGGACATCCATCCCCATAATTCAATAATTTCTCATGAGCCCCCTCCTTCAACACTGGGAATTACAATTCAACACGAGATTTGGGTGGTGACACAGAGCCAAACCATATCAGCAGACACAAAAAGTATAAATCATATCATTCTATTTATGTGAAATTTCATAACAAGTAAATCTGGTATAAGAAATCAGAATAGTAGTAGTTTATGCAGGTGGAGTAGAGAGTGACTGGGAATAGTATTAAATTATCCCTACAATATAGTTTGGATATGTGTCTCCCCCCAGATCTTATGTTGAATTGTAATCCCTAGTATTGCAGGTAAGGCCTCATGGGAAGTGATTGGATCATGGGGGTAGATTTCTCATAAGTGGTTTAACACCATCCTCTTGGTGCTCTCCTCATGATAGTGGGTGAATTATTGTGAGATCTGGTTGTTTAAAAACGTGGGCACATTCCTCAAACGCTCTCTTGCTCCTGCTTTTGCCATGTGATGTGTCTGGTCCCACTCCACCTTCCGCCATGAATAAAAGCTCCTTTATACCTCCCCAGAAGCCAAGCAATGTGTTTCCATGCTTGCACAGCCTACAGAACTGTGAGCCAATTAAACCTCTTTGTATATATATAAAGAAGGAACTTCTTGGGTTGATGAAAATATTTTTTATCTCGGTAAATATGTGGGGTACATGAATGCATGCAATTGTAAAATGCATTGAGATATTAAACTTAATATCGTGAAAATGGCCATACTGCCCAAAGTAATTTATAGATTCAATGCTATCCCCATCAAGTTACCATTGACTTTCTTCACAGAATTGGAAAAAACTACTTTAAAGTTCATATGGAACCAAAAAGAGACCCCGCATAGCCAAGACAATCCTAAGCAAAAAGAACAAAGCTGGAGGCATCACTCTACCTGACTTCAAACTACACTACAAGGCTAAAGTAACCGAAACAGCATGGTACTAGTGCCAAAACAGATATATAGACCAGTGGAACAGAACAGAGGCCTCAGAAATAATGCCACACAACTACAACCATCTGATCTTTGCAAACCTGATAAAAGCAAGCAATGCGGAAAGGATTCCCTATTTAAAAAATGGTGTTTGGAAAACTGGCTAGCCATATGGGGAAAGCTGAAACTGGATCCCTTCCTTACATCTTATACAAAAATTAACTCAAGATGGATTAAAGATTTAAATGTAAGACCTAAAACCATGAAACCTCTAGAAGAGAACCTAGCCGTTACCATTCAGGACATAGGCATGGGCAAAGACTTCATGACTAAACCACCAAAAGCAATGGCAACGGAAGCCAAAATTGAAAAATGCGATCTGATTAAGCTAATGAGCTTCTGCATAGCAAAATAAACTATCATCAGAGTCTACAGAATGGGAGAAATTTTTTGCAATCTATCCATCTGACAAAAGGCTAATATCTATAATCTACAAATAACTTAAACAAAATTTTAAGACAAAAACAAACAACCCCATCAAAAAGTAGGCAAAGGATATGAACAGACACTTCTCAAAAGAAGACATTTATGCAACCAACAAACATATGAAAAAAAAGCTTATCATCACTGGTCATTAGAGAAATGCAAATCAAAACCACAGTGAGATACCATCTCACGCCAGTTAGAATGGCAATCATTAAAAAGTCAGGAAACAACAGATGCTGGTGAGGATGTGGAGAAATAAGAATGCTTTTACACTGTTTGTGGGAGCATAAATTAGTTCAACCATCGTGGAAGTCAGTGTGGCGATTCCTCAAGCATCTAGAATTAGAAATACCATTTGACCCAGCAATCCTGTTACTGGGTATATACCCAAAGGATTATAAATCATTCAACTATAAGGACAAATGCACAAGTATGTTTATTGTGGCACTGTTCACAATAGCAAAGACTTGGAACCAGCCCAAATGCCCATCAATGATAGACTGGATAAAGAAAATGTGGTACATATATACTGTGGAATACTATGCAGCAATAAAGAAGAATGATTTCATATCCTTTGCAGGGACATGGGTGATGCTGGAAACCATCATTCTCCGAAAACTAACACAAGAACAGAAAACCAAACACTGCATGTTCTCACTCGTAAGTGGGAGCTGATCAATGAGGACACATGGGCACAGGGAGGGCATCATCATACACTGGGGCCTGTCTGGGGTCTAGGGGAGGGATAGCATTAGGAGAAATTCCTAATGTAGATGACGGGTTGATGGGTGCAACAAACCACCATGGCACGTGTATACCTATATAACAAACCTGCATGTTCTGCACATGTACCCCAGAACTTAAAAAATATACATATATATATAAAGATCTGTGAATTTCACTGCTTGTGAATTACATGTCATTAGAAAATGTTAGCCATTCTACCTACCAGTCTATATTCTTCTGATTTAATTTTTGTTTTTATTTTAATCAATATTGATTAAAGTTAAGAGTTAAAATCTCCACAGTCTCTGAGGATAAAATGGGCTAAGTGCAGTTAAATTTCATTGGCATTACCTAAAGTTTATAATCTGAGAGTATATGTTGTTTTTGCTTTAAAGTATTCTGTTGCTTGACTTGTGGAAACATTTACAACATGTTTATTTATTTAGTTGTCCATTAGTAAAATGCAATGTTCCATTTTGAGGAATGATTTTTATACTGCTCTGCACTCAGTGATTATCACAATTCTAAACAAACACGCTCTGTTGGCTTAATCCCCGATTCTAATATGGTGTTACACTTGAAATGATTATATGGTGTGTAAGCCTAATACTCTTCCCATCATTTTATTGCATTCAGGCTTCATGCATTTGGAGAAGGCTTTCTGATGTCAAATGTATTTTCAGTTTTCTGAGCAGCCCATTTCTTGAAGGACTGGCAAAAGGAAGCTATTCTGACAATTTGGCTGAACTCATGGAAATTTCAGGCTGGGCCAGATGGTAAGACTCAGCTGTTGTGTGAAGCAGGTAAAGGCAGCACTTAAAATGCTACTGGCAGTTTTCCTGAGACTTGACAACAACAGGTGTTCTGGATTTCTTTTTTCTAAAATGTTCTCCAAAATCATAAATTATGTGGCATTAAGTTTGTTTTGCAAACAAAGGAAACTTTTCCCACCAGAGTGATAAGTGATTGTGATTACTTTAATCATACTGTCAGAACTCTAGCACTAAATTCAATGATTGAGATAAGGTGCAATTTTAGTTATTTGTCACTAAGATAAGGCTGTGTAAGGAGTATGGAAAAATGTATCGTTATGATGGGTTGTCAAAAATGATAGACCTCAACCATGCAAAAGCCATCATGCAAAGCAGTGGCAAGAGAGGGGCAGTTTTGGACTGTGTCCACAAACTGCTTTGCTCAGGCTCAGAGGGGTTTTGTGTGTACTTGTGTGTTGACATCACAGCCAAGCACTGAGATATGTCAATTTTGCACAATTGAATTGTATTTGTCATTTTAATCACCAAAATTACCAGCACTATTTCAGTTAGCTGGTCATTAAAGTGACTGAATTAGATTGACTGCTCTTGATCTGATTGCTCACTAGGAAATTGATCTTCAAAGAGACATTCCAGGCAACTGTGATAATAAGCCATGACAATGTGATGCTAAACAGCTGTGAATTGGGAGCTCCTCCCATGAGCCTAGTGTTTTTGCTCAGGAAAGAGTAATGGGAATGTTTAAAGACCTGGTGGAAATTAACAAAGTAAGTGTTTTTCACTTCTATGGAAACATTACTTAATGCAAGAAGCTAGCTAAATTTAAAATAAAAGAACATAAAATGGATTGTTCACATCTTAACCTCTTCTCCTTTGTTAAACTCACTATTTTACAGAGTTTAAATAAAATTTCAAGAAAATACTTCTATGCAACTGGGTAATTTTTACTTCAAATTCTAACTTCAGGAAGGCCAAGAACAACAACAACAACAGCGTATTAGTAAAATATAATTCAACAGGTGCATAAAAGGAAGCTGTTGGAAGATGCATTTTTCCAAGTTTGGAGGATATGATAATAATAAATCTTTTATTTCTATTGGCTTCTCCCAAACTACCATTTCCCTCTCATGTTCTGACATACTTCTTCACTGCTAGCTTGATGTGTGAACCTTCAGTCCATTTTAAATTACCTAAGTAATTATATGTAATTTCTTTTCTTTTTTTTCTTTTTCTCTGAGACAGAGTCTCATTCTGTCACCCAGGCTGGAGTACAGTGGTGAAATCTCGGCTCACTGCAACCTCTGCCTCCTGGGTTCAACCGATTGTCCTGCCTCAGCCTCCCGAGTAACTGGAACAACAGGCACCCGCCACCTCGCCTGGCTAATTTTTTGTATTTTTAATAGAGACGGGGTTTCACCATATTGGACAGGCTGCTCTCAAACTCTTGACCTCGTGATCCACCCGCCTCGGCCTCCCGAAGTGTGGGGATTACAGGCTTGAGCCACTGCACCCGGCCTGTAATTTCTATCTCTGAAAGAATCGGTCTGCATCATTATCTGGAAATTTTGTTTGCTGAAGCAGTTGCTGTAGTCCTTCATCCCCTTCACCGTAGCTGCTCTTCCTGTATATGGATATGGATGCTTTACTGCTGTGCTTGTATCCAAGCTGGCATTGGATCATGCATATCTCATGCTGACTGAAGGTAAGAAAAAATATCCTTCATTCATTTGTTCAGTATTTTGACAAATAATTACGGGGCTCATCTATATACTATGAGTTAGCATCTTATATACAAAATTATTTAAGTCAGATAAACATTATAAATTTTTCTTCTAATTACTGGTCACATAATTTCTTAGTTCTAGCTCAGACCAGGGCGTCCTTTCAGACTGTAGCTCAAAGCCAGCTGTGGTTCATTTTAGGCATATTAATACATGCTGGAAGAGCCCTGCTTCTTTCAGGCTGTAAGAGGTTCTGACCAATGTCATTCTTCTTCTAAACTTGAGTATCAGAGCAGTTAAAAGATACAAGAGTGTCATAAGGCAAATAATGACCAAAATATAAACTTTTTTACAGATGAAGTAAATAATAAGACAATGGTTTATATCTGCATATAAAAGGGATATAAGCTAATTTACCTATTCATTTCAATGGAGAGGCTATTTGTAGAATGTATAGCATGGTGAATCCAGCAAAGTAGTGCCTTTTGTGGGAAGAAAAAGGGGTGAGGGACACATGCCCAGTTCATGAGATGAAGTTGACCCTTGCCCCTTGGGGATATTAGGTGAAGGCACTGAGAATGGTGCCAAGAGGGTTAGAGGAGCTTCCATGGAAGGAAAAAACCCTCCTCCCGCAATAAGATTTGCTATAATCATTTCTCCTCTACCCATCAGTAGGGGAGGAGAGCTTCTACTGAACTTACCTCTTTTTCCTTCCTAGAAACTAGTCTTTTCCTCTTCAGCTTCCATTTGGAGTCAGACATTAATTCCATAAAGTATTCTCTGGAAATGGTCTTTAAGTGTAGACATAAATGATGCAAAAAAGCTAGGACCGTGAATATCCAGGGGTAGATTTATCTGGACAGGTGAAGCAGAAAATGCAAGGATTCCTTCAAAGGAAATATAAGGTACAGAAATAAGGTCATTGTGGTTAAAAGTAAGAGAGGAATGGGCAGGACATGAGCTCACAGAGATTCGCAGAGGCCATTTCACTGGCCTTGCAAGGTGAATAATTGGATTATATTCTATTTACAATGTAAACCAATGGAAACTCATAAGCAGGAAAGTGCTAAATCTAAGTTTCAACTTCCTATGTTGCAAATGAATTAGAGAGAACACTGGACACAAGAAAGACAGAGGTTGTTTTAAGAGTCTGGGTGAGCCATGATACTGGCTTGAGCCAGAGTGGAGATGATAAGAAGTAATGAATTCGGGGTATATTTTTAAAGTAGAGCAAGTTCAACAATGTAAATTGAATGCAGAGGAATGTATGTATGAGAAAAAGAGAGGACTCAAAAGTATACCACAGTTTAAAGTTTAAATAATTGAGAAGGTAGTGCAGATAATTAGTGAGGTGGGAAGAACTTATGGACGTATGAGGTTAAGTTTTCTTTGTTTTTAGAAAACCTAGATCTCTCTCTCTCTCTTTCTCTGTCAATTTTGCTCTCAAGTTCATTTTGAAGTATTGTTAAATATTCAAATGGAGATCAGGTTGCTAGTTTGATATACAGGAAATCTGGAACTGAGGGAAGAGGTTAGGACAGGAGACATAAACTGAAGAGTCATCAGTATCCTGATGGCATTTAAAGCCATATGATTGGATGAGATCCCAAAGGCAGAGGGTGTAGATATCTAAGAGAAGAGTGCATGTTAGGAGCCTGGTACTTCAATATCCAGCCACATTCCATAGAGTTGGTACAACATATTTGTCTGTAAGCCTTTGTCTCACTCTCGTTTATTAGTCCAACAGCTGTATCTCTCATTGTCTCTGCTCAGTTATTGTGGGAAAATAAACTTTTATGGTCGAAAGAGATTTCTTTTGATACATTTGAATTAAGGTGTGTTAGAAACCTCATACCTCCCCATTGATGAGTTGTATTTAGCTGTCTTTGCAGATAATGTATATTTAATACATTAAAAATAATTCTGTCTGAAAACTGAAGAAATTTTAAGCCCAGTGAAGAGTTGCTAGTGCCATAAGGGATAATTTTCGTTACAGTTTTCGGGAGAGCTTAGTAATCGTTCTTCCTGTTTATTGAATCAGGCATATAATGAAATCATGACCATATCCTGAGGGGATTTAAAAGCAAGTTGAATCCATTATAATATTCTGGACAGAGAAAATGAATATTCATCAGCTTTAGTAAGGATTAGCTATACCTCCTACAGTTTTAGGTGAAATTTAAGCTTGAATTTGAATGGCAATTTGCATTACCAAGAGATTTTAAATTGGAACCAGAAAAGTTCTTAATACAGCAGTTTAATAAGAAAACATAGCTTTTAAAAATATATTCATTTGGGTAGTTTTCTTACCTTCTGCATTCATTTTCCTGAAAAGTTGTTTAAATAGTTACATTGACCAGAAGAAATGTGACTTTCAGCTCAAGGGCGAACTTGGTTATTTTTAAAATAGTAGGAACCATTCCTGAGATGATATGCATTAGGTCATGTGTCACTGGCCTGGCTATCTAGATTTCTGGTTGTGGGCTGGAAAGCAGCACTAACAAAATCTACATCTTCAGACATACTATATAACTTTTTTGGAATTCAGTGTCTCCATCTGTGTAACATAGTAGCCTATGGTCACTTTCAGTTTTTGTTCATGACATTTAATATTACAACAAATTTTAACTTGTGAGTACTATTATTCCTAAATCTAATGCAATAAGTGAATGGATCTAATATGTTTCTGGCTACTAGTGCTGAGTATGTGCCCAACAATCTATCAGATGCTTTCCACATACTACTGCAACAAACAATTTTAAGAATTCTATCTTTAAAGTATTTTTATCCCTATATTACATATGAGATAAATGAAGCTCTAAGGGTTGAAGTAGCTTGCCCAATATCAGACAACAAATTATTTCTAGGTCCACTCAACTGCCAAGTCTATATGTTCTCCCTAATAGATTTCTACTGGAGCCCTACTCACAAGAGTTGGTTTTAATAGGTATTGTCTTGTAAGACCTATCTAGAATGTGTTTTTAGACTTTAAAACCTATAAAACTGTATTTGTAGATCCTTGATAATATCTTTAAGATTGAAAACAAATTTTTTCTCTCAAATGTCTCTCTCATTGACTTCAGTGTTTCATCAAATTAAGTAAGAATATGGAGTCCTAGAAAGTTTAGCTAAGAATACAAATATTGTTGTTAAGAGGTTCATATCAGTTAATTACTCCTCATACGCCATTTCTGAAAAAGCAGAACTGTAAGAATACAAAAGTACATTGTTATGACAAATGACATTTTCATGAAGAATTTAATGAACTCCTATTTCTCAAGGAAAACTCCAAGACAATCAACATGAGCATCTTCTGATACAACTCTACCAGAGATCAACCTAGTGAGAATTAGTGATGGGGGTAGGTTGCAATCTTCGTTTTAAACAATGTTCTCCCTCATATGGTTTGGCTCTGTGCCCCCACTCAAGTCACAGTTTGAATTATAATTCCCAATGTTGGAGAAGGGACATGGTAGGAGGTGATTGGATTATGGGAGCAGACTTCCCCTTGCTGCTCTGAGGATAGTGGGTGAGTTCTCATGAGATCTGGTTGTTTAAAAGTGTGTGTAGCACTTCTCCCCTTCACTCTCTCTGTCTCCTGCCCTGCCATGTAAGGATTGTGCCTGCTTCCCCTTTGCCTTCTGCTATGATTGTAAATTCCCTGTGGCCTCCCCAGCCATGCTTCCTGTATAGCCTGCAGAACTGTGAGTTAATTAAACCTCTTTTCTCCATAAGTTACCCAGTCTCAGATATGTCTTTATGGCAGTATGAGAATGAACTAATACGGAAAATTAGGATCAGAGAAGTGGGGCATTGCTATAAAGATACCTAAAAATATGGAAGCCAGTTTGGAACTGGGTAATGGGCAGAGGTTGGAACAGTTTGGCGAGATTAGAGGAAGACAGGAAGATGAGGGAAAGTTTTGAACTTCCTAGAGACTTATTGATAATTGTGACCAAAAATGCTAATAGTGATATGAACAGAGACGGCCAGGCTATTGAAGTCTCAGATGAAAATGAGGAACTAATTGGAAGCTGGAGTAAAGTCACACTTGCTATAATTTAGCAGAGAGACTGGCAGCATTGTGTCCCTGCTCTAAAGATCTGTGGAATGTTGAACTTGAGAGAGATGATTAGGGATCTTGTGGAAGAAATTTCTATGCAGCAAAGTGTTCAAGGTGTAAACTTGCTGCTTCTAACAGTATATGTTCATATCTGTTCACAAAGTGATGATCTAAAATTGCAACATATTTAAAAGGGAAGAAAAGCATAAAATATTGGACAATTTGCAGATTGACCATGCAATAGAAAAGAAAAACCCATTTTCTGGGAAGGAATTCAAGGCTGCAGAAATTTGCATCAGTGAAAAAAAGTGAAATGTTAATAGCCAAGACAATGGAGAAAATGACTCCAGGGCATTTCAGAGACCTTCATGGGAGCCCCTCCCATCACAGGCCTGGAGACCTAGGAGGGAAAAATGGCTTTTTGAGCCAGGCTCAGGGCCACGCTGCTCTGTGTAGCCTTGGGACATGGCACTCTGCATCCCAGCTGCTCCAGCTTCAGCTGTGCCTAAAAGGGGCCAAGGTAAAGCTCAGGCCATTGCTTCAGATGGGGGAAGCCTCAAGCCTTTGCAGCTTCCATGTGGTTTGGAGCCTCTGGGTGCACAGAAGGCAAGAGTTCAGGTTTGGCAGCCTCCACCTAGATTTCAGAGGACGTATGGATACATCCAGGCAGAAGTCTGTTGCAGGGGTACAGCCCTCATGGAGAACCTCTACTAGGTCAGTACAGAGGGAAATAGAGCATTGGAGCCACCACACAGAGTCTCTGCTGGGGCACTTTTTAGTAGAGCTGTGAGAAGAGGGCCACCATTCTCCAGACCCCAGAATAATAGATCAACTGACAGCTTGCAATGTGCACCAGGAAAAACCACAGATACTCAATATCAACCCATGAAATCAGCAGTAGGGTCTGTAACCTTCACTGCCCATGGGAAGAGCTGCTCGAGACTTTGAAATCCCACTACTTGCATCAGTGTGGCATGCATGTGAGACATGGAGTCAAATGAGATTATTTTGGAACTGTAGAATTTAATGACTGCCCTACTGGGTTTTGGACTTGCATGGGGCCTTTAGCCCCTTTGTTCTGCCTGATCTCTCCCTTTGGAATGTGGCTATTTACTCAACGCCTGTACCCACATTATATCTTTGAAATGACTAACTTGTTTTTGATATTGCAGGCTCATAGATGGAAGGGCATGCCTTGTCTCAGATGAAACATTAGCTTGGACTTTTGAGTTAATACTGAATGAGTTAAGACTTTGGGGGACTATTTGGAAGGCATAATTGTGTTTTGAAATGTGAGAAGGATATGAGATTTGAGAGGAGCCAGAGGCAAAATGATATGGTTTAGCTCTATGTCCCCACCCAAATCGCATGTTGAATTGTAATTTCCAATGTAAGGAGAAGGACCTGGTGGGAGGCGATTGGATCATGCAGTGGGGAGGGGATTTTCCCATTGCTGTTCTCATGATAATGAGTCAGTTCTTACAAGATCTGATTGTTTAAAAGTGTGTAGCACTTCCTCCTTTGCTCTCTCTCCTGCTGCAAAATGTAAAGACTGTGCCTTTTTTTCTTTCACTTTCTGCCATGATTGTAAGTTTCCTGAGGCCCCCTAAAGCACACCTCCTTTACAGCCTGTAGAACTGTGAGTCAATTAAAACTCTTTTCTCCATAAATTACCAAGACTCAGGTATGTTTTTATAGCAGTGTGAGAATGGGTTAATACACTCTCCATCCAACTCCTCTTTATTGGGTCACTGCCAAAATCTGATGAAGACAGATCCAGGTTAAAAAAAAAATCAAAGTCTTTGAATTAAGAGAAAATTCCAAATCAAATATGTCTTCAAAAACTTACTAAATTTTCCAGGAAGTACAGTATACACATTTTTGAGTGTACTACTCTATAATATAAAACTATCATGACGTAGTGTTTGATACTAGCATGTTTCTCTTTTGAAACACTTAAGCAAGCATGAAAATTTCAGCTGGTGGCATTTTCTTTTCTATTGCCTTCATCTTTTTCTTAGATAATATTTTAAGCTAATTTTCATTTGTGTAAATTTTGTTTTACTTTTTTATTCTATGATGTTTAAGAAAATACACCACATACTTCCACGCAGCATGAAAGATGTCATTCACCTCTCTGTGAGACTGTAAGACAGTGTTAACGGTCTTTTATTCTTGTCTCTCTGTGCTTTATACCAACCTGCAAAGACTCACTTTCAAATATAAACTTTACTTTAGACTTGTTTAAAATATATAGAAAAACTATAGACATTACACTACAAAGTTCTCATATGCCCAACACTCAATTTTCCCTTATTATTAGTACCTGTTTTTACTATGGTACATTTGTCACAATTAATAAACCAATATTGATAGATCATTATAACTAAAGTCCACACTTTTAAAAGATTTTCATGAGTTTTACCTAATGTCCTTTGCTGGCCCAGAATCCCATCCTGCATATTGTATTACGTTTAATAGTCACGTCTCTTTAGGATCTTCAGGCTACTCCATATTGTTACAGTTTCCCAAACAATTACTCTTTTTGATAACCTTGACAGTTTCAAGGAATACTGGTCAGGTATTTTGTAGAATCTTCCTCAGCTAGACTTTTTCTGAATTTTTTCCACAATTGCCCTGTAGTTAATAATCTGGGGGGGGCAAGACCACAGAAGAAAAGTGCCTTTCTCATCACAGTATATCAAGCTACATATTATCAAAGTGACTTATCACTGTGGGTGTTAAACTTGATTGCCTGGTTCAGATAGTGTTTGTGAGATTTTTTTCACTATAAAGTTATGCTTTTTCCCATTTCCTAATATAGTCTTTGGAAGGAAGTAATTATGCACAGCCTACACTTCAGATATGGGGAATTATACTCCACTTACTTGAGTTGGATTATCCACATAAAGTATTTGAAATTTTTCTGCATGAAAGGTTTGTCTATTTTCTCTATTTATTTCTTTATTTAAACATTGGCTTATATTAGTATGGCCTTATGGACATTTTTATTGTGGTTTGGATTATAATCAGATACTACTTTGTATATTTTGTTGCTCATATTATTTCAGTTCTTGGCATTGGGAGCACTTTCAGCTGGCTCCTGTGTCTGTTTGAAATCTTTAACATACCCCATGTGTGCATGTTTGTGTTTGTGTTTAAGCATTTCTTTACTTTTTGGCATTACAGAATTCTCTGAGCTTATTTTGTGTAATTCCTACCCTAGCTTTCAATTAGTCATTTCTTTAAGGAACCCTGGTTTAATATTAAGCATTGGTTCTTTCTATCTGATTGCATCTATTTCCTGTTGACATCAGAGTCTCAGTGATTATACTAACAAACTAAAGATAATATAAGTCATATATCTCTCATTCTGAGTAAATGCATGTTTGTGTTTTCTAAGTTAAATGCTTGCGTGTTTTGATCGTATCTCTCAGAGGCAGCCCTGAAGGCAGTAGATTTAGAAAAAGAATAATAAAAATATTAAAGACTAGGCCCTGACTTAATAGTTACAGCAAAATTTTGGTTATTTTAAATAACTTTATTTGAAAAAATAAAAGTTAGATTGTATATAACCTCTAAGTTGTTGCTTTGTGCACATCAAAACACATATCTCTTTAAATACATGTAAATCTGTAAATGTGAAGATATGCCTTCAAATAATACCGATCTATGGGTTTTTTGTCCATTAGAACAGAAAAGAATTAAAATCAAATCTGTAATAATTTATATTGTATTTGACATTTGATTAGTAGGATATTTTGTGTTACTATACTTGAATAATTTTAATAGAAAAATAAGGGTATATCTTGTTATTACATTTCTATGGTATATTAGTCTGTTCTCACATTGGTATAAAGAAATACCAGAGACTGGGTAATTTATAAAGAGAAGAGGTTTAATTTGCTCATGGTTCCGCAGTTTGCTTGGTAAACACAGTGGCATCTGCTTCTGGGGAGGCCTCAGAAACCTTACAATCATGGCAGAAAGTGAAAGGGAAGCTGGCATGGCTGGAGCAGGAGGAAGATAGAGCAAGTGAAGGCAGAAGTGCAACACACTTTTAAACAACCAGACCTTGTGATAAGTCTATCATAAGAACAGCAATCAGGAAGTTTACACACATGATTCAATCAACTCCCACCAGGCTCCTTCTCTAACACTGAGTATTACAATCTGACACGAGATTTGGGTGGGGACACAGAGCTAAACCATATCATGTGTCTTATAAATTGCATTTTTATATTTCTCACTTATTTAAGTCTCATTTTTAAAAAAAAATTGATCTTAAGAGAACAGTATATTTCTTAAATTTCTGTTTGCGACTATCTAAACTTGGAAATTGGTATAGAAAATATAAGGCAGATTTCAAGTTGGATAGAAGTTTTCTAATTTAGAATATTTCTATTTTTCTTCTGTAGGAATGGAAAATCAAAATCTATATTAACTATACTATAATTAAGCAATAAGTTGATTTTAGCTAAAAATGTGTCATGAATCAAAGAAAATTTTGTAAGAGCCAGCACAATCTAGCTAAAAGAATGTTCTTATTTATTATGTGAAATAGAACAGTTTTGACAATAGTAGTTAGACACCTATCTTCTGACTGATTCTTTCTTCAGTGATATGTAATTCACATATAATATTGACATTTACCAAAAAGTACAATTCAATGCTTTTTGCTGTACTCATAAAACTGCTTAACCAATGCCATTAGGTAATTTGAGGACGTTTCTTAGCCCCCTAATAACCCCATGCCCATTAGCAGTCACTTTATATTCTCCCCTCCCTTCAGCTCCTGGCAACCACTGATCTATTTTTGTCTCCATGGATTTGCCTATTCTAGACATTTTATACTAACGGAATCATACAATATGTGGCCTTTTGTATCTGTTTTCTGTCACTCAGCATAACATTTTCAAAATACATCCATGTTGTAGCATGAATCAATACCTTATTCTTTTTTCTGGTTGAATGAGTTTCTGTTGCATGGATATACCATTTTGTTTATTTGTTTATTAGTTGATGGACATTGGCTTGTTTCCACCTTTTGGCTATTATGAGTAATGTTATGAATGCTCAGTACAAATTTTTGTGTGCTCAGTATCTGTTCAGTTCTCTTGGCTATATGTCTAGGAGTGGAATTGCTTAGTAATAAGGTAACTCTGTAAGTATTTCTTGAGGAATTGTCAAGCTGCTTTTCGGAACAGCTGCAACATTTTACATTGTCATCAGCAAGCTATGATAATTCCAATTTCTTTACATCCTTGTCAACACTTGTTATTATTTAAAAGACATAATGTAAATTCTGTGTTTTTACTATACCCACTTTATAGATGAAAACATTGAGTTTGTTACCAAGTGTTAATGTTTTCTACATAAAGTTTCCAGTAGAGCTATACCAGAAAAAATATAAATATATATATTTGATAACTATATTATATAATATTATTTTCAAATTGTTACTATGGGTAGTTAAAACATTTTCCTTGAAGTTATTTAACCTTATGTGTATGCTTATAGACACTTTTCTTCAAAAGTATTGAATGGGTTGTATAAATTAATATACAATCTGTAATAGTTAAATCAGAAAGGTTACATTTTAACTTTTTAGATTTTAGTTTAGATGTTCTTGGGAAATAATACTTTTAAAAAATGGCTCCCAGTGATATTCTGGAAATATTCTCCAGAAGGGGGGCTCTAAAATATAAGGACAGAGTTTGAGTTTGTGGTGTAAGCATTGGCAGAAAAAAGTCTCCCTGGTGAGCAATTTTAACTTAGGTATAGAGATGAGAGTTTTTTTCTAAAAAAAAAGTTACTCAAAATTACTGTAACAATTGAATATCTACTGACTTATTTGTAATGGTAGAATTAAATCATATTATCATATAATGGAAGCTGTGCCAAAAATTTTCCTTGGATGTACTTGCACTTAATTTCTTTGTGTCATTTTTCCAATACTTTGAATTTCCTTCTATTGTAAATCAGGCCTTGTAATAATGATTAATGGTAAATTTTGCAAGGAAATAATTGTAACATTTTAAATAAAGTCTAAAGGGGAAAGTTAAGCCTTTTAGCATTATGATAATCATACCCCATTATATTAACACTTTGCCAGTCTAATATTCATACTTGTCCTTACCAGAAACATCTAAGATCTGTAAAGTAAGCAAAACCTTTCAGTAAGCAAAAAAGATTATAAACTGTTTGCAATGAAACTCATGTACTTTATTTAGACAGCTTCACAGACCTTAGTTTGAGTTTGGTACACTTTATAACTTCATTGATTCAATAAATGTCTGCTTGGTGCCAATAAGGTAGTGACAAATTGTGACAAACAAGTTTCTTTTTCAGGTGTCAGGTAAAAGCAGTGGCTGCATAGAGGGGCATGTTATAAAAAATACTAACTCTGTACCCTAGCTGCATTGGAAAAGAATGATAAATACATAGCAGATGTGCAGGAGAATGAGCCTACTTGCTTGCCAGATATTTTCAAATCCGGATATGTGGAAAACAGGGCATGGGAATTAAGCAAAACATCTTTCTTTCCTTTAGGGAATTCATAATCGAAGAGGTAGAGATAAATAATTTAAAATATTGTGCAAATAATTAGAGAATAAGAATATGACTGCTATAAAATAGGTCCATAGAAAATGTTTTGTGGACTCAAAGAAAGAAAGAAAAAGTCCTAGGTATATATTAAGCTTATTTAGAATGTTACACTACACATGTTTTCCTATATATTATCTCACTGAAGTCTCACAAGACTTAAGTCTTGTAGCATTTATGATTCCCAACTTACGAGAGGAGAAGCTGCTCAGAGGGTTAAATGACTTGCCCTAATTCACAATTAATGATTCTTTTATTTTGTTTTAATTAAGAACCACTTCATCCTGCCATAACCTCAAGGCACAAACTTTGAATTTGCACTTAATTCCACATCTATTTTTCATAAATGGACAGGTGATTATTTGTGATTATTTTCCTGTATCTATTAGCTGAATTATTTCAATGGAGAGGTATTTTCCTCATTAATTATATTGTTATCTAAAAATTAGTTATAGGAAAGGCAGAATAAATATTTAATTATTTTATTTTAATCCAGTTATCAGTTTTCAAAATAATGAGATAATTTTCTTGCATCCACTAAAGGTAATTAATGAATTTTTCTTTTGTCATATCATCATAAACTCATGGATATAAACATATTGATAGATTTCAGTTCATTACAGTTAAATTATGCTTACCAGTGCTTAAATTGTCCCATGTTCAGTAACGAGAAACCTAATTAAATTGGTTCCTTCTGATATGATCTCAGTAGTCTTGGATGGATACTCTTTGGGCTAATCTGCTCTATTTCCTACCTCAGAATTAGAATCAGCCATTTCTTCAAGGAGACCTAAATTGGTGTAATGTCAAATAGTATTTAGAGCTACAATGTAAGAACTAGGAATACTCATTTCTATTGAATTAGTCATTGCTTTTAAACTTTTTCAATGAACAAAGATGAAAATATTTTCAAATTACTCTTCTTTTTCTTAAACTTATTTTGACTACCAATTATGAACAAAGAAACTGAAACACAGAAAAGTTAGGTGAGCTCTGTGACACATTTGAATTTAGGATTGAATCCACAAAATGACTCCACAGGACCAACTGCCAAATTGCCACTATAATATGGGGCAATGTTTCTCAAAATATATTATATGTACTATTTGTAAATACAAGATGAGATAGGTTTAAGCAAGGAAGAAATATGTGTCTCTGTGTGCATTTGTTTACTTAATAATTACATATTTTATATTAGAAAAAAATCAAAGCCATGATTTAATCAATATTGTTGCCAAAAATCAATTTAAGAAAGAAAAGCAATATAAGGTGTATTTAAAAAGTAAATAAATAGTATGTATATGTGATATTCAGATTGGTAAATATTGGGAGGGTGACATTAGAATAATTGAAATTTTGAAAATTCTATAGTTTATTTTAATTAAAAGTAAGTAGTGTTATTTAACTGAAAAGAAATATGGTTAATTGAGAACTGGGTGACAAAACTTTAATAATAGATTAGATTAAGAAAGTGGATAATAACAATACCAATACTAATAATTTCTTTAGGTCAGGTACATGCTAAATATCATACCTAGATTATCTCTAATTGCAGCCTAACTATAGGGAGTTTATTTACCCTGTTAACTTTTCAGGAAATTGAGGTTTAGAGAATATTTGAATTCCAAATAAAGTATGGATGTTAGAATTTACTCAGATGTGAATGCATATACATTGGGAGATAATTCATTACAAGGTGGATACATGATATCTGCTTAAGGAAAATTATTCTGTAGACTATGTGCTGGTTCAAGAGAATATAAGGCATCTATTCTTGATCTATTTAACCATGATTTTTGCAATTATTCATTTAGTCAGTCATTTTTGAAAAAATATTTGTTGAGTGGATACAATATTGCATAGCAAACCTGTGCCAGTGGCAACAAAAGGCAAACATGTTCCCCTCTCTTATTGACTTTATAATCAAGTGAGACGGAGAGATGATATTCAATAAAATATGAATATGTGGATGTAGCTCAATGTGGAAATATGTGGCAAGGTTTATACTGACTTTTAAAAAAATAAAGTATATATTACTTTTGGAAAATCAGGAAAACATTCAACTTGAAGAGATTAAAAATTCCGTAATTCTACCATCTTGTGATACCTCACTCAGGTAGTGATCATAGTCCACAGTACGTAGTTTTCACCCATGCCTCACTTCCTTCCTTCCCCATCTAGTCTGCAGCGTCTTTTGTTCCCATGTGAATGTCCATATGTGCTAAATGTTTGGCTCCAAGTTATAAGAGAGAACACGTGGTATTTGATTTTCTGTTCCTGCGTAAATTTGCTCAGGATTATTGCCTCTAGATGCATCCACGTTACTGCAAAGGACTTGACTTTGTTCTTTTTTATGGCTGTGTAGTATTCTATGGTGTATATATATACACCACATTTTTAAACACAGTCCATCGTTGATGGGCACCTAGGTTGATTGTGGGTCTTTGCTGTTGTGAATAGTGTGGCAATGAACATACATGTGACTGTATCTTTTTTGGTAGAATGATTTATTTTCCTTTAGATATACACCCAGTAATGAGATTGCTGGGTTGAATGGTAGCTTTGTTTTAAGTTCTTGAGAACCCTCCAAACTGTTTTCCACAGAGGCTGAACTAACTGAACTAACTTGCATTCCTACCCAGAGTGTATGAGTGTTTTCTTTTCTCCACAGTCTTGATACTATCTGCATTTTTTTTTTTTACTTTTTAATAATAGCCATTCTGACTGCTGTCAGATGGTATCTCATTGTGGTTTTGAATTGCATTTCTCTGATGATTAGAGATGTTGAGCATTTTTTTCATATGCTTGTTGGCCACTTGTATATCTTCTTTTCAGAAGTGTCTCTTCATATCCTTTGCTCAATTTTTTATTAATGGGATTATTTGTTTTTTGCTTGTCGATTTGTTTAAGTGCCTTATAGATTCTGGATTAAGGCCTTTGTCAGATGCATAGTTTATGAATATTTTCTCCTATTCTGTAGGTTGTCTGTTTACTCTGTTAATAGTTTATTTCCCTGTGCAGAAGCTATTTAGTTTAATTAGGTCCTCCTTGTCAATTTTTGTTTTTGTTTTAATTGCTTTAGAGGACTAAGCCAAAAATTCTTTGCAAAGGCCATCATTGAGAAGGATATTTCCTTGATTGTCATGTAGGATTTTTTATAGTCTTAGGTCTTGCATTTAAATCTTTAATCCATCGAGCTAATTTTTGTATATAGTGAAAGTTAAGGGTCTAAATTCATTCTTCAGAATACAGCTACCCAGTAATCCCAGTACCATTTATTGAATAGGGAGTCATTTCCTTGTTTTTGTCAATCTCATTGAATATCAGATGGTTATAGATATGTGGCTTTATTTCTGAGTTTTTAATTCTGTTCCATTGAACTATGTGTCTGTGTTTGTATCAGTACCATGCTGGTTTGGTTACTGTAGCCTTACAGTATAGTGTGAAGTCAGGCAGTGTGATGCCTTGGGCTTTGTTCTTTTTGCTTAGGAATGCTTTGGGTATTC
This sequence comes from Pongo abelii, assembly GCF_028885655.2. Lineage (NCBI taxonomy): Eukaryota > Metazoa > Chordata > Mammalia > Primates > Hominidae > Pongo > Pongo abelii. The sequence continues at coordinate 44,498,468 of NC_071988.2, forward strand.
AGGCACTTTTTCGGTTCCTTAAGAATTTTAGAAGTTTTTTCCTAATTCTATGAAGAACCATGTTGGTAGTTTGCTAGAAATACCATTGAATCAGTAAATTGCTTTGGCAATATGGCCATTTTAACAATATTGATTCTTGCAATCCATGAGCATGAACTGGCTTTCCTTTTATTTGTGTAGTCTCTGATTTCTTTCAGCAGTGTTTTGTATTCTCGTTGTAGAGATATTTCACCTACTTGGTTAGATGTATTCCTAGGTGTTTCATTTTTCTTTGTGGTTGTAGTAAATGCAGTTGTGCTCTTAATTTTACTCTCAGCTTGGATGTTATTGTTGTATATAAATGCTACTGATTTTTGTACATTGATTTTGTATCCTAAAACTCTAAAGTCATTTATCAGTTCTAGGAGCCTTTTGTCAGATACTTTATGGTTTTCTAGGTATAAAGTATTATTGTCAAAAGAGAGATAGTTTGACTTCTTTTTTTCCTATTTGAATACCTGTTTTTTCTTTGTCTTGCCTGATCGCTGTGGTTAGGACTTCTGGTACTATGTTGAACAGGCATGGTAAGAGTGGGCATGCTTATCTTATGCTGGTTCTCAAGGGGAATGCTTCACGTTTTTGCCCATTCCGTATGATATTGGCTGTTGGTTTGTCATAGATGGCTTGTATTATTTTGAAGTATGTTCCTTCAATGCCTAATTTGTTGAGGGTTTTTATCATTGAGGGATGTTGGATTTTATTGAAAGCTTTTTCTGCATCTATTGAGATAATCATATTATGTGCGCTTTTAATTCTACTTATGTGGTAAATCATGTTTATTGATTTGCATATTTTGAACCATCCTTGTATCCCAGGCATACAGCCTACTTGATTGTGGTGTATTAACTTTTTGATGTGCTGCTGGCTTTGTGTTTTTTGTTGTTGTTTGTTTGTTTTGTTGTTGTTGTTTTAAGTCAGTCTTGCTCTGTTGCCCAGGCTGTAGTACAGTGGAATAACCACAGCTCACCGCAACCTCCACCGCCTGGCGCAAGCAATTCTTCCACAATAGTCTCCTGAGTAGCTGGGACTACAAGCATGTGCCACCACTCCTAGGTAATACTTTGTATTATTTTAGGTAGAGATGGGGTTTCACCTTTTGCCCAGGCTGGCTCAAATTCAAGGACTCAGTTCACATGGTTTAGGGCTATTTTTGGTTTATAGCTTTTTATTACTAGTGTAATAAACTGCAGAACTCAGTATCAATCTATTCAAGGTTTCAATCTCTTCCTGGTTTAATCTTGGAAGAGTATGTATTTCCAGGAATATATCCATTTCCTCTAGATTTCCTAATTTGTATGCATAGAGTTGTTCATAGTATTCTCTGAGAATCTGTTGTATTCCTGTGTTATCAATTGTAATGTCACCTTTGTCACTTCTAATTGTACATATTTTGATCTTCTCTTTTTTTTCTTTGTTAATCTAGTAGTAATCTATCAATGTCGTTTGTTTTTAGAAGAATCAATTCATGGTTTCATTGATATTTTGTATGAATTTTTGCATCTTAATTTTATCAAGCTCTTTTTCCATTTTAGTTATGTCTTTTCTCCTGCTAGCATTGGGGTTGGTTTCTTCTTTTTAACTTAGTTTCTCTAGTTGGAAAGTTAGATTGTTAATTTAAGATCTTTATAAATTCCTGATAAAGGCATTTAGGGCCATAAAACTTTACTCTTGACACTGCTTTGGGTGCATCCCAGAGATTTTTGGTAAGTTGTATTCCTATCTTCATTCATTTCAAATAATTTTTTAATCTTTCCCTTAATTGTAATGTTCACCCAGGAGTTATTCAGGAGCAAGTTGTTTAATTTCCATGTATTTGTGTAGTTTTTAAAGGTCTTGATATTGATTTATATTTTTATTGTACTGTTGTCTGAGAGTGTGCTTGGTATGATTTCAATTTTTTAAATTTATTGAGACTTGTTTTATGACTAAGTATGTGGTTGATCCTAGATCTTAGACTACGTTCTATGTACAAATGAGAAGGATGTACATTCTGTGGTTGTTGAGTGAAGTGTTCTGTAGATACCTATTAGATCTAATTGACCAAGCGTCAAATATAATTCCAGGATTTCTTTGATAGTTTTCTGCCTTGTTGATCTAACTCTGTCAGAGAGGTATTGAAGGTTCCCACTATTGTTGTGTGGTTGTCTAAGTCTTTTCATATTAAGAACTTGTTTTATGAATCTGGGTACTCCAATGTTCAGCTTATATATATTTAGGATAGTTAAGTCTTCTTGTTGTATTTTACTTTTTATTATTATGTAATGCCCTTCATTGTATTCCTTAATTTTTATTGGTTTAAAGTCTGTTTTATCTGATACGGGAGTAGTGACTCCTGCTCTCTTTTCCCATTTGAATGGTAGATCTTTCTTCATTCCTTTACTTTGAACCTGTGGGTATTATTGTACATGAGATGAGTCTCTTGAAAAAAAGCAGATAGTTTTGTTTTGTCTTATTATCCAGCCTTTCATTCTGTGTCTTTTAAGAGGGGGCATTTAGCATACTTAAATTAAGATTAGTATGGATATATGTGATTATGATCCTGTCATCACTGATAGCTGGTTTTTATGTTGACTTGATTGTGTAGGTTCTTTATAGTGCCTCTGGGCTATGTGCTTAAGTGTGTTTTTGTGGTAGGTGTCATTCTTTTGAGTTCATATTTAACACTCTCTTAATGACTTCTTATAAGGCTGGTCTAGTTGAAACAATTTCTCTCGTGTTTGCTTGTCTGAAAAGGGTATTATTTCTCCTTTCCTTATGAAGCTTAGTTTGGTGGGATATGAAATTATTGGTTGGAATTACTTTTATTTAAGGGCACTAAAAATAGGCCCCCAATCTCTTCTGGCTTGTAAGGTTCCTGATGAGAGGTCTGCTGCTAGCTTAATAGGGTTCCTTCTGTACATAACTTTGCCCTTCCCTCTAACTGTCTTTAAGATTTTTTCTTTTGCATTGATCTTGGTGAATCTGAAAATTATGTGCTTTGAGGATGGAGATCTTTTATGATATCTAGTTTGGTTTCTCTGATTTTCTTGAATTGCATGTCAAACTCTTTAGTGAGATTAGAGAAGTTTTTGTGGACTATATTCTCAAATACATTTTCCAAGTTGTTTATTCTCTCCTCTCTCAGGAATGCCCATGAGTCATAGATTTGATCTCTTTACATAATCCCATACTTCTTGGAGGTTTTGTTTATTTTTTTAAAAAATTATTTTCTTTAGTTTTGTATGGCAAAGTTGATTACAGGATTGATCTTCTAGCTCTGAGATTGTTCCCTCAGATTGGTCTATTCTGCTGTTAAAACTCTTGAATGTATTATGAAACTCTTGTGAATTGGTCCTGGATTTTGTCAAATGTTTTCTTCATCTATTGATATAATCATGTAATTTTTCTTCTTTAGCCTGTTGATATGATGGATTATACTGATTAATTTTTGAATGTTGAACTAGCCTTGCATATCTAGTATAAATTCTACTTGGTTTTGCTATACAATTTACTTACACATTAGAAATGGTTGAAAATTTTTACTTCCTTAAGGAACTGCTGGATTTTCATTTTGGCTGCTGACTCTCTTATATTCATGACCAGAACTCCTTTTTAAGAGTAAAATAGAAGCCAAATTCACTGTTTCTTTAGTTTTGTTTTTGTTCTTTTTATTCATTCTCACATATCTCTGATTTATCCATGTTGAATCTATTGTCCTCTCTTCTTATTTGGTTTCCTTTTTCTTATACCTGGACATCCCTGTTGGTCCAGCCTAGTGCCAATCCCTGGAATCCTCTGGCAGGTAAATCTACAAATAGACACAGATGCCCATGCTTAGGCTAAGCATTGATGAAACAACTCTACTTCAAATATGAAGGGTCTTAAAATTTGTAACTGTACTCAAAATCCCCAAAATTATTTTAGTATAATCTTTTCAAATTATAAAAAGAGAAACCTCTAACAGCATTGTTTTTGATCATAAAAATACAAAGGAAAAAATATTCATTTAACATGAATACATGCAGAGCTTCTTACTTAACTTGGGGAGAATTCATAAATACACATACGGAATAGAAACCCCAAATTGGAGAAATCCACAAATTTCATGTTTATATAGACATTATGTCAAGAAAATAGGTTTTCTGTCCCACCAATTATTGGTTTATTTCAGTTTAATTCTTTCTCTAATTCTAGGAAGATAGTTTCACTCTGAGTGTAGTGTTCAGAGAATTCAAAATTGCACAGTTGAACTCTTGGGTTCATTTTCTTGAATACTGTGTCAGCGTGGACTGGAACAATAAATGCCTGTGTTAATGCTTTTCATCTCTTTCTTAATGTGATTTAAATGCATCGTGTTTATATTGGAATAAAAACGTGTCACTCACAATTGGGTTTGTCATTCTGCAAATGCAGCTTGGGTGCTATTCAATTTCAAGTGAAAACAATCCCAGCTCTTCTGGGCACAAAGAGGCAGCTTGCCCTCTTGTAACCATGGAGATGTACCTCAAGTTGAGAACTTTAACTCATGTGCTTCATATCAGAAGAAAATAGCTTTGGGAAGGTCACAGAATTCACATTTCAGCCTATTTGGAATGAAGTGTTAGATAATGTGCACCCAAGATTCACATACTCCAGATTTAGCTCTGGTACTTGATACTTTAGGTCAACTCTACTCAAAATCAGTATAAAACAAAAGCAAAACAATTGAACAGTTATAGAATAATTGGGAGACAGTTAAAAGATAGTTTATTTCTTTAATGGGATTATATCGAAGCAAAGTTATTATCTATAAAACCAATCACCTCTTTAAACCAGTATAAAATATTTCCTCTGATTATTATTATTATTATTATTATTTATTCTTTTTGAGACAGAGTCTCGCTCTGTGGCCCAGGCTGGAGTGCAGTGGCACGATCTCGGCTCACTGCAAGCTCCACCTCCTGGGCTCATGCCATTCTCCTGCCTCAACCTCCCAAGTAGCTGGGGCTACAGACACCTGCCACCATGCCCTGCTAAATTTTTGCATTTTTAGTAGAGACGGGGTTTCACCATGTTAGTCAGGATGGTCTCGACCTCTGACCTCGTGATCCGCCCGCCTCGGCCTCCCAAAGTGCTGGGATTACAGGTGTGAGCCACAGCGCCTGGCCTATTTCCTCTGATTCTATAGTCCATTAGAGCTTTCATCCTTCCTTCCATGCTTCTTTCCATTGATTCACTTGATTCATTTAAATTTTATTTTATTTATTTTATTTTATTTTTTTGAGACAGAGACTCGCACTGTGGGGGGCTGGAGTGCAATGGAACAATCTTGACTCACTGCAACCACTGCCTCCCGGGTTTAAGTGATTCTCCTTCCTCAGCCTACCGAGTAGCTGGGATTACAGATGTATGCCACCATGCCCAGCTAATGTTTTGTATTTTTAGTAGAGACAGGGTTTCATTATGTTGGTCAGGCTGCTCTCGAACTCCTGACCTCGTGATCTGTCCGCCTTAGCCTCCCAAAGTGCTGGGATTACAGGCGTGAGCCACCGTGCCCGGCCTAAAAAAATACTTTTAAACAAAGTCATTTCCATTTGCTACAAGTCAGTACATGACCTCACCCTTGTATCCATTTTTCTTTCTTCCTGCCTTTTTACATTGCATTTTCTATTGCCTCTGCTTGCAGGTCTCTTTGGGCCCATTTCGCGTATATTCTCCATTCTTGTTTATCCTACTCTTCCACTTTTTCTACTTTATTTCTTTACTCTAGTCTCTGTTTATACGGTGTATATTTGTCATTATTTGACCTCTCCAAATGCCTACTACACTCCCACTAGAATGTAAGCTTCTTGAGGGCAAAAACCTTGTCTGTTTTACTTATTATTACATCTTTAGCACTTAGAATAGCCCCTGGGATGTGAAAGATACTCATAAATATTTGTTAAATAAATTGATGAATGAATTGAACATTGCCATTGTATTTTGATTGCAATTGCAATACTGTGCAATCAGGTGAAAGTAAAATTCATCAGTTTTTCAGAGTCTTCTAAACAGGGTAGTAACAGAAAAACAAAAATTATAATGAAAATGCTTTAACAGTAGCATAACATCTTTGAGTTGCACAATAAGGCTAGAAAATTCAACCTTTGGGCACTTTTCAGATAAGCTGCTTAAAGGGAGTTGACTCAGAGAAAAGGAGGTTTTTCTTTTTCTTTTGAAAATTGTTTTCAGCCTGCAATGAGGATGAGATGATAGAAATCCAGCCAACATCTTGGGGAACATGATAGTGGAAGCTATTAAAAAAATAGTTGTATAGAAAGTAGAATCCTCTGTCTCTGTAGACTGTATAAAGCTATGTTTTAGTTCTGAATGTTACTAATGCTCTTTTAGATGAGTGATAGATGAATCATGTGTAAGCCACCCTTATTTTAGATTGCCTGTTATACTCATTTAATTCCGATGCTAATTGATACACACCACACAAATTTTCATTCAACTGCCTTCTTTCCAAGAGACAATGGTAATGGTTTTTTAGTTGTCTCCCTGCATCCAAGTCTTCCTACACACGCTGCCAGATTGATTTTTCTTAATTTTGCCTCTAATGCTGCTCTCAGCTCCAAAGCCTTCAATAGCTAACATTTGACAACATAATAAAAATATCTTCCTTCATCTGATACTTAATATTTTCTATAATGTTGGATTCATTCATCTTATACACCTCTGTTCATTGCTTTCATTTTCTCTACATTGTAACCACAATCAACCAGGCACTACCAGGTGCCTTTATCCCATCTGGTAGGTCACCACCTGAAAACACAGCATTTTTCTGATCAACACTTGCAGTGCCCATTCTTCTCTCTGTACTACTTTAGCACATTATCTATACTTCTCCTATAGTACTTATCATATTCTACCTAATATTCTGATTATTGATATACATATCTTTTGAGAGTCGTGGTTCTATTTGACTTATTTTTGAGTATCTTATAGACCTTTATACATAGAGAGTGCTGAAGAAGTAATTATTAAATAAATTGATGAATGAATCAATAGATGGACACTGGTTACATTTCTTTCTAAGTCTGTTACTTGATCTCACACACTGATTCCAGTAGTAGCAGACCTATTCTTCTTGGGTCCATGGTAGAATCTTAGATTCTGTTCTCATTAATAATCTTAACTGTATTCTGCTGTCATTCCTAAGTAATTTTCTGAGATAAAAAAAATTGAGTGATCAATGTTCATAAAGTTTACTTTTCTTCTCTCAGTAGAAAACCCCATAAACTGAAAGGAATGTGTGCTAATATATGCTGTCTTCTTGCTTCTGTTGGAAGAAGCAAGAAGACAGTTTTTCAAGATAAAATGGAGAGATGTACATGACCTTCCAAAGACCATTATGAATTCCTGATGTCTTTGATTTGTTACCTGGACAAAACGTTTTTTAGTTGCTTTTCCTTGAAGTAAGAAATCTGGCATTTCTTCAGCTTACTTAATCCTTTGTTTCATCTTTTGTGTTTATAATCTTATCCATATGATTTTCCTGTAACATCAATATTTATATAACAATGAGTACTTACATGACATTACAGAGATCAGAAATATCCACGTTCATCTAGTTTTCACAATAACCAGGTGAGGTTAGAAAGATGGACATTTTTATCCATGCTTATAAAAAATGAGAGCTCTGAGAGGTTGTAATTTATCTGAAGTCACATATAAACAAGTGACAACCCAGCTGTTGTGATTTCTAGTCCAGCATCCTCCTTTACATTTCTTCTTTCTTATTCAGGTTTGCAACAAGAACATTCTTTCTTTGCTTTATTTATTTTTAGAAAGAATTGGTCACAAAACCAATCAGATTAAATTAAACAAACATTGATATTAACTACATCTGTTTAGATAGATAGGTAGATAGATAGATAGATAGATAGATAGATAGATAGATAGCAATAAGTAAGTATCTTGCTTTTATTTTCTTTTCTAGCCTTACCTTTCCTCATTCTTTTCTGTGCCACAATATATCCTCCAGGTTCCAGGCATCATGATCTCTCATTTCTACCTCTGCAAAAGCCACCCAGGAGATCTTGTTTCCTGAACTCCCTACCATCAGTCCATTCTCTAAGCAGCAGCCAGAGTGATCCTTTTAAATAATGTCAGGTTATGCAATTCCTCTACTTAAAACACTCCCAAGGTTTGACAGATAAAATACAGAATGCCCAATTTGATTTATATTTCTGATAAACCCAAAACATTTTAGAAATTATGTCCTAAATAGTTCATGGAGCATAATTATACCATAATTATTCAGATATTTTTCTAGTATATGTCCCAAATATTGCATAAGACATATATATGTTATATATATATATATATAATGATGTTTATCTGAAATTAATATATTACCTGAGTGTCCTATCTTTTTATTTGGTAAATCTAATAATAAAAGCAAGCTCCTTACACTGTTCTACAAAGTCCTGTGTGGTTAGGCCTCTGAGACCTCTCTGATATTGACCATTATTACTCTGCTTATTGTTTCCTGATATATTAGACACTCTCCCTTTAGAGCCTGTGCTCTAATTGCTTTTTTTTTTTTTGCCTAGGAAATACCCAAATAACCCTATTTAATGCTGCAATCCATTTTCTCCCTAGCATTCCTGAATCCCCTTACATTCTTCTACTTGTTTTTCCACGGCACTCATCTCCTTCATATTTATATTTATGTGTATATTTATTGTGTTCATTGCCTGCCTGTTCTTACTCAAAAGAAAACTTTATAAATTAAGGAATCTTTGCTCATTAACTACCTAGAGCAGTGACTGGCACAAATAACTTATTCTGTAAATATTTGGTGAATGAATGACTAATAAAATGTAAGGACACAAAGAAAGTAAATTCAAAAGTTATGTAACAATCTCTCATGTTATAGGGTGATATAGAATGTAAGTAATTATGGATCAAAAATAAAAGCTAAAGCATTGCATTCTGTTTGTAGCCTATTCATGGGCTTATTTGTGAAAATGAATGTTCTTATGTAAGAAATGAATATAGACTACATTTTTTTCTATTAAATGTGATAAATACCAGTCTAGATATTGCTATTGCCTAAGTGTGCCATTCTTTTGTTATGTGTTATTTTCTGTTGGCTTTTTAGAACTGGAGTGTCTCTGTATGCCTCTATTGGTGTCAATAAAATCACAAAAATGTTCAAATGAAGAAAAGGGAACAATAGGTTTGTTTGACATTTCCACTCTAATCTCCTATTTAGAAGAGTCAAAATTATTTTCTGGGTAAGCATGGCAGAACAATCTGTACTAAATGTTATAGCTTTAAAAAAGCCCACTCTGTGTTCAAATATATTAGTACCCAGAAAAATATTATCTCATTCATATCCTAGATTCTAGGTCTCAGTCCTGAAGATTAGACAAAGCTCTCTTAAAGGCTTGCAAAGGAAATTAAAGATTTTATATTGGTGATGAAGTAGGAAGGGAAAAAAAGAATAATAATGGTCTGCTCCCTATAGGAGAAGGATATGTTGGGATGTTTCTTAGACATACAGACAGATTACACATTTATTAAAGGCTGGACCATTATTAGGAGAAAGCGAAGTGTTCAAAAATAACTGCTGGAACATTCCATGTCAACTCTTTCTAGCAATTATCAGGGGCCCGAATATAGGCCATAATTAATATATGCTTTTTTTGTGAATATGTAAAATAGATTGATGAGAAAAGGCTGAATGAGAAAACAGAAGAATGTTTAGGTGGAATAATAATCTAAATTTGCTGTGAAGTTATTATTTTACTCTTGTAGTAAAATAGTAATGTGACATAAAATGAGAGCCATAGGGGAATTCAACAGTGGTTGTGGTACATGGCTTTTAGAGCTTGATAAACCAGATCTCCTGTTGAATCGTAATCCCCAATGTAGGAGGTAAGGGCTGGTGGGATCATGGAGGAGGATTTCCCCCTTGCTGTTCTCTTGACAGTGAGTGAGTTCTCATGAGATCTGTTTGCTTAAAAGTATGTAACACCTCCCCCTTTGCCTCTTCCCTCTTCTGTGACCATGTAAGATGTGCCTGCTTCCTCTTCATTTTCTGCCGTGATTGCAAGTTTCCTGAGGCCTCCCCAGCCATGCTTCCTGTACAGTCTCTGGAACTGTGAATTAAGTAAATCTCTTTTCTCAACGAATTAACCAGTCTCAGTTCTTTACAGCAATGCAAGAACGAACTAATACAGAGATTAAGGACTCGTCTGGCATAAGACAATAATAAACTTGCATAGGAAGACTCCTACACTTGCTGACCCTTCCTAAACAAATAGCAGCAGGCTAGCTTTACAGATAATGGGGAAGAAAACTGACTTTCAAACCCAAGAAACTCAAGAAAAGCCTATTTCTCTTTTAAGATGGAAAAGAAACCATGGTTTCCAGATCTCTAAAGGTCAAGGTATAGTGATTTTCATTTATATTTTTAAAAGAATCAGAATATCTAAATTAGCCATATTTAAATCAACATAAATAGCATGGCTAAGCCAGGAATCTTAAATAATATAGAAACATGGTCATCACATGTGTCCAAAATAAGTATGTATGTATGTATGTATGTATGTCTATCTATAATTTATTTCTGTACTTATCTTTTTTTCTGCCCTGCAAAATAAATAAATAAATAAATACCTGTTCGTTCTTTTATCTAGAACAAAATGATTATCATAGTTTGATGTCATATGTTCTTAGGATAGCAGTAACCACCATTATTTAACAGTATTTTTTTTTCATGGATAAAGCACGTTTACTTGGGAAAATTGTATTTCTAAGTTACTTCATTGGAAAAATGAAAGCCTTAAACTAGACTTCTGAATTCTATTCCTCCAAGCCTACTTCCTTATTATTACGACATTTTCTTTACTGTCTTTGCAATGCAAAATCCAACTAGTCTTAGAGACTCAGACTTTAAAATCTTTAAAAATCTTAAAGAAATCAACCATAAGACTTCAAAGAACACACAGTTGAGGAATATGTTAACCACATCTCATTTAAAAAAACAAGTTAAGATATAATTGGCAAATTAAAAGAAGACAACATTGATTGTTTTTGAAGAAAATGTATACAGGAAAGTGAAAACATATGATTTTCAATAAAAAGGATCAATTAATTACTTTGCAAAGACTACAATGATTTCTTACTCACACCTCTACACAAACACACACATGCATAGTTAGCCAGACATGAAGATAAATAGAAATAGGTAGGCACAAAGATAATAAGTCAGAGAATATAAGCTTAATGTACTTAAATTAGTTAAAAAAGCCCATGGTGCCAAAACAGAATGCCTTACTCCTGGTTTTAAAGTAATCTTATTCCTCATCTAAAATATTTTGAATTTTTCTATTCTAGTAGGAAGTTATATGTGGAATGGCATTTTGGAATTGTGAGGAGGACAATACTATAATTCAATATTGTGCTTTGAATTCCAATGTTACCACATACTGGCTCCTTGAATTTGGAAAACTATTTCATCAAAAATTTTTAAATGAATCTCTTTTTCTAGTTTAAAAAGTGAAACGACTCTTGCTTCACTCTATGCCATGCAATTCAATTGACAGTACTAGGTTAAAATGCAGAAAAAGGTTTAGTTAAATGGGGGTATGTGTGATTTGAGGGAAGTGTATACATTTCTTTTACAATGTATATGTAATAATAATGTGAAAACATTACTGTCTTAGTTGTAGGAAGAGACATGTTGAGGTGTGAAGAAATCATAATTTACCTAACTTATTTGGTGCTACTTCATTATGAATTATTACAGTATATTATTGACTATTTGCAAAAAAAAAAAGAGTAAAGTAGTAGTTGCCAATATATGCTTTACCTAAATAAATAAGTCATTGGTAATACATAATGAAGATGATGTACATTAAAATGTCACAGACATTTTAATAATAGTCATTCTAACTGGTGTGAGATGGTATATCACGGTCTTAATTTTCATTTCTCTGGTGGATTGGATAAAGAAAATGTGATACATATACACCATGGAATACTATGCAGCCAAAAAGAGAATGTAATCATGTCCTTCACAGCAACATAGGTGGAGTTAAAAGCTATTATCCTAAGTGAATTAACATAGGAATAGAAAACAAATACTACATGTTCTCACTTGTAAGTGGGAGCTAAATATTGAGCACATATGGACATCAACATGGGAACAAGAGATACCTACAGACTACTAGAGGGGGAGGAAGAAGAGGAGCATGGGTTGAAAAATAACTATTGGAAACTATGCTCACTACCTCAGTGCAATATACCCAGGTAACAAATGTGTGCTCTGTGTGTAAAACTGAAATTGAATTTTAAAAAGAATTCATGAACATGGGAATGACTGTTATTCAGCACTTGCTACTGTAGTTTGATTTTTTCATGCTGTTGAATTGTAAGTGTACCCAAGATAGGCTTGGTCATTTTCTTCGGCTGATTCATCTCTCATAATGTAGCTATAACTGCAGCGACTGCTTTGATTGTGTGCTCTAGTCCCACTCTTCTGCATACCGCAGGGATGAGTGGCTAGGTAGGGGACCTGTCTTTTACTGTCTGCATCTCTCTGCTTATGCATGCCCTTGTGGAAAGGGTTAAAGATATCTTTTGTATAAACTTGTTTGGGAAGGAATTGAGAAAAGATATTCAAGATTACATAGCTCTTTTCTCCTTCATCTTATTGCCATCTCCTACCATCATAACCTCACCCTGGTCCCTGTCCTTTGTTTCTTTACTATCCTTTTTTTTTTAAACTTTCTCACACTTTGTTTCTTCAAATCCTTTATTCCCAGGACTGCTACATATCCATAAATTTCTAATTTACACTTCCAATTTTTAGGAAGGGGCACGTGAATTCTTCAAATACATTAGTTTCTAATGTTTCTTAGTTTCCATTTTTCCAATAGAAAACATTTCTTTTATGACTCAGTTTCATTTAGCCAGCATTATGGGTATTAAAATTTTACATTGTGGTTTTCCTTGAACAGTCCCAGTTACACCTGATGTTCTGGAATAATTATTAATAACTCCCTCTTTCACCTTGAATATTTTTCTAGTTTCCATGAAAATTTTATGGTCTCCAAGCTGTAGGAGAAAACTAATATAATTAAATTAAATTCATATTATTTTATGAATAATTGGAAATATCATAACTCTCCTTCACATGAACAACTGAAAATAGGTATTTAACACACACACACACACACACACACACAAACACACACAGGAAACTATACTAACAAAAAAGAGAAAAAGACTACATGTGATACTTCAATTAAACTTGAATCTAATTTTTTTTTGTAGAAATTTGAATCATAAAATAAAAGTGTAGCAAAATAAGAGGAAGATATTTTATGCTATATTTGATGTTTAGGGATAGAAAAGTGGCTAAGTATTCAATTCCAAATTTGTTTATTGACCATGAAAATATTATCAGAACTTCAGATAATCATAAATACATCTTATGTGGAGTCTTATCTTAGTTGAAGTAGCTACTGGTGATGTTTGACATTTCTTGCCTCTGCCTGAGATGTTCTAGGACATAGAAATGAATTGTGCTCACTACCACACTTGCACACCAATTCTTGGATAACCTCTCAGAATTATTTACATTTTTGTTGACATGTAATCCTAAGCAGTATCTCTGGACACCTATTACTTTACATAAGTTGTTTGTTATTCATCTTCAATTTAAGCAAGGCATTATTTATTTTTTTTTTCAAGCTGCATAGATGAATGAAACAGAATAGAGAGCCCAAAAATAAAGCTGCACACCTATAACCATCTGATCTTAAACAAAGTTGACAAAACAAGCAATGGGTACAGGACTCTCTATTCAAAAAATTGTGCTGGAATAACTGGTTAGCCATATACAGAAGACTGAAGCTGAACCCCTTCCTTACACCATATACAAAAATCAAGTCAAGATAGATTAAAGACTTAACTTTGAAACCTAAAAGTATAAAAATTCTGGAAGATAACCCAGGGAATACCATCCTGGACATAGGCCCTGGTGAAGGTTTCATGATGAATATTCCAAGAGAAACTGTAATGAAAACAAAAATTGACAAATGGGACCTAATTAAACTAAAGAGATTATGCACGGCAAAAGAAACTATGGACAGAGTAAACAGACAACCTACAGATTGGGAGAAATATTTGCAAATATGCATCCGACAAAAGTCTAATATCCAGAATCTGTAAGGAACTTAATCAATTGAACAGGCAAAAAACAAACGACCTCATTAAAAAGTGGGCAAAGAACATGAACATACACTTTTCAAAAGAAGATATACATGTGGCCAATAAACATATGAAAAAAGTGCTTAACATCACTAATCATTGGAGAAATGCAAATTAAAACCACAATGAGGTATCATCTCATACCGGTCAGACTTATTATTATTTAAAAAAAAAAAAAACAAGAAATAACTGATTCTGGCTAGGTTGTGGAGAAAAGAAAATAGTTATACACTGCTGGAGGGAATGTAAATTAATTCAGTCATTGTACAAAGCAGTGTGGTGATTTCTCAAAGAACTTAAAACAGAAGTACCATTCAACCCAGCAATCCCATTATTGGGTGTATACCCTGTGTTAGGCCGATCTTTCATTGCTATAAATAAATACTTGAGACTAAGTAATTTACAAAGAAAATAGATTTAATTAGCTTATCATTCTGCAGGCTTTGCAGGAAGCATGGTGGCATCTGCTTCTGGGGAGGCTTCAGGAAGTTTCCAATCATGGTAGAAGACAAAGGGGGAATAGCCATATCACATATCAAAATGGGAGCAAGAGAGCAGGGGTTGAGGAGGAAGTGGCACACATTTTAAAATAATCAGGTCTCATGAGAACTCAGAGAGTTCACTGATCACCAAGGGGATGGCCCAAGCCATTCATGAGGGTTCCAGCCCCCCATGACCCCAAACCTCCTACCAGGACCTATCTCCAACATTGGGGATTACAATTCAACATGAGATTTGGGAGGGGAAAATATCTAAACTATATCATTCGAACTCTTGCCCCTCCCAAATCTCATATCATTTCCACATTGCAAAATACAATCATGCCTTTCTGACGGTTCCCCAAAATCACAACTCATCCTAGCATTAACTCAAATGTCTAAATTCCAAAGTCTTATCTGAGACAAGGCAAATCTCTTCTATCCATGAGCCTGTAAAATCAAAAACAAGTTATTTACTCTCAAGATACAGTGGGGGTATAGGCATTGGGTAAATATTCCCTTTCCCAAAGGCAGAAATCAGCCAAAACAAAGAGTTAAAGGGGCTTACAGGACCCATGCATGTTTAAAACTTAGCAGGTCAGTTATGAAATCCTAAATCTCCAAAATAATCTTTGATTTCATGTCCCACATCGAGTGCACACTAATGAGAGCAGTAGGCTCCCAAGGTCTTGGGCATTTCTATCCCTGTGGCTTTGCAGGTTGCAGCTCTCACAGCTGCTTTAACAGGTTGCTGAGTCCCTGTGGCTTTTCCAGGCACAGGATGCAAGCTGCCAGTGGCACTACCACTCTGGGGTCTGGAGGACTGTGGCCCCCTTCTCACAGCTTCACTAGGCAGTGTCCCATTGAATACTATGTGGGATCTCCAGCCCCACATGTGCCTTTGGAATTGCCCTAGTAGAAGTTATCTGTGAGGGCTCCTCCCCTGAAGCAGGATTCTACCTGAGCACCCAGGCTTTCTCACACATCCCCTGAAATCTAGGAAAAGGCTGCCAAGCATTATTCACTCTTGCACTCTGTGCACCTACAGGCTTAACACTAGATGGAAGCCACCAAGTCTTATGCATTTCACCCTCTGAAGTAGCAGCCTGAGCTATATCTGTGGCCCTTTGAGTTGAAGCTGGAGGTGGAGTAGCTGGGAAGTGGGAAATAGTGTCCTGAGGCTGCACAGAGTAGTAGGGCTCTGGCCCTAGCTGATGAAACCATTCTGTCCTCCTAGGCCCCCAGGACCTGTGAAGAAAGGGTGACATGGCTTGGCTTTGTCCCCATCCAAATCTCATCTTCAATTTTAGTTCCCATAATCTCCATGTGTCATGGGATGGACTCAGCGGGAGGTAATTGAATCATGGAGGCAGTTACCCCCATGCTGTTATTCTCATGGTAGTGAGTGAGTTTTCAAGACATCTGATGGTTTTATGAAGAACTTTCCTCCCTTTTGCTCATCACTTCTCCTGCTGCTGCCATGTGAAGAAGAAGGTGTTGACTTCTTCTGCCATGATTGTAAGTTTCCTGAGGTCTTCCCAGCCATGTTGAAAAGTGAGTCAATTAAACCTTTTTTCTTCATAAATTACCCAGTCTTTGGTATGTATTAGCAGACTGAGAAAGAACTAATATATAAGGGCTGCCTCAAAGGTCTCTGAAATGCCTTCATGGCCTTTTGCCCATTGTCTTAGCTATCAGCACATGGCTCCCTGTTAGTTATGCAAATTTCTCTACTAAGTGGTTGCTCCATAGCCTGCTTGAATTTCTCTCCTGAAAAAGCTTTTCCTTTCTCTTCCACATGACCAGGCTGCAAATTTTCCCAACTTTTATGCTTCACATCACTTTTAAATATAAGTTCCAACTTTAAGTAATTTTTTTGCTTCCACATCTGTGTGTAGGTTGTTAGAAGCAGTCAGGCAATATCTTTAATGCTTTGAACATTAGAAATTTCTTTCACCAGATAACATAAATCATCACTATGAAGTTGAAAATTTCATAGATCCCTAGGATACAGGCACAATACAGCCAAGTTTTTTGCTGAGGCATTAACATACATGACCTTTGCTCCAGTTCCCAGTAAGTTCTTCACCTTCTTCTGAGACCTTGTCAGCCTGGACTTCGCTGTCCAAATCGCTATTACCATTTTGGTTGCTACTATTTAACCAGTCTCTGTAATTCCAAACTTTCCCTCATCTTCGTGTCTTTTTCTGAGCTCTCCAAACTCAACCACTGTCTGTTACCCAGCTCCAAAGCTGCTTTCACGTTTTCAGGTATCTTTATAGCAATGCCTCACTCCTGCCAATTTTCTGTGTTAGCCATTCTTGCTTTGCTATAAATAAATACATGAGACTGGATAGTTTATAAAGAAAAGAGGTTTATTTGGCTCACATTTCTGCAGGCTTTAGAGCAAGCATAGTGGCATCTGCTCCTGGGGAGGCCTCAGGAAACTTCCAATCATGGTGAAAGGCAAAGGGGGAGCAGGTTCATTATATGGTAAGAATGAAAGCAATACATGCCACATGCATTTAAATCACCAGATCTTGTGAGAACTCAGAGCAAGAGCTCACCTATCACCAACGAGATGGTCCAAGCCATTCTTGAGGGATTTGTCATCATGATCCAAACACCTCCTACCAGGCCTCACCTCCAACATTGGGGATTATAGTTCAACATGAGATTTGGTCAGAGACAAATATCTAAACTGTATCATAACTGAGGAATATAAATTGTTCTACCATAAAGACACATGCACACATATGTTCATCGCAGTACTATTCACAATAGCAAAGTAATGGAATCAACCTGAATGCCCATCAATGATTAACTACATAAAGAAAATGTGGCACATATACACCATGTAATACTACACAGACATAAAAAGAGTTAGATCATGTCCTTTTCAGAAACATAAATGGAGCTGGCAGTCACAATCCTAAGCAGATTAACACAGGAACAGAAAACCAAATACCAAATGTTCTTACTTATAAGTAGGAGCTAAATATTGAGTACACGTGGACACAAATAAGGCAACAACAGACACCAGGGCCTACTTGAGGTTGGAGAGTGGAAAGAGAGACAGGATCCCAAAACTACCAATCAGGTACTATGCTTATTACCTTGGTGATGAAATAATCTGTACACCAAACCCTGGTGACAAGCAGTTTACCTATATAACAAACATGCATATGTACCCAGAACCTAAAATAAAATGTAAAAAAGATTACTTCTAATTATAAAAACAGAAGCTCTACAGATACCTGAGAATAATATTATATATAGTTGAATGGCTCTGTTTTATAAGTACTACACTGACAAAGGCATAAATGGCACTAAAAGCAGATGTATTTTCGACAAGCAAAATAATATGTTGTATTACATTCATAAAATGGTCATTTTCTCAACCAGAATCCAATTAATGTGAAATTGCAAATACATAAACATTTATAAATGCACCTACAATGGCAAATACAACGTTTACCCTCTACTTTTGTGAGAAAGAGACAGATGATATACAAAATTGTTACCAAATAAATTATAGCATCTATTTTATCAGCCCTGCAGATGGTGTCTGATTTCTTATGACTTCTGTATTTTCCACATTGTAAACTGTGATGTTTAGGAGGGTAGTCCTATAATGCTGAAGTATTTTAAGTATAAATACTATTGAGGACCCAAAATGTGTAGATTAATATAGAAGATAAAATTTAATTGAAATAATTCCTGGCACATAATAGGAACTCAATAAATGTAATAAAAATGATGAGTCTTTCAGTCAAGAGATTTATGATCTAATGAAAGGACTCAGGAGAATACACAGTAAACTGTATGTAAAACAGAATAAGAGTAAGTACAAGGGTAAAAAAAAAATCTCCCTTACCCGAGCCTTGCTTACACATTTCACCAAATGTGGTAACAAGTCCAATTTGTTACTTTGTGTGTTTGCAGGGAGTCCCTAGTAGAGACCCCGATAAATACCAAATGTTGTCTACCCAGCTTAGGTCTAAGTATCATTCCATTATTTTCCCTTATAAACCTCTTAAAATAACTTTTCCCTTTTATGTATTTTTTTTTCAAAACAGGAGAAATCATTCCTAATAACTATAACTTGAACAGAAAAATAATTTAGTTTAACTTAAAATCCACTTATTACAACAGAAATAGTACATATACCACAAAAAAACATAGTCTCAACTTGTGATGTCAACAGTATCAGGGATTTATGGGGTCCTCAATTCCCTGGCCATTGCTGTGAAAGAAGTTCAATGTCCTAACCTGGGTTACAGACAAAAAGGGAAGAGAAGGGTTGTGCTGTGATGGCCAGGTAGCAAGTGGAACTTTACTTTCTAATTCTGAAGACTCAAATGTTTTGGAGGGGAGGATTCATGGGGAGAAGTTATTTTTTTCTTTAGAGTTGAACAAGCTCGAGCTCCAAAGATCCTTTACCAATAAGTCTGTCTAAGTTGATGCAGTCACTTTACCAAGTGGCACGACGTTAGAATGAGGGTGATAACATGCTGTATTAGCACTATTTATATGGACATACTGATTGCCATCCCAAGCTGGTAAATATGTTCGTATTAAAACATAATTCAAAGAACAGAAATGTATTGGAGAACATGTCCCCCTGTTTTATATTTTATAATGAGATATCTTCTCAATATTTCTTTAGACTGAGTCCAACTAACTAAAGTAAAATTTAAAATGGATATCAAATATTAAGAGATTAGGATGACAAATGGCAAATATTTTGTTGAGTTTATGCCTTGGTATGTTGAGTTTGAAATAGGCCTTTAGCATATCACAGTAGTTTAACACCTGCAGTTTATTAGTATAAGAGCTTTTCTCTGGTGCCAAATTTGCCTCTTAAATTAATGCTTGGCTTGAAGCCTTTGGTGAGAAACCAACTGATAAGCATTAACCTATATCTAGCATATGTTTATAATTGTGCCCTTAAGGAATCTGCAACACAGTTAGGAGGTAAGATGAACGGAAACAAAATAAACAACAATTAAGTGCTGAATTTGCAGCATTAATTCAACTTGTAAGAAAAATTCATAGCAAGAAGACAGCAGATTAACTACAACCATCACAGAATCTTTTATACACAACAGGATACTTTAGTTGACGTAAAGAACAACTTGAAGTTTTCAAGAATGAGATTTCAATAAATAAGCAAAAATTAAAAGAGGTATTCCAGATGAGAATAACATCACTGAAACAGGAATAATCGTTAAGTGGTCAGATAATGGTCTGGGAGAAAAAAAATGATTTTTTTCAGGAAGAGGATAAATAAAGGAAACTTCCAATTTCTCAAGTTGTCTTTAAAAAATCCACAGGAGGAAAGGCTAAATATAAATTAAAATTTGTACTACTATTTACATTTTTTAAATTTACATTTACATTTACATTTACATTTACATTTTTTAAATCTGTTTTGGGATCTAAACCACAGATGAGGCAGAAAGAGAAAGGAACCAGAGCAGTTTCATGGACGTAATCATGATCTGCGTGGTCAGCTCATAGATTGTCTCATATTATTGACCAGACACATTGAGATGTGTTGTAGCCTCACAATAAATGTGAGAAACACTGCTACTGTCTGTAGAATGATCAATTCTTATCTCACACTCATCCACACTATTGAAAATTTTCTTCATTTAGGTCTCCTACTTTAAGTATGCAGTTTTTCTCAAGAATAGTGTTTAAGCAAAAATCAAGAAGGTTTCAGACTCCCACAAGAAAATTAAAAAAAAAAGAAAGAAAAAAGTTTAAGAAGGTCCAAATTAGAGTTTATAAAACATTCATCTTAAAATTCTTGAGATCAAAGAGAATCTTATCAAAAGGCCAAAGCTATAAAGCAGATAAGCTATAATTGTTATTTTAGATTGAGAAGTTAATCTTTGCCAGTTCCCGAGGTAAGTGCTTTACATGCTTTTATATTTGTTATATAAAATAATTCTTAGAAATCACTATGAGATAAATGTCATTATTCCTGTTTTTCTGTGAAAAAATTTTCTTATATCCCCCATTCACTAAATGGCAAAGTCAGGATATAGACTCAAATTCACTTGATTCAAAAGCCTGCACTTTCAACCACTGCCTTGGTTTCTCTCCAAAAACAGAAGAACTCCTTTGGATTAAGCTGCAACCAGGAGTTAGGAGGTATTAGGTTGGTGTGAAAGTAATTGCAGTTTTTGCCACACATGCCTTCTCTGATCTCTCACAACAGGTATTTTCAACATTCTTGGGACTACTCAAAGAGTTATTGAGAACACAATTTGAACACCATGAATTTGGTTATTTTTGTGTTATGCAATAATATGATGTTGTATTTTACATTCAATCCTGACAACTATTTAATCCTCAAACAACTATTTAATCCCAAATGTTTAGGCTCTTTCCTAAATGTGATTATGATACTGACAATTATGTATTGCATGCCAGTATCAAAATATCTCATGTAACCCATAAATATATATACCTACTATCTACCCACAAGAAGTAAAATGAAGAAAATAAAATCTGAATCTAATCTTAATTTAGAAATAAACATTTTTCAAAACTACTCCAAGAATTTTAGCTTTGAAATACAGATTATTTTTAGTAATCACATTAGAATATTACAGTAATTGTCTTGTTAAAACCCAGAATGTGTGATGCAATTTAAATAATACTAGTGGTTCAGTTAGGTTCCTTAAAACTTGACTAAAAGGCCTTTAAACTGTGATGAATGTAAAACATGATTTTGTACTAAAACAACTAAACATAACCTTACTTGTAAAATATTTTGTTGGGAAATGACTTCAAATAAAATTTTGGATGTTTGAAAAGCATCTTTTTTTGGCCTTAACCTCTTGCTTTCTCCACATACAAATGCATCACTATAATGGTCTACATTTCCTCCATTCATTTTCATTTTTTTGGCAGTGGGATTAGCAACACTCTATGACAATTTTTGTTATTTCTGTTACCAGGATCAGACATTGGAACAAAATCAAGAAAATGTAGAGGTGCAAGGATCAGGGCTCTTGGATGAGGTGATAGGAATTGTGAGTACACTGAGAGTAAAGGCAGAGATCACGACAGAGAGATATTTGTTTACTTTGTCCTTTTGGCAATGCTGTCCAATAAAAATATAACATAATGTCCATTTAAATTTGATAGTAGCTATATTAAGGTAAAGTAAGAAGAGATAGGTGACATTAATTAAAATAATACATTTTATTTATCTTAATATATGCAAAAATATTTTAGCACGTAATTGGTATTAAAATTATTAATAAGGAATTTTATGTTCTTTATACTAAGTTTTCAAAATCTGATGTTTATTTTACACTTTCAGCACATCTCAGTCTGGACACTAAAATTTCAATTGTTAAAGAGTGTTTTGAGTCATGTTAAAGAAAAATATATTGTGCACCATTTCAGCTTCTAAATTCTAGTTCAAATAAATTACAAATTTAGATCTTGAACTGCAGTAGCCACATGGCAGGCGCTTAACACACAATGAGTGGCTGTCAGCTGACTCTAGACTTAGTTCTCCTGGATTTACTTACATTTGTTTACACAACTTTTATTAGAAAATTCCTGTTTGGGGGGCATTTTTCAGGTCATGCAAGCCATAAGTATCTGATTTTGTACATTATTGTTGTTCATGTTTTGTCAAAATCGAGGAAGAAAAAAGGAGTAGGAGTCAGATAAATCTACATTTGAACACAATCCACAAAAGAAGAATGTATATTAGGCCATGGCTAATAAGACTTCTATTTAATTATAAAGCATCTTGTTAATTTTATGTGTCTACTTTACTGAGCTAAGGGATACCCAAATAGCTGGTTAAACATTTCTGAGCATGTCTGTAAGGGTGCTTGTGAAAATGATTAGTCCTTCACCTGGTGAACCGAGTAAAGCTGATGGTTCTCCTCAGTATGGATATGCATCATCTGATCTTCTAAGGGTCTGAATAGAACAAAAGAGTGAAGGAAAGTTGAATTCACTCTTCTCACTGATTAGTTGAGTTGAGACATTGATTTTTCTCCTGACCTTCTGGTTCTCAGACCTTTACGCTCAGACTGGAATCTACATCATTGGCTCTCTGACTCTCCAGCCTTTGAACTATACCATCAGCCTTTCTGGATATCTTGCAGAGAGCAGATTGTGGGATTTATCAGTCTTCAGAGTTATGTGAGCCAGAAGTTTACAATAAATCTCCTATTGTTTCTGTTTCTCTGCAGAACCCTGACTAATACACATCTTCTATGAAGATATATGGGAAATAATTTACAGCTTGTTACAGAATAGTTTAATCCAATTATTTTCCAATAAAAAATAAGTAAAATGTCTAGTTGGGGGGAATTTGTGGTATTCATGCAGCATTCATGAAAGGTTAGGCCAATATAGAACACAGTGGGGACTTGGATAGGCATAATGAGCACATGAAACACAGTCAGAGTAGCATGAGCACATGAAGTAGATATGCACACTTAAGTAAAGAAAAAAAAAACAACACAAAAAACCAACCACAAATGTAAACTTCAGCTTCCTGGAAAGTTGAACCCAGGATTTATTGCACACTCTGTTTATTTTTGTAGCCAATGAAGTGAATGCAGAGGATTGTAATGAGATAGATAGAATTCTGTCTGCACCACAAGCACCTATTCAATGAATGCCCAGTCCAGACAGATGAGGTGCAAAGCCAAGATGTGCCAGTTCACCAAATTCCATGGGGTCTGATGGATGTTGCCATGTGAACAACACTCTGTCTGAATATGCTGCTTGGCTAAGGGCAGTGACTGTTTCCTAAGAATAAGACATAAAGCCTGCTGAAAACATTTTGGAGCTTACCCCCAAAGAAGACTACTGAAAAGAACTTTTGTTAAATGTTTTGTTAATGCATGTCAATGTGTATTTGATGAATTTGAGGGTATTTTAGTGCACACCTGCAGCACATGGCCTGTGCTTTTCAGCTGCTCTTACGATTTAGCTACAAGTATTTTAAATCCCAGCTGTCAGCTCATAAGCACTGACCGTGAACGTTGAGCTTCACAAGTGCATTGCCAGTGGCAAAAGCACACTTGCTGGGGTCATCCGGTTGTGGGAAATATGACTCTGCTGACCTCTTTGCTGTGGGTTACTTGAAGATGCCAGAAGAAATTGCACTAAGAAGACAACTTCACCCATTCCATGACACTGCCAGGGTCATTTATAGATTTTCTCTCATTCTGAGACAAGAAATGTTGTGAAATAAATCAATAGAGCACTTTGGTATAGCCAGTAAAGTAATATACACTTTCATCCTTTACATTTGCATAGGCTTTGTCAGTCACCTAGTATTTTTAAATCCATCATTTCATTTTATCACTAAAATATCCATGTGAAGTATGCAGGGCAAAAACATTCCTCCTTCTATTTAATAGTAAAAGAAACAGAGGCTCAGAGAAGTGTAAGGTAATGTTTGTACATGTGCATATTGGATAATGTCCAAAAAGGCATTTTGAATAAAATAATAGGGGCAACCAAGCTAAAAAAATAATATCTATTTGGCATAAAGAGCATCGTATTCAAGAAATTTCTCTTATATAGATGTCTGATGTTTATTTTCTTTAGTGTAAGGTTTCTGTCCTCCTATATTGTGGTGTAAAGAACAGCTAAGAGATCACTAGAATGAAAAAGGGATGCCAGAAAAAGAAAGAAGAAAGAAAGAAAGAAAGAAAGAAAGTAAGAAAGAAAGAAAGAAAGAAAGAGAAAGAAAGAAAGGATGGAGGGAGGGTGGGAGGGAGGAAAGAAAGAAAGAAAAAGAAAGAAAGAAAGAGAAAGAAAAAGAAAGAAGAGAGAGGAGGAAGGATGATGAGGATATTGCATTTCTCATGCACTCATGTTTTATCTCACTTTGTGTTCCAGGTAATACATGGCAGGTCAAAACAGAGAGTCTTTGAATCCCTTGCTCCAAGCAGAGGTATGTTAAGTTCAAAAAACAGTAGTTAACATTGTTAGTTCTTACTGAATGCCAGGCACTGTTCAAGGCATTGTAGTATGTTTGGTAATTTAATCCTCAGGTTACCCAGAAAACATAGGTAATATTGCTAATTTCATTTTACAGATGAGAAAACTGAAGCACAAAGCCATTATATTAATTAGCTTCTGTTGTTTAATAAATTATCCCAAATGTTGTGCCTACTACAACAGACATTTATTTAGCTCATGATTCTGTGGTTTAGAAAATTGGTCTGGGCTCATTTAGGCAGTTGTTCTGCCATGATTAAGCTCCCTTATGCTTCTGTGGTTAGATGCACCTCAGTTAGATGCTGGTTGGGATGAAAATAGTGACTGGGTCACATGTGTCTCATCATCCAGCAGACCACCCTGGGCTTGTTCACATGCCAGTGCTTGGTAGAGAAAAAGAGTAGAGGACAGCAAGGCCTACATTTGTAACTGGTGTATTCCAATTCTGCCACATTCTATTAGTTAAAGCAAGTCACAGTACCAGTTAAGACTCAAGGGACGAGGCAATATACCCTATACTTAATGGGAGGGGATACAATGTCATGTTGTAAAGGGATGTGGATACTGGAAGGAGTGCATAATTGTGGCCATGTATGCTATGCAGAAAACTAAAAACTAAAATACATAAATAAATAAATAAATAGGGGGAAGACAGAGTGAATTTAACTTTGTTGGATATTCTTTAATCTACTGAATCCAATGCTTTGAATGACCACCCATGATACCCTCTCTAAGTTGTAGTGAAATAAATATCCCCTTCCGTATGAGCATTAGCCTCCTAAAGACTTCTATATCTTTTTTTTTCTTTTCTTTTTTCTTTTTTTTTTTTTTTTTTTTTTGAGATGGAGTCTCACTCTGTCACCCAGGCCGGAGTGTAGGGGCACCATCTTGGCTCACTGCAAGCTCCACCTCCCGGGTTCCTGCCATTCTCCTGCCTCAGCCTCCCGAAAAGCTGAGACTACAGGCGCCTGCCACCACGCCTGTCTAAGTTCTTTGTATTTTTAGTAGAGATGGGGTTTCACAGTGTTAGCCAGAATGGTCTCGATCTCCTGACCTTGTGATCCGCCCGCCTCGGCCTCTCAAAGTGCTGGGATTACAGGTGTGAGCCACCTCGCCCGGCCAAGGCTTCTCTATCTTGAAACCAAATGTACCCTGAGGTGCAGAGAACAGTGCTGCAAAGCATCTATGAGTTAATTTGAGAAACGTTGAAAGCTTTTACTTGTTGCGATGTTCAAAGTGAGGGATATAGGTCAAAGACTTTACTCTTAAAATTCATTATCTCTAATGACTTTGAGCTAACTCTTATTTTCTCAAATGTATTCCTCTTTATACCGCAGGTAGAGAAAGATTGTGATTGTCCTCATCTTACTCTAAAATTAAACAGTTATTAAGCAACTATTTGTTGAGTTCCTTCTATAAGTCAGACGCTTAGCTACAAGAATTGAGATGCAAGACAGTAAAACATGTTCTTTTGCCCTGATTCAAGACATAAACAGATAAATTCAATACTACAGAAATGTGTACTATACAAGCATAATGCAATGTGAGAGAGAAGGGAAACCTATCTTAGAATTGAGGTGGCTCTTGAGAATTTGAGAACGATTTCTGCATAGCAGTGAAGTTTTAAAAGATAATTTATAATAACTAGGCAACATTGGGTTGGAAAAGTGAAAGTGGAAACATCATCCAGAGGGAACAGCAACTAAAATACAGCATTAGATTGAGCTTCATTTGTCTAGATGGGAAATACTGAGACACTTATACAAAAGTAATGACAAGGATGGAAAAATAGAAGGGAGATTAAAGAGATGTCAATGAAATCGATTTGATAGGAATCAGTAACTTAATAGATATGAAAGCCAAGAAATAAGTACTATAGTTGAGGATAATTCCAGATATTTTCCTTTAGCATATATAAGTATATGGGCATATATCTAGATTTTATATGTATTCACTATATATGTAAAGAATAGAAAGGGGGCATGAGATAAGTTCTTCCTGTAGAAGCCTGTCTTGAGAATATATATAAGCTTGCTCATTGCAGCATCATAATTTTTAATAGCAATCTCTTGCAAAAACACAGATATTGACATTTGTAAAAATAGAAATCTGGATCTAAATGAAAATAAACTTCTAAATTCGGTTTGTAATCATAGATTTTAGAGCTAAAATGTTCTACAGATATTGTAAGTATTCTACAGATATTTTCATAGATATGTGTAGGCTATAGATTTGTAACATTTTTGGTTTAATATTATGTTGATAACATTTCCAATATCATTAAATATTCTCAAAAGACCCATTTCACAATGATCGCATACCATTCTATTATATTATGCTATCCTATTTTATTTTTACAATTTCCCTGATGTTTCTTATGATTCAAAGACTTATTTTAATCTTTTGCTGCACCACTGTCTAAGTAAAGGATAGTCAATGTATGGAATTTTCCATCACCAGGATCCTTCCTGAGGAGGATTGTCAGTCTATCACTTGCAGTGGGGCACTTGAAGGGTGCCCAAACTCATGAACCATAAAGACACTGGCTCCATTTCCTCCACAGCTGACAGTTCTCTGCAGATTTCTCCCTTTTTAAGGGGAAGACCTGGACTTAGAGAAAAAAGCTTCTGTGACCATTAGTGTCTCCTTTTTTTTCTTTTTTTTTTATTATAAGTTCTAAGGTGCATGTGCACAATGTGCAGGTTTGTTACATAGGTATACATGTGCCATATTTGTTTGCTGAACCGATCAACTCATCATTTACATTAGGTATTTCTCCTAATGCTGTCCCTACCCCAGCCCTTTACCCTCTGACAGGCCCCAATGCGTGATGTTTCCAGCCCTGTGTCTATGTGTTCTCAATGTTCAACTCCCACCTATGAGTGAGAACATGCAGTGTTTGGTTTTCTGTCCTTCTGATAGTTTTCTTAGAGTGATGGTTTCCAGCTTCATACATGTACCTGCAAAAGACACAAACTCATCCTTTTTTATGGCAGCATAGTATTCCATGGTGTATATGTGCCACATTTCCTTAATCCAGTCTATCACTGATGGACATTTGGGTTGGTTCCAAGTCTTTGCTATTGTGAATAGTGCTGCAATAAACATACATATGCATGTGTCTTTATAGCAGCATGATTTATAATCCTTTGGGTATATACCCAGTAATAGGATGGCTGGGTCAAATGGTATTTCTAGTTCTAGATGCTTGAGGAATCACCACACTGTCTTCCACAGTGGTTGAATTAATTTACCGTCCCACCAACAGTGTAAAAGCATTCCTATTTCTCCACATCCTCTCCAGCATCTGTTGTTTCCTGACTTTTTAATGATCGCCATTCTAACTGGTGTGAGAGGGTATCTCACTGTGGTTTTGATTTGCATGTCTCTGATGACCAGTGATGATGAGCATTTTTTCATGTGCCTGTTAGCTGCATAAATGTCTTCTTTTGGGAAGTGTCTGTTCATACCCTTTGCCCACTTTTTGATGGAGTTATGTTTTTCTTGTAAATTTAAGTTCTTTGTAGATTGTGGATATTAGCCCTTTGTCAGATGGGTAGAGTGCAAAAATTTTCTCCTATTCTGTAGGTTGCCTGCTCACTCTGATGGTAGTTTCCTTTGCTGTGCAGAAGCTCTTTAGTTTAATTAGATCCCATTTGTCTATTTTGGCTTTTGTTGCCATTGCTTTTGGTGTTTTAGTCATTAAGTCCTTGACCATGCCTATGTCCTGAATGGTAATGGCTAGGTTTTCTTCTAGGGTTTTTATGTTTTAGGTCTTACATTTAAGTATTTAATCCATCTTGAATTAACTTTTGTATAAGGTGTAAGGAAGGGATCCAGTTTCAGCTTTCTACATATGGCTAGCCAGTTTTCCCAGCAACATTTATTAAATAGGGAATCTTTTCCCCATTTCTTGTTTTTGTCAGATTTTTCAAAGATCAGATTGTTGTAGATGTGTGACATTATTCCTGAGGCCCCTGTTCTGTTCCATTGGTCTATATATCTGTTTTGGTACCAGTACCATGCTGTTTTGGTTACTGTAGCCTTGTAGTATAGTTTGCAGTCAGGTAGCGTGATGCCTCCAGCTTTGCTCTTTTTGCTTAGGATCGTCTTGGCAAATGTGGCTCTTTTTTGGTTCCATATGAACTTTAAAGTTGTTTTCTTTTTCCAATTCTGTAAAGAAAGTCATTGGTAGCTTAATGAGGATGGCATTGAATCTATAAATTACCTTGGGCAGTATGGCCATTTTCACTATATTGATTCTTCCTATCCATGAGCATGGAATGTTCTTCCATTTGTTTGCATCCTCTTTTATTTCATTGAGCATGGTTTGTAGTTCTCCTTGAAGAGTTCCTCCACAACCCTTGTAAGTTGGATTCTGAGGTATTTTATTCTCTTTGTAGCAATTGTGAATGGGAGTTCACCCACGATTTGGCTCTTTGTTTATCTGTTATTGGTGTATAGGAATGCTTGTGATTTTTGCATATTGATTTTGTATCTTGAGACCTTGCTGAAGTTGCTTATCAGCCTAAGGAGATGTTGGGCTGAGACAATGGGATTTTCTAAATATACAATCACGTCATCCGCAAACAGGAACAATTTGACTTCCTGGTTTCCTAATTTAATACCCTTTATTTATTTCTCTTACCTGATTGCCCTGGCCAGAACATCCAACACTATGTTGAATAGGAGTGATGAGAGAGGGCATCCTTGTCTTCTGCTGGTTTCAAAGGGAATGCTTCCAGTTTTTGCCCATTCAGTATGGTATTGGCTGTGGGTTTGTCATAAATAACTCCTATTATTTTGAGATATGTTTCATCAATACCTAGTTTATTGAGAGTTTTAGCATTAAGGGCTGTTGAATTTTTTCAAAGGCCTTTTCTGCATCTATTGAGATAACCATGTGATTTTTGTCATTGTTTCTGTTTATGTGATGGATTACATTTATTGATTTGCATATATTGAACCAGCCTTGCATCCCAGGGATGAATCCAACTTGATCGTGGTAGATAAGGTTTTTGATGTGCTGCTGGATTCAGTTTGCCAGTATTTTACTAAGGATTTTTGCATCAATGTTCATCAGGGATGTTGGTTTAGAATTCTGTTTTTTGTTGTGTCTCTGCCAGGCTTTGGTATCAGGATGATGTTTGCCTCATTAAATGAGTTAGGGAGGATTCCCTCTTTTTCTATTGATTGGAATAGTTTCAGAAGGAATGGTACCAGCTTCTCTTTGTACCTCTGGTAGGATTCGGCTGTGAATCCATCTGGTCCTGGACTTTTTTGGTTGGTAGGCTATTAATTATTGCCTCAATTTCAGAGACTGTTATTGGTCTATTCAGAGATTCAACTTCTTCCTGGTTTAGTCTTGTGAGGGTGTATGTGTCCAGGAATTTATCCATTTCTTCTAGATTTTCTAGTTTATTTGTGTAGAGATGTTTATAGTATTCTCTGATGGTAGTTTGCATTTCTGTGGGATCAGTGGTGATATCCCCTTTATCATTTTTTATTGCATCTATTTGATTCTCCCGTCTTTTCTTCTTTGTTAGTCTTGCTAGTGGTCTATCAATTTTGTTGATCTTTTCAAAAAACTAGCTCTTGGATTCATTGATTTTTTGAAGGGTTTTTTGTGTCTCTATCTCCTTCACTTCTGCTCCGATGTTAGTTATTTCTTGCCTTCTGCTAGCTTTTGAATTTGTTTGTTCTTGCTTCTCTGGTTCTTTTAATTGTGATGTTAGGGTGTCGATTTTAGATCTTTCCTGCTTTCTCTTATGGGCATTTAGTGCTATAAATTTCCCTGTAAACACTGCTTTAAATGTGTCCCAGAGATTCTAGTATGTTGTGTCTTTGTTCTCATTGGTTTCAAAGAACATCTTTATTTCTGCCTTCACTTTGTTATTTACCAAGTAGTCATTCAGGAGCAGATTGCTCAGTTTCCATGTGGTTGTGCAGTTTTGAATGAGTTTCTTAATCCTGAGTCCTAATTTGATTGCACTGCGGTCTGAGAGACAGTTTGTTTTGATTTCTGTTCTTTTACATTTGCTGAGGAGTGCTTTACTTCCAATTATGTGGTCAATTTTAGAATAAGTGCAATGCGGTGCTGAGAAGAATGTATATTCTATTGATTTGGGGTGAAGAGTTCTGTAGATGTCTATTAGGTCCTCTTGGTGCAGAGCTGAGTTCAAGTCCTGGATATCCTTGTTAAGCTTCTGTCTTGCTGTTCTGTGTAATATTGACAGTGGTGTGTTAAAGTCCTCCATTATTATTGTGTGAGAGTCTAAGTCTCTTTGTAGGTCTCTAAGGAATTGCTTTATGAATCTGGGTGCTGCTGTATTGGGTGCATATATA
Organism: Pongo abelii; assembly: GCF_028885655.2. Lineage (NCBI taxonomy): Eukaryota > Metazoa > Chordata > Mammalia > Primates > Hominidae > Pongo > Pongo abelii. The sequence continues at coordinate 44,529,565 of NC_071988.2, forward strand.
TTTTGATTAGATATCTCTTCTTGGTGAATTGATCCCTTTACCATTATTTAATGGTCTTCTTTGTCTCTTTTCATCTTTGTTGGTTTAAAGTCTGTTTTATCTGAGACTAGGATTGCAACCCCTGCTTTTTTTTTTTTTTTTTTTTTTTTTGCTTTCCATTTACTTGGTAGATCTTCCTCCTTCCCTTTATTTTGAGCCTATGTGTGTATCTGCATGTGAGATGGATCTCATGAATATAGCACACTGATGGGTCTTGACTCTATCCAATTTGACAGCCTGTGTCTTTTAATTGGAGCATTTAGCCCATTTACACTTAAGGTTAATATTGTTATGTGTGAATTTGATCCTATCATTATGATGTTAGCTGGTTATTTTGCCTGTTAATTGATGCAGTTTCTTCATAGCATCAATGGTCTTTACAATTTGGCATGTATTTGCAGTGGCTGGTACCAGTTCTTCCTATTCATGTTTAGTGCTTCCTTCAGGAGCTCTTGTGAGACAGGCCTGGTGGTGACAAAATCTCTCAGCATTTGCTTGTCTGTAAAAGATTCACTTATGAAGCTTAGTTTGGGTGGATATAAAATTCTCAGTTGAAAATTCTTTTCATTAAGAATGTTGACTATTTGCCCCCACTCTCTTCTGGCTTGTAAGGTTTCTGCTAAGAGATCCACTGTTAGTCTGATGGGCTTCCCTTTGGGGGTAACCCGTCCTTCCTCTCTGGCTGCCCTTAACATTTTTTCCTTCATTTCAACCTTGGTAAATCTGACAATTATGTGTCTTGGAGTTGCTCTTCTCGAGGATTATCTTTGTGGTGTTCTCTGTATTTCCTAAATTTGAATGCTGGCCTGCCTTGCTAGATTGGGGAAGTTCTCCTGGATAATATCCTGAAAAGTGTTTTCCAACTTGGTTCCATTCTCCCGTTACTTTCAGGTACACCAATCAAACGTAGATTTGGTCTTTTCACCTAGTTCCCATATTTCTTGGAGGCTTTGTTCATTTCTTTTTTACTCTTTTTTCTCTAAACTTCACTTCTCACTTTATTTCATTAATTTGATCTTCAATCACTGATACCCTTTCTTCCACTTGATCAAATCGGCTACTGAAGCTTGTGCATGCGTCATGAAGTTCTCATGCCATGGTTTTCAGCTCCATCAGGTCATTTAAGGTCTTCTCTACACTGTTTATTCTAGTTAGCCATTAGTCTAACCTTTTTTCAAGATTTTTAGCTTCCTTGCGATGGGTTAGAACATGCTCCTTTAGCTCGGAGGAGTTTGTTATTATCGACCTTCTGAAGCCTGCTTCTGTCAACTTGTCAAAGTCATTCTTTGTTCCATTGCTGGTGAGGAGCTGCAATCCTTTGGAGGAGAAGAGGCACTCTGGTTTTTAGAATTTTCATCTTTTCTGCTATGGTTTCTCCCTATCTTTGTGGTTTTATCTACCTTTGGTCTTTGATGTTGGTGACCTACAGATGGGGTTTTGGTGTGGATGCCCTTTTTGTTAATGTTGATGCTATTCCTTTCTATTTGTTAGTTTTCCTTCTAAGAGTCAGGTCCCTCAGCTGCAGGTCTATTGGAGTTTGCTGGAGGTCCACTCCAGACCCTGTTTTCCTGGGTATCACCAGCAGAGGCTGCAGAACAGCAAATATTGCAGAGCAGCAAATATTGCTTCCTGATCCTTCCTCTTGAAGCTTTGTCTCAGAGGGACACCTGCCTGTATGAGGTGTCTGTCAGTCCCTACTGGTAGGTTTCTCCCAGTTAGGCTACACAGGGGTCAGGGACCCTCTTGAGGAGGCAGTCTGTTTGTTCTCAGAGCTCGACTGCCATGCTGGGAGAACCACTGTTCTTTTCAGAGCTATCAGACAGGGACGTTTAAGTCTGCAGAAGTTTCTGCTGCCTTTTGTTCAGCTATGCCCTGCCCACAGAGGTGGAGTCTATAGACGCAGTAGGCCTTGCTGAGCTGCGGTGGGCTCTGCTCAGTCCAAACTTCCAGGCCACTTTGTTTACCTACTCAAGCTTCAGCAATGTTGGATGCCCCTCCCACTGCCAGGCTGCTGCCTCGCAGGTCAATCTCAGACTGGTAAGCTAGCAGTGAGCAAGACTCCATGGGTGTGGGACCCATGGGGCCAGGCACAGGAGAGAATCTCCTGGTCTGCCATTTGCTAAGAACACTGGAAAAGCTCAGTATTTGGGTGGGAGTGTCCTGTTTTTCCAGGTGCAGTCTGTCACAGCTTCCCTTGTCTAGGAAAGGGAAATCCCCCCACCTCTTGCATTTCCCAGGTGAGGCGATGCCCCATCCTGCTTCGGCTGCACCCACTGTCCAACCAATCCAAGTGAGATGAACCAGGTACCTCAGCTGGAAATGCTGAAATCACCAGTCTTCTGTGTCGATCACACTGGGAGCTGCAGACTGGAGCTGTTCCTATTCGGCCATCTTGGAACGGTAGTGTCTCTTTCATAAGTCAACTTGTTTTAGAAAAATGGATTCCTTCATGGGCTCTTAGATGTTACATTACAATGGTAACTGGTATGTTTGATGACTAGTTCAAGAGATCTGTGCCAATTATTTCCATAAGTGACTGCCATGTGACCTTGACTAGGTTATAATTAATCTAGACAACATTTTCTTCATCTGTAAAATGAAAGTGTTGTAATAGATTATTTTTATTATCTCCTTCAATCCCCAACTGCTTTATTTGCAACACAGTCTTTGGTACTGATATAAAAGTGATTGATTGCATGGAATTGTGAGATGGAAAGTATTTTCATATTTTTTTAAAAGACTTTATAAATACAAATAAAAGTTCTTAAGTTTTGAATATGCTGCCTCCTAAGTCATTATAAAACTAATACCAATTAACAAACACTCTTGTCAAGAAATAGAATATTACCAGCTTCCAAGGAACCTCCGCAGTCATTACTTTCCAATCACAAAGCCTTTTGTTTCAGCTATAATCAACTATTTTTATTTTGAAATATTTGATGTATTTTATGCTTTCCTTTAATTTTAACTCTTAAGTATGTAGCTCTTAAACTTTAATTTAATTTTGCCTGTTTCTGAACTTTGTATAAGTTGAATAATGCAAAATGTGAATTTTATGTTTGTAATAATTTTTTCTTAGCTCAATGTTATATTTGTAAAAATTATCCATGGCCCTATGTAGTCCTTTGTGTATACTTGAGATTTTTTTTATTCCTATGAAGATATAGGCCCTTCTTTTTTACTTAAGTATAGCATTTTGTTGTATAAATATGCCATAATATATTTATCCATTCTATTGTTGATGGAAATTTGGGTTGTTTTCAAGTTGTGGTTAACAAGAATAATGCTGTTGTGAGCATAGTGATACATGTCCTTAGATGTACATGTGTGCATATTTCTTATCTTGGGTAGACCTTAGGTATAAAGCTACTTGGAATAAAGTTTTCATATTTTTAAATTTGACAGATAATGCCAATTGTCATTCTTGAGTGTATCCTGCTGTACAGAATTCTAGATTAGCAGATATTTTGTTAAGCTACTTTGATGATATAATTCCATTGTCTTCCAGATTGTTATTTTATTTTGGAAAAAAGTATTTTAAATATAGTTATTTAATTTTTAAAGATAAACTCTTTCTCTATTTTTAAAACTTACAAGTTTCATTTTGTTTTGTTTGGAGATTTTTAACTGTCATTCTTTGAGTGAATTTCTTTTCTTTTTTTCATGCAGCTTGAAATTAATAGGGCATCTTGAATCAATGAACTGACATCATTTGTAAGTTTTTGGAAACTCTCAACATTTATTTCTTTAAACATGATTCTTCTTCATTTTGCTTTTGAGACATTTTCCCTCTCTTTTCCTTTGATTCCTCTTAAGCATATGTTTGACCTATCACTAGGCTATGAATTTAACCCCCTTATCTCTATTTCTTATCCTTTGTTTCTCCGTGTCTCATTGAGAATTGTTTTTTGGCCTATCGATCTTTTCATGAGCTTTTTCTTCAGTTTTATCTAATATGTTGCTAAAACCAGAGATTTTGAGTTCTAAGATATTTTTTCAAATACATAAATTTTTAATACAATTACCTGTCAATGCTTTTTAAATTTTGTCTTTTTTTCCTGGTACATAGTAATATGATTCTTTTATTATCTGCTTTTGATTATTTCAACATTTGAAGTCCCTATGGACACCATTCTATTGGGCCTTTTTCTTCTTTCTTTTTTCTTGCTGGCTCTTTTTGAATTTATAACTTCTTGTTCTTGATTATCTTTGATTGTGACTGAAATTTGTAGTTTGGAAAAGTATTTGTAGAAATTATTTTATGCCTACAGTGATGTTATCTTCCTCCACAGAGAATGCATGTTTGTTTTAAATTGACATTTGTAAGCATTAGAAATTTTGAATAACATTCGACCTCTTTTATGTATTTAGAATTTTTTATCCTTCCAAATAAGATGAAAATTCCTTAGAGATATTGTGAGAATTGTTTTTTTTCTGCTTCCTTCTTCCTTCTGTGGTATAATCTTTGTATCTCTGCTTGAAAAAGGTCCCCTAACTTGTGGGTTATGGACACTTTCTTTTGTCCTTGTGTTTCTGTGGGAGGCCAAAAGCAGGACTTAGTATTTTAGCTATTTCTTCCTGAATTGAAAAAATATCTGCACCATGTCCTAAGAGGTACTATAATCCTCTTTGAATTTACTTCTTTTCTTGGATCTCAATTCATTAATTGTTGACTTCTGAACATTTTAAGTAGAATAATTTTAATTTTATCCAAATTTTCCACTTGTCCTCAGTAAGAGGATTGGTCTTCCATTCTTAAAATAATGACAAACTAGTTCAGAGAACTATTTGTCTCACTACAGCTCATAATCATGTTGTGTTCTTAATAGATGAGAAAAAAAGCAGTGTTATATTACAAATAATTTTTAAAATTTTTTAGTGATTAAATGATTTTTTCACAACCAGGATGTTCTAAGAAAGGAAACTATTTTATGCAGGATAAATCATTGAAAAGTTGTATGCCAAAGTATGACATGGAACACATTTGGTAGACATAGGTATTACACAGACCTACCAGACAGCACACTTTAAGTTACTATTGAACAGTCATAATTGTTCATCTGGAATGGGAATTCCTACTCACAAACACAAGCAAGTCCTGACTGATTAACTTGCTCTATTGTTGAAGAACTGCATAGTAATTTTTAGAGTACACATGAGCCTTTCAAATATGTATTATTTTATTGTCTGATTTTCATAAAGCTAATGATAGAATTAACTTTCTAAAGTGAAAGGAGTTTAAATAATCTTTTCATGGACCTGTAGTTATTAAGAGATAGGGCTGGTTAAAGAATCTTGGACTTCTAACATCTTTCCCCATGACCCGTCACTCTACTCTGTTGTTTCTCATTGAGAGGTCAATACTTCTGAGTATATTAAAACAGAATTTCAATATTTATTTTAGCAATATAAGATACTAAATGGCTACTAAAATGATCACAACTCTTTTTTAATCCGAAATCTGCTTTTTCTTCTAGTATTTGTTTTCTCTTCTGTGTTATGCAGATTATTCATTCATATAGCACCTATTTACATTTTAAAATACAAATGGTCATGTAGTATGGAATAAACTCTTTATGTGTATGCATGCTTTATTTCCTGTTTTGGCAACTGTGCCTTTCAGATTTCTCCCGTAGTGCCACATATACAATATAGCTTAATATTTGATGAGGATCTTTTGTAAAGACAAGACATGTGAGAGTAAATTACATTCATTTAGGCAAATGTACTCATTTCTCTCAATGCCCACTTTTAATTTTCTTCTAAAAGTATTATACTAGTAATTTTACGTTTTGTGTTATTGGCTGAACATATTGAGCAACATATATACTGTATATTTATTTCATTTAGCTAACAAATATTGCATTTCTGCAAATGTTTTAGAAGAAATAAAAATGACCTTTCACTATATTCCTTGTAAATAAAGAATAAGAAAGTAAATACTGAATTACACCGAGGGAGCAAGACAACAAAGCCCAGAAGTATATATCTACATATATTTATGTATATACACACATATACATACATATTTATAATATAGCATATACGTGTATGTATGTAGAATGTCTGTGTCTGTACCCACATGTAAAAATAGGCATATATATAAAGAGAGGGAGTAAATATTGACTTTCATTTTTAAAGTATTTGAACCAGTTCCTAGCATTTAAAGATGGCAAGATTTCATATAAAAATTTGTTTTAATTTTTCTAAAAAATCTGTAAGTTCCAGAAATCCTGTTCCTGAATTTAAACTTACAGCATTTCTGCATTCCTGCATGGCAACCATTAAATAAATATGAGTGTTAATTTGTTTCTACCTTTTGTTCAGTTGTCCTTTCTAGATGGCTCATGAACTCTCCAGTTGGTTACAATAAGATAATTCACTAACTTTCATCTTAATTTCCTGTCTCCTGTAAATATTTGATTTTTTCTATTGTTATACTACACTACACATCATTTTTAAAGCATTTCAAGAGAGATAATGTATTTCCTTGGCTGTCATCTTCATAGTTGTAATGGAAGGAAACAAAACCAAGTGATTAGGTCAGTGTCTTTAGACAAAAACTTTTCAATTTAGAAAAAAGTCAACAAAATTGATAATTGGTCTAACCTGCAGAACTGTTTGAACAGATAAGCTGTTTTGCAAAGCAGTAAGCCTGGGGACTCAATACAGATGCAGCCTACATTTTTATAGATACAGCAGTGATTTCAGTTTTGTCAATTCTTGCATCTCGCCAAGAGTGATGATATATGCTTAAAGTATACCATACATAGGAGCCCATTTTCTCAATTTTATATTGGGTGACATCCTTGCCACATATTCCATTTTCAATTTCTTAAGGAAGATAATGTCTGAGTTTTTGTTCATATGCATCACATATTTAAAAATCATCCATAGCCCTTAATTTATGTTTTAAAAGAGGAAAGGATAATATGGTAATCACTATAAAATGCTGTGTTATAGAATGCACATTGGATTCAATTTAATTTTCTTATGTGATTAATTCTTATGATCCCCGTTAGGAACCTGTGATTTGGTCATCAATGGCCATAGAAAATGCTCTTCAGTAGTGACTCTGGTAACTACATGTTTTTTAGATTGGTTCTTTTTTTTCCCCCAAGAAATGGTAATTTATTACACAGAAGATGAGTCTGTGATGATGGCTGAGTACAAGTCATGGCAAAATCTGATATGCGTTCTTCTTTATCACAGTTGACACAGTTTACATTCACCATGAAGACATTCATCCAGGAATCAGAGGCACATATTTGGCCCTTATGTATTGTTAAGTAAACGTTGACAATTCCTTACAGCCTCTAGATAAAAAGTGAAAATCCCAGTCTATCTCTTAAATTTTCCCAACACTGCAGTTCTCCTTACATTACTGAAGACTTACCCCTAAGAGTTATGATTTTAAAAAGGTGTTATTTGGTTGTTTTGTCTTAATCATAGTTCAAATTATGTTTAATAGATAATAGTATGTGTTTTATTATATACATAGTGTTAAATAAGTTTATTTCAAAGTATTACACTCTAATTTTATGATATTTAGCATAGAGTACTATTAACTGACATCTAAAATATAGGCTTTAATTTGTTTAATAGTTTTAATTTTTCTACAATCTTTTTAGTTACTGTAGGATAGAAAAACAATGAGAAAATGTAAGCTCTTTTATGTCTTACAGCATAATATGGAAGGTTGAAATTTAAAGATACTTGTTAACATATAGCAAAATTTAGAAGCTTAACACTAAACCAATGAAGCGAACCCCAAACATACATTAGAATTTTATTTCATCCATCAATCCCTGTCAAGAGATTTTAGTTACCTTAGAAAAAGGTCTTTTGAATGCCCCACCTCTGCATATGTTATCTCTTAGGGTTCTTCTGTTTGAGTAACTGATTTTTGCTACACTATTCTTGCTAGTATTCCATAACTATTTTGCCAAAATCCCTTATGCCCCTCAGAGGTAACTGTACTTTCTTTGTAAAAGTTAGATGTTTTTGGTTTTTCAAAAACAAGTTTTCATTTTCTGCTCCAGAAAGTCTGAGTTGGTTGAATATTTTCCTCTAGTTATTTTTATGAATTCCATAAACTATGTTATTTTTAAAAAGATGGACCTCACATCTTTTTATCTAGTATATATTTTAATCTTTATATTCTTAGATCAAAATATATTCCTTTGAGATGAGCTGCAGATGCCTTGTTCTCTGAAAGAATTCCCACAACTGTACTTACTAGAAAAATGAAGTGTCCCAATTATTATGAACAAGCTCTGGTTTCTTCTTCCTCCTCTTGTCTAGATACCTTCTGGAGTACAATGGAAAGGTCCTAGACAATAATATCTACAGTATAAAGTATAATATTTAAATTGTTCTCTAGTAGAAATATCAACAAAGTTATTTCAGAGTGTTTATTTCTGTTGGAGTAGAGAATCACTTCCATGATTCCATTTGGGGATGATAAATAATTTAGGAAGGCTTGTTAGATGTGGAGGTATTACATTTATACTTTAAAACATAAAAAGGCTCTGAAAAGGCTGAATGGGAGAGAATATATGTAAATGTAATGTATGGAACACCAAAAAATATTTGGAAACTAGCCTTTCAGTCAGAAAGAAAGTAGAAATGTTTCTTGTTACAACATTTTCATCCTGCCACTTATTTTGTGAACTTTTGATCTGAGATATTAAAATGGTTCTCCTAACAGTTGTCTGTCTATTTGGAACATCAAATGGCTATTTTGTTGAGACTACAGTGTCACTAGTGTGTGTCTCTAAATCACAGTTCTGCATGTTAATGCTAACTGTGACTTGAATAGTAAGATTGACATTAGAGACTTTTTGAAATGAGAACAACATTCTTGATTAACCTACAGAGTGCAAAAATTGGGAAATCATCAAGTAACTTCATAAGGCTATGTTGCATTGTAATTTCATTTTCATTAGTGATGAGATTGTTGTGGAATAATGAGTGACCTTCAGTTGTGGTAAGTTAGTCAGGTAAAAATTTCTACACTAGAGTTATAACATTCAGTCATTGGTGACTTACAATTTTCTTTTAACTCTTGAACTGAAACAAATGTTATTTTATTTATGTAGCTTTATTACTGCTGAAATACTATTTATATACACATAAAGATGATTAAAAATGATCGTATATTATTAGATGCAATCACCATGTTCTGCAATTTCACTTTAGTAATTATTGGGCACCTCCTATGTGCCAGATTTATATATGTCCTCTCATTCAGTGTTCGCAGCAGACCCATGAGATTGTGGCCATTATCTACACTTTACAAATGAGAAGACTGAAATTAAGGGAAATCAAGTGGAGTAGATATGTATTAACTTATGTTTGTTTGCTTTTTCTGGATGCACCTCACTCCCTCCTGCATCACATGAAATTGTTAAATACTTGGCCTTCCTTTCTTCACCCCAAGGAGATGCAATATTAAGGTCTGTGTAAACTAAAAACAGTGATTGAAGTGATTGATCCGCATATGAACTCATGATTGTAGCGAGGCCAATAAATGTTCTTTATCCAGGATTGGTATAAATACTGTGGAAAAGAGAATTCTTTTCTGTGATTCACAACCTTGCAAACCATAAACTCCTAGCACTCTTTGAGGGTCTATTTTTGCTCACATGTGGAGAGATCTTACCAAAGAAGAAAGTAAATAGAGAATATGACAGAACTGAAAGATGGGGAAAAAGAGGCTAATTCTGGGGCTATAGTTTGAATTTTTGTTTACCTAACCATAAAATCTGGTAGTGGGAAGACATACATGTATGCAAATGCAATAAATACTACATTAAAAATTTGGGTGGGCCATGCCTAAGAAAGAGCACTTATATTCACATTACTAAACTTTGCTACATTCCACAAGCAATATAATGTCTAAACCCTTGAACAATTTAGAATATATCCAAAGTAGTTATTGATGCAACAAAAATGATTTCAGTTAACACAAGAAAAGTGAATCATGAAACGTTACATTATTCCATTCTTGCACTGCTATAAATAAATACTGGAGACTGGGTAATTTATAAAGAAAAGAGGCTTAAACAGTTCGTGGTTCCACAGGCCGTACAGAAAGCATGACTGGAAAGGCCTCAGGAAACTTACAATAATGGTGGAAAGCCAAGGGGAGGCAGGCACATCTTCACATGGCCAGAGCAGGAGGAATAGAGTGAGGCAGGAGTTGCCACACACTTTTAAACAACCAGATCTTGTGAGAACTCTATCATGAGAATAACACCAAAGGGGAAAATCTACCCTCATGATCCAGCCACCTCCCACTAGGCCCCACCTCCAGTGAGGGAGATTGCAATTTGACATGAGATTTGGGTGGGGACACAGATCCAAACCATACCGTATGTTGAGAAGAGAAATCATCAAAGTTTTTGTAAAATTTTGAAATGAAGGAGAAAATTCAATTGGATAATTCTGGGTAGTTTTCTGGGGAGGAAACCCATGATTAATTCTTACTATATTTACTGAGTTTGCAGTGTGTGGAATATAAATGTCTTTCTCTGAATTTGTAAAGGCAAATAAAAATGTTAGTACAGGGATGACCCCAGGGTAAATTTTATGTTGGCCTTCATATGTTGTAGCCTTTTTTCCAACTGTTTCCTGCTATTCTCAATCGTGTTTGAGTCTTTGAAGGGCATATTGCATGCTTGACATACATGCTGTGAGCAGCAGTCCTGTAAGTAGTGACTATTACAAAATTTTGAAAGTGTTCCTTTCTAAAGATAGCAGGTTTTATTTCCTGGAAATAATTCACTCCAGAGCCAGATGATGCTGATGACCCTGAATATCCCTTTTCTGAAAGAAGATAATAGCAACACTGTTTTGTTGTTGTTTTTTGTTTGTTTGCTTTTTGTGAAGGGAGGAAACTATTCTTAGAAATTTCTTTTGGAAAATATCTGAATAGGTGATGGCACTGGATACTGATACTAGCTACAGTTTACTGAGTTTTTCCTAAGTGTTAGCCACTGGGTTAGAAAAATATTGTTAATTTTTATAGCCATCTTTCAAGGTTTAAATGATGAGTAGACTGAAGCTCAGGGAGATATTAAGTATAGAAACATATATAAAAACTGTTGAGCTGGTACAGGTGAAAATACTGAGTGCAAATATCACATACCCATAGGTCATCAGTTTTAGCTCTTCCCTCCCCTCATCCTTTCTTTCCCTCTTTCTCCTCTCTGTCTTTTTCTCCCTTCTTGATTGTTTTGTTGAATCCCTAAAGCATTTTCCATCTACCCTTTTCTTTGTTCATTACAATGATCCGATTTGGCAGTTGTAAAATTTTCAAGCTTTTTTCAACCCTTCATTAAAATTTATGTCAAATGTTTGGTGAATTTTACAGCTCCAGATACAGTGAGTGCTGTGTGCTGACCTTGTTTACTGAGCACGGGAAATTCCCAGGTATCATTGCTGCAGTGGATCTTGCATTCACGTCAGAATGAGCTAAAGTCTAAAAATAGATTGTGTTCTGTACCTGAGGTTCTTCCCTAGCGCTTTTCAACCTCTATTTCTGGGAAACAGTGATGCAGCTCAGAGGCAGACAAAAACAGTGAGAGTAACTCCATAATTCACAGTGGGAGGAAATAATATTAAATGCCTAATGAGTTCTGACACACCTATCATCATAAACTTCTGTAAGTCATGGTAACATTTTGAAGAGAAATCTTACTGAAAAAATTATATATTTCAAACTTCATAGTTCGTGATTCAGGATCTTTGTAATCTATTTTATATACTCGTAAGGGTATATTTTTACAGATACACATATATGAATGTTTCTAGTACTTTTGAGAAATCATCTTTTAAAATATCTTAAATTTTTCATTATGTAGTCTTGTTTTTCCTTAGTTTTCTTTCTTTTAACTATGGAGACATCTTTCAATTAAAAAACAAAAATCGAAACAAAAATGCAACTCTGACTTTGTCTTTGCTTTCCACAAAGCATACCTAGATTCTGCTTACTGTATCAGTAGTTACTAATATAAAGCAATAGCTATGAGCCACTAAAGTTGGGGCAGGGGACAGTAAACATTTACTGAGTAGGTCTTATTTCTATACTTTTAGACTCTACCATGGCACAAATGTGCTTTGTTGCAATTACCCATTTGCGTGTTTCCTGCCTATTTGTGTTTTAACATCCAGAGGAAAGCAGTCAGGTCACAGCCACTCTTGTATTTTCTTCAATGCCTCCTGTAATGCCGGCCATTTAATCTTCTAAACCCTGTGGCAGAGAAGAGTAAGAGTGAATGTATGACCAGAAGCAGCTAAGAATGTAGTTTGTAGAGGTCAGTTGCTACAACATTTATCTTGTGTTTTTGGGGATTTTTTTTTTTTAGACATTCTTTTGGACTTGGATTCTATACCATAAAATGCAATATCTGCTTACTTGAAAATAAAAAAACAGTAAACAAAGATAAAAGAGAGTAAATTGTTTTAAATTATGTGATGTTGCATAAAATTTATATACCAGGAAAATGTCATATTCACCCTGAAATATGTAACAATGGATGTTACATAAATTTAATTAAATTTAATTAAATGGATGTTACATAAATTTAATTAAATTTAGAAATCTAGTCTTCAGAAAGCTGTGAATACAGACAAAACTCAGTTGGAGACAAGGTAAATGTAATTTTTATCCTCTGCCCTCTTTCCAGTATTCTGTATCCCTTTTTGTTTTCTTTCTCCATCTCTGTGACTTGCTACTTCCAACAGGCTTTATGCCATTATACTGTCAGCACTTATACCAGATCTCAGGGAAGGGACTCACATTGGCTGTTGTCCTTGGGCTCAAAAATCACATTGTCACTGCTAATGCATATTTATCTCAGCTGAGGGGCTATGGAAGCAGATAACTAAGCCCAACTGGCCTGCTCCAATTGCTGATTTCTGATTTTTGAGTCACAACTAGCATAATGACAAGATCATGGGCCTAGGATCTGAGCCAGGTCCAAATGCTGGCTCTCTAAATGCCAGTTGTATATCCTTTGGCAAATCATTTAAGCTTTCTGTGACTAGTTTGTTTTGGGCGCTCCATATATTTAACTTCGTTTAATCCTCACTGCAACTCTCTGAGGTTATTATCATGCCATTTGTACATTTTAAAAGGGCACCATGCCTTTAAGAGATAGAAATTATGCTGATTTATGCATCTATTAAGTGGTAGAGGTGCAACTGAACTCCATATGTTTAATGTTACAGCACTTCCCATGCAATCTGCTATCATCAGGAATGACTAACAGAGGTCTTAGACTAAATGTTTCCAATTATTGCAATGAATTTGTAATAGAATTTATTGTTTTAGAAGAGTGTTAGATTTACAGAAAAATTGAGGAGACACTGAAAAGAGCTCACATATACCTAACATTCTTTTTTCTTTATTATTAGCATCTTATATGAGTTTGATACATTTATTACAATTAGTAACCTAATACTGATATGTAATTATTAACTAAAGTCTATAATTTGTTCACATTTGCCTCTTTCTGCAGGATTCCAGGCAGGCAGTATACCACATTACATTTCGTTGTGATGTTTCCTTAGGCTCCTATAGTCTACCACAGTTCTCAGACTTTCCTTGCTTCACAGCATTTTGATTGTTTTGAAGAGTGCTGGTGAAGTATTTTGTAGGATTCTTCTCTTTTGGAATTTTAAAAATGTTTTTCTCATGCTTAGACTGGGGTTATGGGTTTTGGGGAAGAAGATCATAGACATAAAGTGTGATTTTCATCACATCATATGAAGAGTACATACTAGCAGCATGATTCATTGATGTTGATGATAATCTTGCTGAGGTGTGTTAGATTTCTCCCTTGTAGAGTTACTGTTCTTCCCCACCTTTCCATATTGTACTCTTTGAAAGAAAGTCACTATGAGCAGCCAGCACTTAAGAAGTCCAGATTTATGTTCCCCTTCCTTGTAGGAGAAGTATCTACATAAATTGCTTAGAAATTGTTTGCATGGGATATTTATATCTTCCCCCATTTATTAACTTATTTGATCATTTATATATATAAGTATGGAATCATAGATATTAACTTTACACTGTGGGTTATAATCCAATATGAATTTACTTATTGTGTAGCTCAAATTGTTCCAGCTTTGGCCATTAGGAGCTTTTTCAATTGGCTTCTGTGTCCCTTTGGCACACCTCCAACTATGTTTTTGTTTTTGTTTGTTTTTAAGCACTTCCTTACATTTTGGCACTGTAAGTTGCTCCAGGTTTATCTTGTATAATTCCTGTCCCAGTCATTGAATCAGTCATTTCTCTGAGGAGCTTTTTGTTCTTTTTATAGGAGAATGGTGTTAGAAATCATGATCTGGGCACTAGATGTGTTTGTGGCTCCTGTGATAGCCCTCTCAGCAGACAAAACAAAGAGATATATTTGTGTCTACTAATCTGTGTATATGCACATATCTAAAAATGTTTAAATTTGCCACCTTTTGTAATATTTTAAGATAAACATGAGTTCTTACTGATGTCTTCAGCTGTAATCTGTACATGTAGATCATTGTAGCCTCTTTCCTTGCTTATTATAATGTACTTTTGGATATTAGATAGGTATAAAATGTTGTCTCAGTCCTGGTGATAAAATTTATTGATGGCTTATTAAATTTCAAACATGTCCTTAGAACTTTATTCGAATTATTTCATTCAACTCTCACAACTAGAGTGGAGGTAGAGACGATAGTCTTTTTTGAAAACAAACAAACAAAAATAATCAACAAAGACTTTCACTTTGAGCAATACAACATTTTCCTTTAAGAGAAGGAAATAAATCTAGAAATGTGCAGTGACTTGGCTAATATCATGGTCAGTGACTGCTGTGGCCTAATCCTCTAACTTCAGTGTGTTTCCCTATTGTGCAAGACTAGATCCCATCTCCCAGTCCTCCTTTGCTTCTCACAGCGGGACCTATCAGGTATCTACAATGTAAACTGTAGCACTCTCAGGAAGATAGCCAGAGCTGAAGCATTTCTGTGACATAGTGCATTAAAGAAGTCCAACATTTGTGTTGTTTTAAGGCAATAGCAATGCACATCTATCTTTCTAATGAATGACTAAGAGATTACAGAAGAGTTTAATATATTAAAGTTAGAGCAGCTTCTGTTTGTTGTTTATTTTCATACAAACCTTTCCTTTGATAGCTGCTACATTCTTTAAAAATGTTGAAATTGTGGCTTTTGAGAGTTTGGACTAGGGAAATATAAAATTAATGTTTCTTAGGCTGGTATGAACAACTGGAACTTTTTCTTCATGATATAATAAGTGAGGGTTGATAAATGGATTTTCCAAAATGTTCAGGATTTAATGCCTAGTAATTGTATGAATGTGGCAGTTTTGGTATCGGGGCTCCATAAATAACTAAAAAATCTGAGGGAATTATGCTGAGTTATAGAAGCATATGGGTTCCCAAGAAAAAAATGTATGCTGACAAACTGAATCGGGGAAATAATTGTTACTCTATGATCAGCAGCAACTCCCTACTTATGTGATTAACTCCATGAGTAAATGTGAACTCAGTTGCAATTATGTGTAAACATCCTGGACTTTTATCAGCCCAACTTTGTATACCTGAGTGTTACCATCTTTTAGGGTGTTGACAGAAAAAAAAAAAAAGAGAGAGAGAAAACTCTGTAAAATATTTAAAAAGGTTTATTCTGAGACAATACCAGCAAGTATGGTTTAGGGAACAGTCTCAAGAGGTCCCAAAAAAGTGTGCCCAAGGTGATTGAATTATAGTTTGGTTTTATACATTTTAGGGAGACAGGAATTGCAGGTAAAATCATAAATCAATCAATACAGGGAAAGTGTACATTGTTTCAGCTGAAAATGTCATGAATAGATTCAAAGATTTTCTTTGGCAATTGGTTGAAAGAATTAGGTTTTGACTAAAGATCTGAAGTCAGTAGAATGAAATGTTTGAGTTAAAATAAGGGGGCTTTATAGCAGCATGATTTATAATCCTTTGGATACCCAGTAATGGGATGGCTGGGTCAAATGGTACTTCTAGTTCTAGATCCCTGAGGAATTGCCACACTGACTTCCACAATGGTTGAACTAGTTTACAGTCCCACCAACAGTGTAAAAGTGTTCCTATTTTTCCACATCCTCTCCAGCACCTGTTGTTTCCTGACATTTTAATGATTGCCATTCTAACTGGTGTGAGATGGTATCTCACTCATAGGTGGGAATTGAACAATGAGTTCAGTGGGAATTGAACAATAAGTTCAATGGGGGGAGGGGGGAGGGATAGCATTAGGAGATATACCTAATGTTAAATGACAAATTAACGGGTGCAGCACACCAACATGGCACATGTATACATATGTAACGAACCTGCATGTTGTGCACATGTACCCTAAAACTTAAAGTATAATAAAAAAATAAAAATAAAAAATAAATAAAATGCAGATGAAATCAGAAAAAAAAAATAAGTGGGCTTGTGGAGACGAAGTAGGTTCTTTTCATGTAAATGAAGCTTACAAGTAACAATTTCAGACCTTAATAGCTGGTTAATCTAGGTCTTCGAAGATCTCCTAGACAGGCCTGCATTAGTGGAGATTCTCTACAGATGCAAATTTCCCCCACAAAAGATGGCTTTTCAGGGCTATTTCAAAATATGTCAAAGAATATACTTGAGGTGAAATATTTTGATTTCCTTCAGGATCTGCTTTCTGACATGGGATGCTATACCACAGTCAGGTTGAGTTTAGTATCTTTATTGCCACGAAGAATCAGTTTATTCAGTCTTATCTCTATTTTAATGTCAGCGCTAGGCAGTTGTGCCTAAACTCCAAAAGGGAGGGAGTGTAATGATATGTGTCCAACCTCTGATCCTGTCATGGCTGGGAAGTCAGTTCTTCTGGATTCTCTGGAATCCCCTTGGCCAAGAGGTAGTCCATTCAATTTGTTGCTGTGGGGACATTTTAGGATTTTATTTTTGGTGTACATTCACCTTGTCTACATAATGCTGAACAATTGGTCAGTTCAATTATTACTTTTGCTTTGACAAGTCACCAGATGTCTCTGAGATCTTCCAAGGTTACTCATCAAAGTTTAGGTTTATCATCAACATTTGCATAAACTGCGAGCCATGGATTCTTAACATAAAAATAAAAGACATTTAGGTGCAAAGCACTTTTAAGAGCACTTTACATGTAACCTTTTTTATGACAATGTAATGAGATGGGCTTTATTATTATCCCCATTTTACAAAGGGAGACTGTGAAGGATGTTAAGAAACTTGCTCACATTCAAACATTTTATATGTAGCAGAGTTGGTGCAAGGTGATTTGACTCCTAACTTGTGCCACTAAATATCATTCAATAGGGTGTAAAAATAGGCAAGCTGCAATAACAAGCAATCCCAAATGTGCAGTGGCTAAACTGAGCCTAAGTTTATTTTTTAATCCCATCACAGGCTGGCGAGAGAGCTGCAATCTGTAAAGGCTCTCAGAGATCAAGGATGATGGGTGCTCCGCTATCATGTATTGTGCCGTCTGGAACACAAGGTCTCCTCCATTACCTGAGGTGCAGAGGAAGAGACTGCTAGAGTTCTGCTTTAGTTCTTTTATACTTAGATCGCCAAATGGCACATATTACTTCCATGCAGTCCTGCTGGCTAAAAGTGGTCAATGTCCCTGTCTAACTGCAGTGGGGCTGGGAAATGTGTAGGAATAGGCAGAATATTTAAAAAGTGTTGTGAACTGGATTCTGTCCTCTCAAAATTCATTGTTCCAACACTAATCCATAATATGACCCTACTTGGAGAGAATGCCTTTAAGGAAGTATACTTAAGGTTAAAAATAAGGTCAAAAGGGTAGATAAGCCTGATGCCCTTATAAGAAGAGGAAGAGACAGCCGATCTCTCTCTTTCTCTCTTATGTGAGGACACAGGGAGCAGGTGGCTATCTGCAAACCCGGAAGAGAGCCCTCACCAGGAACTGAATTGACTGGTAACTTGATCATGGACTTCTAGCCTGCAGAACTCTTAAGAAAATAAATGTTTGTTGTTTAGGCTACCCAGTTTGTGCTATTTTGTTATGGCAGCCTGAGCAGACTATTACAGATATCACCACTGTCTCTGTCAAACATATATGATACATATTTCAAGGAGTTGTTAGGAGAATTAAGCTGAGTGATGTAAAAGAGTACTTTATTTAATTACTAAAAAAAAAAAAAAAAAAAAAAAAAAAGGGAGCTAAAAGGCCAAGCCCAGTAGTGCATGCCTTCAATTCCACGTATTCAGGAGGTTGAAGTGTGAGGGTTACTTGAGCCTAGGAGTTGAATTCAAGCCTGGCCAACATAGTGAGACCCCATCTCAATTAAAAAAAAGAAAAGAAAAATAGTGTATGCACAATAAATATCAATAATTTCAAGGCTTTCTATTTACTTTGCATAAGACCAAGACATTCTAAATTGTTGTGATTCAGTGCTTTTACACTTATTTTCATCTGCCCAACTGTATATACTTTCCATTGAATGGGAAAACATTTAAAAAGAAAAGGAATAGTAGATTTCATAATTGTATAATAGATCCTGAAAGAATTACTTAACGATCAGAATGATAATAGTTTGAATGAGGAGGTATAAATATGTTAATATAACCTCTCAGTTGCATTCACAAATATATCTGAATATTTTAACATCTCTTCATCTGATTATAGAACATTGATATGGTTTGGATTTGTGTCTCCAGTCAAATCTCATATGGAATTGTAATCCCCAGTGTTGGAGGAGAGGCCTAGTGGGAGGTAATTAGATCGTGGGGAAGATCTCTCCCTTGCTGTTCTCATGATAGTGAGTGAGTTCTCACGAGATCTGGTTGTTTAAAAATGTGTAGCACCTCCCCCTGCTCTCTCTTCCTCCCGCTCCAGGCATGTAGGACGTGCCTGCTTCCCCTTTGGCGTTTGCCACGATTGTTATTTTCCTGAGGCTCCCCAGCCATGAGTCCTGTACAGCCCGTGGAATCATGAGCCAATTAAACCTAATCTATTTTCTTTATAAATTACCCAGTCTCAGGTAGTTTCTTACAGCTATGCAAGAACAAACTAACACAAACATGAAAATAAAATTGTCCCTGTGAACATTTACATATATATCCCATGTTATTAAAATGCTATGTGGCATATGTATAATGTTTGTGTACCTTTTTTTTACAAATTAGTATTTTCAACTCCAGAACATATGGTTTTGTTCTAATTCATAATTACTAAGCAATACATCATAGCAGTTTTTGCATTAATTTAGGAATATAAATGATATCAGATGCTATTGTTCTGATGATGATCAAATACTAGAATAGTCTATGAAAGTCAGCATGAAATGGAATTTTGTATTTGACTTTAAAACTGTATATATATAGAGAGAGAGAAGGAGAATTTAATTTGTAAGATCTTAATTACTCGTATTTTTATCTAGTAAATGTTGATATGTATAGTCCTTCTTCTCCCCCTTGCATTCTCCTTCCAGTTTCAAATGCAGCATGTTGGATAATTGAATTTAAATGATATAATACATCTTTTTTTTTCAAGTAAAATAACTTCTATTCAAGTCCCCAAAAAGCTCCAAAAATTATTCAGAAACTTTTCATGTAGGTAAACGTGTGAAGTGTGTGTGTTTTTGTTTGAACTCAGAATGGTTAGTATTAGGGTGGGGGGTAAAGGGGTGGGTGGGGGTGATATTTGTAAGCTTTTTCCTTTCCCATTGTAGTAGTCAGGGTTTTCCAGAGAAATAAAACAAAACAGTTTTCTCCAGTTGTCCCAGGAGAAACAACAGCCTTTAGGGCTTAAAAAAAGTTATAACCACAATGCCATTAGCATACCTACAAATTTGATACATTATTGACATTGTAAAATAATTGTTATTCATATTTTTCCAATCATATTTTAGCAGTTTGTTTGATATAAGCCCATATAAATCCATACATTGTTATTGGTTGAAATTTCCAGAAGTGTCTTATATGTTTTCCCACCATTTATTCTTTCCCTTGAGAAACTTCCATAAAAACCCAAGAGGAAAGAGTTCAGAAAGCTCCCAGATAGCTAAACACTTGGAGGTTCCCGGAAGGTGGTAAGCCCACAGAAGACATGGAAACTCCCTGACTCTTCCCTCCATGCCTCCTCCTACGCATCTCTTCATCTGCAGCCTTTGTAACATCTTTTGTAATAAACTGGTAATCATAAGAAAGTGTTTGCCTGAGTTCTGTGAGCCACCCCAGCAAATTGGTTGACCCCAAAATGGGGGTTGTGAGAACCCTAATTTGAAGAAGATCAGTTAGAATTTCCAGAGGCCCAGACTTTTGACTAGTGTCTTAAGGTGAGGTGGCAGTCCTGGGGACTGAGCACTCAATCTATGGGATCTGACACTATTTCCAGGTCTATGGTGTCAGAATTGAATTAGAGGACACCCGGTTGGTGTCTGTTGCAAAATCCATTGCTTGCTTGCTGGGAAATAGAAATCCCCATATTTTGGGTTCAGCAAAGTCTTTGTTGATTGTTGTATTGGTGTCAGAGCAGAGAAAAACATGGTTTGTCAGTTTTTCTGAAATGGGGTATCATTTAAAAAGCTCTTATTTCTCTTGTATTTGTGCAAACTGGTTATTGGATTTACGATCTTGTTCAAACAGAGGTTCATTTTTTCTTTCTTTCTTGTAAGCCTACTTCATAGGAGGTATTGTATACTTCCTTCAGGTTGTACATAAAACCTGATTGCCTTTTTTATGATGTTTACTGTCTATTATCTCTTATTTTTATTAGGTGCTGTGAATAGCTAATATTCCAATTCTTTCATTATTTCTTTGTTTATTAGTGGAATGCTACTATAAAGAGGAACTTGTCCTTGTTAACAATTTGTTGCCGTTAGGCAGACATGTCAAAAAAGCAGAAAAAAGTGCTTTAGTCTTTACCTTTATGTAACTTTTCTTAAAATAAGTTTGTTTTCTAGTATCTTTTAAAGATTTTTCAGGCCAGTCGCGGTGGCTCACACCTGTAATCCCAGCACTTTGGGAGGCTGAGGCAGGCAGATCGCAAGGTCAGGAGTTCGAGACCAGCCTGGCCAACATAGTGAAACCCTGTCTCTACTAAAAATACAAAAAACGAAATTAGCCAGGAGTGGTAGTGGGAGCCTGTAATCCCAGCTACTTGGGAGGCTAATGTAGGAGAATCAGTTGAACCTAGGAGGTGGAGGTTGCAGTGAGTCAAGATCATGCCATTGCACTCCAGCCTGGGTGACAGAATGAGACTCCACCTTAAAAAAAAAAAAAAAGATTTTTCAGTTAGATTTTTCACATTAGTATCATTTCATGGATCTAAACATATTTCACATATTTTAATTCAAATTGCAGTTATTGTCCTTTATTAATGCTAAAATTTTAGCATCTTTGGCCTCTGGATTTTTATCTAGGTGTGCTCCTGTATCTGTTTCAGACATAATCTTATTGGTCTTTGACAGCTCTTTGCTTATATGGCAGCATCTCCCAGGCTCCTATTATACATTTCCTGCTCTATAAAGTAAATTCTTACACTTTTATGTTGCCTCAGTATCCATTTTGAATACAAGTTTAACTTTCTCCTACCAGATACAGGGCTCAGTCCTTTTTGATGTAGTTTCCAGTTCTGTGCCACAGCCAGAACTGGCACAGTTCAAGCTGGTGGTCAGAGATGAGAACTTAGAGGTATGTCTGCAGCCTAGCCAACTGTGCTCCCAGCTTTTCCCCTCTTCCCTTAAAGAGAGCACTCTAGTATTTGTTCATGAAATTAGTGGCCCATGCCCTATTCTCTTACATATACTGCTAATTGCTACATGATTTTCTCTCTGCCCCCTACTCAACTCTGCATTCCTGCCTAGTGTGACCTGGGAATTGAGGTCTGCCCTCTTAGCTCATTGTGTCCTTCCTGCCTAGAATCTATAAGTAAAAGTCTTTGAACTTGTTTCCTATTTTGGTGATTTATTGAATTTGTACCTTCCATCTGAAGAACCAAGGAGAGGCTTTCTTGGGCATTTTCTCTGGGACATGGGGATAGGTAGGGGGATACAAGGTTGAGCTCCCAGCAAAAGAGCAATGATCAGGCAGGCATAACCTGGACATGGGCCAGACAAGAGCTACAGAAGTGTCTTCCAGTAAAAACAAGTTTCCTGTGTAAGGGACCTCCTGGTTGTAGGTCAGACAACTAGGCATTAGGACATCCACCAGGTTAAAAAAGTACCCCATAAAAGGCACATTGTAAACACCCACATCCAGCTTCCCTTCATTGCCACTTATGGTAGGGTTGCTAGCTACTCTGGTACTATAACCTCATTTTAGCTGGGTCCTCTCAAAACACTCCCTTGACTAGAATCAGTCATTTTTCCAGGGAATCTGATTTCTATTAGCAGGAAATGTTCTATAGAGACCACAATCTGGGTGCTTTGTGAGCACATGGCTATTGGGTTCGTCACTGTTCCTAGGCCTTTTCAGTGGACAGAACAAGTAAATATTTATTTTTCTATTAACAACATAAGTTCATACTATTAAGAATTTCTCAGTTTTAATGTACTCTATCAGTCTTTTCTTTTGGGATTACATGTGTTTTGTTTAAAAATTCGTTTCATACCTCAAAGTCAGAACGATATTCATCTATTGTTTTCAGTAATTTAAACGAAAAAAGTTAAAGATAATACTCCACACTGACTTACATTATTTCTGAAGAAAAAAAATCTCTTGTCATCTTTGTTCATGTATACATAACATGGATTTTTACTCTGGCTGTTCTTGAGATTTTCTCATTATCACTAGTTTTTAAGCCATTTCATTATGATGTACCTTCCTCGTGATCTTTGTCTTTGGAATTTAAGTTTTTTTGGATATGTGGGTTTATAGTTTTCATCAGAATTGTGATTTTTTTTGGTCATAATTTCTTCAGAAACTTTATCTGACCCTCCTTCCTCTCATCTACTCCAAAAATCCTAATTAGATGCACATTAGACTGCTCAAAGTTGTTCCATACTCATTGTAGTTCTGTTGAAGGTTTTAAGTAATTTTTTCTGTGTTTTATTTTGTACAGTTTCTATTATTTTGTCTTTGCTTTCACTATTTTCTTTTCTTCTGCAATGTTTAATCTGTTGTTAATCTCATCCAATGTATTTTTTTATCACATATTTTGAAGTTTTCATCTCTAGAATTGTTATTTGGGTCTTTTTTTATATATTTGTTATCTCTAATTAGCTTTTTGAGCACATGGAATATAATTAAAAATAGTTGTTTTAATGTAGTTGTCTACTAATTCTAAGTTTGTATAAGTTTTGATTGATTTTTCTTTTCTTCTCATTATAGGTCATATTTTCCTCCCTCTTTGCTTATTTGGTAATTTTTATTGGGTGCAATACATTGAGAATTTTGCCATATGAGGTACTAGATATTTTGGTATTCCTGTAAATCTTCTTGAGCTTTGTTCTGACATAAAGTTTGCAAACGGTTTGATCCTTTTAGATTTTGCTTTTAATATTATATGCATTTATATATTTATATTTATATTTGTAAATAATCTATTGACATTTATATTATATTTGTATTTTTATATATTACTATAAAATATATGCATATATTTATGTTATGTATATTATATAATATATGTTTTATATGTATAAATATATATATATTTTTTTTTTCTTTTAGATGGGATCAGAGCAGTCCTCAATCTAGGGGTAATTATTCCCCATCATTGAGGCAAATTTCTTCCATGTACTGTATCCAGTGCTTTACAAAGCACCCTGTTTTCCAGCCTGGTTGGAATTGGGTACTATTCCCTTTTTTGCTTGAGGGCTGGTAACTGTTACTTTATATCTAGTCCTTTCTGGTGATTCTTTCCTGGCCCTTGGTTAGTTTCCTTATATGGAAGCACTGACTATTCCTCTGCAGAAAGCTTGAAGTGTTTCCTTTGCTGATATCTGGGATGCTCTCTCTGTATTGCTCTTTCCTCTCTAATACTCTCCTGTGAACTCCAGCTACCCTGTTCTCTCCAGACTCAGCTCCCTCTTCTCAATTCAATGGGCTCTGCTTCTGTTTCTCTTCTCTGTGCCACGACTTGGAAACTCTATCAAGTCAGAAAGCTGAGGAAATTGTTGTGCTCACTCATTCCCCCTCCCCCACCTCTCAGGGATCATTATCTTTCATTGCCTGATATCTAATGTCTAAAGAGTCATTGTTTCACATATTTTGCCCTTATTATAGTTGTCCTGGGGAGGGTGGCAGGGTGGTAAGCGTGGTCCCTGTTTCTTCAACTTGGTCCAAAGTAGAAACAACCTTTGTACTTTATTTGTTTTACTTAAAATATTTAAGATATTTGTTCTTAATGTTTAAGATAATTAGATTAAATTTCAGTTATTTTCCATGTGAATTACCAATGGTTCCACCTCCATTTTTATATAGTCATTCCATTCCCTGATAATATGTCTTGACACAAAATGTATAAGTTGCTCTAATAAATGTAAAAAGTAAAACTTTTTATGCCTGAGATCTCACTAAATACATAGTCATGAAAAACCCATGCATATCAGCACCAAGAGATAATTACAATGATTTTTATAGAGGAACTCTTCATAATACCAAAAATCTCAAATGCCTATCTATAGGTGATTAGATGAATGCATTGTGATGTATTGTGAACATGGAAATTGATGCAATAGTTGAACAAACCTTGAGTATGTGCATAGCATGGTTAAATCTTGGTACCGTAATGTTGAATGCTTTAAATTCAAATCTTAGAACACTATCAAGCTTAATATTCTTCAAGAAAACTCAAATAGAAACTAAACCACTCTGACACACCCATGCATGTAAATGTGCCTATGAATATATAATGATTATTAAAATTCAGAATAGCAGCTATTTCTGGTTGTTGATACAAGGACAGGATAGAAGAAAAACGTGAAACAAAAGGGTGCATATAAGTTATTTTTTATTTCTGGTTCTTGGATTTGGTACTAAATGTTCATTAGATTCTTAAAAATACATATAGAAGTAAACAGAATAAAAAAGGGCCAGATTTATATCTGTACTTACAGTGTGTCATAAACGATGTTTGGTAATTGTATCAGTCCATTTTCATGCTGCTGATAAAGACAAACCCAGAGACTGGGAAGAAAAAGAGGTTTAATGGACTTACTGTTGTTCCACATGGCTGGGGAGGCCTCACAATCATGGTGGAAGGCAAGAAGGAGCAAGTCACATCTTACATGGATGGCTGCAGGCAAAGAGAGAGAGCTTGTGTGGGGAAGCTCTCCCTTATAAAACCATCAGGTCTCATGAGACTTATTCACTACTATGAGAACAGCATGGGAAAGACCTGCCCCCATGATTCAATTATATCCTACTGGGTCCCTCCCACAATGCATGGGAATTCAAGATGAGATTTGGGTGGGGACACAGCCAAACTGTATCATTCCACCCCAGCCCCTCCCAAATCTCATGACCTCACATTTCAAAACCAATCATGCCTTCCCAACAGTCCCCCAAAGTCTTAATTCATTTCAGCATTAACTCAAAAGTCCAGAGTCCAAAGTCTCATTTGAGACAAGGCAATTCCCTTCTGCCTATGAGCCTGTAAAATTAAAAGCAGGTTAGTTACTTCCTAGATACAATGGGGGTACAGGCATTGGGTAAATATAACCATTCCAAATGAGAGAAATTGGTCAAAACAAAGGGGTTACAGGCCCCATGCAAGTCTGGAATCCAGCAGGGCAGTCAAATCTTAAAACACCAAAATAATTTCCTTTGACTCCATGACTCGCATCCAAGTCACACTGATGCAAGAGGTAGGCTCCCATGGCCTTTGGGCAGCTTTGCCACTGTGGCTTTGCAAGGTATAATCTCCCTGTTGGCTGCTTTCATAAACTAGCATTGAGTGTCTGTGGCTTTTCCCAGGTACACAGTGCAAGCTGTTGGTGAATCTACCATTCTGGGTTCTGGAGGACAGTGGCCCTCTTCTCACAGCTCCAGTAGGTGGTGCCCCAGTAGGGATTCTGCATGGGGGCTCTGACCCCACCTTTCCCTACTGCACTGCCCTAACAGAGGTTCTCCATGAAAGCCCTCCCCGTGCAGCAAACTTTTGCTTGGACATCCAGGTGCTTCCATATATCCTCTGAAGTCTAGGCAGAGGTTACCAAACCTCAATTCTTGACTTCCTTATACCTGTAGCCTCAACATCATGTAGAAGCTTCCAAGCCTTGGGGCTTCCATCTTCTGAAACAACAGCTTGAGCAGTAGCTTGTCCCCTTTTCGTTGTGGCTGGAGTGGTTGGGATGCAGAGCAACCAAATCCCTAGACTGCACACAGCAGAGGGAGCCTGGGCCTGGCCCACACAACCATTTTCTCTTCCTAAACCTTGTAGCCAGTAATGGGAGGTTTAGGCTGCAAAGGTATCTGGCATGCCCTGGAGACATTTTCCTCATTGTTTTGGGGATTACCACTGGCTCCTCATTACTTATGCAAATTTCTGCAGTTGGCATGAATTTCTCCTTAGAAAATGGGATTTTCTTTTCTATCATATTGTCAAGCTGTGCATTTTCTGAACTTTTATGCTGTTTCCCTTTTAAAACTGAATGCTTTTAACAGCACCCAAGTCAACTCTTTAATGCTTTACTGCTTAAAATGTTCTTCCACCAGATACCCTAAATCATCTCTCTCAAGTTCAAAGTTCCACAAATCTCCAAGGCAGGGTCAAAATGCCACCAGTCTCTTTGCTAAAACATAACAAGAATCACCTTTGTTCCAGTTCCCAACAAATTCCTCATCTCCATCTGAGTCCACCTCAGCCTGGATTTCATTGTCCATATCATTATCAGCATTTTGGTCAAAGCCATTCAAGTCTCTAGGGAGCTCCACACTTTCCCACATTTTTCTGTCTTCTTCTGAGGCCTCCAAACTGATCCAACCTCTGCCTTTTACTCAGTTCCAAAGTTGCTTCCACATTTTTGGGTATCTTTTCAGCAGCGCCCCATTCTACTAGTACCAATTTATTGTAGTCCATTTTCATGCTGCTGGTAAAGACATGCCTGAGACTGGGCAATTTACAAAAGAAAGTTTAATGGAATTACAGTTCCACCTGGCTGAGGAGGCCTCATGATCATGGTGGTAGGCAAGGAGGAGCAAGTCACATCTTACATGGATGGTGGCAGGCAAATAAGGAGCTTGTGTAGGGAAACTCCCCTTTATAAATCTATCAAATCTTGTGAATCTTATTCACTGTCATGATAACAGCATGGGAAAGACCTGTCCCCATGATTCAATTACCTCCCATCTTGTCGCTTCCACAACAGGTGGAAATTCAAGATGAGATTTGGATAGGGACACAGCCAAACTATATCAGTAATTCTATCCTCAATGCCTGTGTTTCATTAAAAAAAATCAGATAAAATGATTACTCAAGTAATAATTTACATTTAAGTATGATAATTGTGTGAAGAAAATATTACTTAGAACAATGGTACTTCTGAGGGTTTATGAAGAGGGGACAATTGGTTGTAGTAGACATAGCATCTGGACTTGAATTAGAAGGCCGGATACCGTTATTTATTAGTTACAGGTATAATGGCATATATCATACTCTGTTTCCTTTTATCTCAGCATATATAATGCTAATTACTGTTAGCACTAGAAATGATTATCACTTGTGATACTAATAGTAATTTATAAGCTTGTGTATGGTTTAAATAAATCAGAATCCACAATTTTACTGCCTGTGTAGGCTATAATGAGATAACTATATTGAATTGACATAATTAAAAACCAAGAATGAAATTTATAACTACTCTTTATTTGCATTTTTTAAATTCAGGTTTCTTCTGCCAGTAGAGGTCAAGGTGAGAGTAAACATAATCACTCTAAGTAAATAGATGGGCAGTGGGAGGGTAAAGGAAAGGAGGTATGGAGCAAAACACAGAGATGCAAGCTTGACAAGAAAAGTAATATTGATCACTCAGATCTTTGTATATGGTCTCTCAACCTTCACAAAAAAATTGTAAAAATGTATTTTGTTTCATTTTTATTAATAATTAAAATAAGAATCAAAGAAATTAAGAAACTTGTCTAGTGCTATTTGGGATCTCCCAAGCTGAGGTTTGATGAATACACCTGTGTTTATGACACTGACCCATGATGGTAATATTTCACTGTCATATTAAAATTGCAAACCCTGTTGTCTATTCTAATGCTTCTCAGAAGAAGATAGAATCATTTGTTTTAAGCCAAACTTATGAAGTTATGAAGTTCTTCTAAACCAGGTATTCTGATATGAGGATTTTTAATTCATTTACATCTGAGTGACTGTGTGTAGAAAAGTATGCTTTATCCTGCATATATCAAACATTTACTCATAACCTTCATTTAATTAAGTCACTATGTAAGGGGAGAAAATTGTTTCAATTACACATTCTAATGAGAATTCCAAACAAAATCAACTCACTTAATCATGTTCAGAGGAAATCAGAGCTCATCAGGATACGCCAAAAGTCAGGCTCAGTGTATCCTCAGCAGAGTCCTGCAATGTTAAATATATGTTAGCATTTACCTAAAACATAATTCAGAGTTTTAATATAGAAAGTTTAAAGCATGTGATAATTTGAAATAAGTGCTAATATTAAGTACTTATTATAGTTTTTAAAATATGTGCTTACCTTGATATTGTTTATTATTAATTTCACTAAACTTTTTAAACTGAAGCAATCATTGGATCTTCTCCTGGTTAGTTGACTCTTTATAGCAGAGGATCTTGATTGGTTCCCCCAAGTCACTTTCCTTTTCTTTGCACACAACTTGAGTACATTTTCCAGATATGTGTGATTATGTGACAAGTTGTTGCCAATGCAGTGTGGATGAAAATGATTTGCACCGTTTCTGGGCCAAGGCTTTTAGGAGATAGCTATGTCTCCTTTCCCTCTTTCCTCCGTTCTATGGGCTCGATGAAGATAATAATAAGCAATTGTACTAGAAAAAGACAGCAGAGCCATCCAACGGTAGAATCCTGGGGCCTTGTATTACTTCCTGAAGAAGAGAAACCTGCTGATAGGGAACACCAGCTTTGAACTATTGTACAGCAATATGTTTACATTGTGCGAGATTTACTGTTGTGAACAAATATGAATATGAAAGAGCAAATCCTTCAAAATGGATCCCAAGTAGCTAACTGGGTCTAAATTTGAAATGTTCTCTGAAAAGAATTTGGAGTAAGGAGATTTTATTCCAGTTAACAGTTTGAAAACTCAAGAAATGTAGCCTTTTCTGTAAAACAAAGTTATGTTACAGAAAACAAAGGAATGTTTCATGTTTTATAGTGAAACTTTCTGCCGAGGTTCCCAGTCAGGTCCATTTATGCAAATGAAGGATTCAAAAGAGCTTAGTTCTGACAGTCACCAAGTGGCCATTTGCTGACAAGAGGTCACACATGTGCTCTGAGTTTCCTGAAAACTCATACTTCTTGTTCTACTTTGGGAATACTAGACCTCACCTGAACCAACCAATCAGAGCTCATCTGACTTGACCAATCAAGTGTCAGCTGCATCAACTAATTGGAACTGAGCAAGTTTGAATCCTTAATTGGTATAAATGGAACTGATTGGGAATCTGGACAGAAAGTTTTGCTGTAAAGTCTGAAACTTTCCTTTGTTTTCTGGAACACACCTTTGGTTTACACCAAAGGCTTCATTTTCCAGATTTTCAAACTGTTCACTGGAATAAAGTCTCTTTGCTACAAATTTATTTTCAGAGAACATTTGTTCACATTATACATATTAGAGTTTGTTATATCAGTTTAACAGGTAATATTTTATCTAATGCTTCCCATACCTTCTTTCTGTGTGTTAAGAACTGAAGATCTAACAGAATATAGAGGGTTTAACAGATTGGTCTCTAAGACTGAATTGTGTTGAAGCCTATTCTACCACTCAATAGCTGAAAAATCATGAATAGTTTCTCAACTTTTCCACTCCTCAATTTTATCATGAGCAATATGGAACGAATAATAGTACCTATCTCTAGAATTTAAAGAAAGCTGATTTGTCTTGATAGTTGTAAAAGAAATATAAATGGAAATAATATGTTTAAAAATCTTTTAGAATATATTGAATATATAAAATCCAATCAATATGTGGTAACAGTTATAACACTTGATTTTCATAAAATTAAAAACATCCTTCTAAGAAAGTTAATAAAACCAAACTTTGTATGGGGTGGGTGGAAGTTAGGATTTTTTTTTAATAATTCCTTTTCTTTTAGCTCTTATAATTGAGAGTAAATCTGCTTATAAGGTAGACTGCAATATGCATATATTTGAAGAAGCCTGGTACACATTGCTTTATTTTTGCACACAGCCTGAAGCAGATTATTAATTTTAGCTTTTTGTTTGAGTACTAAAACTTTTCCTATCTAATTAGAGAGAGATGTTTGCTCAGTTAATGCAGCAAAGGGATGAGGGTAAGAATGTGTGACAGTTAGTTCACTCTAATTTATTTATTGATTGATGGACATATTCACTCAATATTGACCTCAGCTCCTATATTAGGGCTTACATTAGGTGAACACCCACTGTCTCAGGGCTCCAAGTGGGTGTTTGAAATCACTTGTCTAGATATATAAAAGAGAATAGGATAGACTCACCACTTTCTTGGACACATTTTATTGCCTAAATGGTTCATTTACATTGGTCAATGTTGCATTACTTCTTGCCCCTAAGCTTTTCTCAAGCTGTGTTTTACATCTAAAGTATGACTTTTTCTCCATAATCTCTTGTCTTTTTTTTGCTAGCATTGTTTATAAAATCTCATTTTCTCCAAGAAATCTTTCTTGAAGCTTAGAGAAACAAAATTGGGGTAATATTTTCTAGGAAAATATGCACAAGTCTATAGTTCTATATTCCATGATTTGTATTTAATATATAAATATCGATATATATTCTTCGTTTTCAGAATGGGTATATTATGTTCATCTGTGTTAGGTTGGATCAGTGTTTAAATTTTATTACTGAGATAAACAAAGAGTTATTAGCAGCTTTTAAAACTTGCTGTATAATTTGTCATATTTCATTGTACTCCTTATTGACAAATATGTCCAAGATTATATTGGGAGATGCCATTTTCTATATCTTATCGCCAGATTTGGGAATGATACTTATTACAATTTTAAGCATTTCAAGAAATAGTAGCACTACTTTTTAACTAGGCTGAAGTATTTTGTTTTTCTTTTGTATCACTTTCTGGACATTTGTAAATTCACAGGTTGTCTTCCTCAAATCACAAAATGCCTGTCTTCTGATTCAATTGGGAGGTCATATTGGACCCTCTTGTCAGACATTGATTTAATTCTGGAGCCATGTGGATAATGCCTGAGTTAGTGGTATAGCCGAATATCATGCAAATATGGATGAAGTCTATTAAATCAATGTTATTTTATACATGGAAATAAACAAATAGTTTTAAGTGATATGGAATATTAAAAGATCTTTCTAGTAAATCAATGTTCATGCTTTTCAACTGTCTTGCTAAAAAACATTGCTTCTTTTGCAAGATGTAATATAGCATGATGGAAAATATTGTGTGCTGGAAATAAAGAAAATAACAAATTTTGGGTCTTGGTTTAGGTTATCAGTTACCTAGTCTTAAACAAATGATATATCCCCAGTGAAATTCAGCTTTTTAAAATCAGTAAAGTAAGAAGAATAAGTCCGGTTTACCATGAAATTTGATGTGAAAATTAGGTAATATTTAACTGGACTTATAAAGGACTTCCTTTTTCAAGAAACAATAAGAAAATGACCTGAAATAGTATAAGTTTTTATTCATAAGTAAAATGATTGCTAATTCACTTTACAATAGTCTTTTATTAATGAAGATACTTGCATATTAAGACTTACAATCCTATTAATAATTGCTCACCTACACATGACATTTGGCAAGGAATCAAAGTCTTCATGTACCACATAAAATGTTTA
The DNA here is from genome assembly GCF_028885655.2 of Pongo abelii. Lineage (NCBI taxonomy): Eukaryota > Metazoa > Chordata > Mammalia > Primates > Hominidae > Pongo > Pongo abelii. Next base: position 44,561,602 of record NC_071988.2, read on the forward strand.
TTATAACAAAGTAAACCAGCTGTGTGCCTTTGATCACTACATCAATATCCAGATCTTTTAGCTTCTATTTCTGTTCCATTCTGCCAGTCAAGGCTCTTAATAAAGATACGAAGGAAAATGAACAGCTAGTAACACATTTGATGTGCCACTCTGATGAACTTCAGAATGCTTAACATCATCTTGTTTAATTTCATGTTTCAAAAAGCTTCTCAATTGCAGGATCAATTACTTTCAATCTCCACATCAATCAGTCCAGATGGTTCTCATTATTTGCTAAGGATAACTGCAAATTGAAATTTTTGAACCCATGATGCCTATTGTGTTAATCCTTGATATGGAAGGTTCCTTCTGCAGAATAAGTGGAGCTGAAAAAGGTGTGTTTACATTCACAAACTGAATATTATTTAAGGAATAAAAGAGACTCTTTAAAGTGTTAAACCCAGATGAACACTGAAAAATACAGTCTTCAGAAAAACAAGTCATTTCACTTCTGTATTCATTGCTGAAATAAGAACATCATTTCATTTCTAATTCTAATTTGAATTTTGATTTAAGGTTAAAAACACTTTAGGATTGTTTTGTATTGCAGAATAATCTATAACTTGTTCTGTAAACACTTTGTTGCTAGGCTAAAACTGTGAGTTATATTTCTTTGTGTATGATGCTATCCCTTTATTGTCAATTTTTCTTGAACTCACAGATAGGATATATTTTAATTTGAATAATTTAAGAAGTAATGTCACCAATATGAATAGAACAATAATTCCACTTTTGTTAGTAATTTAATTAAGAAGGTAATTTTTAGTAATATCCATTTCTATTTGGTTGTGTTTTTCTCTATTTCAATTATTTTCTATGTTGGAAGTAATTATGAATTTTAATTTTTATACAGGCGTCATATCTTTTACTTAAAATTTTTAATGTTTAATGAATTTGGAGGGAGGGTCAACTTCCATTCTTATGTTTATTTATACATTGAATGGGAAAGGAGTGCTATTCTCCTGAATGTTCAAACAAGCAATGGAAATTCGCAAGAGAGAAATAATCTAAAATCTTCAACACATTGTATTGAAATTCCTTCTTTGCTTCTGTTTTTTTGCTAGATCTTGAGCTCTTGAAGATGCATTGCCCATGGATGCTCTTCATTAATTTAAACAATGTTTCCTGTGGAAGTTATTCTGTGAATATGCCTGTAGGATTTAACTGGTTTTTGAATTATGGATATTATTTAGAGAGCTGGAGAGGAGAGTGAAGGACATTATATAGGTGGGCAAACATCTTGAAATTTTGAAATTTTTGTGTAGTTATTTTACATGTAAAATTTTGTGTAGTTATTTTGTGTAGTTATTTTACATGCCTGGGCATGACCAACAGGTATAAGAATAGAATCTGTTGGTTGCAAAAACTGTACATTTTTAGGTAATGTCCAACATGTACCAACAGATGCTATTGAAGATCTTCTATGAAGTTCCTCCTAAGAGTCATAACTGGTGAACATAATTCATCCGTGGGCATTATAGACTATAACTGACTTGTCGATTTAGGAAGGAATGTACCTAGCATTTTTTGGAAAATTGTGAATAAATCAACCTGATCAATGTGGAGGGTTCTTCTAGAAAATAGAAAAACAGGGTTACGCTAAGTAATGTGATTTAAAAAGATAGATCTGGGGTGATAGAATATTAGATATAACAAAGGCAATCCCTTTACCTTTATCAAGTTTTTCCTGTCAGTTGTGCTAATGTCTATCGAATTGTATGTGACCAAGAGTACCAAAATATACTCTTATTATGTCAAATGCTTCTTCAGAAACATTATAACTAAGATAACTTTTCCAATAGAGTGCAAAATGTCCATCTGTAGAAAGGTTTACTCAGAGAATTCTGGCAATGCAATGCCACAATACATGTAGCGTTATGATCTTTAGTTTGATTTCTCCTTCCCTTAACCCTGAATAGGACTCTATATTCAAGGAAGTTGAATGGAGAGGGAATTTGAGAAGTCAGGCTGTGTTTGTTAAAAGGGTTTTATGATGTCTTCTTTTTGAGTAAATACACCTGCTATTGTTAGTTCCTTCCTTCCTTCTTTCCTTCCTTCCTTCCCTTCTTTCCTTCCTTCCTTCCTTCCTTCCAACTGCTTAGCTCCCTCCTTCCCTCACTCCCTTCTTTCCTTCTTTCCTTCCTTCCAACTGCTTCCCTCCCTCCCTTCTTTCCTTCTTTCCTTCTTCCCTCCCTCCCTCCCTCCCTCCCTCCCTTCCTTCCTCCCTTCCTCCCTTCCTTCCTTCCTTCTCTGTCTCCTGCCCTACCTCCCTTCTTTCCTTCCATCCAGAATTACTTCTGAGAAACACTGTGATGTGTCGATTGGGAGCACATCCTCTGGAGCTGGTTGCTTGGATTAAAATCATAACCCTTCCTCATATTAGCTATATGACCTTGAGCAAGTTACTAGGCTATAAGTTAGTAATAATAATGGCATCAATATGATCCTGCTATAGATTGAATTGTATGAGTTACTGTGTGTGAAGCATCTTTATATGGTAAGGATTAGATAAAATGTAGTTACTACTGTTTTATTTATTGAACACCTAGCATTTTTTAGCTTTTTATTTTGAAAAGATCATAGATCCATAGGAAGTTTTAAATACAGAGAGGTCTCATGTGCCATTCTACACAGTTTCTTCTAATGGTTACATCTTGTATAATTTAGTACAATATCAAGACCAGGCATTAATATCGGTACAATATGAATGTGTAGGGCTATGTCAATTTTATCACATGTATTGATTAATGTGACCATTATTGCAATTAAGTTACAGAACTCTTCCATCACTAAAAATATCTTCCTCACATTTTATAGTCACATACATCTCACATTTCCCTACCATCACTAACCTCTGGAAATCACTAACCTGTTTTCTATATGTATGTTATTTTATTAAAGTTATATACATGAAATAATATATTATGTGACCTTTTGATATTGGCTTTTTTTTCACTAAGCATAGTGTCCTTCAGATCTATGCAAGTTATTGAATGTGTCAAAAATATATTCTTTTTTTATTTCTGGGTAGTATTTCACCATGTGGATATACCACAGTTTATTTAACCATTCATCTGTCCAACATTTTGTATGTTTCCAGTTTTCCTCTATTAGAATTAAAGGTGCTATGAAAGATAACGTACAGGTTTTCATTTCTCTGAGATAAATTTCCAGGAGTGCAATTGCTGGGTCATATTGTAAATATATGTTTAGTTTTTAAAGAAACTGATAAGTTATGTCCAGAGTATTATACCATTTTACAATTCTAACAATGTCTGAATGATACAGTTTCTTCATCTTTGCCAGCATTTGTTGTCACTAATTTTTATGCTTAGTTGTTTTAATAGGTGTGTAGTTACCTAGTAGTTTGATAAGAGCTGAGGATACAAATTTGAATATGATCTTGACCTGAGGGAGAAACAAGAAACAAGAAATCGAACAAATAGAAAGCAATAATTAAACATTACAATAAAAATAAACAAAGTGAGGAGACTGCTCGTACCCAGGGAAGGAACTTTAATTAAGATATTTCAGAAAACTTCTTAGCTGAGATTTCAAAGAACAATTATCTAATTGTACAAAAAGCCACAGAAATTTTATTTTAGAAAGAAAGAGCAACAAGCACAAAATTCTAGAGGCCAAAAAAGAGTTGGCATATACAAAGATTGGGGAAATAATTAAAAATGTTTTGGGAGCGATAGGAAAAGAAGCGGCGTGTTTGACATGTGGTTGGAGAGGCAGGCAGAAAACATCAAGCCAGGATCTATGGTCATTAAAAAGGAGTTGGAAAATTTTCCTTATATTAGCAGTGGAAAGACAATCAAAGAGTTAAAGCAGAAGGCAGGGAATGAAGAGTCAAGATCTTGTGTGCTTTAAAAAAAAATCGCTCTGACTACTGTGAAAATAGAGCATTTAGGGAGGAGATGACAAGTGGGGAGGCAGATTTGCGATACATTGTGATATTCTGACAGAGAGATGGGTGTGGCTTTGAGAAGTATTCACAGAAGAAATGGAAACTTTGGAAATGGAGAGTGATGGAGAAAAAAAGAACCTAGGTTGACCTCTAGGTTTTGGACATGAGTCACACAGGCACAGTGTAGTGCCATTTATTGAGACGAGAAAATCTGTTGAAGGAATGTCGTTTTGCTTTGTTTCAGTGTGAACATGTGCCGCAGTCAGCTTGAATTCAGACATACTAAATTTGAGTTTTCTGTTAGATACCCAGGAGATTTCAAATAGGAGATTGGATATATTAGCTAAAATATTGCATCTGCAAGTGTCTTTTTTCAACTGATCTTAGATGAATAGATAAATAAGATAAACAAGTTGAAGTCCAGTGGAAAGAGTATTCCATTAAACTAAGAAAAATTTGGGCTTGTATTGTGATATTTTACCCTTTCTTAGCTCCGTGACTAGAATGAATAATAATAATCAGAGATGCAGTTTTCTCATCTGTGCAATAGTAATATCTATTAGATATGCATAGTGTGGAAAATTAGGTAAGCTTATCCATACAAAGTAACTCTGACATTGAAGGTTCTAAAATTAACATCATTTAGAATTCTAAATAAATATGCATTGTCTTCCATCTAGTTTTCCCATTTTGAACATATAAGGAAACACAGAAAGAAACTTTATATCCACCTGTCTATCCTATAATGTTTGCACATTATAGAGTATAATCTCAGGGTATAAATACAACTTTTTATAATTCCTGTAGACTGATACTCTTAGGCCAATATTATTGATCTTGAAAGGTGGGGTATTGAGGTATTTTACTTGATCGTAAGCCATCAACCCATTTTACATATGTGATGTTATGTTCTGATATTGTAAAAAAAAGAAGTTTCAAAATGTCCTCTCTTTCTTTGAGTGCAATCCCAATCATTTCCTTTCTGAATTTTAAATATAAGAAACCTAAAACTTAATAACTTGCTCACAAGTCTAGAAGCAGGTAAATATCACCCACAAACCTGATTTGTAATACTATGTTAAACTGACTTAAGGTTTTAGACATTTATAAGCATATTTTAATCTATTCCCCTTTTGCATGGATATGTAAATATCATACACTCCAGGAGGTATAATTTTTGAGGTTATTGTAGTGCTTTTGTAATGAAGAACATAATCTATTTTCACAGTGATAGAGAATTGAGTTGAGTTCTCTTGACTCTGGATGGATTTGTCTATTTTTTAAGGTGCTACTTAAACAATGTATAGGAGAAAATAAAAATAAATAATCTCTTTCATAAATTAAAAATAATTCACATTTCAGCATTCTGAAAGCACAGAGGATTCAACAAAAATGGTAGTTTAGAATCTAATTCAATGAAGAAACATCAGCTTGAGAACAGACTCTCTGAGGAATGTTTTCTTTTCTGATGAATCTGATTGATTTGATGTCCTTATAAATGCATGAGACCCCCTTTGATTTTGACTGTTTTTATAGTTAATAATTTCAGTTTGCTAATACACAAGACCTCATGCCTTTTCATCCAGAAAACAGAGAACACTTTCTATTATGTAGGAGTATTATGTTTGAAGGAATATATTTGCTTCAATTATGTGTGCTATGGTACAGAAAGCAAAACCACCTCCCTGTAGGTCTAAATACAAGGGGCTTTCAATGTATTTCGGTTAAGTCATAAGGTTATAGCTCACTAAAATTTTTAAAAGTTGCATTATTAAATGCGAGTCTTCTGTAACATGTACAGCATATCTTGTATGAAACAGTGTAATATTATCTTCTAAGTATGGGATGGTTTTGGTCACCCATACTTAAAAAAAGACTTTGAGGAGACAATTCATCTTTTTACTATGAAGCAATTTTTGTTAATTGACATAATTCTTCAGCAGTCAAGATATTATCGTCATTAGGCAGTCCTTTCCTTTGTTTACAAGCCCAAGAAGCTAGTAGAGGTTTGTATGCTATGCACCTCTCCCCAGAAAATAAAAAGGGAAAACTTTAAGTATTTCACATCATCAAAAATCAGGTGTTATGGTGCTATGCTTAAGTTTTGATATTATATATTAATTACTTTTCCCTTATTACTACCTCCTCTGAATTCTTGAGCTTGTCAGTAGTCAAAAACATTTGAGACTAAACCATTTTTGTACATTCAGAACTAAAGGTCTGGGCAATTTGGGAATTAATACTCTATAACCTGTGATGAGGTGGGGTGAGCTGTTCGTTAGAATCTCTTGTTAGGTCTCTCCATTTTCATAAAGAGGCATGAGAAAATTTTCAGATTTACCTGAGGGTAGAAACAAAGCAACGCTCAGTTATAGTCAGTGTTATCAAACTAGTGAACTTGATATAAAAGACTTTTTGGGCACCTTACTGCCTATTAAAAAACAGTAAAGTGTAAAAGATAGTTCTTTAGACAAATTGGGCCATGGAAATGCCAAGTCATTAGTTTTGGTGTCTGTAATGCCTCACAAAGTTATAAACTTTTATGAATAATTTGCTAAGAAATTAGCTGTAATGGCAGGTAGTTTATTTATATACATTGATGAAATCTATATTATCCTATGTACATGTCATTATACAAACATTTGTTTGGGTTTTTCTCAGTCATTTTCTACGCCGTAATTCCAGCTCAGCCCACTCCACTTGCAATTGCTTGCTGTCATCTTCTAACTCCTGTTTATTCTTCTCAATTTCTGCTTTAATGGCTTCATTTAACCTGCTCCTTCATATCCTGTATGCTTTTTGGCTCACTGCTTTTTTCCTTCTTCCTGTTGGAAAACTTTGCTAAATAACCTGTATTAATATTTTAGCCTCATTTAACTTTAATATTATCTCATAACTGTTCTCTTGGATATCCTATATAAATGGTAGTTAATATTTCTGAGCACCAACTTCCCTTACTCCAGCTCTCAGACTTCTTCCCATTGTTATGACAATTGAAGGATTTTAAAATTCCTGTCTTAGGAGAAGTGGCCCCAAATTTGCCATAGATCTATGATGTTTTAATTAAGAGTGACCTCTGAATGATCTAGAAAATAATGGTAAACCATGTACATATATTTCTGTGTGTGCATTTTATAGATTTTTTTCTTTGTATGAAGAAATTTACTGAATATCCAAATAAGCATCATTTCTATATAAATGAGGTATGTGGGTTAAAATCTAGTGAACAAAATAAAACTATACATTCATGATTTGGAAACCTTTTAACATGATTCTTGAAGAATTATTCAATTGTTAATTGTTTCTGCCTTATCTACCAAAATGACTAATATTTGGACTGAAAATAAAAAAAAGAAAACCTCAGTAAGGGAAAGTGGAATTTCTGTAGGTAGTAACTCTGGAACATCCCACAGACAGAGTGAGTCAGATTAAAATAATGACAGTAGAAATTTCCTTGTTAGCAAATATTCAGCCTGGCTTTAGGGAAAATGTACCTCTCTCTTGCTGCTTTGTTTCTTATTTCTTTTACTACGTCAATTCTCACCTTAGAAGAACTACTACTAGTTCTAGTACCATGGCTGTCATAGATGCGACCATCATATTCCATTTAGTTTCTTCCTCAGGTTCTGTAACAATTCTTTGAAACTGAATATATGTGTGTGAGTGTGTGTGTATGTGTGTGTGTGTGTTCACCTTCATGTATATGGTGTATATGAGATGTGTTCAGTTTTCAGTTTTCTATATATATTCATATATATACATGCATACTATATATAATATGCATATATATATACACACATATATAATCACTGAGTTCCAAAAGTAGTCTTTATTTGGGGCAATTGTATTCTCTCCCCTGTGTCTGCTCACTGGCCTTTGCAAGACATAGCAATTGCTTGATTTGCCTTTGGATAAAAGCCTTATCTTTGGCACTCTTGGCTCTAGTCTTAACTTTAGATTTCTATTCCAGAACATCTCTTATATCAATCTTAAAACCTAAGATGGGTAAAGAGGTCATAAAATTTTTAGTATGAAAGACTTTGTTTAGTTAAATTATATCCCAGGAAACTCATTCATCTACAAGTTAAATTGTGAAATGATTGTTTGTTGTATCTGAAAAAATATTTAGAACAGGAAATGTAACTGGGTAGCCTGCTATATCAAAGAACCCTAAATGTATTAAGTCTCCTCATATCCATATCCTTGTATAGTCCTCTCTGACACTGACTTAACAGGCACTTGATAAATTATAGTGAATTTAGGCTTGCCAAATTAGAAAGGCACCAATGCCAACTGAGAACCTGATCTATCCTACTAGAGAGACTAATGGAGGAGAACCCAGCTGATAGCACCACTGAGCTGCCAGACATTTGAGTGATGTCACTTTGGACTATATAAGCCTTGTCAGTCAAATAAGGAAACCTAGGCAAGACTCAGAATATTATCCTTCTGGGCCCAGCCAAAATTAACAAATTGTGAGTTTCTGTTTTAAGCAACTAAGTTTGATGACTGCTTATTACACAGCAACGGATAATTGAAATACAACTAAAAATTAAAGCTGAGATAATGTATCATGTTTAAAAATTTAGCAAGTGAGTACTTCATGAATATATTTACCTTAATGGCATTACAAGCTAAGTTTTACTGGGCTTTATTAGAACAAATTATTCGGGCATTGATGAGAAAGTGAACTTTCAACCTACCTTATTTACATTTATGTTTCAGTTATCCCACGAAAGCAGGAAATTACTTTCAACAATGTACCTGAGGTATTTTACAAGAACTCTCTGGTTATTTGATGTGTCAGATGGAGAAATATGGATCAGATGAAAAGACAAGATTCATTGCTCTCCAGCTGAATACTTTTTCTTAAATAGGTTTATTAGTAAATTGATGATGACAACTTGATTTGATGCTTACTCTGACGTGTGATGTGAAGTTCTTCCTAAAGCCCCCTTTCTTTTCCTTTTTAAAATTGTTAATATAGGTGAAGACAGAGAATGTGAACATATTAAATATATAGATATCACAACAGGAGAACAGTAAAGATTATATTTTAGACTATTTCAACCCTAAAATGTTGACACAGGTTGGAATGAAGTTCCAATTCAGCATAACAGCATCTAATGGAATGGGAAGATATAAAATCCTGTGTTGCTTTATGAAATGTTGTTTGTTTGATTTTAAAAAGTCTCAGTTTCTTTATAGTAGAATGATTTATAATCCTTTGGGTATATACCCAGTAATGGGACTGCTGGGTCAAATGATATTTCTGGTTCTAGATCTTTGAGGAATCGTCACACTTGTCTTCCACAATGGTTGAACTAATTTAAACTCCCACCAACAGTGTAAAAGTGTTCCTATTTCTCCATATCCTCTCCAGCATCTGTTGTTTCCTGACTTTTTGATGATCACCATTCTAACTGGTGTGAGATGGTATCTCATTGTGGTTTTGATTTGCGTTTCTCTAATGACCAGTGATGAAGAGCTTTTTTTCATATGTTTGTTGGCCGCATAAATGTCTTCTTTTAAGAAATGTCTGTTCATATCCTTTGCCCTCATAAGTGGGAGTTGAGCTATGAGAACACATGGACACACGGAGGTGAACATCACACACTGGGGACTGTAGGGGGATGGGGGGCTAGGGGAGGGATAGCATTAGGAGACATACCTAATGTAGACGATGGGTTGATGGGTGTAGCAAACCACCATGGCACGTGTATACCCTTGTAACAAACCTGCAAGTTCTGCACATGTATCCCAGAACTTAAAGTATAATAATAAAAAAAAAGTATCAGTTTTATTTAATAGCGGGATCCTTATGTCAGTGATTGCTGAAGTTTCCAACAAGCTAATTTGTACCAGGGAGACAATGTAAACATTTAGAAAGGGGGTTATATTTCTGTTCTGTCTGCATATGTCAGATGACAACCAGAGTTTCAAAGTTCAATCTTATGAAGGGTTATATTGCAGACTTGGCCTAGAAGCCCAAAATCATTAAAATTTTTTTCAAAATTATACCTAAAATTCTTTATGTTGTTTATTAGTAGTCATTATGGGGTTTACAAAGATAATAGGATATAAAGTGATTTCCAAATCTGTTGCAATCACCTGCCATTTACAATAGACAAAATTGTTATTTTCATTAGGTTTTTATGAAAGGAATGATATATAAATTTTTAAAGGCATGTTTAGTTTCATGAAAGAAATTTAGATTATTTTTGCATCCATAAAGAACTAGTTTGTTGAATTGATTTAGGAACCAAATTGTAAGACATATTGCACCAGGCAATTTATTTTCTGAGATGAAGCTCAAGTAACTATGAGCGCAATATCAGGAAAGATGTTCTTATGTTCCCAGATGTCTCTAGGCATCTTTGCACTCTTGAAAAATACTAAGTTCCCTGTACCTGAAGAGATTCATGAATCAAAAAGAATGTGAGCCCTTGAGTATTCAATATCTCTTCAAACCTCAGAAATTGTCAGTCAATGATGGTGATTATCATCTCACAAGAGTATATTAGCTTCTTTTAAGAGACACAAAAGATCCCTCTGAGTTAGCCCTAGACACACATTACTCCAATTGCCTGGAGAAATGTTTAGCGATCCATACAGAATTACTCTAAATTAGATTTAGAGAAAACATTCTCTCTTTGAAGAACACTAGAATTGAGGAAAATATGGTAGAGCATATAAGTTATTTTGCCTCTGTTACTTTGAAGACCTTAAATCATGGAGTGTGTTAGAACACAGTATATTTATGACAATCATGACAGTTCAGAGAAATGCGATGAGGTCGTTTACTCTGAAACTGAATCAATACTAATCTCTGGTCTGAGACCCACAAAATCAGATTATCTGTTTATCTGTTTTATCTGTATGATTTCTATTCCTCTCATTTTGTTGTTGTCCTATTTATAAATCACCTTTGCTAAATAATAAAGTTATTACTATAAGGTAGTTTCCCAGGTCTGTTTGGTAATAATGAAATGTCCATGGCCAAATCCCATTGCTTTGTTTTGTCAGTGTGCTGCAAGAAAATTACTTCAATATGCCCTCTCATATTAGAATACCTACATTTTACATACCTATTGCCTATATCAAGTTTTGAATCATACCACTTTCAGGTTAACCTGGCCACACAGCATGTTTTCTCTATAGTTGCTGAACACGGCATAATAGTTTAATGATTCAGATAAACCATTTTGCAGAAACATTTAAAATCAGAAATTGCAGAACTACTGAGTATCTGAATTTTAAAGGGAGCCTCTTAACTATATTTTGTTTTCTTTAGTACTCTCACTGACAAGTTGATTTACTACCTCATTTTCCCAACAAGTGTCAAGTTTCTAATATGCAGTTAAGGGTTTCTGAAAACAGTGACTGTTTAATCACATCCTTATAGTTTCCCCAAATTGCTTATAGTTTACCCCCATTTAGTTAGGTCTATAATATTTCTCAATTAGGGTAAAAATTTCCATTCCTTTCTAATTACTGATGCATATAATATATATAAAAATTAGGTAGCCTCCCATGAAAACTTAAAATTAAGAGCTTTTAGCATCAAAATATCAGAATAAAAAATTAGGAAAACTCATCAGTTCAGAAAGATTTTCTTTAAATATACTAACATATGAATAAAATGTTCACAGAGAATCACTCACATCTAAGGATATAGACTTTTTCCTAAAGTGAAACTATTTTTGGCTCACTCAGACTCTGGAGAGTGTTTAAATGATTTTGAAGTTCACTGGTCAAAATCAGAGTTGGTAGTAAGAATTATTGTCCCAGAAGGGAATGGAAATGCTTGCCAACTCTACTTTCAACCCCTGTTGGAATCCCTATGCTGTGGGTAGAGATATGACTAAATTAAGCAGTTTTAAGTCTAAGTCGGCAAGGTTTAATTATTGATTTATTGGTTTTACAATTGATAAATATTGCCTTTAATTAAGTATATGTTTTGTCATGTAATAGTCACTTTGGTAGCCTCAAATGCCATGGGTTCACAGGGTAAATATTAAGGTAATAGCTAAACAACTGAGAGTATAGAGATCTACAGTAAGTGAAAAAAAAATTAAGATGTAATACAAGTCCAGCATGACAGACTTCAAAAACTTTCAAAAAGTAGGAAAAGAAAACCAGAAGTCATTCTGGCAGTGTCTCAGATTGCACTGACTTGATGCCTCATTGGCGTTCATATCCATCCATTGAGAATGGCTCAAGAGGCTGAGATCCTCTATTTCCTTCCAATCTCTTGCTGAAAACGATGGCATTCATCCTTTTTGTCCTCTTACCACTACTGACATAGTGACTGGCATCCCTACATCAAGGAGAAAAAAATTCTTTGAATTAACATGTTGAAAGGATCTTATAAATGCAAATGATGTCTTAGAAGATATAAAACATTGATATTTCTGAACATTGCTGGACATATTCCCATCAGGATCATCTGCCATTGTAAGGAGTGATTATTGTCAATTACAAGCTAAAGGGTAGGAGAGCAACCCCAACCCAGGGAAAGCAGAAACTCCAAGTGGGAATCACTAAATTTAACCGGTCTTGGTTACATAGACTATTATTTAGATTTAGGCTGTAGTTATTTTTTTTTTTAACGTACTTTTTCTGGCAAGGCAAGTTATATGGAAATCAAATGTGATTCTCACCAGTTAGGTAGTATAGTAGTTCATGTAACGCTAGTAACTGTACAAATAAACCTTGAAGTATATAATGTCACAAACAAGCAAGCAAACCAACAGAAACATATATTTTACTCATCTAAAGTCCAAACTGAGTATTCTTTTTGGCAAGTGGTTTTCCTCTAAATCATGTTCCGGGATGCTTCTTTTTATCTTGTGGTTCTACCATGATGTAGATTATTGTGTTCATTTTCACCAAGCCAACCAAAAAGGGAAAAGTGCAGAAAATCACATGGGAAACTATTATTTTTATTTATTTATTTATTTATTTATTTATTGGAGACGAGTCTTGCTCAGTCACCCGGCTGGGAAATTATTTTTTAAGCGAAGACCTGGAAATAATACACAACATTTTTTCTCATATTCTATTAGGTGGAACTCAAGCCCATCCTCCCTGTCAAATGCAAAAGAGGCTGGGAAACATAGCAGTGTGCCCAGAAAAATGATGAAATAGGATTGACAAATTGTTGGTAGTTGCTGCCACATGCAATAGCATGAATATTGTGCTTCGATATCTCAACATATAATTGGTAGAGGTGCAAAGTGGGGAGAAATAAAATATGACTAAATATAGAATGTTTGTCCTCCAAACTAATTGCACAAAAGTCCGAGGCTTACATATTGCATATGATTATGTATTTTATAAAATGATGTATGGCAAAGTTATGTATTGCACTTTGTTGCACTATATATATATATATTTTTTTTGAGACAGAGTCTTGCTCCGTCACCCAGGCTGGAGTCCAGTGGCGCAACCCTGGCTCACTGCAACCTCCGCCTCCCAGGTTCAAGCGATTCTCCTGCCTCAGCCTCCTGAGTAGCTGGGATTACAGGTTCGTGCCACCACACCCGGCTAAATTTTGTACTTTTCATTGAGATGGGGTTTCACCATGTTAGTCAGGCTGGTCTCGATCTCCTGACCTCGTGATTCACCTTTCTTGGCCTCCCAAAGTGCTGGGATTATAGGCGTGAGCCACTGCACCTGGCCTGTTCTTGCTCTTTCTTACTACCAACTCTACCCTTGAAATTCCACCACTTTAATCTCTAAAGACTCTCATATCTCAACATGGTAACAACTTTGGAGATCATATAACCTGAGAGCATATTTAACATAATCATGATTGGTTGGAGGGTTGGCAGAAGGGATTCAGTCTTGGGGAAGTGTAAAGAGAAGATATTGTAAATTCTAAAAAAAGATCTTTTCTCACTTGAGGAATTTGTATCACAACATATCCACTTACCATACAATGTAACATTGCAAACATTACAACTTATACCTGAAGTTGAGAAACAGCTGTGCCACAAGAGAAATATCTATACTTATCTCTTTTATATTGCTGTGTCACTTTGGATAAGTTATTTCACCTCTTTGGGTTTCCTCTCTGTGTAACATAAGAGAGACAGACCAGATAACCAACCTTAATTATTTTCCTCTGTCCATATTTCCATTCATTGTCCTGCACAAATACTCTTTTTGGAAGTTATTTCTAAATGTAAGAGTTTTTAGATGATCATGTGAAATCATATTTCAAAATGAGGGCTGCTGATGGTATCCTTGCAAACCTTTTCCTGTCAAAATTAAGATTACAATTTTACTGCCTGCATGGGGTGAAGATAAAGGGCTCATGCCTCTTTTAGTAATGCTAGACGTTCAGAAACAGTTTGAGGTATACGATTATATTTTTGGCCAAAGTGTTGACAATTCTTTGTAATCTATAGAGCAGAATGGGTTCATCATGTCCTTAAACAGATATAATTGTTATATATCAAAATATTTCTATTACTTAAAAATATATCGTGAATATACTTCAGTAACTCAGCTGCCTTTCTGAAAGGAAGGAATTCTTTTGCTATGGTACAGTAACTGTTCTAGCTCCTATCTTGCTGAGTTCCCAGCTCTGAGGTCATTAAGCACTGATCTGGCAGCAAAGCTTCTTTTCTGCAGCCCAGTGGGAAGAATTGGTTCTTGATGTGGAACAAGTAGGAATCAATCCCGAAAATATTTGACTCTTCCCTTTGAAGTCTTTCCTTAAGTAACCTTTTTCTTTGTGCCAATCTTATTCTCTTCCCTTCTACATCAATTCTAGTCTTAGGTTTTTTTCTTAATCAACCACGCACCATATAGCTTTTTTCTGAAATTATGCCGGAAATTTCTCAACATGCTTTGGGAAATACGGAAATTACTGGTAGAATGAGCAAAACATTCTTTATGGTTTATTCATGCAAACTGACTCAGCAAAGGAGCCCCAAACAAGCTTTGGTCATAGGATTGAACAAAGTAAACAACATTCACATGGCATACAGCACACTGCATGTTGTAGGTGTGAAATCATTTGGGCTCTCTCTTGGAGAAGTGGATTTTTCTCTATAGGAAGTTCTTATCTACTACAGAGAGAAGATTGGGTTATATAAAGGTAAACAAACATTACAGATTGCAGATATTCTGATTCTGCAATGAAGGAAAATTTCAGACCTCAATGTTATGAACTCTTAACCAGGGAAGTCAGGGCAATGGGGAATTTCCAAGAAAAAATAAAAAGAAACACATATATAAGTATATCTAAGCTTTATGCTGTTTGCTATATTTTCTGCATTAATAAATGTAGGATGTTGAAATTGTGTATAATGTAAGTAAAAGTCTACATGTCTGCACAATAAATTCTGAACATATAAATCTAACTAATGATAAAGGATCAGGAATGGTTTTTGAATTTGATGCTTTGGAGAAAATTATGTATTCAGAAGTTAGAAAACATCAGAGTTCTAAGATCCTTTGAGATTTTCCTCTTACTTTATTTTATTAATGGAGAATGAAAGACATAGATAGGTTGAGTGACTCTTTCCCAAGCTTACATATGGCATAATATATGTTGTGATTTGACAAGTCTCTTGACTCTCATTACAGTACTCTTTAATATTAAATACATCTATAGCAGTAGATAATTATTTTAAAGCCAACTCATTTTTGCAAACTAAAACAAGTGACATTTTTCAATAGTTACAAAAATATATTAACTGAAAAGCTGTAGAATTTCACTTTACTTTTGCTAACTGATTGAGAAAGCAAGTGTAAAAGAAAGTCATACATTGAAATAACTAGATATTGAGCTAAGAATATGCACTGTAGGTTTGCATAAAACGTATGAAAGAGAAACGGGAAATAAAAGTTAACTGAAAATGATCAGACTAAAAAAATAATATTAGCAGGCAGTTACAATACAGCTAAATCAAAAACAAAGAAAGCAAGACAACTTAGAATTTCAACACCTCATTATTCATAGAAATAATCTCAAGGTGGCATTATGGAGATGTGGAAAGAGAAACAACATCTTCTCAAAGCACTTCACAGCATTTTTTCCTGTGGAGGAGTAAGAACATGCATATATGAGACAAAAATTATTTGGATTTTGGAAGTATTCTTATAGTAATTGGGTGTAATGGGAATGGTTATGGGTATATCTTTACATAAACTGAAAAGATAATAAGACAAATTAGGCCGGATGGGGTGGCTCACGCCTGTAATCCCAGCTCTTTGGGAGGCTGAGGTGGGTGGATCACCTGAGGGCAGGAGTTCAAGACTGGCCTGGACAACATAGCAAAACTCCATCTCTACTAAAAAGACAAAAATTAGTTGGGCATGATGGAGCACACCTATAATCCCAGCTACTCAAGAGGCTGAGGCAGGAAAATCACTTGAACCCAGGAGGCAGAGGTTGCAGCGAGCTGATATTGTTCACTGCACTCCAGCCTGGGTGATGGGACCAGACTCTGTCTCAAAGAAAAAAAATTAGTTTAGCAGCTGTTATCTTGGGGTTATGGGAAATAAGAATGATGGAAAGAAGAGTGGACTTTCAGATTTGTATACCCAGAAGTCTGGGTCAATGGTGTTATATTGATTAAAATAATCAAAATTTAACAAAAATTAACTTGTTTAAAGTTGATCAGGGTATTATTGTGGAATATTAATCATTAAAATGATACAAAGATTACTTGCAACAAAATGGGCTTTGTTTTCAGTGACTATTGAGGGAGAATAAATAAGGTATAGAATGATTATCATTATAATGTACATATTAAATCCACATTAGTGTGTAGAATTGCTTTGTTTTTTCTTTTTGGTAGACATAAAACTGGGGTATCAAGACATGGATATTTTAACAAGAATAAAATTTCATGTCTATAAAACTCAAAAAATTAATCTGAGAATGGATCATAGGTATACTTTTGAATATTTTTTTCTCTCATTTACAAAAGAAAAGAAAAACTCTTATCCATCCTGAATCTTAATGATGCTTTACTCTGGAGTGCAAAATTTTATGGGGCATCAAACCGGTAGACAATTCAATATATTGATTTCAGGTAACCTCTTTTAATCAACACTTCTTTTTATATAACATATTTCTGTTAAGGGCAAAGAGCTGTGTTAGAAAATGTGGTATTTAAAACTATATTAGGATGTTATTAAATCAGGTATATTGCAGAGTGGGCAATGCAAGTGATGATAATTTTCATTTAATGATATGTTCTCTTCTATATTCTGACTACAGTCAAATAATTTAATCACTTGAACCCAGGAGGCAGAGGTTGCAGTGAGCCGATACAGAGGGCACTGTATCGGTTCACTGTAAGCCTGAGGGAAAGGCTTATTTAAAGGGAAGAGCAGGAGCATTGCAAAGAAATGTTGAATAGCATGGTACATTAATTCATCTATGAAACAAGCTCATGGCAAGACCATGCCTTAGCTGATTATGAATTTATCTAAAAATTGGAATTTATAAGTGAGATAAGTGCCAAGGTGTCACATTTCAATATCTACATTTGAATTTAAAAATGATATCAGAATTTTTTTTTGACAGAGAATAAGACTGATTAAGTTAACTCAATAAGAATTTGGTCTGTCAGTTAGGTAATGTATTACACATTTTCTGCAAATTGATTGATCTAAATGTGTAGCCCCAAGGCTTTTGTATTAATATATTTAAGGAGTACAAATACATTAAAAAATTTATTGAAATATGACACTGGTAAAAATGTGTTAAAGAAAAATGTTGTTTTTCCTAATTATCTATTCATTTATTGACTTTAATAAAATACCTCTGAGTTAAAAAACAACGTGTAAATAAAGCATGTTTGAAGGTCTTTAAAAAACTTTTTTGATGTAGATATTAGTTTATTTTAGTGCCTTCTTTAAAAAAAACACTTTATTGCAGTATCATTGACATACAAACTGCTGTCCATATTTTATGTATGCAATTTGATGAGTTTGGGGATAAACATATACCTGTGAAACCATTACCACAATCAATGCCATAGGCATCTTCATTCATCTCCAAAACCTCCTTCCCACTCTCTTTATTTTTTTTATTTACTTTTCTGTGGTAAGAATACTTAACATAAGATCTACCTTCATAGCAAATTTTAAAGTATATATTACAGTACTGTTAACTATAGCCACTATGCTGTACATTCAACCCCTAGGATTTACTTATCTTGCGTAACTGAAAGTGTGTACCTTTTTACAGACACCTCTCTGTTTCCTCCTCCTTCTTAGTCCCTAGCACCCACCATTCTACTCTCTGCTTCTGTGAGTTTGACTATTTTAGATTCCTCATATGACTGGAATCATATAGTATTTGCCCTTCTGTATTAGGCTTATTTCACCTAGTGTAATATCCTTCAGGTTCAGCATGTTGTCACAAATGGCAGGATTTCCTTCTTTTTAAAAGCTGAATAATATTGGTTTCTATTGCTGCATGACAAATTACTACAACGTTGGTGGCTTAAAATAAAACCCATGTATTATCTCACATATTCCATGGGTCAGTAATTTGGGAATAGTCTGTCTGGGTCTTCTGCTCAGGTTCTCACAAAGCCATCATCAAGGACTTGATCAGGGTTGCAAACTCATCTGAGATTCATTTGAGGTCTCCTTCCAAACTCAGTGGTTGTTGACAAAATTAATTTTCTTCTGGTTATATGACAGAAGTCACAGTTTTCTTGCTAGCTGTAGGCCAGGACCACTCTTAGCTCCCAGAGGCTACCCTCTGGGGTTTGCCACATGAGGCCCATTTCTCAAAACATGACAACTTGTGTCTTGAAGGCCAGCAGGAGAATCTCTATTCATGAAGGACTCAGTTTCCTTTTAAAAGCTTTTTCAGATTAAATAATATTTATCCAGGATAATATCCTATTTTATCAACTGAAAACCAACAGATTTCGAATCTTAATTGCATCTGCAGGATGCCTTAGACTTGACCATTTAATGTAAGCTAATGATAAGAGTAAAATCCATCATATTCACTCTCAACCACACTCAAGGGGGGAGGGTGAAATACAGTGTTTACATCAGGTGATGAGAACCTGCCTACTGCAATATGCTTCCCAGCAAAATAAAAATAAAAATAAAAAAAGTCTCTAATGATTGGTAACAACTTTCTAATCATGAACTATATTTCCAGTCAGGTCCAATAAAGAAATTAATGGATAATCTAAACAAGTGTAGCAGCTGATTTTTAAAAATAAATTTTGATGGTCAATCAATATGTGATTTTTGGATAGGTGATAAAATCTGGAAGAAGTTCAGAGAACTGAGTGCCATCACTGAAACAATACTCTTTTTATTCCCATGTGCTTACATGGTGTGTTTCCATTAATATCTATCTGTTTTATCCTTTTCCTGGGATCAAAGATTTCTGGCCAGGTGCAAAGCTGCCCAGCTAAAGACTATACTTCTGTTTCTATTGCAGCTGGGAGAAGTCAAGTTACTAAATGCTCGCTGATGGAGTGTGAGAGAAATTGATGTATGTCATTTCTTGTCTGAATAAGGTATTAAGAGTGAGAGCCTCTTCACCATTTATTTCCTTTTTAACAGATAAAAATAGGAGGGCTTGAAACTCAGCTTTGGCCATGCTTGGAGGACAATCCCTAGAAGATAGCAGAGGTACAAATTGGAAGAAATTGGGAAATTTCCATGACCCTGTTGGAGCAGGTTTACTCAGCTAATTTGCAGTCTCACCTAGGAACTATTCCTTAATAGAAATATTAGCATTTCTAGCCATTTCTCATTTATCTAAATCTTCACTACCTGTCTTGAGAAACTCAATAGATTTGGATGACTTTTTTGAGATAAGTTCTCCTGGCCTGGCCTCAAAAAACTCATGCAAATCTATTGGTTTCTCACAAGAATGAATTGTAAATGACTTTAATTGCTCAGAGGTTTGATCTATTGGACTAAACATACCAGTCTCCTAAGAAGCACCAAAGAATAAATATTAGTTATTATAGGTGTTTCAATCAAAATTCTTAATAGGCAATATGATGTGAATTGATTTATGACATCCTTTCCAACTTCTTTCTAGTGAAATTTTCTGAACTGTCAAGGTGAGAAAACTGAAAACCATATTTCTTGGATTTCTTTGCAGGTAAGCTTCCAGAGTGATCTGGAAATATTTGCACATATTTCAGAAGGTGAAAACTGAGATGAAAGCTGAACATTTGCTGCTTCTGAGGATTTTCTTCTAGGCATTGCTGTGGAAACTTTTAATTTTCTTATTAAATTATATATTTATTTGTCTGTAGAATGATTAGCAGAGGTACCAGTATCCAGTAAGCAGCATTGTAGGCATCCAGAGGAGCAAGTGGGACATCTCTTTTGAACATAACTTATAACATGGTTTTGAAGCTGAGAGCAAAAATGACAGCTTCTCAGTCATGGAAGGGGCTTTCTAATTGCAGTAGCGGTCTGTGGATTGACAGGAAACAGCTTTCATGTTAGCTTCTCAATTTAGTATGTGGCTTCCTGATCATAGACAAGATGGATTCTTTGATGGTTCATTCTCTATTGTACCTTTGGGAGTGTTTCTGGAAAGCACAATCTTATTTCCCCCTACCGACCCCTGCACTCCTCATGACTCTGTAAACCATTTAACACCTTGCAGTGATCTCTTTTGGCTTTAACCAACTAGAAAGTTCTCTGCTCTTTGATGATGAACATCGCCCAGTGAAGGTAGTATTTTTATCTTTCCTGATCATCCGTACTCCTAGTGAGAGACAGCATCACACAACTGTGCAGAATAGTAATTTTAGTTGCTTTTCTACTTAACTCTCAGGCCCTATGGATATGAATGGATGAATGCTACTCCTTATTGATGCTCTTTTTCTTTCACTGTGAGAGATTTGGAAGTGACTTCTTATAGTGTGGACCTAATTATATTTGTTCTTAATGGCATTTGTTGTCCAATCTACTTGATGGAAGAGAAAAGGATAGTTTGTTCTTAAAGTTCAATACCAATTTCTTAAAAACCATCACTGATAGTCCACTGTTTCAATTATTAACAGTTACAGATTCATGAGGAATTTTTGAATTTTATGATGTTTTCTATAGTTAAAATATGTAGGTTGAATTGTTTATTTGCTCATATTTATTTTTCCTTCAGGCAAATAAATTTTGTTCTTTTTTTTCTTTTACTAGTTGCTACTTTAAAAGTCTGGTCCCATAAAATCTCCAAAAGGGCTTTAAAAAGAATGGAATATGTCTGAAAAATAAAATTGAGTCATGATTTCTTTTAACAATACTAGTAACTTTTCTGCATCCAAAGTCTGTACTAGAGGAAACTGACTTATATAGAAGAGACATTTGGCTTTAATATAAGGACTTCTTGGCGGAAGGCTACTTCAGCATGGTGCCTACCTTAATATCATGTCATGTACGCAGCATGATTTAGTCCTCAGAGAATAGCCAATGTTTGAATTTTGACAAAATTTTGGATGAACTGCTGAATTTTTTACCCTTTGCTTCAAATGTATTTCATTCAACCATATCATGCATTTGATAACATGTCCTGTGTGCTTTCTCTTTCACAGCACTCATTACTCTTGTACTCCTTTGTGTAATATATGCATCTGCCACTAAACTGTGAGTTCTGTGAGGTTCAGACTTTTTTGCATCAGTTTTATGTGCCACTGTTTACTAACTCATCATGTTAAATGAATGACTGAAGAGATGTATGAGAAAATACCCTGAATGCATTTAAACATAAAATGGTAGAACATAAATGCTGTAGAATTTTAATTCCTTATATAATCTTAAGGAAATTTCAAAGCATTTTTTATTTTATTTATTTAACAAATAAATAGTTAACACATATTACATGTCAGGCAAAATTTTAAGTGAAAGTCAATATTATGCTCAAACAGTCCTTTGAGGTAAGCACTATTATTTTTTAAAACCCCTTATTGAGGTATGGTTGACATAAAAGACTATACTATTTAATATATACAACTCAATGACTTAGGGAATCAGTATACACCTACAAAACTATCACCACCATCAAGGTCATAAACATATCCATCACCTTCCAAAGTTTCCTTCTTTATTATTATTATTACCTTTGTGTGTGACAAGAACAGTTATAAGATCTAGGTATACAGCAGAAGTCCCCAACCTTCTTGGCACCAGGCACTGGTTTTGTGGAAAACAATTTTTCTACAGACCAGGGGTCGAGGTGGATGGTTTCAGGATAGTTTAAGCACATTACAATTCTTGTGCACTTTGTCTCTAATGTTATTACACTATAATATGTAATGAAATAATTACACAACTCACCATAATGCAGAATCAGTGGGAGCTCTGAGCTTGTTTCCTACAAGTAGATAGTCCTATCTTGGGGTGATGAGAGACAGTGAGAGATCATCAGCCATTAGGTTCTCATAAGGAGACCCAACCTAGATCCCTCTCATGCACAGTTCACAGTAAGTTTCATGCTCCCGTAAGAATGTAATGCCGCTGCTGATATGACAGGAGGTGGAGCTCAAGCAGTAATATGAATGACAGGGAGCAGTTATAAATACAGGTGAACCTTCGCTTGCTCATCTACTATCCAACTTCTGCTGTGTGGCCTATTTCCTAATAGGCCATGGTACCAGTCCGTGGCCCGGGAGTTGGGGACTCCTGGTGTATGGTACAATATTGTTAGCTTTAGGCACTATGCTGTATAGCAGATTTCCAGAATTTATTCATCTTGTTTAACTGAAATTTTGTATCCCCTCACCCCCAGCCTCTGTCAACTACCATCCTGCTTACTGCTTGTATGAATTTGACTATTTTAGACTCCACATATGTGTAAGATCATGTGGTATTTGTCTTTCTGTTTCTGGCCTATTTCACTTAGCATAATGCCCACCAGGATTAAAAATATTACAAATGGCAGGGAATCCTTCTTTTTTTTGAGGCTGAATAATATTCCATCGTATGTATATACTACATTTTCTTTATCCATTCATTTGTTGATAGACACTTAGATTGATTCCATATCTTGGCTATTGTGAATAAAGCAGTAATGAAAATGGGACTGCAAATACTTCTTCAAGATCCAGATTTCAATCCCTTTATATATATATTCAAATGTGGAATTGCTGGATCATAGGGGAGTTCTCTTTTTAATTTTTTGAGGAACCCCTATACTGTTTTCCATGATAGTTGCACTAATTTACATTCCCACCAAAAGTGTACAAAGGGTCCATTTTCTCTACATCTTTATCAGTACATCTTTTAAAAAGTCATTTTAACAGTTGTGAAGTGATTTTGTGGTTTTGAATTTCTTTTTCCTGATAATTAGTGATGTTGAACACGTTTCATATACCTGCTGGCCATGTGCATGTGTTTTTTTTTTTTTTTTCCTTCTAATACCATACTACACGTAAGGTAATTGAAGCAAGTAAAAATTTCCCCAAGGTCACTCAGAGAGAAAGGGACTGAGTCAGATTCAGGCCCAGTTAATCTGGGTCCAAAGACAAGGTTCTTAACAACTACAAAGGGTAAACTTCCCAGCTTTGACAGTCTTTACTTTTAAGATTTTGGACATCTGTGGTAAAATATGGGTACAAAAAAGTATGCATCATTATTCTACATTTTATTAGTTTATGCTAAATAATTGCCATATGTGGTACATTTTATGAATCTATAATAAACAAATATACCAATGACAATACATATAAGTATCCATCAATAATAATAATAATAATAACCACTTATCAAATTCAGAGAATTCCTTTGGGTTTTCAAAAACAGGCAAGAACAAAGGAAGTTAACACTGATTCATTTAGAAAACCTCTTTGCTAGTAGCTTTATCTTTACAGTCTGTTTCCTCTCTCGATTGAATTCTTCTCCTCCCTTTTCATTCAGATCCTCCCATCTATGAAAATTGAGGTGGGAGGACTCCTTGGTAAGGGCCATAATGACAGTGCTATAGAGTAGCAATTACAGACTGAAGTTTTCTGAAATGGTTTGTACTAGGGAAGAATCCTAATGTATTAACACTGACTGAAATATCCTGTCTTACAAAGCATTGGCCCAGAAGGACAGGTTTAAGCATATCACAAGGGCTTCTAAGTAAGTAATAGTGTCTATCAATATTTTTTACTTAGTCTGGCAAATCATTCAATGCTTTTAAAAAGCTGTAGAAAAGTCCCCCTATTTGCTAGAGCATGGATGCAATAGAAGCTATAAAGCCTGTCACACACTTTAAGATAATATTATTCTCAGATCATTTAACTCAATATCTGAAAGCTTAACCACTGTATGAAACTGGCATTTTTTCTGCTTTTGGCAGCACAACTCAATCCTAAATCCTACCCTTACCTCTATAAGAACTTAGGAAGTACCAGTAATACTGTACAGCCTTATGTGCATAAAGATACGACTTTCTCATAAACCTCCCTGACCACTCATGTCTACACTTTTTCTGTTGTAATATTAATCACAATATATTGTTGTAGAGTAAACGCCCCTGATAGCAATAATTTAGGCATACCCTTAGAATGACCCTATATAGCAGACACACCTAAATTTATGCTCTGAGCTAGGGAACCGGAAGTGGTAAACCTGGAGATTCATTCTTGCTTATGAAGAACATCTGAGCCTCGCGCCCCTCCCGCCTCCCTCCCTACCCCACATGTCTTGTGAAACATGTGCCATATAGGGAATCAAGGCTCTTAATGACGGTGATCATGTGGAGGTCTTTAAGGGGAGTGTGTTAAGTGAAAACGCTATATAAATTGCATGCTGTTTGCAAGTGACTGTGGTTTTCCTGCTCAGCTCACTGCCACCAGGCATGTGATTACTTTGTTCAACCCATCACTCTGAGTTGTAGGAAGGCAGATATCTTGTCCAGCTCCCCGCCACTGGACTCCTTCCCCTGTAGGTAGGCCCATAATATAACCCCATGTCTTGTTTGCTGACTCTGGGTCTCTTCTTTAGCCTCTTGTACCTGGTGTCTTCCCTATCAAGGTTAATAGGGATTCGGCAAAACAATTGTAGTATATCTTTACTTCTCTCTATTCCTCACAAGGCTATGATACAAAGTAAGTACTCATTTAATGAACGTAGGTTGAAAGGTTGACTAAGCAAAGGCTTATGCTGCTTACTTCCTATATTAGTTTTCTATTGCTGATGTAACAGATTACAACAAACTTAGTCACTTTCTAGAACAATGCAAATTTATTATCTAATAGTTTTGTTGGTCAGAAGTCCAAAGTGAATTTAACCAGGCTGAGATCAAGTGGTCAACAGGGCTTTGTTCCTTTTGGAGTTCTAGGGGAGAATCAATTTCTTTGCTTGTTCAGTTTCTAGAGACCACCCACATTCCTTGGCTGTGACCCCTTTCCTCCATCTGAAAAGCAGATGGCCAGTGATCTATAATCACATCTCCCTCTGGTTCTCTTCTGCTTCCCTATTCCACTTGTAAAAATGCATTGGCCCACCTGAGCACCCAGGAGTATCTCCCTATTTTAAGGTCAGCTAATTAACTAATTTAATTTCATCTGCAACCTTAATTTCACTCTGCCATGTAACATTTACATATTCACATGATTTAAGGATTAAGACGTGGGCAGCTCTGGAGAGGAGTGTATTATTCTACTAATTACAGTGCTCCACAACTTTTTGGGCACCAGGCACTGGTTTTGTAGAAGACAATTTTTTCATACACAGGGGGTGGGTGAATGGTTTTGGGATGATTCAAACATGTGCACTTTATTTCTGTTATTATTCATTGTAATACATAATTACACAACTCACCATAATGCAGAATCAGTGGGAGCCCCGTGCTTATTTTCCTGCAACTGGATGGTCCCATCTCGAGGTGATGGGAAACAGTGACAGATCATCAGGCATTAGATTCTCATAAGGAGTGTGCAACCTAGATCCCTTGCATGCAAAGTTCACAACAGGGTTCACTTTCTTATGAGAATCTAATGCCACCACTGATCTGACAGGGAGTGGAGCACTGGCAGTAATGCAAGTGATGGGAAGGGGCCATAAACACAGATGAAGCTTCCCTCACTCACCTGCTGCTCACCTCCTATTGTGCAGCCTGGTTCCTAACAGGTCATGGACTAGTACCAGTCTGTGGCCCAGGGGTTGGGGATCTCTGATTTATTATAGATCCTATACTCTATTCCAAAATCAGCAATATACTTGATAGTAAAAATGGAATAGAAGGAATTGAATATGGCTCTGAACATATATTTTCACCTTCAAGCTTCCGTATGGCTCACTCAATGTCCTTTTCAACCTCCAACCTTCTGTATAACTTACCTTTTTTTATTAAGAGTTTAAGATTTATTTGCAGTTCTATTTCTTTATGCTGAGACTAAATAGTCAAAGTTCTATGTTCAGAAGATACTTGAATTTGTTCTGTATTTTTAAAATTCAGCACGGTTATGTTCTTTTTTTATTAATTTTTACTTTACTTTATGTTCTGGGATACATGTGCAGAACGTGCAAGTTTGTTACACAGGTATACGTGCGCCATGGTGGTTTGCTGCACCTATCAATCCGTCATCTATTTTTTAAGCCCTGCGTGCATTAGCTGTTTGTCCTGATACTCTCTCTCCCAACCCCCCACACTCCCCACTGCCTCAGTGTGTGTAGTTCCCCTCCCTGTATCCATGTGTTCTCAGTGTTCAACTCCCATTTATGAGTGAGAACATGTGGTATTTGGTTTTCTGTTCCTGTGTTTGTTTGCTGAGGATGATGGCTTCCAGTTTCATCCATGTCCCTGCAAAGGACATGATCTCATTCCCTTTAATGGGAGCATAGTATTCCATGGTGTGTATGTACCACATTTTCTTTATCCAGTCTATAATTGATGGGCATTTGGATTGGTTCCATGTCTTTGCTATTGCAAATAGTGCTGCAATAAACATACGTGTGCATGTATCTTTCTTTATAGTAGAATGATTTATATTCCTTTGGGTATATATCCAGTAATGGGATTGATGGGTCAAATGGTACTTCTGGCTCCAGATCCTTGAGGAATAGCCACATTTTATTCCACAGACACATTTTCCTCCACAATGGTTGAACTAATTTACATTCCCACCAATAGTGTAAAAGCATTCCTATTTCTCCACAGCCTTGCCAGCATTTGCCAGCATCTGTTGTTTCTTGACTTTTTAATAATCACCATTCTGACTGGCATGAGATGAATATCTCATTGTTGTTTTCACTTGCATTTCTCTAAGGATCAGTGATTTTGAGCTTTTTTTCATGTTTGTTGGCCACATAAATGTCTTCTTTTGAGAAGTGTCTGTTCATATCCTTTGCCCACTTTTTGATGGGGTTGCTTTTTCTTGTAAATTTGTTTAAGTTCCTTGTAGATTCTGGATATTAGACCTTTGTCAGATGGGCAGATTGCAAAAATTTTCCCCTATTCTGTAGGTTGCCTGTTCACTCTGATGATAGTTTCTTTTGCTCTGCAGAAGCTCTTTAGTTTAATTAGATCCCATTTGCCAATTTTAGCTTTTGTTGCAATTGTTTTTGGCATTTTCGTAATGAATCTTTGCCCATGCCTATGTCCTGAATTATATTGCCTAGGTTTTCCTCTAGGGTTTTTATGGCTTTGGGTTTTACATTTAAGTCTTTAATCCATCTTGAGTTAATTTTTGTGTAAGTTGTAAGAAAGGGGCCCAGTTTCAGTTTTCTGCATATGGCTAGCCAGTTTTCCCAGCACAATTCATTAAATAGGAGATCCTTTCCCCATTTCTTGTTTTTGTCAGGTTTGTTGAAGATCAGATGGTTGTAGATGTGTGGTGTTATTTCTGAGGTCTCTGTTTTATTCCATTGGTCTATATGTCTGTTTTGGTATCATGGTGTTTTGGTTACTTTAGCCTTATAGTATAGTTTGAAGTCAGGTAGCGTAATGCCTCCAGCTTTGTTCTTTTTGCTTAAGACTATCTTGGCTATATGGGCTCTCTTTTGGTTCCATATGAAATTTAATAGTTTTTTTCCGATTCTGTGAAGAGTGTCAATGGTAGTTTGATGGGAATAGTGTTGAATCTATAAATTACTTTGGGCAGGATGGCCATTTTTACAATACTGATTCTTCCCATCCACGAGCATGGAATGTTTTTCCATTTGTTTGTGTTCTCTTTTATTTCATTGAGCAGTAGTTTGTAGCTCTCCTTGAAGGGGTCCTTTATATCCCTTGTTAGCTGTATTCCTAAGTATTTTATTCTCTTTGTAGCAATTGTGAATGGAAGATCATTCATGATTTTGCTCTCTGCTTGTCTATTGTTGGTGTATGGGAATGCTTGTGATTTTTGCACATTGATTTTGTATTATGAGACTTTACTAAGTTGTTTATTCAGCTTAAGGAGTTTTGGGCTGAGACGATGGGGTTTTCTAAATATACAATCATGTCATCGGCAAACAGAGATAATTTGACTTCCTCTCTTCCTATTAGAATATCCTTTATTTCCTTCTCTTGCCTGATTGCCCTGGCCAGAACTTCCAATACTATGTTGAATAGAAATAGTGAGACAGGGCATCCTTGTTTTTTCCCGGTTTTCAAAGGGTATGCTTCCAGCTTTTTTCCATTCAATGTGATATTGGCTGTTGATTTGTCATAAATAACTCTTATTATATTGAGATATGTTCCATCAATACCTAGTTTATTGAGAGTTTTTAAATTGAAGGGGTGTTGAATTTTATCGAATGACTTTTCTGCATCTATTAAGATAATTGATGTGGTTTTGTCATTGGTTCTGTTTATGTGATGGATTATGTTTATTGAATTGCATATGTTGAACCAGCCTTGCATCCCAGGGATGAAGCTGAAAGATCATGGTGGATAAGATTTTGATATGCTGCTGGGTTTGATTTACCAGTATAGTTTTTGTTTGTTTGGTTGGTTTTTTAGACAGGACTTCATTCTGTCACCCTGGCTGGAGTGCAATGGCATGATCTCGGTTCACTCCAACCTCCGCCTTCCAGGTTCAAGTGATTCTCCTGCATCAGCCTCCTGAGTAGCTGAGATTACAGGCATGCATCACTATGCCCAGGTAATTTTTATATTTTTGGTAGAGACAAGGTTTTGTCATGTTGGCCAGGCCAGTCTCCAACTCCTGGCCTCAAGTGATCCACCCACCTCCGCCTCTCAAAGTGCTGGGATTGCAGGCATGAGCCACCGTGCCTGTCCAGTTTGCCAGTATTTTACAGAGGATTTTTGCATTGATATTCATCAGGGATATTGTCCTGAAGTTTTCTTTTTTTGTTTTGTCTCTGCCAGGTTTTGGTGTCAGGATGATGCTAACCTCATAAAACAAGGTAGAGAGAAGTCCCTTCTTTTCAATTCTTTGGAATAGTTTCAGAAGGAATGGTACCTGCTCCTCTTCATACCTCTGGTAGAATTTGGCTGTGAATCATCTGGTCCTGGGCTTTTTGTTGTTGTTGTTGTTGGTAGGCTATTAATTACTGCCTCAACTTCAGAACTTGTTATTGGTCTATTGAGGCATTCAACTTATTCCTGGTTTAGTCCTGGGAGGGTGTATATGTCCAGGAATTTACCATTTCTTCTAGACTTTCCAATTTATTTGAGTAGAGTTGTTTATAGCATTCTCTGATGGTAGTTTGTATATCTGTGGAGTCAGTGGTGATATCCCCTTTATCATTTTTTATTGTGTCTATTTGATTTTTCTCTCTTTTCTTCTTTATTAGTCTAGCTAGTGGTCTATGTATTTTCTTAATTTTTTCAAAAAAACAGCTCCTGGATTCATCAGTTTTTGGAAGGTTTTTTTTTGTGTCTCTATCTCCTTCAGTTCTGCCCTGATCTTGATTATTTCTTGTCTCCTGCTAGCTTTTGGATTTGTTTGCTCTTGCTTCTCTAGTTCTTTTAATTGTGATGTTAGGGTGTCAGTTTGAGATCTTTCTAGCTTTCTGATGTGGAGATTTAGTGCTATAAATTTTCCTCTTAACACTGCTTTAGCTTTGTCCCAGAAGTTCTGGTATGTTGTCTCTTTGTTCTGATTGGTTTCAAGGAACTTCTTGATTTCTGCCTTAATTTCATTATTTACCCAGGAGTCAATCAGGTGCAGGTTGTTTAATTTCCTTGTAGCTATGTGGTTTTGAGTGAGTTTCTTAATCCTGAGTTCTAATTTGATTGCACTGTGGTCTGAGAGACTCTTTATTATGATTTCAATTCTTTTGCATTTGCTGAGGAGTGCTTTACTTCCATTTATGTGGCTGATTTTAGAGTAGCTGCCATATGGCCCTGAGAAGATTGTATATTCTGTTGATTTGGGGTAGAGAGTTCTGTAGGTAGCTAGCTGGTTATTTTGCATACTAGTTGATGCAGTTTCTTCAGTGTCATTGGGCTTTATATTTCGGTGTGTTGTTGTAGTGGCTGGCACCAGTTTTTCCTTTTGATATTTAGTGCTTCCTTCAGGAGCTCTTTCAGGGCAGGCCTGGTGGTGATGAAATCTGTCAGCATTTGCTTGTCTGAAAAGGATTTTATTTCTCTTTCACGTATGAAGCTTAATTTGGCTGGATATGAAATTCTGGGTTGAAAATTCGTTTCTTTAAGAATGTTGAATATTAGCTCCCACTCTCTTCTGGCTTGTAAGGTTTCTGCAGAGAGATCCACTGTTAGTCTGATGGGCTTCCCTTTGTAGGTGACCTGGCCTTTCTCTCTGGCTGCCCTTAACATATATTCCTTCATTCTGACCTTGGAGAATCTGATGATTATGTGTCTTGGAGTTGATCTTTTCATGAAGTATCTTAGTGGGGTTCTCTGTATTTCCAGAACTTGAATGTTGGCCTGTCTTGCTAGGTTGGGGAAGTTCTCCTGGATAATATCCCGAAGTGTGTTTTCCAATTAATTTCCATTCTCTCTGTCTCTTTCAGATACTCCAATCAATCTTAGGTTTGGTCTTTTTACATAGTCCCATATTTCTCAGAGGTTTTGTTTCTTCCTTTTCATTCTTTTTCCTCTAATCTTTTCTGCCTGCCTTATTTAAACAAGATGCTCTTCGGTCTCTGATATTGTTTTTTGCACTTGATCGATTCAGCTATTTATACTTGTGTATGCTTCACGAAGTTCTTATGCCATGTTTTTCAGCTCTATCAGGTCATTTATGTTCTAAACTGGTTATTCTAGTTAGCAGCTCCTTTAACCTTTTATCAAGGTTCTTATCTTCTTTGCATTGGGTTAGAACATGCTCCTTTACTTCAGTGGAGTTTGTTATTACCCATCTTCTGAAGCCTACGTTTGTCAATTCTTCCATCTCATTCTCAGTCCAGTTCTGCACCCTGGGAAAAGAGATACTCTGGCCTTTTGGGTTTTCAGTGTTTTTTCATTGATTCTTTCTCATCTTCATGTTTGTGTAGTTTCGATCTTTGAGGCTGCTGATCATTGGATGAGGATTTTGTGGGGACTTTTTTTTGTTGATGCTGTTGTTGTTGCTTTCTGTTTGTTTTTCTTTCAGTAGTCAGGTCCCTCTTCTGTAGGACTGCTGTGGTTTGCTGGGGGTTCACTTCAGGTCCTATTCATCTGGTTCACTACTGCACCTGGAGATGTTACTTGAGGAGGCTGGAGAACAGCAAAGATGGGTGCCTGCTCCTTCTTCTGGGATCCCTGACCTCGAGGGACACTGACCTGATGCCAGTAGGAATGCTCACATATAGGGTGTCTGACAAGCCCTGTTGGAGAGTCTCACCCAGTTAGGTGGCAAGAGATGCAGGAGGACCTGTTTAACCAAGCACTTTGGCTGTCCCTTGGTGGAGGGTGTATGCCGTGCTTGGGGGAAACCCACTTGTCTGGGCTGCCCAGATTCCTCAGAACTAGCAGGAGGAAAGACTAAGTCTGATGGTCTGTGGAGACAACGACAACCCCTCCCACTAAAGGCTCAGGCCCAGGGAGATCAGAATTCTGTCCCTGAGCCCCTGGGAGTTGGAGTTCCTGCAGGGAGGCCCCACCCAGTGAGGAGGGATAGGTCAGAGTCAGGCCTGAAGAGGCACTCTGGCCACAGCCTGCCACAGCCGTGGTGCTGGGCTGTGGGAATACCTCTTAGGACCAAGCCATTCAGCCTCCCTGGCTCGGGGGAAGTGCGGCCTGGAGCTATGGAGATGGTTGCCGCCCTTCCCCCGCCTGGGGAGCTTAGTGATTTAGGCAGCTAGCAGTGCCAGTGTTTGCTGCCACCCCTCCCACAAGGAGCTCAGCCAGCTTAGATAGCAGGCAGCTGCAGCTGTGGTGGTGGCCACCCCTCCCCCTAGGAACTCCGCAGGCTTAGGCAGATTCTAGCTGAGTGTTTCTGAGAATCTGCCCAGCTGGGTGTTTGGGACCCTAGGCCCCAATGGCATGGGCTCACAAGTGGGATCTTCCGATCTGTGGATTGGACCGTTCCGTGGATAAAGCATGGTTTCCCAGGCCGGGTAGCACGCTCATTCACCGCCTGTCTTGGCTGGGGGTGGGGGCTCCCCTGCCTCCCGTGTCCTTCAAGTGTGCCACCACACCACACTGCTCTTCCTTCCTCTCTGTGGGTCACGCCAGCCGCCTAGACAGTTCTGATGACGGAGTCTGGATACTTTGGTTGCCCGTGCAGGATTTGGTTCTTTTCAATGGGAGCCTCCGATTGCAGCTCTTCCAGTTGGCCGTCTTGGTCCCCCCGCCTCTTCTGTATTATTTCTTTCTGCATTGTAGAAGCTGGACAGCTGGAACTACATATCCCCAGATCTTTTGCATTGTAGTTTTCCAGACATTATTTCATTTTGAGAATCAGATGCATTGCAGAGGTATTTGAATTCCAAATGAAGAAAGTAGAAATATAAGAAGGGGGAAATCCATCTAATTTTTTGGTGCACATTGTGGTAGAAGAATTCATAGGTCTGCATTCACTGCTTCCATCATTTGGCAGCTTTCTTCAGTCAGGGGAGTATTTACCCAATCATGGCAGAGGCAATGCAGTGCTCTGTTCACTGATTTTCTGATTTGGAAACAAATTTTCTCGGGCAGGAAAAGGATGCTTCAGAGGACCTGATGCTTTAGAGAAGCTCCTTCAGCTTTTGTAGCCCATTTGCAAACAACATAACACATTGGGATACTGTATTTCATCAATTCTAAATATATTTTCCTACTACTACCTGGCAGTATACCTATATTTCTTAACAGTATATGAAATAATACTGTGATTATGATCAATGCTGTCAGACATGCAAAGTATTAGTATTAATTTCTTTCTGGGGAAACCATCTAGCATGGTTTCTGCAACTCATTCCTGTCTTATACCAGCAGCCATTGCTTCAGTCCTAGGTCAATAGCTTGTGAGATGATGAAGATGTGTATCTGACCTTTCAAATTTCACTCTAAAACATAGACAGACATACAATTTGCTGTTTTAACTTATAACCCATATATTGTTATCAGCAATGACAAAAAAAGGTCATTTGTTCAGAAAATCAGTGCAGTTACAAATGTATTAATGTATAGGATGTATGGGATGCTCTAAAGAAGTCAGACTTATCAAAATTTTCTTACAGGCATTAAACATTACCAACCTACAATCTATGAAAAACAAAGAATTCTTGTTGACTTTTCCAAACTGATATTATTAAAAGCTACAATTTATTATGTGCTGGATATTTTGTTAGGTTCTCTGAATCTTGTTTCCTTTTCTCTACCCCATACTGTTGTGTATAAAATATCAAGACAATTTTAAGAAAGCAAGCATAGTGTTGAAAAAGCAATGCATCTTTTTCCTAAAATTTTAATGTCAATTCATATATTTAACCTAAAAACCAAAGAATTCAGATTCAGAATATAAAATATTGTGACATGAGTTCCACTATAAAACATTCAACCTTGTTCTAACAATAAAGATGAAGTTGTGCTTTTACTTCTGTGATCTTAAAAGTAAAACATTAAGGAGAACTCTACACCAGTTAGTTGATGTTTAACCCTTTACATTCCTGGTCTTAAAGAATTTCATTTTGATAGAACTGTCTCTAAAATGTAAACCTCCTTCTTATTCTAAACTGTATCTTACACTTATGTTAATGATAAATGCGTATGCTATGGTTATCAAGCATTGAGAACAGGAAGAGATCTAGATAGGATAGGATGATACTGCTGGGGCATCTATAACCATGTTGGCTCTGAAGCTTTTCTTGTAAAAGAATTCCAGTGCTAGCACACTTGTTTTTTGTTTGTCTCTTTTCTAATAAAAGTTGAGTTAAAGATTCAGAGTTTCATGATTTCCCAGGCGGAGCTTAAATACTTCATTTCTTTAAAAAAATAATAATTTGTCTATAAAAAGCTGAAGAAGAAAATGACTATTAAATAGAAAATTACCTTATTATTATCTCTTCTAATCAGTGCCCTTCAACTCATCTGCATAGGTTTTTGTATTGACTGCTATTTTTGTATTACTAACACTGTGAATAAGAATGTACCTGTTTGATTGGTTGCTCTATTTATTTTGGCTAAATATTTCTTATCATTTCAAGTATTTGCCACAGTGAATTTCTGAAATTCTTAGTGAAAGTGTACATGTTCTTTACCTTTATTAGCCCGCTTTTCCTTATCTGATACCAGGCTACAATTTTTGCTGAGTTTTACTTTGGAGAGCAACAGAGACACAAATACATTTATAATCGTATTTTTATTTTAAGAATAAGGTTGAAAATTCTGGAATGGATCTTTTATGTGATAATATTTCATTTTCAGAGACTCAATACCATGGTTCATAGGTTGAATATACACAGTAATACTGAAAGCTCAAGCAGATAAGCATTTTTTTCAAGCTTATGCATGTTTTCTTAAACATTTCTCAATATTCTACATACAACAGAAAAATATTGAATTCCTACCTATGTCAGGCATTGTGCTAGATATGCAGAAAAGAAAAGTTCAGCAAAAATACCAAATGATATTATCTCAGGACAGCATCTCTTTTATTGAAAATGTGCAGGAAGGATAAAACCAATTAGAATTTGTTTTTATTTATCCCTAAGTATTTATTTTATTTTATGTCAGTAACAAATAAAAGTGCTTAATATGGATAGCTGTTGATGCCCAACATTTTATTTTGTTTAAGTAAAAAGTCAGCCTGGCTTTTCTTGTTGACACCAAGTGAGGTTTGATTTACTGGTAATGTCAACAAGATATAGCGGTTTGACAAGCATTTTAAACCTGTTTGGATTTAAGTCGTGCTCCAAAAGGGCATACTCTAAAGAGCTACTATCTATAGATTCAGGACCTCTGGCAGATACCAAAATCTGTGGATGCTCAAGTCCCTGATATAAAATGATGTAATATTTGCATATTACCTACACACATCCTCCTATATACTTTAAATCTTCTCTAAATTACTGATAATACCTAATTAATACACAATGCAAATGCTATATAAATTGTTGTTATACTGTATTGTTTTTACTTGGATTATTTTTATTGTTGTATTGTTCTTTTTTTAACAGAAAATTTTTGATCTGTGTTTGATTAAGTCTGTGAGTGCAGAATCCAGGAATACAGAGAGCTGACTGTATATATCATAGTTTTAAGACTTACTATTTTTGGCCTTACTCTGTCTCACTTTGCAACACCATCTCCTTCTGTAAAGACAAGTGCCTCAGTCATTCATATTCATTTATTATTGTAAGTCTTACTGGATAATATATAGGAAAATAATCGTGTCTCTTTACCAATATTCATTCAACAGACAAAACCTATGTTATCTAATTTATGCAGTTCCATAGCATAGTACTGTGCTATACTGGTAAGTTAACTTGCAAGCAGTAAAAACGTAGTTATTATATCTGAGTTTGTACAACATACGAAAATGCACATCATGTATTATCATCAACAATCACTTATGCTAAAATAATTCAGAAATATTACCTTCTTTATTTAAAAGTCACCTTATCGATTACATTAGCAATATATGTAAATAAATAAAATAGTTAGAAATTAACTTAGCCCAGATGATGAAAGACTTGTTCACTGAAAATTAGAAAACATTAATTGAAGGCAATTTTAAAAGACACAGTAAAATTATCCCATGTCTATGGATCAAAAGAATTAATATTGTCAAAATATTCCTACTACCTGAAACAATCTATAGATTCAATGCAATCTCCATCAAAATCTCCATAGCATATTTTATAGAAATAGAAAAAAAAGTTCTAAAATTTATATGAAGCCACAAATAGCCAAATAAATCATGAACAAGAACCAGGCTCAAGGCAGCACACTTTCTGACTTCAAATTATATTACTAAGCTATAGTAATTGAAAGACTATGGTTCTTTAATAAAAATAGACATACAGACTAATGGAACAGAATAAAGAGCCACACATTTATGATAAATTGAACTTTAACAAAGGTGTCAGGAAGACATAATAAGGCAATAACAGTCTTTTCAACAAATGATGTAGGGAAAACTGAATATGAGCATACAAAAATAAAACTACCATCAAAATCAACCCAAAATGCATTAAAAAATAAATTTAATGCTTGAAACTATAAAACTCCTAGAAGAAAACATAGAGGAAAACTTTCTTAACGTTGGTCTTGGCAATAATTTTTTGGATATGACACCAAAACACAGGTAACAAAAGCAACAATGAACAAGTAGGGTACATCAAACTAAGAAGCTTCTGCATAGCAAAGAAAACAAGAAAACAACAAAGCAATCTACAGAATCAAAAGTATTCGTAAACCATATATCCAATAAGTGGTTAATATTCAAATAAGTCCAACTCAATACCAAAAATGCAAATAACCTGATTGTAAAATGGAGAAAGACTTAAATAGATACTTCTCAAAAGAAAAAAATCACATGGCCAGCAGCCATATGAAAAGGTGTTCTACATCTCCAGCCATCAGGGAAATGCAAATCAAAACCACAAGGAGATATCACTTCACACCTGTTAGCATGGCTATTACCAAAAAGACAAATGATAGCAAGTATTAGTAAGGATATGGGGAAAATGGATCCCTTGTACTCTTTTGGTGGGCATGTGAATTATTACATCCACTATGGAAAACAGTATGGAAGTTCTTCAAAAAATTGAAAATAGAACTATGATATGACTCAGAAATCCTACGGTGAATCGGCTTCACTGTGCATTGGTTGCCAACTTGCCTGAGTCCAGTAAGACAGACCACTCTTCCACACAACAAGTCACATGAAGCAGATTTATTATGCATAGGAATTGAGGTTCAGTAGAAGCCTAGAATTCGTGATAAGTGGGCCCCCCAAGGCTCAGGAAAGTGGCCTAAGTAGATGGAATCTTGTCTGTGCATTTTCACTTGCACTGTATCTAAGAAACCCCGAAAAGCAGCCTGCTTTGTATTTTATGCCCTTGGGGTAACATGACAAACTCGGTTAATGTTTTGAAGGATATCCTGTTTCTAAGAGGGTACTTAGCAGAACCCATGCTCTTCTGGTCAGCCCCTCCTTATCTCAGGATGCTGCATTCCAAACATATTCTGGAGTTCTTTTTTGATTTTTTTGAGACAGGGGTCTCACTCTGTTGCTCAGGTTGGTCTCAAGCTCCTGGGCTAATACAATCCTCCTGTCTTGGCCTCCCAAAATGACGGGATTACAGGGATGAGCCACTGTGCCTGGCCAATAATTATTCTTGAGAACAACAAAGGATAAAGTGAGAGAATTGGGTCAGTCCAAGGTTACCCAGAAATCTGTTCTGTATCAATTTCTGGGTGTATATCCAGAGGAATTGAAAACAAGATTGTGAAAAGATACCTGCACTCACTCCCATGCTTATTTTAGCATTATTCACAGTAGCTAGGGCACAGAAGCAACCTAAATGTGCTTTGAACAGTGAATAGATTTAAAAAAATAGATAGGTTGATAGAATGATGTGTCTTAGTCCATTTGTGTTGCTATAAAAGAATACCTAAGGCTGGTGATTTATAAAACAAACAAAAAGAGGCTTCTTTGGCTCCTGGTTCTATAAGCTGTATAAGAAGTATGGTCTTGTGCCCCTGCAAAAATTACTTAAACATATATATTTTTTTGGAGACAAGGTCTTACTGTGTTGCTGAGGTTGGTCTCAAATGCCTGGGATCAGGTGATTCTCCCACCTCAGTTTCCCAAGTAGCTAGGGTTACATGCCTGCCATTGTTGCCTCACTCATAAACATTTTATGCTTTCTTCCATCTTTGAAAATTGCTTGACAAAAGTATTGAAAAATATTGTTGCTAAAATGTGTAAATGCCCAACTATTTGGAAAACACATTCATTCATTCATTCATTCATTCAACAAGTATTTTGTTGATAAATTACTGTGTAGCAGACATAGCATTAGGTCCCAGGAACCAAGAGAACAAGGAAGTAGAGGGAACAGTCTTTGGAGTTAGTTGCCTCTGAAGTTCACATTCTTTGAATCATTCACATAGTTTTAAAGAGATTTGGGACATTACAATGTATACACAAATAATTTCTTTACTTTTTCTGTAAATGGCTGATAGTTGGATTTAGTTTGCAAACATCACAGTTAGTTTTTCTGTAAGGGAAAATGTGTAAATTAAAATTTAAACATATGTTTGTGCCAACATTACTCACTAGTGTGATGACCTCATAATTGGTGAAGACTTTATGTTCTGCTTGAAAGCTTGGAGTCATATCAAAAGAAGCAGCTGTAATAGTCTAGACAGGAATTTTTTTAAAAAAATTAACTCAGTTTCTATCATTTTAAATGTTGGCTGAACAAGTAGTAAAGGTTAGACGTTTTAGGCCTCCACAATGTAATTAAAGACACTCTTGGGGCTGTTTTCCAAGGTGCTTTAAAATTTATTCAAAGAACTTTAAACTGTTGTTGAATGTTCTACACAGTTTAGGGCTGAGGAAATAACCTTTAACCTTTCTCGGTTCTAGGCTTATACCTGGACAGTTAAGTGCCTTACCAACTGAGAGTTGAATTTCATTCAAGAAAAGAAAATCCAGTGACTGGAACTTTCCCAACTGTGAGCAATGAAAGCAGAAAGAGATGAATAAAAGGGGGAAAAAAAGGATAATGGTTCTCACTGGGAAGAATTCTCTAATGGGAAATGTGGTATTTGTATTTCTGTCAGTTATATGCTTCCATTTTATATATTATAAAATAGATTTGTTTAAAAAAAAATCAGTCATTCTCTTTGCCTTAATTTAAAAAATTGTTTCTTTAAAAAAATTCTTAGTTCTTTTTTAGCTGTACAAAAGAGACACAAAATACATAAAATCCAGTTTTTGATTCATTCTCCTAAAATACTTTACAAGCTAGAAATTTTGGGAGTGAACAAACTATTACAGAATTTAAAGAGTTTAAGATTCACTGGAAATAAATATGACAACTCTTCAAGGAGAAAGCTGGTGAAAATCCTTGCTACTCCAAATCTTATAGAAGACACGTTTTCTGTGGCATTTCTCCACTTAAATAGTCAGGAATTTAAGGATGTCTAGGATATGAACTTATGAACATCTGCGCAAAGATGGCTGATACTTTGACTTCAGAGCAAAGATAAGTTCTCCAAAGCCAGGCATGTAAACTGTGATTAAGACATTGGGCTTTGAATTCAGAGTGATCTGGATTTATATCCTGATGCAACATTAAATGTCTCTGCAAATATGAGGAGGTAAGTAAAATTCTTATCTTTCAGTTATTAACTTTTCATTCCTTAGTTTTTTTATCTGGTCAAAGTTAAATGTCCTAATGCATTTAATGTCATTAGTATTGTATGCACACCAAAATGTTGTTACTTTACTTCTCATGGGAAGTTTTCAAGAATGTTCTTAGCATTATTATCGTTTTTCTTTTAAATTGTCATTTTTACCTTAATGTATACATTCAACTATGTCCTTTGGCAAATTATAAATGTGGTATTTGTTACATTGTTACAGCAACCCTTGTCATTTCACAAAAAAGGCATAATTTTTTAAAAACTTTCTTGAAAAATAATTTATGTAAGATAAAATTCTTCCACTTTAAGTGTACATTTTGTTGAGTTTTGACAAATGTATATACCAGTGGAATCACCACTACAATTAAAGTGTAGAACATTTCCCAGTATCCCAAGAAATTCCCTTCCCGAAAAATCAGCCATCTGTCCTAAAGAAATCTGTTTTGGCACCATGAAGAGATTAATTCCATCTTTTCTACAAGACTCATATGTTATGTCTTCTATTGTAACTAGCTACTTTCTCTC
Organism: Pongo abelii; assembly: GCF_028885655.2. Taxonomy (NCBI): domain Eukaryota; kingdom Metazoa; phylum Chordata; class Mammalia; order Primates; family Hominidae; genus Pongo; species Pongo abelii. The sequence continues at coordinate 44,601,729 of NC_071988.2, forward strand.
AGCATAATGTATTTAAAAGCACAGAGTAGTTCATTCTTTTTCACTAGTGAATAGTGTTTCATTGTATAATTACACCATGTGTTTTTAACAAAATCTATTTATCTCTTGATGGAAATTTTACTTACTTCAAGTTTGGGCTATTGAGTAAAGGTGTTATCAACATTTGTATATACATCTTTACATGAGCATGTTTTCATTTATTTTGAATACTGAGAACTGGTATTTCTGGGTTGTAAGTGTATGTTAAATTTTATTTAAAAACTGCCACAGTATTTTTTCAAAATGGTTATGCTATTTTAAATTTATAGGAGCAATTTATGAGAATTCCAGTTGTTTTACATCCTTGTCTAATGGGTCATTGTTAGTCTTTTTACTAATGGTTCTTCTAATAGGTTTCTAAAAGCGTTACATTGTAGCTTTAATTTATATTTCTGAAAACTAATGATATTTAACATCTTTTCATGTGCTTACTAGTCATTTGTATATCATGTTTTATGAGGTGACTATTAAAATATTGTGTCCATTTATATTGGATTATTTATGGAATTATTACTGAATTGTAAGAGCGTATTATGTTTGAAAAACTTTCTTTGCATTTAAAATATTTTCTCTGCAAATGTAGAACTCAAAACTGCTAGATATCTAATGATGGATTTAATATAACAAAAACAAGTTTAAGTATTATTCTGAACACATCTTTAATTCAGAATGTGTCTACATAGAGTTCAGATCAGGAATGACCTGGCAGTTACTCTAATCACTATGTCTGTTACACATTTCTAACCCTGAGTCAACTCCATAGAGTCTGTTGCATTCTGAATCAGCTGTTAAGGCAAACAAAACATGATTGAACGTTCAAATTGTGGCTCTTAAAGTCTTTTTTCAATCGTTAGCTGTTTGGATTTGAAAGCACAGTAATTTTTGCCATGAAGATGCTGAGGTAATTCACATAATATACAAGATGAGTGAGTATTCAAGCACTGAAGAGCGATTTATTTATGATAAGATATAAATATCACACATACATTTTCCATTTGTTTCCATATTTTTATAATATGAAATATATAATACTTTATAACAATTATTTGTAAATATAATCAGAGATTTAATACATTTTTCTTTTTATGAAGTTGATTTTTATAACTTTAATCTCAGTGGATGTTAAATCTTACTTGTTTTTGACTTACTTATTGCTTAGAGTTCCCTAGTGTGTGATACACACAAAAGTTAATACTAGTTTTTAATTATATTTCTACCATGGAGCTATTTCAACTCATTTCTTTAGAGTTCCACCTGGTTAGAATTTTGTAAATCTGTTTCTCTAGCGACTGATATTTGAAACTATTATTTTTCCATTTAAATGTCAATCAATTTATGTACTACCAAAGCAAATTAAGAGCCAAAATGTATCTTATTTTACCTAAGCATCAAAATTTGTCTTGTTTGGTTTGAACTCTGTCAGTGTTAAAGCTACTTGGCAGTTGAGGAATTACAATATATATTTTAATTCTTTTTTTCAATTCTTCAACAAAAATATGTGGAGCACCATTACACATGGGGTACTATTCTAAGTGGTAATGCACACAAACACACTATAGTCAACTCACATCAGTCCTTTTCTAAAATAGCTCACCATCTGCTGAGAGAGAAAAAAATGCCAATAGGTTATTACAGCTTTTAAACAGTCAACTTATAATACAGTATATACTTTTGGAGGTTAGTACATTTATATGAATTTATTTAAATCACCATTTTTCAGCTTACCTAGTTAGCTTTTCCTAGGTACTGTGCACAATTGCATTAATCAGGCAAGATCCATCCAGATAATAAATATATCTGTAATTATGGAAGACAGTGGGGGAGAATGCTATATTTTAATTTGGAAATTTATATATACTAAACAAAATTAGAAATGACTGAAACAGTAATATCAATGAAATGTTTTTTTTCTACACAGTTCATTATAAATACATTTAGTAACAACAAAGACTATCTTAGGATTTTTATGTAAATCATAAAATATTTATATTTAAGTAACTTGTATAAACACTTACTATCATGAAGAGAATATTCGATTATCTGGCCAAGTTTTACTTTCCTTTTTTCCAGGTTCTGAAAATCCTCTTCTTTATCATATACAATTTACTCTTGAATAACGAGGGTGTTAGGGGCGCTGACTCCCCTGTGCAGTAGAAAGTCCCTGCATAAATTCAGACTCCCAAAAAAATGTAACAACTAATAGCCAACCGTTAACTAAGAAGCTTACCAATAACATCAATTAACACATATTTTGTGTTATATGTTATGCATGTTATATATTGTATTCTTACAATACAGTAAGCTAGATCAAAGAAAATGTTATTAAGAGAACCATAAGGAAGAGAAAATATATTTAGTGTTCATTAAGTGGAAGCGGGTCACTATAAAAGGATCTGTATCCTCATTGCCTTCACGTTGAGCAGGCTGGAGAGGAGGAGAAAGAGGAGGCGTTGTTCTTGCTGTCTCAGGGGTGGCAGAGGCAGAAGGAAATCCACACATAAGTAAACCTGTGCAGTTCAAATCCATGCTTAAGTATCAAGTGTATATTTATTTATAATATACTGAATTGATATGGAATGCTACTTTCTAATTTCAGAATTTTGTTATGAATCTCTGCTTCTGCACTGATCTAGAAATTCTTCTTAAATACATAAATCATCCTCTAATCGTGAACTCCCTTATGCAAAATTCTGTTATATGCAAAATGATTTCTAAATGTCTTTTGAGAAATGTGATCATTTGTGTTCCATATTTGAAACATAAGTTGCTCTTTTTGTTAATATTTTCTAAGTCTTATTATTGGAATAAGGCAGGAAATAAACAAAAAAGTTAAATATGAAACCAAGAGGTATTGGTAATGGAAACAAGAGTTAAATAGGGTAGAAATATATGCCAATCTGTTGCTGCTGAGATTGCTGAAGAGACATAGAGGCAACTGAGAAAAAGTGAACCGAGCTTTGGGCTTGAATTTTTTCAGTGTGTTGCCAAGGAAAAACCAACATGTGCCAAAAATTACTTAATCTGTGCTGAAATTAGAAATTTCCATGAATAGAGTTAAATTTTCTAACCCTGTGAGCTGGGAGGAATTTGAGAGTTGCCTAATGAGATCTGCTAAGCAGTTCAAGCAAAGGTTTCTCAGCGTTTTTTATTTTTCTGGCATTGGAGTTTTCTGTGCCAGGGGTTAGATCAGGGAGTTGGTTATCAGCAAATCTAAGTGATAAGATTGATCATTTCTTAAAATATTTAATTGTGACCTTCACATACCAGACAATCTTATAGTGATACATCTGAGATATTTTCAAATAACCCAGTTTGGGATTTATATTAGAATAAATGGAGTGCATTGAATTCTAGGTTTAATTCCATTCATAAAATTAATATTTGGAAAAAAATGCTGAAGTTTCTAAAAAGATGGCTGTTATTAAGATTCAATTCAATTTTTCTAGCAAAATAATTATCACCAGAATGTCAGAAGCATAGTGCCATTTTGTGTATGATCTAGATATTTATTGATTCAAAGGTGCATGATAGGCCCATCAACATCTTTTCAATTGTAAGGCAGAGGTTGAATATTCATTTGCTTACCAATATTTATTTTAGTGAATTTGCCTAATATTTACTCCCTTTTTGAATTTAGTTATATTATCACACATAAAAAATATCATATTAGATGGTAGTATAATTAATGGCATAAGTAAGTTCTCGAAAAAAGTCCCTTATTGCTACACAGTTGGTTTCAAAGCAACTCAACTTAAATTCCTAATATTTTACCACTGAAAATATTAACTATAACAACTTTTGACGTAGATGGCACTGCTCTTAGCAAAATTAGCTTTATGGTGTGCTTATTTCCTTTGCATCAGTAAACATTAAACCTGTTTGTTCTGTTCTGCATTTTCCTGTGTTTTTTTTGTTGTTTCTTTAATTTTTTTATCATATGCTACTTTTTTCTTTCCCCATTCTTTCACTGATTCCACAAGTCATATAGTCTTTCCTTCAGTGATGTTTATTGTACTGAATTTCAAGTGACTCCATACCTCTTGGCAAGTTTATATGCTTTTGCTCTGCCAGTTTTTGCCAAAAAAAGCTAAAATCAAAAACCTCTTTCCTTAGGACTTATGTGTGTTCAAATGCTAGCATCTAGCAGTGAGAGTATGAAATGCTTTAGTATAATCAATCAGATCTACTTCTATTATTTCTCTAATTTGTATACATGCATGAAGGGTAGAAGTGATGTATTGCTGTTTTTCAAACTTTGGTGACAATCTTACAGTGGTTTAATTAAGTCCTAATTAATGATACAAAGCCCCTCGCCTAAAGTGTCTAATCTTCAGCATTAGTATTAGGGCACGTATATTTGTCTGGGTCATTGAAATAGAAGAGCTTGAAATGAGAATTCTGGATGAAACTAAACATTTGGGGGAATAGATATGTGTCACTGCTACAGGAAAATACATTGGATGATCTTTATATGCATATGATGTTGGCTGCTATTCATGCCTAGACACCTATATATACATATACATTTATAGATATATATACACACACACATATCCATTTATATGTATATATGTATACATATATATATATATACACACATATATGTATATCTATTTCCTTTGAAAAAGAACTGGGTGATCTCTAGAGGCTCATTCTACTCTACTCCCATTAAACTATAAGTATGGGTTACTTAAGGTGTTTTTTTTGGTTGGAGGCTATGTGGTTCTTGATGCTGATCCTGGGCCCTCCAGGGTCAGCTGCACGCATCAGGGCTCTAACAATCTATCATCTGGTCATTTCCACTTGATGGCTATCTCTCCTTTCCAGCTGATTAAATTTTATTTTATTATGGGTTATAGAAACTTCATTTATCATGCATTCTTCTCATCAACATGGGCCTTACAATTAATTTCAAATCTTGAGGTCCTTTAGTTTCTTAGCCTATTTGAAACTCAGAAGTACTTGTCTTGTTCAAATAATTTAGCTCTTATAAAGTCCCATCAAGCTGATGTTTCTTGGTATTAGTTTCAAGAATCTACTCTGAAATAATAAAACACAAACTATCTATTTTGCCTCATTCATTCATTCATTCCCCCAATATTAATATTGACGTAGAGCTCCAGGCACTGTTTTTGGTGCTAGGGATAGAGAAAAATAAATAAGACAACAATAGCCTCTGCTCTCTTATGAAACTTACATTAGTGGTGAGTGGGAAGAATAGGGAGTGATGGAGAGTAAATAAACAAGTATGGAGAAATTCTGAGAAAGCAATAACTGCAATATAGAGAAGTAAAACAGAGTGATATACGGCATGCCTCGATAGCTACTTTAAGTTATGTGGCCAAGGCTGGCCACTTTTAGGAAGTCACCTATATGCTGAAATTGGAAGGAAATTTGTGTGACTCATCAATACAAGGACACTATTCTGAGTAAGTGAAAGAGTATCAAAAATGAAAGTCAAGGTGATACAAACACAGCAGCAATACCAATGCAGTGTAGGCTTACTTATCAAAACTACTATTCAAAATATTAGCCTCTATTGAAAAAGACTGAATGTATTTATACCTATTTTTGTTAAGCAGATAAAATCTTAAACCATCTAATCTTGTCTTTCTGTTCTTTCTTCTTCCTTCCTTTATTTTCTTTCTCCCGCTTCCCCACCTCCTTCCCTCACCCCCCTCTCCGTCTGTCCCTCCTTTCCTTCCTTCCTTCCTTCTCATTTTCTTCCTTCCTACTTCCCTCCCTTCCTTTCTTCTTTCTTTCCTTTCTTTCTTCCTTCCTTCCCTCTTTCCTTTTCTTTCTCTTTCTTTCTCATGCTCTTACATTTTTTCCTTCTTTCTGTTTTTTCTTTCAGTTAGTACATATTAAGTGAACTACTATACACCAGGCACTATGATGGACACAGAAATGCTGTAATGAACAAGAAAAACATGATTTCTCTCCTCATGGAGGTAAAACTCAATTGAAGACAACTTATTTTGAATATAGATTTTATGAGTAGTTATTAAGTATAATTGTTATAAATGCTACTACAGAGAGGTAAGTAGAACTAGTGTCGTTCATCATTTGAAATCATCATTATGCTTCCTGTATTGAGAAAAAGTGCAAGACTTTTCACAAAGGCTTTCTTCCAACTTTTATGTGATAAATAAAAAAGATTGAAACAGAACAGATGAGAAGATTTACCTTAATGCAGTTGTTCACCAATATTTTTCTAACTTTATTTTGTGTTAAAATTACTGATGGAGCTTGTTCATAATCCAGAGTTCAGATTCATTTAGTTTGATGTAGGGATCAAGAATCTGAATTTTTAACAAATTCTCAAACAGTCCTTGGATTGTACTTTGAAAAACCACTAGCTATAATATAACAGTAGATAGAGAAGGGATCTCCATCTAAAATTTGGTTTCGATATCATGATGGATGTCACAGATGCACCAAGAAGGTGCAAAAACGCCACAATGAGCCTTTCAAAGGCCAGCAGGGTAGGCTTTCCAAGTTGATTAAAAAACAGCTGAGTGAGGAACGCCCTCAGGTTTTTAATGGTAGTTAGGAAGCGGAACTGGGGTAAACATTTTAATTTTCTGCTGGTACCATGGATGGAATATCTGGGGTTCCTTATCACCTTGTCCAGAGGTGGGGCAAAGGGAAAAAGGCAGGAGCATTGCTTAAAAGCTGCCAGGATCAGCCAGGCACAGTGGCTCATGCCTGTAGTCCCAGCACTTTGGGAGGCCAAGGCGGGCGGATCACGAGGTCAAGAGTTCGGGACCAGCCTGGCCAACATGGTGAAACCTTGTCTCTACTATAAATACAAAAAATTAGCCAGGCGTGGTGGCAGGTGCCTGTAATCCAAGCTACTCAGGAGGCTGAGGCAGGAGAAACGCTTGAACCCGGGAGGTGGAGGTTGCAGTGAGCCAAGACCACACCACTACACTCCAGCCTGGGCAACAGAGCAAAACTCTGTCAAAAACAAAAACAAACAAACAAATAAAAAACTGCCAGGATCCAGCATCGACACTAGAGTCAGACCCCCTATTATGTATCCAAGAATGAATAGTTGTGACATTGTGTTATCTACTGTGAATCTGAAGTGAATTCTGTTCCTATAGTTTGTAATCCTGTCCAGTTTTCTTTTTCTTTTGAGTCAAATTGAATGTATGCTCAGGTACATATGGTGGCACATTTAAATAATAGTTTTACCTCATATGGTAGATTATATTATTGCTCAGCAAATATTCACACTGGCCCCAACTTACATAAAAGAAGGACATATCCTTAACTCAGTGATGCTCTTAGCCATATGACTTTCCTTTGACAACCAATGGAATGTGGATCACGAGGTCAGGAGATCAAAGCCATCCTGGCTAACATGGTGAAACCCCATCTCTACTAAAAATCCAAAAATCAGCCAGGCGTGGTGGCAGGCGCCTGTAGTCCCAGCTACTCGGGAGGCTGAGGCAGGAGAATGGCATGAACCCGGGAGGCAGAGGTTGCAGTGAGCTGAGATCCCGCCACTGCATTCCAGCCTGGGAGACAGAGCAAGACTCTGTCTAAAAAAAAAAAAAAAAAAAAGGAAAAAGAAAAATGTAATGTGTTAGTTCTCAGCCATGGCCTTAGTAAGAGGCATTATGTGTTACCATTCACCCCTGTGGGAGCTGGCAATATCTTCTTAACAACAACAACAACAACAAAAATCATGACTTGAGTAGCTTTGAATTTAAAGTGATTAATATTAAAGCAGATTGTACTAAACCCACAGCCTTGTGTCAAACCTGGATAAGCCAGTCTTGATCTGCCAACTCTAGCAGACTTTTAAACTTGCAATTTGAAACAGAGCTTCCCCAGCAAAAAATATTTGTGAGTATGGAAACAATGCTAGTATAAGACTGAGTTTTGAAGTAGTATATTATTTAGTATTATTGTGAAAATAGTGATACAACTAAGGTCTAAATCAGTTTATCTATCTATCTGTCTATCTATCTATCTAATCACTGCTCTTGTCCATTTTGTCTTATATGATTCTCTTTTTTGGACACTTATCTTACATTTTTCATTTTTCATCTCTCTTACTTTTTTTTCTCTCTTCGTCCAACCACACCCTGCTTCTCATTTATGTTTATGATCTGGAGCATGTTATTATATTTTAATTTTTACATATGTGTTAAATTTATTTTGACCAAATCTTTTATGTATAAATTCAGAGCTGGAAGAATATATAGTTAAATGAAAAGCATGTGGATCCAAAACAAACACATGTGGCTCCGACAGGTCATGTACCATTCTTAAATTTCCTTTCCTTCAATTTACCATGATATTTTTGCCCACTCTCTGGAAATACTATATTTTGGGAGTACTACGATTTCTTAGAACATCACCATCAGATGTATCCATTTCCTCCTAATAGTCTCTTTCTCACAGTCACTTTTCTCTCATAATAGCAGTAGATTTTTTCCTTTCACTCTTATCCTCACTTACTAGCACTATCTATAATAATATAAATTATCATGAGTTACTCAGGAAATAGGCAGAAGCTAAATCTTATTACTGCCCTTTTTTTATGTGGAGAAACTGAGGCAACATAGTAGAAAATTTGTTCAGTGGTAAAAGTAAACTTGACAATGCACCTGGAACTATTAATGCACCTGGAACTAATTTGCGCATTTTTTTTTCAATTACATTTGTTTAGTTAGTGAGTGAATGGATCAATCAATATTTCCACTGGGCTAAACAAAATTTTATTTATTTAAACATACTGGAAGTGTCAATCAGGCTGAAGAATATTTCAGAAATTCTAGGAACAAGACAGAGGTAGCTCCTAAGTGGTAGATCATTCAAAATAGAGCTCAGAAAGATGAGGGCATTTTTAATACTCAGAATATTAACAGGCATGATAATAGAGCCTTCATCTTAAAGTTATCTATCTATCATCTATCTATCATCTATCTATCTATCTATCTATCTATCTATCTATCTATCTATAAAATGATACGTAATGATAGAATGGTAGCTACTCTTGACTGCTTTATAAAACAATTTTCTTAAGTATTTGAAATATAAATGTTTAAATTAATAGCCACACTAGCCCTTTGAGGGTTAAGTCTTTTTATCATCATTTTACGGATGAGAAAATGAAGACTAGAAAGTTTTAGTAACCTACAGTATCTTTCAGGTCAGAGAAGGCTATGCTGTGATAACAAATAACACTGAAATCCAAGTGTCTTAGTACAATAAATATTTATTATCTTGCTTATTTAAAAAAAGCTACAGGTTCTGGTGATTCTACAGGGCAGTTGTCCTCATTATGGCAATCCAATTATTCAGGCTAAGGGAGATTCCAAAGCCTGTAGCTTTTTAAGCATGTGGGCTCCTGAAGAATCAACCACTGGCTCTTAAAGGTTCCCACTAAAAAGTAATACACATCATGTCTACTCATGTTTCATTAGTCAAAGATAGGTTCAAGTTCATTCTTATCTTCAAGGGGATAAGAATCACAGTCTTCTCCTATTGCCTAGGAGAAGAAGAGAACTACATATCAGTAGAGATTAATAGTATCTGCCACAATGGCCTGAGGTTATCTATCCAGGCAGTAGAAGTAGGATCCCAGCACAGATCTCTCTCCAAATTTTATGCTCTTAATCGCTGATCTGTCTATCATTTCTTAACGTGTATTAGTTAGAAAATAATTTTTAAACCTATGGGAACTCAGAGCAAGAATACTTCAAAAAAAGGAAAGAAACTAAGATAATTTCATGGAGACTCTGATTGCTAAAGGATTTGTAGAATAACTTGAGATTCTGGAGGCTTGGGTAGGTATTTTATACATGATACTTAAATCTCTGCCTTAGCCTTTGGTGGTTCTTGAGGAAGAAATAAAAGCCTGGACAAATTTAGTAAAAAAGTATACTAAAACAATTAATGTTCTAGGTTAACTTTGATTGAAAATACTTGACTGCCTAGGCAACAAACATTTTTAAAGTGGGACAACATACTCTTACTAACTATGATGTTAAAAGTGCATTCTGCATCTCAGACAGAAGCCTCTGAGTACTGAATTCAGATAAACAATCTATTTGGATACTTGGCATTCTGTCAAATTGAAAATAGAATCTCCTGAGATGTCTGTCAACAGAACAGGGCTCCTCAGTTAGGATAAAAAAGTTAATTAATGATTGATTGACCTGCTGAAATGCTAGTTGAGATATACAGCTCACCATTGCTGCATGGTCACTTGACAATCCTTATTTTATTTTGCTATAAAATGGATGCATTTGTATTCTAACTGCTTATTTTATTGCCACTATAGGTATGGCTGGAGTTACAGCTTTTCTTTTACTGAGCAGTGATGCTTAATTATATCTTTATTTTGAAATGAAAAAGCCTTATATTTCTGCATGGCACATCATGCCAGAATATAGGCAAAAATCAAATGAAGGAAACAGGCTAGGGTCCAACTAGATTTATTTTATTATTAAATAATAACCACATATAAACCCCAAACAATGTTAATTTTACTATTTCACTGGTATTTGTTTTTAAGAGATTCTTCTATCTTTTGAGAACTGCATTGTTCAAAAGATCAAAAATTTAGAAAAGTATTAACAAGCTCTTTATAATTATAGCTATTTAATTTTTTATTCTTTTGAATAAGATTGAAACAAAAACAGTTGTCAAGTTGATTCAATTGATGACAGGGCTGTAGATCATTTTTAAAATCTATTGTTCTTATGGTTTTATATGACAATGAAAAAATAATCAAGAAATGTTTGGAAATATGACTGTAGAATATATATTATTTCATATTTTTGGCAGTCATAAGGATGCAACTAAAATTGAGAAACACCTTTTCTAATCAGTGTGTGGTAAATGTTGACACTTTAAGCAACAAGTTCTTACCATGACTGAAGAAAATATAGCACAGGAAAAGGCAACTTCTTCACTTTCAGTGTCAGCAGATATATTACCTAATAATTTACCAAAACTCATATAAGGAAGCATTAAACAATGGTTGAAGTCTTTTAGAAATAGCCATGGATCTGCCAGGTAAAGTTTCTGGGATTAGTTACATGGATTAACTTTTCAATTAACAACACTCTTTCAGTATTAGACTTATTTTTCTCCAGAAGAAAATATAGTCACATGAGTTTCTTAAAATGTGTGACACTCCCAAATCAGGGTACACATTTTGGCTCCCTGTTACCACATACAAAGAAAGAAAATATAAGAAGGCTGTAGAATGTTTAAAATTTTAATTAGATTTGAAGATTAATACTTTGATTAGATTCACAGATGATTTCATAAAGATATGTCTATCATGCTTATAATAGAAGTTCTGTATTGTATATTCTAGTGATACTTCTGATAGTACCAAAAATAAACTCTTTTAATTGAAAAACAAATTGACTCAAGAGGAAAATGAAAAACTGCTGACTATAAAAAGTTTATTTATATACATACATACACACATATACACACTCAATTGATATTTTAAAGTTAAAATTGTAAGCTAATTAGTCATTGAAAGTCAGGATTTTGTACTTCATCTTTCAGTAGGTCCTTTATTGATAGAGTCTAAAAAACAAGATACATAATGATTTGTAAAGATGCATTTGACTTCTTTTTGAAATCTATTTAATTATACATTTAAGCCATTGATATATATTAGGTTACATTTTTAGAAACCAGAAACATGTGAAAGTTGGAAAACACTCACCACTTCTCAGGAAAGTAAAAATAGAGCTTTTAATATCTAGTGATGATTTCAACTTAGATGTATTTTTGCATTTATCCTATCTTTTATCAGGTTAAGAACTGGTCTACTGTAGAAAAGGTATAAGGCAGGATTCTTTAATCATGTAATTTTATAATATGAATGGAAGAGTATAAAACAATATAGAAAAAAATCAGTGTTCATTAGGATAAAAATTTTATAGCATTAGTCAGGTATGTTTTGCTTCTTTGATATTGAGTAAATGACTCAATGCTTTAAGCCTGAATTTTCTGCTGTAAAATGATTATACAATCTTTGCTGAGACTCTCAGCTGTTGTTGCAAAGAATAAAGGAGATAATATATAAATAAAGCACTTTCAAAATTGTAAATTGTTATATGACATGCTACTCAACAGTGTAACTCCACTGGGGACACATTAACTTAAAACCATCCCCTTGTTATTGCTATATTCACCTGAATAGAGGTTGAACAGCAATATTGTTTTTTACTTTCTTTCACAACCAAATCTTGGTTTTGAACAGTCCTCTCATTTCCTAACCCCTATTTTTAAGTAGTTTAAAATCCTTCTTTACTTCTGAACCTGAGAGCACCCCAGGGAAGCAGATTGAATAAGATTATCAAACAATGAGAAATTTACAGTAAACTACATTGTGTTCTCTATTCCCTTTAAATAAGAAAAACAAAATACTTTATCCCTGTTCACTTTTGCTCCATGATTTTTTTTATCTTTTAAAATTAGAAACCAAAAACACTATACTAAAGCAGACACTTTACCTGCAACTACCACCATGTCTATTACCATCACCATTGCTACCCCTGCTTTTTCTAATGTTGCTGATACTGCACCTAGTTAGTATATTTCAGTCACTGATCTGAGCACTTCACATTTATTTTCTCATGGGATCCACACAACAAACTTGTATGGAGTTTCTATTAGTATTCCTAGTTTAAAGTCAAGGAACTATAGTTCAAATAGATTATCTAATTTTATGTGGCTACACACTCACACATTGGGATGAATGAGCATTTAGGGGTGAAGTCAGAGTTAGGAAAGCCCAACTATACTATGTGCATAGTAGACAAGTATTTCTATGAAATTAACTTTCTTCAATTATCCAGCAGAAACAAGCGGGTATCCTAAAGCATGTAAACACATGGGGGCCTAGAAAAATAAGTATCAGACAATCCCACCTGCAACAAGAGTACAGAGGAGTGGAAATTACTGGGCAAGACATTATGAATTTTTCTATAAGTGAAGAAAGATCTTCAGGTAAAAGATACATTTAACTTGTCTTTCTAAAAATTGGAAATATATCATAATGCTCTTCTCTTAATCATCAGTCAGACATATTTTCAAATTCTATCTTTTGTGACATATAAATTGAGTTCGCTTAACTCCACTACCCAGTTCTACAAACTTTTGCTGGTTAATTTCTTTGGTTCTTCATTTTTTCATCCATAAAATGGAGGTGATAACAGTACTGCACCTAAATATTTAGAACTATGATGAGAACTGAAACTGACAATCCATCTCACTGAGCCTGACCTGCAAGAACTTTTACACATGAATGCAATAATTGTGACATTAGTGGTAATAACTCAAACTCTATAAATCTTTGGTTTGTTTTAGAAAACTTTATTGTAATTCAGAATATTCATGATTTTAGCCTTTCAAGCTGAAATCACTGTTGGTTAATTTTTTTTAAAGATGTTCAAGTGAAGACAAATCTAGGTCTCTATCAAAATATCATTTCTAGAAACTAGCAGAAAACCAGCTGAGAACATGAGTCTTGAGGCTTCGCTTAAGATCAGTGAACCAGGGCTAAGATGAAATGTACTATCTGAGGCCTTTTTAGAAGAAATTCCACATTTTGATTGTTTTATGTGTGCTCAAGTGAATAGTTATGATTTATCAATGTCCTGTGGTGATAATACACCACAAATTCTCCCCTCTGTAACAAGATTCAGTCAATTAACAAGCTTTGGATGAGAAACTATAGGACTATGTCCTCAGCAGGAGCAGTATCTGATACCTTTGTCGTTAATAATGTATTCTTCCCTTACCCCCAACAGCTTCTGAATCTAGAAGTCTAATTTTTGAAATAAAATCCCAGGTGATCGAATTTTTTCCTGAAACAATAATCTTCCTCTACTTTAAACCTTATGAGACCTTCTCTTGCAGAATTTGAAATCCACTGATGTGTATCTCAAACTAAAAAATGAATCTTAAAGAACGATTGTCTTACTTAACCTCCTCAGGCTAGAAGGTGCCATGCTGTGGTAAGTCAGTAGCAAAAAACAAATAACATTTCAATAAGAAAATTAGCAAAGAATCCCAAAGAAGAAATAGATTTTCCCGACACTTCAACTTAACTGGAAATATCCACAGTTTTCATTAGCTTATATTAGTCAGAAAAGTCCAAAAGTATATTGTCTTACAGTTGAACAAAACTGGGTTATAATATTCTCTGCAAAAATTCAAATTTTCTAATTTGAAACTAAAATTATTTTTTCAGCTTAAAACAGCTCTCATGTGTTTAATATTTTCTGAAAAAATACAAAAGTAAATGAAGAATGCCATCACTGTTTATAAAGAAAATTTATTCACTTTTCATTTGTTTTGGTTCTAATGTCACTTTGTAATTAACTTTAGGTTTCTTATATAAACTTTGGAGTCACTCAAAATGCTCATCATAATCTTCAAATGATGATACTTAGAGTCTTGGATGTCTCAGGATCTCCTGTGAGTTTACGGATCTGTGCATTTTCTAAATAATAACTAAGCCTCGAGAAAATTGCAATGTCCGTGCTGCATTTCACTCCATCTTTGCCTGACAATTTGGAATAAGATTCCTTTGTCTATGTAGTAATCCTGCTAAACTATGTCAACCACTTCTTAGTTACCTGGGGTAACGTATTAGGTTTCACTCATTTTAGGGCTTTTCTAAGACTCACCTGAACAGTGTCTTAACATGTAGGTTCAACACTTGCCTGATTTCTCCACTTCAGCTCTACCAGTTCCAGAGCTACCCTGGAAAGGCAGAGATTTGGACCAGTAATTATTAATTATTGTTATTATAAAATTAACTGATTCTATACATTCATAAAATAATTATCCTTTTTATCATATAAATATTAAATTCAATTTCTCCTTTATATAATACATTTGACATGCCTAATTTTAAAAAATTCTGACTTTGTCATATTTACTCATTTAGTTATTAAATGTGGGCAGTTATCTGATATTCCTAGATTATCTTCGACTTTCAGTTTAATCTATATACTGTCTCATCATAATTTATATCTATACCTTTGATATCTCTATTGTTAGAGATTCTTACCATGTAAGATAATAATTCTTTATTCCCAATTCTTCAAAATATAAACGTGTCCCTATGGGAGGTTTTTTTTTTTAATTGTAATCATGGTGGCCTGGAGGATCTTTTTGGGTGAGTGCAGAGCTCACGTGTAACAGGACCAGAGTCCAGTGGCACAAGTTTCTCGGCCATTCATCCTGTGGAATTCTCTTATAACTACCTTAGTATGAATATATCTTATTGTATTAGTCAAGGTTCTCCAGAGAACTAGAACCAATTATATATATAAAGACACACACACATTTATATTATATATGTGCATATATATATATCTGTATGCATATATACACATATATAATATATAAACAGATATACATTATATAATATACACACATGTATATTGTATATACATATACAGTATACATATGTATACATATATATACATATACAGTATAGAGAGCGATAGAAAGAGAACGAGAGGGATATTTCTTTTATGTTAAGGAATTAGCTCACAAGATTGTGGGAACTAGCAAGTCTAAAATCTGTCGACCAGACTGGAAACACAGACAGGTGTTCATGCTGCAGTCACGAGGCAGAATTCCTTCTTCTTTTTGATGCTGTATATTTACTCTTCAGGCCTTCAACTGAATGGATGAGGATAATTTTCTTTTTTTACTTAAATTCAACTGATAATAGATGTTAATCATATTTACAAAATACATTCACAGCAACACCCGACTAGTATTTGATTAAATAACTGGGTGCTATAGCCAAGCCAAGTTGACACACAAAACTATCACATTTACTTCCCTGCTTTTCCTGGAAAAGTTGTTTTGCTGAGTAGTCTCACATTCATATTTCATTGTCTTTTAACAGTCAGTCATGAATATTTAAATATTATTCTTTTAACTATCACTTTTGATTTTCAAAGAAGTATCATTAATGTCATTAGCAATAAATTACATCAGGCAACTTAAGCTCTCTGAAGTTTGGTTTCTTTTAATAAATGAGAGATATTAATATAATAAATGGAAATAGTAAAACATATCTTGGTCACTGTACAGTATTTTATTTGAAAGAGCAAATGAGAGACACATATAAGAAACAAGATGGTATGCAAATACAAGGAGTTACACATGATGTCTAGACTATTTAGATTTTTGTCTTTTTGTTTTGTTTGCTTTTTCTTCCTTTTTCTGGCATCTTTTGGATTGAGCAGCTTGAAAGTGGGCTTTCTGCCACCTCACCTAAAGCTCTCCAGATTCCCCAAATGCGCACAATCAAACATTCCATCTGAAAAAGAGAACTTTCAGCAACCAAGATTGTGTTATTAAAAAGTAAGGTCTAGAGAATGGGACTTTCAGCTGTTTTTGGCTTTCACTCTCATATCCAAGGCAGTAAGGAGAATAGAAAACAGGGCTGTATACTCAATTAAATTAGAACTATATAAAACATAGAACTGCTAAACAAAATGAAGGGTTTCTAAAATCAATCAAGTGATATTCAGGACACTGTATAAATAAGTTGCCTCCAGTTGCAGATCTTAAAACAGTGACTGAAGAACACTCTTTTCCCGTGTAATACAGACACACAGGGCTTCTTTTTTTAGGACAGGCCCTGGTTTAGATTTTAAAGAAGCAGTGGTTACAGAATCAAGAGATAAACCTCATACACAATTTTTGCACTAAACAATTTGTTGGTGCTGTGGGATGAATTCTGCACTTTGTTTAGTTCACTATTAATACTCTGGGCTTTAGATGAGAAGTATGAGTTAAAATAACATATGTAATACACAGTAATTGAAATATGTTCAACACACATGCCAACTTGGATTCTCATTAATACAAGGGAGAACTAAATTCTTAAAACAAAGTGAAGAAAAGGGAAAAAGGGAACCATCACATAAGCTATGCAGAGGTATTACAAAATGAAAGTAGAAAAATAACACAAATACATACACACACACACACACAACCAAATAGATTAGGAACATCATCAGAACAAAAATGTTGCTACCAAGCAGGTAAAAACATACCAAATATGTATCCAAGAATAAAAATATAAAGAACAAATAAAAGTAAAATTATTTCTAATATGAGAAGACAAAATAGATGTAGAAAAGCTTCCTAAAGAAAGGACAAAATAATTGATGGCTATGAAAATAAAAAAATATATTCTACAAATGAAAGATGAATTAACCATTTGAATGTAGATATAGCTGAAATTAGAGACTTTTTCTTAGTCCAAGTACCATAGAAAATAAAACCTAACGGGGAAAATATGTGCTAATACTTTGTCATGTGTTTTTCGGGTAACAAGAGAACTTGGGTCTAGAGTATGATAAAAAGAAAATACATGATAATGAACTACTGAGTTTCACAGAAAACATAACTGGTTGTTTCAAAGTACAGGGCATCTACAGAAAGACTGTCTGAGAATACTATACCTCAGAACATTCTGACAAGGAGAAAGAGAAAGAGAAATTGATCTGCTGGTTCTTTCTAATCTTTCTTTCCTTGTTGGCCAAATTAGGCTCATGGGATATTTACTTTTCTTCCCTTCTGATTTATGCTACAAGACCCCATCAAGAAGTATCTGGGCAAGCCAGATTGCATGTCTTATGATGCAGACACTTCATTTGACTCTGGGAGGAATAAGAGGAAACAGTTTTCATGGATCCAGTTGGTTGAGCTTATATGTGGGAATGCTTTCAACCTATTATGGCCAGAGGAATGGAAGCTGGCCATCCTCTCAGGGGATGATAAGACAATCACAGGCATTAATAGATGGGCAAGTCAAAACCTGGAAGGCAGGTGTGGCCAGATAAATTTGGGAAGACTCATAAATTAAGTGCAAAAATGAATTCCTTTCACTACTCAGATCTAGTGTCCTCTATGATATCTGATATTATATGAATATCTGAGAAGGAGATACTCTCACTTCATCCTTGAAAAAAGCAATAAAATATTTAACAATGGTTAAAAAATAAGGTACAGTCTTCACTGCTGAAGCTCTCTCAGGCCTACAAATTATCATCTCTGCCTCCATAAACCATTCTACATTCACCATACCTGCTGGTAGCATTTAGCTTCCCCTGGTTGTTTGCCTTGTAGGATAGCATGGACCTTCATCCTCATGGTTTCTGAAGCATTAGTTGCATTGCTTTTGTCAGGTTGTAGTTGTTTAATTGCCCTATTCACAGTTATCGCTGAAATTGGAGCCATCAAGAGATATTCAATGAATCTACTGAATTCCAGATGTATTTCTCCCTTTATTCTGTGTATTAGCGGCCCTAGCTCCTAATAAATGTGGTCAATTATCCCAGGAAGAGCAATGACTCCTTTCTTCATTCTCTGGTTCCTTGGTATTAGTCATAGTCTAAGAAAAACCCTTATTGTCTTTCTCAGCCAAATTATCTATTCCTCCTACCCCACTACCATCACCAGAAACTAGAATCTCAAATCTATCATATGCTAAGAATAAATGGAAGAGTAGAACAAATTAGAAATGTTTAGGCAAGGTGTTTCTGCTACTTGTTCTGAGACCTGCATATTCTATTAACACAGCAGCATATACTGGTCATTAATATAGTGACTATGTTTTATCCTATAGAAGAGCACTTCAACAATGCAAGATATGCCTGGGTTGAGCCTTAGCTGTCTGTTCGGTATTCCATTCAGCCATCCTTTCAGGTCAGTTGTATTTGAATGATGTTACACATTGTAATGAGTTCATTGTTGCATGCCTTGGTCTAAGACAATCTGTGTGAGGTATATAAATGCAGAAGGCATTGTGTAAGCCATGAGGTGGTATTGCTCCTGGAGATACTAGAAGCTTAGAAGACAAGCCCATATTTAGAATATGAATCACTTTGGTATGTAAGAATTATTGTACCACTTAATGTAGAATGGGCCTGAGGTAAACAACAGGCTCCTGGTGTCTGGCATAGGAGCTCAGCATCAGTCTCTGCCCATAGCAAGTTGGGCACTCAGTAATGATAGCATCTAGGTTAGTCTTTATGTGAAAGAGCCATGTTATTGATGCCACATATATCCTTTATCTCTGCCACCATGGCCACTGTCTTAACTCAACTATCTGAACACTAGAGTTACTAAGGACAGAAGAAGACTAAGTCATTAACTCTACCTGCTCACTGAGAGCATCCTCTGATGTGAATGCTTTCTAAGCAACAATGATATGAGACACAACTGGTGATGTTTGTGGTCTCTTCAAATTCATAATGCCAGTTCCAGTTCTTAATTTTTTTTTCTAGGCTTCTGAACAAACAAGCAAGGCTACTCACAACTCACCAGAATTCATTGTACATAACTCACCTATGGCTTTCTCCAGGGAGAACCCATGTCTCTGTCTATTGGAAGGATTTTTTCAACACTGTCCTCAAGGACCCTCTTCACTGAGGCTCTAATATGGAAGCAGCCCATTTTTTTTTACTAGGGCAAATAGATCTCATTTATCATCTTGGGGATTAGTCCTATAACATGACCTTGTCCATTTATTGGTCATTGGAAACCTTTCCACAAGCTATGGTTGTGAGTTGAGAGAAAGGCTTTGGAGTACCAGCAGTGCATGTAATCAAGTCTGAACCATCTGTTAGAGGCTAATCCAGGATGCAGGACTTCCACTTATGAAAAGTCTTGCTTCTGTGCCTGCCTGACTTTGTAATTCAGTGGATCTAATGGTGCATAGATTGTGATGAGCATGTCAGGTTACTATGTCTTATCTCACTGTCAGGTTCTCTATCTTTGCTAGGGTGTAGTACAAGGCCAAGAGTGTTTTGCCAAGCCAAGCATAGTTTTTGACTGCAGAAGACATGCTTTAAAACTCTGGAAGTAAGTGCTATAGTGATCTTATGAGGGCTCACAGAAGACTTTGCCTATGATTTTTAACCACCACAGATACATAAACTACTATCTTATTTGCTAGGCCATGTGGCAAAAGAGGCAGTAAAGCTTACACTAGAGCATGGGACTGCCACTGATCTCTTTACTGCCTTGGGTCCTACTTTAAATTGGCAGCCTTCTGTGTGACCCAATAAATATTCCTGAGTGTAGCATGTCTTCCTAAGTTCAGAGGCTCACCAAGCTCTTTGACTTTTCACAGTGGTAGGTGTTATGGGAAGGAGGGATGAAAACTTGTCTTTTTCCTTTGTGGGGATGTGCCAGCATGCCTCAGATGACTGTACTCCTAAAAGTTTCATCAATGTATCACGCATCTGAATTTTCATGAAGTTTATTTCTTACACTCTGGCACATATAATTCTTACAAGGACATCTAGCTCCATAGAAAGAAAAATGAATGATATAAACAGAACACTAAAAATACAAATGGCTCTTGAACATTAAAAGATTTTCAGGCTCATTTACAAGAAGAGATATGCAAATTAAAATTACACTCTGATACTATGTTCTGTCTTTTCAGATCATCAAAGAACAAAAAGTCTGTGTTAGAGTGAGAAATAGGTTCAATTACATGTTGCTGAGTATAAATCACAAAAATGTCTATGACAGTCAATTTAGCAATATCTATCAAAATTTTAAATGTGCACATCTAGCAATTTCTTTTTTTCATAATTTATTCTACTGGTAACTTGCATGTGAATAAAATTACATATGTGAAACATTATGAAGTAGAGCTTGTTTATAATTGACAAATTAAACATGATTTAACAAAAGGCTGGATAAATTAAGTCATTCAAAAGACAAAGACTTTTAGAAAGAATGATATAGATTATCAGCTGCTGATAATGAATGATCCTGCAACTTCCACCTCCCAGGTTCACGCCATTCTCCTGCCTCAGCCTCCTGAGTAGCTGGGACTACAGGCGCCCGCCACCACACCTGGCTAATTTTTTGTATTTTTAGTAGAGACAGGGTTTCACCATGTTAGCCAGGATGGTCTTGATCTCCTGACCTTGTGATCCGCCCGCCTTGGCCTCCCAAAGTGCTGGGATTACAGGCTTGAGCCACAGTGCTCGGCCCAAAATATATTTTTAAGTGAAAAAACAAGGCTCTGAACAATGTGTATTGCATGCTATTATTTTCATTCGTCTCTGTGTTTATGAAGAATCACTGAAACAAAGCTCAAGAATCTCATTAATTTTTATTTGTATAAATTTATGAAGTACAAGTGCCATTTTGTTACATGCACATAGATTGCATACTAGTGAAGTCAGGGCTTTTCAGGTATGTATCTATCACCTGAATAACATATATTGTGATTATTAAGTCCTTTCTCATCATTCAGTCCTCCTCAACCCCTGTACCCTTCCAAGTCTCCGTTGTCTATCATTCCACACTCTACATCCATGCGTACACATTATTGAGCTCCTACTTACAAGTGAGAACATGCAGTATTTGTCTTTCTGTATCTGACTTGTTTCACTTAAAAGGTCCTCCAATTACATTATTGTTGCTGCAAAACACATGATTTCATTATTTTAATGGTTGAATAGTATTCCATTGTGCATATATATCATCTTTTGTTTATCCAGTCATCTGTGGATGGACACTTAGGTTGAGTTCATATTTTTGCTGTTGTGAATAGTGCTGTGATAAGCATACAAGTGCAGGTATCTTTTGTATATAATAATGTCTTTCCTTTCCTGGGATTTCTGAATTAATTGAAAGTTCCATTTTTGGTTCTTTGAAAAATCTCCGTATTATTTTTCATAGACATTTTACTAATTCACATTCTCACCAACAGTGTATAAGAGTTCCCTTATCTCTGCATTCTTGCCAACATCTGTTATTTTTTGATGTTTTAATATTAGCCATTCCGACTAAGCTAAGATGATATCTCATTGTAGTTTTCATTTGCATTTCTCTGATGATTAGTGATGTTAACTATTTTTTTATATAGATGTTGGCCATTTGTGTGTCTTCTTTTGAAAAATTGCTCTTCAGATAATTTTCCCACTTTCAATGGAAATATTTTTTGTTATTGCTTGAGTTCTTTCTATATTCTGGATATTAGATCCTTTGTTAGATGCATATTTTGCAATATTTTCTCTCATTCTGAAGATTATCTGTTCACTCTTGATTATTTCTTTTGTCATGCAGAAACTTTTTAGTTTAATTGTCTCATTTGTCTATTTTTGTTGCTTGTGCTTTTGAGTCTTATAGATGAGTTCTTTCCCTAGATCAATGTCCTTAAAAGTATTCCCTATGTTTTATTCCAGCATAATATTGTTATAGTTACTGGTCTTACATTTAAGTACTTAATCCATCTTGAGGTTATTTTTATATATAGTGAGAGATAGGTGTTCAGTTTCATTCTTCTACATTTGGAAAACCAATTTCCCAACACGATTTATTGAAAAAAAATGTCCTTTTCTCAGTGTATGTTCTTGCTGAATTTGTCAAAGATTGGTTAGCTATGAAAATATTGCTTTATTTGTGGGTTCTCTATTCTGTTCCATTTGTCTACATGTCCATTTTTACACAGTGCCAGGCTGTTTTGGTTATGATACCCTTATAGTGCAATTTGAAGTCAGGTAATATGATACCTCCAGCTTTGTTCTTTGTGCTTAGGATTGTCTTTGGCTATTCAGTTTCTTTTTTCTTTTCTTTTTTTTTTTTGATTCCATATGAATTTTAGGATTTTTTTCTAATTCTGTTAAAAATGACATTGATATTGTGATAGGGATTGCATTTAATCTGTAGATTGTTTTTGGCAGTTTGGTCATTTACAATATTAATTTTTCCAATATCTGAGCATGGGCTATTTTCCATTTATTTGTGTCATCTACAATTTCTTTCATTAGTGTTTTGTACTTTTCCTTGTAGAGACCCTTCAACTCCTTTGTTAAATATATTCCTAAATATCTCCTTTTTTGGTAGCTATTGTAAATGGCATAGCCTTCTTGATTTTGCGCCCAGCTAGATCATTATTGGTATATGGAAATATTACTGATTTTGTAGTTTGACTTTTGTATCCTGCAACTTTACTAACTCATTTATCAAATCTGAGAGGTTTTTCATGGATTTTTCAAGTTTTTCTAGATATAAGTTC
Source organism: Pongo abelii (assembly GCF_028885655.2). Taxonomy (NCBI): domain Eukaryota; kingdom Metazoa; phylum Chordata; class Mammalia; order Primates; family Hominidae; genus Pongo; species Pongo abelii. The sequence goes on from NC_071988.2 coordinate 44,624,845, forward strand.
ATATCATCAGCAAACAGGGACAATTTGCTTTCTCTTTTCCCATTTGGATGCCTTTTATTTTTTCCCTTTCCTAATTGCTCTGACTAGGACTTCCAGTGCTATGTTGAATAGAAGTGATGAAAGTGAGCATCCCTGTCTTATTGTAGCACATAGAGCAAATGTTTTCAACTTTTTCCCATTCAATATAAGTTTGACAGTGGGTTTGCCATATATGGCCTTTATTATTTTAAAGTATGTTCCTTTTATGCCCAGTTGTTGATAGTTTTTATCATAAAGCAGTGCTGAATTTTATCAGGTCTTCTTCTGTGTCTGTTGAGATGATCATATTGTTTTTCTCTTTCATTCTGTGGATGTACTGTATCACATTTTTTGATTTATATATGTTGAACCACTCTTGAATCCCTAGCATAAAACTCCTTCTTGATCATGGTGTATTATCTTTTTGCTGTGCTGTTGAATTCAGTTTGCTGGTATTTTTTTAGATGATTTGTGCATCTATGTTCATCAGGGATATTGGTCTGTAGTTTCTTTTTGTGTGTGTGTCCTTGCCTAGTTTTGGTATTAGAGTTATACTGGCCTCATAGAATGAGTTAGGGATAATTCTCTCCTCAATTTTTGGGAACAGTTTCAGGAGGATTGGCATTAGTTGTTCTTTGTATGTTTGGTAGAATTTGGCTCTGAATCCATCTGGTCCTGAGCTCTTTTTTTCTTGGGAAAATGTTTGTTACTGATTCCATCTTACTACTATCTTTTGGTCTGTCTGGGTTTTCTATTTCTTCCCTGGTCCAATTTTGAGAGTTTGTACATTTCCAGGAATGTATCCATTACTCTAGGTTTTATAGTTTGTGAGTGTATAGTTGTTCATATTAGTCTCTGATGATCTTTTGTATTTCTGTGGCATCAGTTGTAATGTCTCATTTTTCATTTCTGATGTTTATTTAGCTCTTTTTTTTCATTAGTCTAGTCTCATTGCTTTTAAAAATGGTTTCCTTGTAGGAGGGCAATTGAGTGTCTCTATGACAAGAATGTAAAAGCAACTTACAATTTGACGTATACTTAGCTGTATGTTTAAAATCTTTACTATGTGCATATATTATTTAATAAACAAATGGAAAATAAATTCCACATAATCTAATTTAAAACTTCAATCATATCTAATTCAAAGCTTCTTCCGTCTCTCTATCTCAGGTCTGAGCAAGGGCTTGGAAACTTGCAGTGGGAAAGAGAGTAAGATTTTCTTATTCGTTTTCTCTGCATCTTCTACTTGCTGCTAGTCCTTCATAACCAAGATGGGGGAGTGTGATGGTTAATTTTAGGTATGAACTTGACTAGATTAAGGAATACATAAAGAATTGGTAAAGCATTATTCCTGGGTATGTCTGTGAAGTTGTTTCCAGAGGAGACTGGTATGCAAGTCAGTGGTCTAAGTGGGGAAGATCCTGCCTGAATGTGAGTGAGTACCACTCAATTAGCTGGGGTCTTGGAAAGAAAAAAGGTAGAGGAAAGGCTAATAATTACGTGTCTCTTTCTCCTGGAACTGAAACACCCTCTTCTCCTGCTGTTGGACATTGAAATTCTAGGATCTTTAACCTTTGGACTCCGAGACTTATGCCAGCGGCTTCCCCTAGGTTCTCAGGTCCTCAGCCTCAGACTGAGTTTCACCACTGGCTTCTCCTGTTCTGAATTATTTCCATTTCATTGGCCATTTCTCTTATGTTTCCTCCTCATCCATATCTCTAAACAGTGCAATATCCCAGGCCTCAGTCAATACCTCCTTGACACTACCTTTTCTCCCTAGGTGAGCTCATCCAAACTCATTGTTTAAAATACCTTTTGCTCTTTGATGACTCCAAAGTTTATATCTCAAATTCAGATCTCTCCTGGTCCACATTAAACTGCTAATTTTATCTCCACTTTGGATATAAATAGACATCTTTAACAAGTTAAAAATATCTCTTGAACCCCACTTTCTTTCCTCAACCCTACTTTTTTTCCTGTGTACTACTCCATTTCAGTAAAAAGCAACTCCAGTCATTTGGATTTATGTGTGATTCCTATTTTTATTTCATATCCCACCAGTGAATCTGTTGGCACTAACATTAAAATATATTTCAAGTCTGTCTTCTTCTCCTCATATCTACCACTAACTCCCTGGATCAATTCATCATCATTTCTTGCCTGGATTATTTTAGTTGCCTGCTGACAATCTGCCTCCACCTTTGCAACCTTTTATCTGCATTGCTGACAGATTGTTCCCTTAAAACCTAGGACAGATATTTTCAGTTCCTTTCTTGTAACACCAAAATATTCAAAAAATTTACTTTCTCACTCATAGTAATCAATAAAAAAAAGCCTGCAAAAGCTTTGTGTAATCATTCCCTTAACTGTCTCTTTGACTTCACTCAGGCTTCTCACTTCAGTCATGTTCTCCACAATCCCTAGTGTCCATTAACATGCAGGAAGCTTCTTCCACGAAGAGGTGGTATCGATCCCTCCATCCCTTGAGATGGGGGCGGGTGGCAGGTGGCTTGCAAAATTATTTGGCCAGAAGAGTGTAATGAATGTGACATCAGATAAGTTTTGAGCTTAGGCCTCAAGAAACTTGCATACCTCCATTATCCCTCTTGGAACCATGTCCAGCCAACATGCAAATAAACTTCTGGTAGCTTGCTGAATCATGAGAGACATGTGGCCCATTGTTCCAGCCTAAATCCATCCAAGCATTAGAGAAGTCAATGAAGGCAATCTAGATTATCCAGCTCCTAGCTGGACTACCGGTTAACTGTGTAATCCAGAAAAGTTTAGCTGAGTCAGGCTCAAATCAAACAACTTCCCAAGTTACCTGTAGACTCATGAGCAATAATAAGTTTTAAGTGTTGTAGGCCACTAAGTTCTGAGGTGATATAGCCAACTAATTCAAGACATCTTTATATGTTGTTTCTATTATCTAGAATATCTACCTATGTTTCCATATGACTTAGACCATAGAAAGCCCTAAATCATACTGACTCTAAGAGTTTTTTTCTAAACTCCCTATACTAATTGATTAACTTCATCCCTTTCCCTTCTATTGTTCTTAGCTGCTTGTGCTCTTCCATAGCACTCATCTTCTCTGGCTGAGAGTTTTATGTGTTCACTGAAAATGTGTTTTTGTTTTGCCTGAGGTAAACAGCTAAACTATATTTCCTAACTTGTTTTGCAGTTAGTTGGGCATGGAAGTGACTTCTGTCTAATGGAACATAGACAAAAATAATGTGTATCACTTCTAAGCCTGGCCTGTGACAACTTACTTTTTGCCTGTAAGACCTCCACGATGGTAGAGTCTTTGTTGTTTTTCATCACTTGATCCTCAGCAATTAAAATAGAACATGATACCTAATAATCTCAGTATATATTTTTTGGATACTATATACTTCGTAATTTCAGAATGCCAAAACAGAGTTTGAAAGAATTTTCCAGGAAGAACAAGAATTAAGAGAATTTTACTTAGAGAAAAGAAACAGACTGACTTCTCACAAGACATGGAGAATACTAAAAACAAAGGAATAGCAATATATTCTATTGCTGCATAACAGACTACCACAAATGTAGTGGCTTAAAACAGCATACATTTTTAATCTTGCAGTTTCATTGTGTCAGGAGGGTACTATGTTGAGTACTCTGCTGAAAGATCATCAGGCTGCAATCAAGGTATTGCCCAGGGCTGTGCTCTAATTTGAAACTTGGACTTCTTTTCCCAACAATTGTTGCCAAAATTTAGTTGTTTGTGATCATAGAACTGAGGCAGTTTCCTGCCAGGTGGACCTCTCCAAAACATGGCAGTTTGTTCCTTCAAGGCCAGGATAAGAAAATCTCACTGCTTTATATCTCTACTTTCAAAGAAGGCCTGAGATGTAAGCTTTGTCTGATAAGGTCAGTCCCACCAAGGATACCCCTCTTTTGATTAATTCAAAGTCCAGTGATTTAAGCCTTATAAAGATTAAGGCCTTAATAAGGTCTTCATCACATCTGTAAAACACTTTCATCTATGCCATATAAGATAACCTAACTGTGGAAGTGAAATCTCAGCATATTCATAAGTCCCGCTCATCCTCAAGATTATACAAGGTAAGTACAGAAGGAGTTAAGAATCTTGGGGACCATCTTAGAATTTTGCCTACCATAAACACTTTCAAAAGAAAAATTTTCCAATTTAGAAATATACACCCAGACAAAATATCAGATAAAAATATTCCAGACATGTAAAGTGTCTGGAAATTGCCAATGTACAGCAAAGAGTTAACACGGTAGGCCTGATATTGTTCTTTACAAGAACATGCTTGTGGGGTTGGCCCTTGGCTGACATTTGGGAACTTGGCTTGGGAATGTTCCTTATGTTACTTATTGATAAGGTTGTTTTGTCTGCCTGGGGCACTATTTTGTATGCCTGCTGTATCAACATATTCAGACTGTTTATGCAAAAATGTGATTTATGGTAAATGCTCGTTTTTCTTCTGAGAGTCTGGAATTTGGTAATTATAATGGAGAGTTCCTAGGTGACCAACCCTCATTAAAAACCCTGTATCTTGCATGAGTCTCAAGAGCTTGCCTGAGCAGAAACATTCTACAAGTGTTGCAGCATTTTGTTGCTGGAGAAAGGAGCATGTCCTTGCAGCCCCAATACCCTCTGAACTGGAAGAGAAAACTTGCAAGCCTATTCTTGATCTGTTTTAGGATTTGCCTGAGATGTCTTTTCCCCCTTGCTTTAAAAACCCATAGCCATAACTGCAACTGCCTCTGGGTCCTGTAGGTTCTTCTGAAGGGTCACCACACATGGGGTTGTTGTGGGACCCCCAAAACACCTCCAATGCACCTTATTTAAAAGAAAGTTACCAGAAGTTCTCCAGAAAAATTAACGTACAAACCAAGAAATAGGAAAATGTTTCTAAGAAACAGTGGATGGAACCCAGGAAATCAGTAAATTCAAGGCCCTAGAGGACAACTGTGCATCAGCCTAGAGAACAGCCAGTCTTGATTGAAGCCAAAGAGTATAAAAATATCACAAGTAAAATGTCAAGAGTGAGAATATAAGAAAAGCTGTTAGTACACCACAAATGAGTCAATTGGCAAATTCACAGAAAAAGAACAAAGAATATATGCTATGTATAATATAAATGATATATATCATATGTATAATGTATATGATATACATAAATTATATAATATAATTTAATATAATATAATATATTTAGTATAATATATAAATTACATATGGTAAAGAATATTATATATGATATTCTTTATTAGATATATTATATAATATATAATAGGTAATATATTTCATAATTTAATATAATAAATAATACATAATATATAAATATATACACATTCACACAAATTTAAACAAGAGCTCCCATATATACATACATTTATATATATATATATATTTTTTTGAGACAGAGTTTTGTTCTATCACCTAGACTGGAGTGAATGTTATTGAATATATGGTTTTCATTAGGCACTATGCTAGATACTTTACATTTATTGCTCATGTAGTCTTCACAGAAACCTTGTGGGGTATTGAAATGTCTACATTATTGATGTTGCAGCTCATAATTATGAAATCTCTTCCTTGTAGTCAGAAAGTAAGTAGAACTCCTGAAAGAACAGTAATTTGGGACCAAGTTTGTTTTACTTATGTCCATATATGTCCATCACTAATACTGCCTTCAGTCTATTTCAGTACAGTTCTGTAGTTTCTCGGAAGAAATTGCTTCACTGATGTTGTTATTTGACAATTTGCCACCTACTCTCATGCCTATTGTAGGAGATTAGAGACATTTATGCAACTGAAAATAAAAGATGTGGGAAAAATACAGTGAAATCTCTTGAGGCTTTTTAGTTGTTTAAAACCTTTTTACCATTATGGTTTGTCTAAAAGTTATCTCTCTATACAAGTTTTACTTTGACATGTTACCTTATCATATACTTAATAAGAGGAGGCTGATCATATGAGGTATAGAGTCCCTCTTTGGATTTTAGTTTTGAGAGTTACTATTATGAGAAACACATTCATGGTGATAAATAGATCTATGGGAATATAGTCAAGGCTCCTAGAGTCCATACTTCCTTGTATCATAGTCCTCAAACCCTGCTTAAGATAGCTAATTGGTACACATATGCACAAATATATTTGATATATGGCAACCAAACTCCTGCAATAACACATATATCCAGACATTTAAAAAGTAGACCTTTATAAACCAGGATATAGACCAGGTTCACAATTTAAAAGGATGCTATTCCTTGGATGATACCCTTCACCTTGTGACACCAAATCTGCTTGACACATCACCATTGTGATAATGGCAATAATTGCCAAGAAACTTTCTTTGCTGCCCCAAATCCAACCAATTGCTCATTTTCTCACCCCTTTCCTTGATTGAAAAGCAACAGCATTCCTTTGTGAAACTACTCAATGAATAATTGGTGAGGGATATTTTAAGATAACAAGAAATCAGTGATCATGTAACAGCCAGAAGAGAAATTACTATAATAGCCTTGGTCAATGAATGCAGATGTGAAATAATTTACCTTTAATTTGACTTTCCTAGATACAGTTTTGCAGAAAGTAGCTGGACCCTTGATGACTGCAGCAAGGACAAGAAGGTGCAGTCAGACTAAATGAGGCTAAAAATTATATCATAAACTGAGAACGTATCTTTAATGATTTGTATTTCTTTTGTTATAAATAACTTTTGAGTGAAAAATAATACATCTTTTCTTTGATAAGTGACAGATGGTTTAGAATGGCAAATTTGTTTACAGTAAATTCATAAGAGAAAAATAATCCTTCATGTATCAAAAGGGTAACAATAGGTCAAATACTAAGATTTGGATCTAACCCTTCAGCCCTGGACCATGAATGCATATCTCTGATCTAATACAATATTTTAAAAAGCTCTCTTTTGAAATATGTGTTGTGTGCATTATTTCAAGAGATGTATGGTTAATTTCTCGTATGCTATGAAAAACTGATATTTAACTGACCTTTTCTGTGAATTAAATGTGTGTGTGTATGTGTGCGTTTCACTGTTTGTAAATTTATAGTGGGAATACAACGATAAGCTCAGAAGTTTGAATGTTCTTACTTACATGGCAATAACATAGAGCATATTTTCATTCCTTTACTTTTGTTTTGCAAAATGGAAGTAGCCTGAAAAATAAAGGAGAACTTTAATCTTGATTTACATAAATAAATCTAGCTATTCATTTTCTCCTGTCAAAATTAATGGAGACTAAAAACTTAGACAAAATAAAACAGATCCCTCTGTAAGAATTCTTAGGTCTTCCTTTTTTTTTTTTTTTTTTTGAGATGGGGTCTCACTCTGTTGCCCAGTCAGGAGTGTAGAAGTGCAGTCTCAGCTCACTACAACCTCCTGCCTCCAATCACTTCCCTGAAAGTAATTCTCTTGTCTTAGCCTCCCAAGTAGCTGGGATTACAGGCACTCACCACCATGCCTGGCTAATTTTTTATATTTTCAGTAGAGATGGAGTTTCACTATGTTGGCCAGGCTGGTGTCAAACTCCTAACCTCAAGTGATCCACCCACTTCGGCCTCCCAAAGTACCAGGATTACAGGTGTGAGCCACCACGCCTGCCTGTAATAGACTTCTGACAGTCACTCTATCGTGGTTTTTATTTAACTCTGAATTACAGAAAATTCTACTACTATGACTTATGCTAATTATTAATTATAGTTTAACATTTCTCATATAAAGACATTCTGAAGGAGGGAATCCAGAGCAGGTATTTTGGCTTAACATCGCATTGATAACTTGGCAATCTTTATTTTCCTACTTCACTAATTTTAGCCTGTGATTTTGGTTGCTATGATCACAGGATGATTGATCTATATTCAGGAACATGTTTCAATTAATTTAAGAAGAAGGGAAAACACCAAAAGAAGATAGGTCCTCCATGGATTGCTTTGCATAACTAATCATTGTATTGGAAGACATACATAATATGGGAAAATATATACTTTATCTTTACTATCTCGTAAAGGAAAACAAGGGCATTAATTTGTAAATATCTTGTGAGAAGTCCATTCAATGTGCTCTATAGTTATTAATCAAAATGCAGTCCTTTTAATTAGAAGGAGTTGAGTCACTTTGAGGATTCAATTGAGCACTAGAGTGAAATGAAAGTCACTCCTTAGTAAAAGTGAAAGATTTTTTCCATGCATTTCCTACATATGGTAGTAAATCATATTTTTTATTTGCTTAGATTTGTCTGTTTTTTTTTTCTTGGAGGGGGGACAATATCTGTTATAGATCTTTATTTTGGAGCCGCATGTTTGTTATGTCTACGTTGTTAGCACCTCAGGAAAAAAAAAATCACTTATTTGTATTTCTCTTTTTGTTTTCCAGCACATAGCATTGTTCAGGGCATCAACACACATCTACAAACACTGATAGATTAAATGAGTGAATAGTTTAACCAATTTTAATATTTCAAAAAATTGTTACTTGAAGCGGTTTTAGGGAAAACCTTTATTTACTACAGCTATTATAAGAGTGACATAGTTTAGTTAATAATATCAGGAACTTCAGAAATATATGAGTAATATTTTATGTGTACACCAAAATAATATATTTGAAATTAAATTTTTAGAGATACTTCCTCTTATTTCACTGCATCTTGTCATGCCACTCAATATGAGTGTAATTCCACATAGGCATAATGGGTATTATCCAGTATTGATTTCCATAGACAGCTTGCGAGTCATTTCTGCTATCTTTTTCCATGTGATTGTCATGACAACCTGACCAAACTTATTACATCTTTAAGGCAGAGACAGGATGAGGTACATTGATTAAAATATCAGAAATAATTTTTTGCACCAAAATCTTTTTAGGGTCCTTTTGGAGGGGTCATTATATTTTTAAGGGAAGAATGAATGAGGATTTGGATACTTTTACATGCTCACATATTTTCTATATAATTTAGTATAATAAAACTGTGTACAATGCTCTTAAAAACTGCATACTCCTACATTTAAAAAAGACCTTTCATTGTAAGCATTAGAGAACCAGACCAAAAAAAAAAAAATTTCTCTTGCTCTTCTACTTTTGATGATGAATGAAATGAGAAGGCACTAGGATATTAAGTGGTAGATCCATTATTTAAATTTAGGATTTGGTATAGGTATGCTTAGAATTGATTTTTTGACCAGCTTTTGCTTTAGTTTAATCTTATTAAATTGGGCTAAGCAAAAATGATTCAAAACAGAGGTTGTGCAGGCCTTACTGGAGTTCATTGAGATATCTGATTTTATTTTGCTTCTGGGAACATGCCCCTTGGAGATGAGCATGGCCATATGGTTTGTGTTGGCCAAGATAATGTGAACCTATGTTGACATATATATTTTCTGAGCAGAAGGATTTAAAAGTCATGAATGGTTATCCATGCACTCTTCTTCTGCCACTGCAATAATGAAAGCACATGTTAATATGGAGTGCCAAGAAATCAAAGCAGCCTGGAATGATGAGTTGACACAAAAGACAGCTGCTCTGGAGAGTCATTCAGAAACACAAGAGACTGCATGACTGAGAAATAAACTTTACCTAAAGTTTCTGATCCCTTGATAATTTTATTAGCGTAATATTAATAAGTCTACCTAGGCTAAACCTCTAGATTCTCAAAAACTTGAGAAATAAGATTAGAGGTTTCAAAATTATCTATTTATTTTACTAATAAAATGTAAAGTGAGGGAGAAAATCTAATCATGGCGTGGGGGAGCTGCAAATAGACTTTCTAAATAAACTGAAATAGTCTTCACTACCTCCAAGCCACAGGTATAGGTGGAATCCCTACTTGGAAACCTTCTCAAGAAAAGCTTAGGGAATAGGTCAGTGGTGAGAATTCTGAACCTTGATGGCAGATTCACTACCAAAACGGAAAGGGGAGAACAGAGTTCAGCATGAACAGTTTATCCTCACCAAATTTTCTAATTAGTTGAAGTCATTCCTTGTCTCCTGAGAGTTAAGACAATAATGAACAAAGGCCAGAAATATACCAGGAGCTCCACTTGAAAGAAACCAGTATGGAAGAGACTTCTAGCTGATGGTGCCCTACAGGACTCTCTAGCCTTGATCTTCTTCTCCAGTTACACATTATATTCCTATATTTTATTCTCAAGACATATGCACATGTCATTTCCTTTGAATTAAGCTGTCTTCCAGTCTCTCATTATTCAGGCATTTCTTATTTATCATTTAAATCTCTACTCAATAGTCCTTTCCCCAGTTAAACTTTCCCTGCTTTCTTAATTAGTTCAATTTTCTTTATTGAAAGGTTTTTATAGTATCATACATCTCTTATGTACCTATCACAGTTGTGATTTTGTAATCATTATATAATTAATTTTATTAGTATATGTCTCTCTCATATGGTTAATTGAATAATATTATGTCTGTTATCTCCATAATTTATTTTGTATCCCTAGCATGTTGGAACTGTCTCTCTCTGGCTCCCTCATTCTGCCCTTTTCTTTCTCTCTCTCTCTCTCTTCCTTCCTTCCACATTTGGTCTCTCTGCCTCCTTCTCCTTCTAAGACCAGGTGTTGGTGAAGAGCCTGGTGGGATGGCAATACTGCACAGAATATATCAAGGACAATGATTCCTTTCATCTTTTTTCACCCAGCCTTCCTTTTTTGTGTTATCCTTGCTACGTGGTCAAAGCTGTGTCACTGTCACAGTGTTGTTCAGGCCCCACTCAGGAAGTAACAGTGGACGTATGAGAAAACCAATTTTACTTTAATTGAGTGACCCAGAATTTACCCACAGCATTTCTATTAAGCGTTACCAGCTCCCAGGGAGGTTAGGGAACATTATCTGAGCAGGCAGACAGTTAAAATTCTTACTAATAGAGAAATGTATGATAGATTTTGTGGAACATCTAACCATTTGCCACAGAGCCTGTTTAGAAAAGAAGATTCTGACTGCAAGAATCACAGCATTATTTTAAATATTTATTCCACCATCTTTTCAATTTTTTCAGTTATTTAGCTTTAAGATTTTTTAAGTTTTGCTTTTATCTTAAGTAATTCATTTTGTTCCAAGATTGTAAATAAATTTTAAATTTCATAATGCTATTTAATGGATAATATATAAATTCAGGAGCAAAATTATATTTTATAAAACTGTTAGACTTGGCACAGTGGCTCATGCCTGTAATCCCAGTACTTTGGGAGGCCAAGGGGAGCAGACCACAAGGTCAAGAGATGGAGACCATCCTGGCTAACACAGTGAAACCACATCTACTAAAAATATAAAAAAATAGCCGGGTTTGGTGGCATGTGCCTGTAAATCCCAGCTACTCGGGAGGCTGAGGCATGCGAATCGCTTGAACCTAGGAGGTAGAGGTAGAGGTAGAGGTTGCAGTGAGCCGAGATTGCGCCACTGCACTTCAGCCTGGGCTACAGAGCAAGATTCCGTCTCAAAAAATAAATGAAATAAAAAGAAAATAAAAAAAAGAAACTGTTAAATAATCCTGTTCCAATAAAGAAACATATTTAAAAACAAAGAACAAACAAGCAACGTTTTCCAAAATGTTTTGCTAAATTAGAAGTGAATGCTGATTTACCTAAGTTACCTTATAGCACAGGTTTTCAAATTCTGTTAAGCAATGTTATATAATTTCGAGTAGAACCCTAAGGAGTCACTGTGTATGTGTAAGGGTGAGGAGTTGGAGTTGTAGCTCATCTTCAGGAAACTGAAAATGCTGAGCTTTGAACTTTTTCCTGGAGTTTTGATTATTGCAAATAAAACTGCTAGGAACTTCATATGTAAATATATATGTGTATATGTGTATATATATCTCATATGTATTTTATTTATATATGTTTTTGTTGCAAATATACATACAAATTGAATTGCTGGATCATAATCTAATATGTTTAATCTTTGAAGGAACTGCAAAAAGCCAAAATGCCTCCCAAAGTTGTTCTAAAAATTAGCTACTGAAACCATCTGGGCCAGGACACTTATTTTTGTACAAGCTTTTAAATCACAGATTCCATTTATTTAATATTTAGGGCTGCTCAGGTAATCCACAATATGTTGGGAGAGCTTTGGTAGTTTGTGTTTTTTAAGGAATGTATCCATTTTCTCTACTTTTAGAAAGAATTGCTGATAGGGTTCCCTTATTCTCGTTTTAATAGCTGTAGGATTTCTAGTCATATCACTAGGATCTCTCTTTGTTTTGGTACTTTTTTTTTTTTTTTTGCTCTGAAGTCTACTTTTTCTTATAGCCACTTCTGATTTCTTTTTAAAAAATGAATGTTTACATGGTATGTCTTATTTTTTCTATTACTTTCAACTTATCTGTATTGTTATATTTGAAGTAAGCTTTTTGTAAATATGGTTGTCCTTGGAGTTACTTTTATACACCTCTTTCATTTTACATAGTGCTTTTTCCAATAAAAGTGACAGGATATAAAATTCCACTGTCTTAGCCCACATTGAGATTCAAAGACATCAACTAGAAATTTCAGAGTGTGCTTCATGGTCTTACAAGAAGTGGAAAGTCATTTACAGGTATTTTCTAGTTTAGTATTTTAAAAAAGCACCCCTTAGGAATTCAGAAGATGATACATCTTAAATTAGTGTTAAATGTAAGCAGTGGCCTATGCTGAGCCTCAAAATTCCCTGAAATTAGTCATCAGTGAATTTCACAATCATAAGGTAAAGTACAAGGATACTATGACGCATAGAAGAGGGCCGATTTTAAGAAAGAAAAAAAATTAAAGAAATAAAATATTCCCTTAGGGTCATCTTAATAATTTTTGAAATAAAAAATTAAGAAAGAAATTATCATAAATTCTATATTCATATACATATCCACATGAATATCTTTACATTTTTTCTAGTTCCTAAGGATTAAATTAAGCATATACCACCACGCCCAGCTAATTTTTGTATTTTTAGTAGAGACAGGGTTTCACCAAGTTGGTCAGGCTGGTCTTGAACTCCTGACCTCAGGTGATCTGCCCACCTTGGCCCCCAAAGTATGTGAGCCACCGTGCCTAGCTTATTTAAAAATTGATGCAAGATTTTTCATGGCCCCTTCATTGGATTTGTGACAGGGACAAATGTTTACTTGGCCCACTGTTCTCAACCCCTTGTGAAAGGGAGCATATGAGTGAGCTAATGCAGGACCAGCTAGTTGCTCCAGGCGCCAGTGAGAGCAAGCTCTGTGCAGGACCTGTGGCAGCACACTAGTTGGGGAGCCTATGACCCCAAAACACCAGAGGGGGTGTTACAGCTCTCCTTTTTAGTTCCACTGTCTGTGGATGGCTGTGTGTTAAAAGCTCAGTTGAACCCTTGCCTCATCATGTGGGGCAGCTGCCCTCCACCAGTGAGGGCAAAGGGCTGGTGTGACAGCCTTTTTGGATATACCCACTTGGTGGGTCCCAAGCTCTTGTCCAGCATCCAAGAACAATGAGGTCGCATGGGCACTTGAAGGATGGTGAAGGCAGAGAATTTTATTGAGCGGTGGGAATGGTTCTCAGAGGAGACGTGAGCTGGAGAGGGGAGGGGAAGGGCAGATAGTTCTCCCTGAATTCCAGCCATCTTCACTGAAGTCAAGCTGTCTCTTCTTCCCCAAAGTCCAGCTATCTTCTCTCCAAAGTCAACTCGTCTCTTCTTCCCCAAAGTCCAGCTATCTTCTCTCCAAAGTCAACTCGTCTCTTCTTCCCCAAAGTCCAGCTATCTTCTCTCCAAAGTCAACTCATCTCTTCTCCAAAGTCTAGCCATCTTCTTTCCAAAGTCAGGAGGCCTCTTCCCTCTACTGACTGAGCCTGGAGTCTTTATAGGCACAATATGGGGATAGGGTGGGCCGTAGGTTGTTTTGGAAAACTTAATATGCAACTGGTAAAAAGACATTATTCAGAAAGAACCAATCAGGAGAAAGCAGGCAAACAGAAAGAGAAGTTCCCACTCTGGGTCGCAGGTTTTAGGCTACTTTGGCTTGAAGGTGCGGTTTCACCAGGGACCTGCCCCTGTCTGCCTAGAATTTCTCTGCCTCTTCCCTCTATCAAAATTATGATAATAAAATTAAGCTGAAGACTTCCTGTGGTTACCTGTACACTATTTTGGTGATATTCTAATATTTTGTTCACATTGTAAAATTCTCCGTAGATAATCCAACTGGAAACTCTCATATTATAGATAAAAACTAGATACATCCCCACTGACATTTCTAGTTAAGATTTTTTGGGTTTAAGGTAGTAGGTTGGGCCGGGCGCGGTGGCTCATGCCTGTAATCCCAGCACTTTGGGAGGCCGAGGCGGGCGGATCACAAGGTCAGGAGATCGAGACCATCCTGGCTAACACGGTGAAACCCTGTCTCTACTAAAAGTACAAAAAATTAGCCGGGTGCGGTGGCGGGCGCCTGCAGTCCCAGATACTCAGGAGGCTGAGGCAGGAGAATGGCGTGAACCCGGGAGGCGGAGCTTGCAGTGAGCCGAGATGGCGCCACTGCAGTCTGGCCTGGGCGAAAGAGCGAGACTCCGTCTCAAAAAAAAAAACCAACAAAAAAAAGATAGTAGGTTAATATGCAATATCTGTTACCTGTGATTCTCAAAATTTACTTATGAATAAAATGGTAGATTCCCAATCCGAATACAACATAGTAATTAGATATCAAATACCGTGCTAAAGGATTTTTGTGGATTTTCTCACTTAATTATTACAAAAATCCCACAAGTTATTTGTTATTATTATTCCACTTTTTCAGACTAGAAAAGCAAGTCTAAGGAGAAATTCCAAAATTTTCATTTTTAAAAGCACTCCAGATGATTCTATTATAGGTGGTTCAGAAAATGAGGTGAGTTATATCATACTTCCAACATTAGAACTGATAATATGTGGATATGATTTGCAGTATATTAACATGATAAAATATACAAGATTTTCTAAATTTCTGTTTGTAGGTTTAACCAATAATCTAAGGTGCTGCAGGAAAACTATGTATCCGTATAAAGAAAAGAAAGATATGTTCCTTTTATGAATATGTGTGATGAATCCAATAGAGGAAAATATTTCCTTATTTTTTAATTATATATTCAAACAAATTGTTTTTGATACTGAACTTTTTGATCTTAGATACATCATTTAATCCTAATTTGAATTTTTTTAAGCTGAGCTTTGTCATTGTTTTGACATTCCCCAAGCTCCTTGATTCTTAATTAGGATTGAACTATTGAATAGTAACTACAGCAGATTAATCTTTTTAGAATGCTTAAATTGTTTATGAATAACCCACATTCACAATCCATTTCTAAAACTTAATTTTTATTTACTTTTAATTTTTTTGAGAGATGCATCTTTTATTTTAAAATAGTGGTAAATTTAAAAATTTGATGCATTTTTCTCAAGATCAGAGAAATCACTTGCATATTTTATATTATTTTTGTTGGGAGACATGCTTTTTCTTCATTAATCACCTTTAGGCAAACTGAAGTTATCTGAAATGAAGTATCCCTGTAGAGTTTGCTTTGACTATTTCAATCGAAGATTTGTGTTAGGATTTTGAGCAACTAATAGCAATAGTTTTAGATATGAGACTATTGATCCTATCCAAGAAGCTTAGTTGTCTTGGGTCTCAGACAATTATTTACAATCAGACATAGGGATGAACATATTTCTGTGAAGTTGATTGGAAGAGGAAATATCGATTGATTCATCTGCATAATAATTATGTTTAGAAATGGCAACTTACGTGGGTCCTTCTCCTTAAGGAAAATAACCAAGCCCAATATTTAGGTAAAATATTTATAAAGACATGTACAAACAATATTCTATATAAACACTGGAAATGGTTATCAAAAGTTAATTTTTTAACCTTAAAGAATCCCTAAAGGATCTAATAAAGTCAGAGTCAAGATAGATTAAAACAATGTCCTAAGTCTCCTTGGAGGCAAATTTAAGATTCCTTATGGGAAGAGTTTCTGAACAGAAAATGCAAAGGTTGAGGTTTAAGTTTACCACCCAAGCTTCTGACTAAAGACTCACAATCAGAGCACCCACAATTTATTGCTGACTGATCATTTAGTCGAGAATATTTACAATGCTTGATAAAAAGTGAAGTATGGTTATTGAAAGAATGTTTAACTTGATTTATTTGAAAGAGCAAAAACTCCATCGCACTTCAATTTTTCCTCACAGCTCTCTAATATTTGTCCTTATACATCTTTGCCATTTTAATGGGCACTGGATTAAAATAAGAACACTATATTGTATGATTCTTCTCCAGTTCCACACAGATTCAAACACTGGAAGACTTTCGTCCAGTAGCCTTAATTACCTATTCCCTGAACAAGTCCTGAACAAGGCAGGAGGATTTATTTTTTCTACATCTGTATCAATCTTTGTATCCTGTACATCTGAAGTAAAACAGTATCTTTCTTCCCTGATATATATGGTCCTCTTTAGCATCTACTATGCTTTTGCATTTCATTGTTCTGTACTTCTATTAGATGTTAAAAATAAAATAAAATTCAGTTTACAGAAAAAAGGCAATTTTTTTGGCTTGTTAATTTGTTTAGGTTTTTTATAGATTCTGGATATTAGACCTTTGTCAGATGCACAGTTTACAATTATTTCCTCCCATGCTGTAGGTTGTTTGGTTACCCTGCTTATAGTTTCTCTTGCCGTGCAGAAGGTCTTTAGTTTAATTAGGCCCCATTTGTCAAATTTTTGTTTTTGTTACAATTGCTTTCGGCATTTTTGTCATTAAATCTTTGCTCAGTCCTATGTCCAGAATGGTATCTCCTAAGTTATCTCCCAGGGTTTTTATAGTTTTAGGTTTTACATTTAAGTCTTTCATCCATCTTGAGTTAATTTTTGTATATGGTATATGGAAGGGATCCAGTTTCAATTTACTGCATATGGCTACCTAGTTATCCCAGCACCATTTATTGAATCTGAAAAGTTGGCAAAGGACATGAACAGACAATTTTCAAAAGAAGAATACATGTGGTCAAGAAGGATATGAAAAAAGCCACAATGTAACTAGTCATTAGAGAAATGCAAATGAAAACCACAATGAGATACCAGCTCACACCAGTCAGAATGGCTGTTACTAAAAAGACAAAAAATAACAAATGCTACCAAGGTTTTAGAGAAAAGAAAATGCTTATAACTGCAGGTAGGACTGTAAATTAGTCCAGCCATGGTGGAAAACAGTTTGGCAATTTGTGAAGAACTTAAAACAGAATTGCTATTTGATATGATTTGGCTGTGTCCCCACCCAAATCTCATCTTGAATTGTAACTCCCAAAATTCCCATGTGTTCTGGGCAGAACCCATGGGACGTCATTGAATTATGGTGGCGGGTCTTTCCTGCACTGTTATCTTGATAGTGAATGAGTCTTATGAGATCTGATGGTTTTAAAAATGAGAGTTTCCCTTCACAAGTATTCCCTTTGTGACTGCCACCATCCACATAAGAGGTGATTTGCTCCTCCTTCCCTTCTATCATGATGGTGAGGCCTCCCCAGCCATGTGGAACTACTAAGTCCATTAAACCTCTTTACCTCCCCAGTCTCAGGTATGTCTTTATCAGCAGTGTTAAAATGAACTAATACAGTAAAGTGGTACCAGTAGAGTGAGGCACTGCTGAAAAGATGTGCAAAAATGTGGAATCGACTTTGGAACTGGGTAACAGGCAGAGGTTGAAACAGTTTGCAGGGCTCAGAAGACAGGAAAATGAGGGAAAGTTTGAAACTCCCTAGAGACTTGTTGAATGGCTTTGACCAAAATTCTGATAATGATATGGACAATGAAATCCATGCTGAGGCAGTCTCAGATGGAGATGAGGAACTTGGGAAATGGAGCAAAGGTGACTCTTGTTATGTTTTAGCAAAGAGACTTGTGGCATTTTGCCCCTGCCCTAGAGATATGTGGGACTTTGAACTTAAGAGAAATGATTTAGTGTATCTGGTGGAAGAGCTTTCTAAGCAGCAAAGCATTAAAGGGGTGACTTGGGTGCTGTTAGAGGCATTCAGTTTCAAAAGGGAAACAGAACATAAAGTTTGAAAAATTTGCAGCCTGACAGTGTGATAGAAAAGAAACTCCCATTTTCTGAGGAGAAATTCAAGCTGGCTGTAGAAATTTGCATAAGTAATGAGGAGCCAAATGTTAATCACCATGACAATGGGGAAAATGTCTCCAGGGTATGTCAGAGACCTGTGCAGCAGTTTTTTCCCATCACAGGCCAGGAGGCATAGGAGGAAAAAGTGGTTTTGTGGGCCACGGCCAGGGTCCCTGTGCTGTGTGCAGCCTAGGGACTTGGTGCCCTGCATCCTAGCCACTCGAGCTGTGGCTGAAAGTGGCCATCTTAGAGCTAGCTTAGGCTATGGCTTCAGAGGGTGCAAGCCTCAAGGCTTGGGAGCTTCCACATGGTTTTGAGCCTATGAGCACACAAAAGTCAAGAATTGAGGTTTGAGAACCTTTGCCTAGATTTTGGAAGATGTATGGAAATGCCTGGATGCCCAGGCAAAAGTTTGCTACAGGGGTAGGGTCCTTATGGAGAACATCTGCTAGAGTAGTGTGGAAGTGAAATGTAGGGTGGAAGCTCCCACAGAGAGTCCTTACGGGGCACCGCCTAGTGGAGCTGTGCAAAGAGGGTCACCATCCTCCAGACCCCAGAATGATAGATCCACTGACAGTTTCCACTATGCTTCTTAAAAAGCCACAGACACTCAACGTCAGCCCTTGAAAGCAGCTGGAAGAGAGGCTGCACTCTGCAAAGCCACAGGGGCAGAGAGGCCCAAGACTAGGGAAACCCACCTCTTGCATCATTGTGACCTGGATGTGAGACATGGAGTCAAAGGAGATCACTTTGGAGCTTTAAGATTTGACTTCCCTGCTGTATTTCAGGCTTTCATGGGGCCTGTAGCCCTTTGTTTTGGCTAATTTCTCCCATTTGGAATGGCTGTATTTACCCAAAGACTGTATCCCCATTGTATCTAGGAAATAATTAACTTGCTGTTGATTTTACAGGCTCATAGGCAGAAAGGACTTGCCTTTCCTCAGATGAAATTTTGGACTGTGTACTTTTTCTGTGAACAGAAAACCAAATACCACATGTTCTCACTTATAAGTGGGAGCTAAATATTGAGTACATATGGGCACAAAAAAGGGAATGACAGGCACTGAGGTCTACTTGAGCGTGGAGGTTGGGAAGGTGAGGATTGAAAAACTACCTATCAGATACTATGCTTATTACGTAGGTGATGAAGTAATCTGTACATCAACACCCCATGACTGTGAACAGTTAATGCTAAAATGAGTTAAGACTTTGGGGGACTGTTGGGAAGGCATGACTGGTTTTAAAATGTGAGGACATGAGATTTGGGAGGGGCTAGGGATAGAATTATATAGTTTGGCTATGTCTTCACCCAAATCTCATCTTGAATTGTAACACCCACAATTCCCACATGAGGTGGGAATTGGTGGGGTGGATCTTTCCTGCACTGTTCTTGTGATAGTGAATGAGTTTCATGAGATCTGATGGCTTTAAAAACTGGAGTTTCCCTGCATACACTCTCTCTTTTTGCCTATTGCCATCCATGTAAGATGTCATTTGCTACTGCTTGCCTTCCACCATAATTGTGAGGCATCCCCAGCCATGTGGAACTGCAAATCCATTAAACCTCTTTTTCTTCCCAGTCTCAGGTATGTCTTTATCAGCAATGTGAAAACAGACTAATACACCATTTGACCCAGCAATCTCATTATTGGATATATATGCAAAGACATATAAGTCATTCTAGCATAAAGACACATGCACACATATGTTCATTGCAGCGCTATTCACAATAGCAAAGACATGGACTCAACCTAGGTGCTCATGAATGGTAGACTGGATAAAGAAAATGTGGTACATATATACCATGGAATACTATGCAGCCATAAAAAGAGTGAGATCATGTCCTTTGCAGCAACATGGCTGGAGGTGGAGGTCATTATCCTAAGCAAGCTAACATAGGAACAGAAAACGAAATACCACATGTTCTTACTTATAAGTGGGAGCTAAATATTGAGTACATATGGACACAAAAAAAGGAATGACAGACACTGAGGCCTACTTAAGGGTGGAGGTTGGGAAAGTGAGGGTTGAAAAACTACCTATCAGGTACTATACTTATTACTTGGGTGATGAAAGAATCTGTACACCAACCCCCCACGACATTCAATTTACCTGTATGATAAACCTGCACATGTACTTCCGAACATAAAATAAAAGTTAAAAAAAGAGTAACCTCTCTCAACTGCCTCAAAAAAAGAAAAAGCACATCTTATGAGAGCAGGATGTTGTAACCCTTATTTCACTGCTGTACATCCAGGAGGTATAGCAATTCTTCCTTCATAGTAAAATGAATGACAATATTTGCTGAATGAATGAATGAATCAATCAATCAATATGTATTAGTCCTTTAAGCAGAGATCTGACATTCTGTTAATATGAACACAGATTAATCCTGCCTTTTAAGAACCTAGGCTTCATTTTTCTCTCCTCTGAATTCTATTGGAAATTTTGATCCATATAAAAGACACTACACAGAAATATCCATCTAATATAAAATGTTAGTGTTTGCAAATCCTTTTGTCATATTTTAATTTCCAGATTAGACACCCAGGGATATCAACTAGCTAGGATTAAATACAAGTGTGCCTTCTTCCTTTGATATATGTAAATTGCTGGAACGTAAAATAGTGGAAAGAGGATGGATTGTGTAATAAGCCACATCAGGATTCCAATACTGTCTCAGGCTTTGTAATTGTGTTGTGTCCATAGGCAAGTTTCCTCATTTGATTCAATAAAAAATAATTGATTGTGTGCTCCAATTCATCAAGTAGTATCACATAACCCAGGTTTATGAAGATGTAGTCTTTATCCTCACAAAGTTCAATATGTAACAAGAGAAGCAGGCAGATAAACAGCTACTAAAAAAAGAAAGGTTTTAAATTCAATAATAGTTATTTAACAGAAGATTTTTAAAAGGTCAAAAGAGGAGAATATTACTCAGCCTTGGGAACCTCTTAGTTGAAATTACATCCTATATGAAATCCTCAACAGTATATGGCCCAAATGAAAACATTTCTTGTTACCTCCATACACTAGCACTCTAGCGTAGTCTAAGCCATCATCACCTCTTCTTTGAAGAAAGGACACGTTCCCTCTGCTCTAATTTGTTGATGTGTATTATTTTATCACCACAACAATCATACTACTCTTAAAAATATAAGTCATGTAATTTTTCTGTTTAAAAATTTCCAATGGGTTTCCACTATACTTGTAATAAAAGCACTACTCCTCATCATTGCCCTCATGGCTTTGGCAGAGAGTGCCTGACTGCTCACTAAATCCACTTCTCCATGGATATGCAACTAGAGGGCATATTCCAGATTTCCTTTCAGGGACTGTGACCTTACAAATGTGCTCTAGATTATAGAGTTTCAGCAGAAAATAATCTTGGAGACCATGTGTTAAAGAGGACACTATTTCTTGATACCTTAAAGATGTTACGGAGCGGTGACAACGCTTTCCAAAAAAATTGGCCTATCAGAAAAATTGGCGTTGGGCTTTCATTGTGTAAGTTTCATTGTATGGATGTTTTCATTTTACCTGTGAAATCTGCTAGCATTAGCTTAACACTCACAGAACCCCACTTCATGTCTCCCCTACAGATATCTCTGCCTCATCTCATCAACTGTTCACTCCAGTTGGTTTTCCTTTTGTACATAACTTAATTGCCACAGATTTGTTTCTATTTCAGGGCTTTGTACTTACTAAAAAGGAAGATATTCCAACAAGGAGAGTCATTATATATTTATTTATTAAAATGGTTTATTAAGCACCAAACTAATACATGATAAATGCTAAGTATAATAATATGTCTGGCAATGCCTCTGCCTTTATGGTGCTTATGTTCTAGTGTAGAAGACAAAGAGTAAACAAATACATTTAAAATATAATGGGCAGCTTTTCTACATTGACAATAAAATATTCTGTGGCAAGAAGATTTTACACCAGGTGCCAATGTTTTCATTTCATGTAGGAACAGAAACCTGAGAGAAGATTCAATACTAAGGATTGGTAGAGCTGGAATTTATTAACCTCAAAGGAGAAAGAGTTTTGGAAATCAAGTCTCCGGCACTAGGCCAGAATTCTTTCCAACCAGACCACATTGCTGCTCAGGATTGGCTTTCTACTATAGAAACAGTCAGTAACACTGATTATCTTTACGGGGTGACAAACCATTCCACCTCCACACCTTTCTAACGACAGAACCATCATGTATGTTTGTTGGATGTCCTAAATATTACAACCCCAAGATGGCAAACCTAACCTACAATGAAACTTTGTATTTGGGAAGGTAACTTTAAGAAGGAAAAGATGCTGCTATTTGGGGAAACATTAAAACCAGAATAAAAGTTGGAAGTAAAAATGAATGTAACCTCATATTTCCTAAATCAGATGTAAGTGCTACCTTGTTGGCATGTGCATGACCTCTCATTCTGTCTTCAGTGTTCATCATTTGTAGCTTTGCCTTTTAAATCCTGATTATAGACATGCTGCTCTTTGAGGGATTGGAGTATAAATGTGAACATTTGAAAAATGCGGATTTCCAAGCAAAGTATACTGCACATAATAGATCAAAATTATTTATTAAAATGAATGAGCCAGGCATGGTGGCATGCACCTGTGGTCTCAGCTACTAAGGAGGCTGAGGTAAGAGGCTCTCTTGAACCTGGGAGATTAAGGTTTCAGCGAGTTGTGATCAGGCTTGGGCACCAGCCTGGTCAACAAAGACTCTGGCTCTAAATAAATAAACAAACAAATAAATAAATAAAATAAATAGTACTTAGTAAAGAGCATTTACTCGTATTCTTTAAATCTCAACTCATTTTTGTACTCTCTACCATATTTAATTAAAATGAAAAAAATAAAACCGCTTCTCATCTTTTAGTCTCCTGTTTTCTTCATAGATAATTTATAAATATGTGTGTATAAGAATCATTGTTTTGTGATTCTGACTGCCAGTCTCCATGTTAAATTAAGCAAAAAGCTGTCCTGCTGTGCGCATGAGTTGCAGGTGCAGAAATTCAGTGCTTAAATAAATGTAAGGGAATTAGTGATACCCAGCGGTTTATTTGAAGTATGTGCACTTTCCTATCAGGTTTGAAATACGATGTAATGGCACTCAATTAAGAATGTAGATTTTGAAAAGCCAAATTCAGAAAGAATTTAGATAACTACTTCAGGCAAAATAAATTTACAAGAGTCTAGTCTCACGAGGAACAAATACTCATTTTCATTCATCTTTTCACATTGTTTACTTTGATAGTATCGTCTTTTTTATGGATGATACCAATCCTACTCCCTACTCTTAATCCCCATTATTTATTAATGTACTAAAGAGAATAGTGGGGCCACCTGAGTTTGATGAGGATATCCCAGGATAGAGGAAGTTCTCAGAATGTCTAGAAATAATATTAAAACCAGTAACATATATTAATATCTATTACGGTGGTGATAATGATAAGATGATGAGTAAAAGTTCCTTTTCCTAAAGCATATGTTAAAGATGATAACAAGGATGTACGTGTTAAAATATATTGAATCAATATATTAATAAAGCCAAGGTGGGGGACATCTTAGAGATGAAGAATGTAAACATTGTGAGCAGCTACAGAGGATTTATACAATAATAAATATGGAATATTATCCATTTCAATTAACAATGAGGTTATTAGTTACTATAACAAGAAGTGTTGCTATGCAGGAGGAGTGGGAACAGAAGCCAGAAGCAGTTACTTGAGGTACAGGTTATGACCTAAAATGTGACCCTGTTTCACTGTTGTTATTGGAATCATTACTATTGCTGCCAACCCACAACATTTGTGACAGCTGCCTACATGCCTAGGTGCACCCTTAGAGTTTTTGATTGATTCCACACTAGGCTAGTAACTCGGGTTAATAACTTAACTCATTTTATTGTTTCTACAATTGCTGTTCCCTATTGGAACACAGACATGACACCAGAATTTTTTATCTCTCAACCACATAATAAACAACCTGTATTTCATATACTCTTTGAAATCTCCTACAGTGTGTGACTAATTACTGTTTGGTATCTTCAAATATGAGAGGGGCTCACCAGGGACTCTGTATATTTTAATGTATACAGAAATGCTGAGTTTGCACAGATTTAGAAGCTTTAAGAGCCTTAGGTATCTCCACCTAGCATAAGGCCTGCCACTTGTGACAATTTTAAATGGTGAGTGAGAATGTTGAACGGTAAGCATAGACCATTTTTAAAAACCTGGAGCTGTGAAGAGAAGTGCACAGATAAGGTTTAACTAGAAGGATGTGTAAGAGTAAGATAAGTCTTTTTTCAGTATTAATAAGACGAGCATGATGCTGTTTTTGACACATTAATTAGAATCTTGACTACATTTTCTATATCAGAAAATTATAAGTAATACATTAAATTGAAATGACCTTGTCATTTAGCTTTCCTCTTCACTTTATCTGTAAAACAAGAGGATTGTACAAAATGGTCTTTTATGCTTCTTTTAGTTCTGTATTTCTAAAATTCTGATCCTGTAGGCCACCTCTTATGCAGAACAGAGAATCCATATAATTATTAGAATTTACTCTGACAGATTAACAATAATAACATTTACATTTTTGCCAGTATAAATAAGACTGCTGCCCTAACACATATAGATTATATTAAACTAGGCAGTTATTTTTTTCCCTCTGATTTCTCTTGAGATACAAATTAGGTCAAGAATTAAATATGATTCTCTGTGCTTGTTATCTCATTCACTTTTTTTCAGTGTCATAGGAGCTGACTGTTGGCTATTTAAATAGTCATAATATTCTTTTTTTTTTTGCTTTTATTTTATTTTATTTTATTTTAAATTTATTATTATTATACTTTAGGTTTTATGGTACATGTGCGCAATGTGCAGGTTAGTTACATGTGTATACATGTGCCATGCTGGTAATAGTCGTAATATTCTTAGATTGATGGTACTTGTGGTTAGAAAATTTTTTTAATACAGCTTTTTTTAACATGTCTTTATTGGCTTCTAGATTTTGAAGACTTCATATAGTCACATTTTGATAATAGTTTGTAAATGCCTAGAATAGAAATGTCAAAATTAGTAACCTGAAAGTCTTTTAAAATGCTGTCAGAGTAAGTAGAATCACTTATGAAAGTGCAACTTGATGTATGTTTTCTCTTGATAGGATTTTTGTCCTATAAACTTATTTTACTTAGTTCAAACTAATGAGCATAACTGAGTAAATTTTTCTTTTGTTATACTTGCAAAATTAGCATTGTAATTTCTTTTTGTTTGTTATACATCTTTGAATGAGTAGACTAATTTTCATCTGCCTTTTTACAGGGCAGTTTGAGGGTTACCAAAGATAAATACCACACACACATGTGCAAACAGACATTTACTATATATTTCTGATTTATTTAGTCAATAATATATAACTTAACAGAGAAAAAGTAGTTGTAGACTTTTATTTGATGTTAGTTTCCTGTAGGACATAATCACTGAAGGTGACTTCTATTCATATAAGATCAAATTTTTTCCTATGCAACAGTTATTTGATAATTCAGTTTACAGTACATTCAGCGACAACTAACACTACAGGTTTCCCTTTGAAAATTGTAATGAAAATTAGTCTGTGCTGATTCTTATATATTCTTAGCATCAGCTAAGACACATTTTTATTCAGAGAATGTTAGATGATGAAGTATTCAAGGTGTCCCTGATTGATATTTCTTACGCCAGTTTCTCAGCAAGCCAATCTCTCCATATTATCATGTGTAAGATGTGCAAGCATCCTCACGCTGGTACAGCACACACACTGTTTAATTTGTGAATCCATCTGTCTCTGCTGGCTGACGAACAGCTAAAAGAGCAGCCTCTCTTATTACATTAAAATATAGAGGTAGAAGACTAGCAGTATGCCTAATATACTGAAGAGGCCAGCCTTAGCATACATTGACTTTTATTATTTATATGAATGTCTGTGAGAATGTTGTAGGCTTTTAATTTTCTCTTGCAGAAGAAATTCAGATCTTTGACACTAATATTACATTTCATAAAGTAACATCTTGCTACTGATAATTTGGATTCAGCATTTAAATATTTTTATTGTATTTAAAGTGCTTTCTTTTTTCTATTTCAATTGAGTTAATATATAATGTTCCTTCTTCAGTTCCCATGAGCATTTTCCAGACATTTAGCATGGAGTGTCTTGTGCACATTAAAGAATTGATTAGCACTGTAGAATTTTTCAAGAGGTGGACAACATTTCTCTTTTCAAATAAAATGCTTAATTTAAGTTTAAAATTGTAATGCAGTGACATTAAAAAAGATGCAGTCTAGGTCATTAGTTCTTTGAAACCACAATGGGAAATTGATACTGCTTTTTATTATTCCTGCTTTATTAAAATGAACACTAATATTAATTTATTTTTTCCTATAAGAAAGTTTTATTTTAAGCCAATGGGCTGCAAACTCCATGTAAGACATATCAGTGAAAGTAAAAAAATACAATGTATCACATGAACCATAGTATGCTAATCATTTCAATAATGCATGCATTTAGAAATTGTACTAATGTGTATTGTAAGATAATTAAAATCACTTGATTTACCTACAAACAGAAACACTAAAATGTAAAGTATAGGGACAAAATGAGAAAGTGCGATCTCTTTGCTTCCCAAACAAACTTCAGCATAGGAATATATGGTGTTACATGGGGCTGGCTTTCAAGTCCCATACCCAAAGGCTAAGTTACATAATGAGGAATAATAAGCTTGCTCAAAACAGAGCTAGGAATGGCTAGAACAAAAATAACACTGTGGGTCTAAAAGGTGTTAAAATCCATAAAATGAAGGAACTGATGCAGCTAAATAATCCAATTTGCTGCAAACTTAAGTTACAGTATATTCATAACTTTTTTTTAATGGAACAACATGAAGACATATTTTAGATTTTCTATACAGTTTCATTCTGCTTGGCTTACTGGTTTAGCTTTTCGCCTGATAAGCAGCTGTAATAACATACACTATAGCTATAAAATTTACTTCTTAAAATGCTTCGGAGAAGATGCAAATGACAGATATCTAACTTACATTGCATAATGTCCTAATGCTGAAATGTTAAATGAAGCTAGGGAGAGCAGAAAATGTGAAAAACAAAGTAAGATACTTTATTTCTATTAGTTTTTTAATCAAACATTTCAGTATTCCTTATATATGGCTCTACATTTTAATTCAACAAACTTTTTAAAAAATATTTGCTATATACCAGGTACTGTATGATTCACAATAAGTAAGACCTGTTCTCCCCAGCTTAAAGACTAGTTGAGCAAAAAATGAAATCATATATCACAACGCAGGGTCAAAATTTGATCATATTAATGTAATATCACAGTGTTAAATGGAAATAAAAATAAACAATATTTAGAAGTGGTTAAATATTAGTTTAAAAGTTGTAAGAAAAGCTGACATTGTACTTACCTTCATGGGCAGTGTAGAACATAATAATCAGAAACACTTGGTTCAGATTTTGTGAAGTCGAACAAAATTTTCAAGCTCACAGGCTCATGAAGAAAACAGAACAACCATTACACAATGTGGCAATGCTATATCCAATATCGTGCAAGCAGACACAGGTCTAAATGAATAACTGTAACTCATTGCTAGTTATCTATCTATGGCAGGTCTGTCAAGGCTTGAAATAAAGAATGTAAAAAAAAATAAAGTGTGTT
Organism: Pongo abelii; assembly: GCF_028885655.2. Classification (NCBI taxonomy): domain Eukaryota; kingdom Metazoa; phylum Chordata; class Mammalia; order Primates; family Hominidae; genus Pongo; species Pongo abelii. The sequence continues at coordinate 44,652,706 of NC_071988.2, forward strand.
GTATTCAGTTTCATATATTTTCTGCCATCGATATTTCAGAAATTAGATCATCATCTTCTCAGGAATGCAAGTTCAAAACTTGGAGCCTTCCTAATTTGAATCAGCCCACTCCTTCACTATCCATATAAACGAAGGTCCAAACCTTGTTAATGGATATAATTTTTAAATTAATAATCTTATTGTTCATGTAATTCCTTGAATTGGTCTACTACTTTTTATGTATACAGCCACAACTATACTTCATGTTCTCTTGAACGTTTATTTGTAGAATAAACACTTCTTTAATTGGCTCACAAACCTTATTCCAGGCCCTTCTTTAATGAGTTGCATGTTTCGCTTTAGTCTTTTGTTACTTATTTACATCAATAGAGGAAATAAAATAATACTATTATTTATTTTAGTTTTTTTATATCAGTACTCATGAGAATGTCTCTTTGTCTTTTTGACAGGTGCATAATAATGTATAGTAAATATATACAATATATAATATAGTCTATGTGTCAATTTATGTATTGGAAGTGAGTTTTTTTTTGAATTGTTCAATAATGGAATGAGACATTTAACGTCTTTTTGTATGCCTCCTTATGCACATTATCACATTTCCCTGGGGCAGGTATTGAAGCCTGGTACTTCTTTTTTTCCTTTTTTTTTCTTTTTTTTTTTTTAATGTTACTGTGAGGTTGTTCTTCAAATTGACTGTTGTAATTTAAAATCTTTGAAACTCACTGACACTTGATAATGTCAAAATTTTGAATTTTGTGAATCTGAAGTATAACCATTGATCCAAGTTGTATGGCCATAAAATATATTATCCTAACTCAGAATCTTTTAGAGGAAAAGGAAGTTCTATTTATACTTTTCCTTGAAAAATAGACATAAACAAAGATGGTTAGAATCAAACTATATTATCAACATAGTTTAAAAAATTCTAAAACCCAAATCTTATTTCAATTATCATGAATAATTCTTTTTATCTTCAACAGCATAAAGTACAAATTTTTTCTCCAATGTCTGTGTCTTTTTTTGTCCGAACCTGCCTGACCTTTTCTCCTAACCTTCCACTCCATCCTTCCACTGAGTACAAATGACCTGTCACTGTGTTCTCAGGCTCTTCTAGCCCACTTAGGCTCCTGCTGTGTTTTGTCTTCCCTGCCTGTTTTCCTGTCTGTGGATGCCCCGATGCCCTACATTTCCTTAAAGGTATAGCTTAATTCTTAAGTCTTTTACATTTTCCAAGACTTTCATATTAAGAATTGCTTTATTTTTTATTCTATTATACTTTACCTGCTACTACTGTTCCATCTTTATATTCTCCTCTTCTGCTCTGGGGTAATATAGCCTGGTAATTAAGATAATAGACTCTGGACTTGATTCTCAGCTGTGCCATTTGAATCTGGGGCAAGTTACTTAATGACTGCTACTTAGATCCCTCACAGATAAAATGGGGATAATAGTTCCTATCTTCCAGGATTTTTATAAGGGTTAAATAAATATGTAAAGCACTTGGAAATAGTGCCTGACATATGTAACTATTATATGTACACATGTAAATGTTAATATTTCTCCTAAATACTGGTTTTCCTCAAAAGTTAGGCTTAAGTTTTTCTAAAATTCTCTCTTGCTCGTGCACTAAAGAAACTGAGGTCAATTTTTAGCCGCTGCTTTCAATCAGCTCATCAGGGCAGAGGAATGTGGAGTTGAAAGTTCAAGTCTTGAATGGGCCTGGCTCAGGTTGGTATCTTGGATCTGCTACTAGAGAGCTGTGTGATATTCTGACCACTTTTTTGATGTTGTTTCTTTCCTTCCACTCAAAAATGCAAATAATAAAAATGCTTACTTTGTAAGTTTGCTGTGATAATTAAAATGTTACTAGCTAAGCACCTACCATAGTATCTGGCATAATGGATCAATAAATGTCAACTATTGATAATGCACTTCAAACACAATGGCCCTAGGTCTCTAGGTGAAAAATTATCTTTTCTCACTCTATTCAACCAAGCAACAAATACAGTGTTTTCATTGCCTGAATATCCATAATGCAAAATAATCTAAAGTATTAATTAAAATGATTTCTAAAGTTATAAACCAAAATATATTAATAGAAGTTTTTCATATGTGTTTTTCCAAACTAAATCCAGTAATGAGTGGTTTCCCCCTAATTATTTGGATATTACCAAATAGTACATTCAAAAGATAAAAACTAATTCCAAGTGATATTTCAGCCTTCCTCAAATAATTTTCACATTTCCATAATATCACGAGAGATTTAAATTATGATTTTTTTGATGTTATTTGTTTGTGGTGTGTGTACGTGTTTCTTTGTGTATTTCCTTTTTCTTTTTTTCTTTTTGATACGGAGTTTTGCTCTTTTTGCCCAGGCTGGACTGCAATGACTCAATCTAGGCTCACTGCAACCTCCGCCTCCTGGGTTCAAGCGATTCTCCTACTTCAGCCCCCTGAGTAGCTGGGATTACAGGCATGCGCCACCAAGCCCAGCTGATTTTCTACGTTTTAGAAGAGACAGGGGTTCGCCATGTTGGTCAGGCTGGTCTCAAACTCCTGACCTCAGTTGATCCACTGCCTCTGCCTCCCAAAGTGCTAGGATTACAGGCGTGAGCCACCACACCCTGCCTGTGTATTTCTTAGCTAAGTAATACATTAATATTAAATGATAAAACAATTGTTTTTTATAATAAGTAATTTTAGCAATGGATTAAAAATCATTTAAAATTATTTTAAATGATTATGTGTTATCATTTATCATTTATATATTTAATAAAATATTACTATAATTTTGTTATTATTCAATTGTTATAATATTTAAGTGTTTATTTTTATGTGTTAAAATGAAACAGTATGTATTTACATTGTCTTCTAAAATGGAGAGAAAAGTTGGTATTTGGTGAATGGCAATATTTTAAGTATAAAAGTCAACTAAATTTTGAAATAAATTTTTGACAGAAAAATTATTATAGAATATTTTAATACAGGATAGGGTAAAAGTGACTGAATTTAGAAACATCTAAGAGTACATTAAAAATTTATCTGTTTTTGAACTTATTTAGAGTAATATAGTATTTATATATTTGTTTGATTTCTTTACATAACATTATGTTGTGAGATTCATGTAAGTTACCCGTGTAGCAAAATAGTGTTCATTTTAGTTGCTATAGTATCAACAGACATTTCAGTTGTTCTCACTTTGGACCCATACAGGTACATATGGATGTTATAAATATTCTTACACATATTTAATGCACTTGTGTAGTCAATCTCTGGAGACAGGAATTTCTTGCTCATAGATATATATATGGTCAGATTCAGTATATACTGTCAAACAGTTTTCCAAAGTGATTCCAGTTATTTATCCACCTATGAGAAATTTATGAAGTTTCAGGTTACTACGTAATACCAAGAACTGGTATTATCAGTATTTTCAGTTTTGGCCACTTTGAAGTGTATACAGTGGTATGAAATTATGTTTTAGTTTGTCTTCATAGGTAGTGACCCGGGCCTTCCTTTGTGTTGCTTTTGGAAATATGACTATGCTTTTGAAAGATAATTTCACTGGGTATAAAATTATGGGTTGATATTTGGTTTTGCTTTGATTTTAACACATTAAATATTTCACTTAACTGTCTTCTTGCTTGTGTAGTTTCTGGTGATATGTCCACAACATTTACTTACCCTTGTTACTCTATGGGTAAAATTTCTCCTTATCTCATTTTCTTTCAAGAACTTCCTTTTATCTTTGGTTTTCTTCAGTTTAAATATAATACATCTAGGTATAATTTTTTTTTAAATATATTTATGCTGCTTAGTGTTCTTTGAACCTCCTAGACCTTCCCTTTGGCCTCTGCCATTAATTTTTGAAAGTTCTCAGTCATTATCAAAGAGAAATAGACTAATCCACTGTTATAGTTGGAGACTTCAAAAATATTTTTTGCTCTGTTCGCTCTTTTACTTATGGTATTCCAATTACACATATGTTACACATTTTAAATTGTTTCAAAGTCCTTGGATGGTGTTTTCTGATTTTTGCCCTTTTTTTCTTCTCATTTTAGTTTGGGTAGAACCTATTTACATATCTTCAAGTGCACTGATTCTTTCCTCAGCTGTGTCCTATCTACTGATAAACCCTTCAAAGGTATTCTTCATTTCCATTACAGTGTTTACAATCCCTAGCATTTTCTTTAACTTATTTCTTAGAGTTTCTATCTCTCTGCTTCTATTGCCCATCTGTTCCTTCACAGTTTCTACTTCTTTCATGAGAGCCTTCAACATATTAATCACAGGTCTTTTAAATTCCCTAAGTAGTTATTTTTAATTCTAAAATCTATGTCATATCTGAGTCTGGTTCTGTTGCCTGCTTTGTGCTTCAGATTAAGTTTGTCCTGTCTTTCAGCACAATTTGCCATTTTTTTGTTGAAAGCTGGACATAATGTATTAGGTAATAGAAACTGGGTTAAATAGGTTTTGAATATATGGTTGTATGTTAATCTGGCCTGAAGCTGGGCTTGCTTAATGTTTGCTATAACTGTAGGCATCAGAAACTATAAATTCCACTACTGTTTTTGATTTTGCCTCCCCTGTTGTCTTTGAGCTTCCTAAAAGTCTCTCCTTAAACAAAGTCTACATCCTGCAGTTCTTTTTTGTAATCCACTGCTTTTCTACTGCAGCCCTGTTGGTGTATGCTGGTAAGGTTTGAGGACGGGTTAATGTGATAATAATTTTATTACTAAATCTCAGTCTTTTAATGGTACTACATCCTTGGGTTAGAATCTTTACAGTTGATTCTTAGCTTCCCCACCTCTATCTCTTAGGTGATATAGGAAGGCTATCTGAGTCTAGAGAACAAATGCCCTTCCCCCAGCTGGGATAAGGCTCTGCTAGTCTCTTTCCCTAAAGAGTAGCTATTTGTGTAGGTTCTGGGTGTATTTCAAAGTAACTGCTTTTGTCCTCTCTCTCCACAGCCATGAGGGGACATTTCTTGGCTCTTTGCTGTAAAAGCCTGGTGGCGTTCCTGGAGATAACACTCATGCATTTGGGTGCTCATGAAAGACTGTGGTTACCAAGGAATATTATTTTTTGTTTCTCTAAAGCTAGTGCACACTCAGCTTCAAGCAATTTGTCAAAATTATCATTTTGCTTTCTTACCAGCATATTGCTTCAGTAGCTTCTGCTCCAGGTAAGCAGACCTGAGTGCAACCCTGGATTTAACTGAATCTCCAGGTTTAGTGATATGTTCTGCAACCTCAGTTTTCTGACAGGTTAAAGACAGACAAGACATTGATTTTCAGTTTGCTCAGCTGTTCTCTTGTTATAAAGATGGGAATTATGACTTGTGAGTTATTTAGATGTTGAAGCTGAAATGAAAAGATGGATAGTAAATTTTAATGACTAAAACATCTATACTATTAGTAAAAGTTTACATTTCTTCAATCCCTGTATGAGCTGCTAGTTTACTTGTTCACATGAATGCATTTAGCACATGATAAATATATACTAAATTTTGATAAAATGTAATTATTCAGTATGCAATCTTGAGTTATTTTTATTATTTTAAATTGTATTTTATATTTAAACTCTTTTGAATGTATAAATTTATTTATGGATTACCTATTAATTACAGTGTTATGTGCATCTCTGAAATTTTTAATACTGTATGTTTTGTATGTGTATAATGAAACAATCTGGAATAGAACCATTGATTTAGCATATTTAATCACATTTTCATGGAAAGAAGAAAAATAAATAAAGTATTATTAAGTCATAACCAGTGTAAGGTAGAATTAATCTGAGAATTAATACACTCATTTTTTTCTAAGACAATGCATTACTTGAATTTCAAATAATGGTACTTAATAGATTATATTATTTTCTTACATATGTTGCTAAGTGCTGTCTTTAAAGAACTTTGTCAAATGGTTGCTGTGTACCCTCTCATCTAAACAATAAGTGGTCAGTTCCACTATCATTCTCTCCATTTAAAATGCGTTAAAGAACATTTAAAAAGGAAGAAAACTTGATATTAATATAATAAAATCCAATCTCAATATAGCATAATGCTTTATGGCAAAACAGTAGAAACATCTTCATTATAATTAGTAAAAAAGTTGCCAAATACCGTGCTAATTTAATTCTGGATGTATTAGACATAGTATTAATAATTAGAGAAAAGTAAGTGATGAGACGCAAAAAATTTCAAGGAAGGGGCTAATATTATCTTTGGTTTTACGTAATATAATTGTATACATAGACATATAAATGAAAACCTGGAAGCAAATGCACAATAGAATCATTTTGGAGTTTTTTAAAAAATAATGCCTCCTGAATTTCATATCAGCCTAAATGAAATAAAATTTGGAAGTGGGGTCTCCTGCACCTGTTAGGTTGTTGCTTTTTAGTTTTTGTTTGTTTTTTAATTGATTGCTTGCTATTCATCATTCAAAAAGAAGACTATAAAGACCAAAATGAGAAAGGTGACATTGTTCGGTCAAAGATTATGAGCTCATTTTTGATGTTTCATGTTATACCACTAAAATAGTTTTATTAAACAAATGACAGAAATATATTAGTGTCATTTTCAAACCAACTAAAGTAAGAATGTTACATGTATTTTGTTGTCTGACATCAGGATCAAAATTCTAACAAATTCTCAAACTTGTGTTACAATGTTTTCTTTTTTGGCATGACACCTAAATTCTGTAGTGTGACTTTGCATCAATATTTTAAGCTATTTAACAGAAACTAAGTATTTATATTGATGATTATTTTATCAGCAGTGACACCAAGATTTTAAATAAAGCACATACAGAATATGCAAAGCTTTACATTTTACCCATTCTTAAAGCTTCCATATGATATTGCTATACTCCTTAAAATGAAGTCTTCAGATCTTATAACTTTGGTTATCCCACTAAAGATTTATTGGCAAACCTATGCCAAGCAAATTTCAGTTACATTTTTTCTTTATTCCCTCATCAATACCAGATTTTAAATAACAAGTTTAGAATGGATGTTAGTGACATTTTCATTTTTTTTATCAGTCATAAACATGTTTTTTTACCTATGTGCCTTGAATTAAATGCCTGCAAGTTCTCATCAGGATAGAAATAAATTTTGTTTTTTAAGATTAGCAATGGTTTTGAGACAAAGTTTTTTCAAAGGAATTTAATAATATTGGAATTTTCAATGAGTGATATTTGTTTTAGGAGCTTATGAATTATTTCTGCAAATATGTTGGGGTTTTTAAAACATATTCCAAAAATCTATTTTTAAAATACTGTTAAGATGAACAGTTCAAAACTGTGCTTAGATCTATAAGCCAGGGTTCTATTTTGACTTGTTCTCAAAAACCTTATTCTAGCTGTGTTATACCATGCTGATTTTTCATCTGATTAGTAGCACATTAATTAGATAAATGTGTTTACAGATATAAAAGTTGCATGACATTTGCCATATCTACAGGAGAGAAGATCTTCAGGATTGAACTATTGTTCTTACTAATATAATTTCATAGTTATTTCAGCTTCCATATAGGCAGAAGGTAAGGGGAAATTTTCCTCTAGAACCTTAGCCATAATTCAGAGTGAAATTGCCACTTGGACTTAGGGGAATAATTTCTACCTGGAGAATATTTCCATTCTTTTCCTCTCACTAGTAGTACTGTTGACATCCACATGTATCAGTTAAGAGGAAGTCTGCATCAGCGGGAGATGTGGTGGCTTGGGGGAGGGGGTGGAAAACAAATGGCTATCTTTCTCCTCTAATCTGAAAAATTTTGAATCTCTTTCCTCCTTGCAAGCACCTTTTCAAATTTTTGTCTCATATATGTCTTCCAAGTACTTTTTCATGGAAAATAGTTATATGTGTAGAAATATCAAGAGAAAACAAAGTGTGTAGAAAGTAATATTTTAAAAAATTAGGCAGCAAGCCATAATAATTGCAATCAATTAATGCAACTATGATCAATAAAAGTATGTTAGGGATTAGGCTTTTCAAATTTTAAAACAATATTAAATAATGAATTCTTCATTAGAATATATTAAATGTTGTGCTCATTTCCAAATGAATTAAAATTGAAAAAGGTACTAGAGTCACAAATGTTTGATTTTTCACAGGCCATTTCTAACATTAAGACAACGTTAAATTAAAAAATATATTGTTGACATGGTTAACTTTATGCATCAACTTGGACAGAATATAATGGCTAGTTATTTGGCTAAACACTAGTTTAGATGTTGCTGTGAACATGTTTTGTAGGTGTATTTATATTTACAATTAGTTGACTTTAAGTAAAGGAAATTACAAGTAAAGGACAAACCTCATTCAATCAATTAAAGGCCTTAAAAGAGCAAAAACTGACTTTCCTAGAAAAGAAGGAATTATGTTTAAGTCTAAATGAGAATTCCTGCCTGAGTTTCCAGCCTAAAGACCTGCCCTACGTTTTTAAAACTTGCCAACTCTCATAATTGTGTGAGCCAATTACTTAAAATAAAATTTGTCTCTCTGTATTTCTCTCTGTTCTTTATTGCTCTTTTTCTTCAGAGAACCCTGAGTGATCTACTAATCCTACCAACACAGAGAGAGAATTGGAACTTTGTCGGGTAAGGCCTATGAGCCATGTTTTCTAACATATTTTTTAGCTGATTCTGAGTCAGTAAGTCCCACATTTGTTAGTGGGCTAGTGTTTAGGAAACACTGAACTATTTAATTCTGTCCGAAGTTCACTGTTAGAACTGAAATTAGCAGTTAATATTAGAATTAAATTGCAGTTAAATATTTACATATTTTGAAATTATGACTAACGTGTTATGCTTAATTTAAAAGTTATAAATTTAAATATATTTTTTTCTGCAGGAAATGGCTTAGCAGGTCCCTTTTAATTCTTGCATTAAAAGTAACTCCATGGAATTATTCTGATTTTTGTTTTTTGTTTTAGACAGGGTCTCCCCATCAGCCTGGCTGGGAGAAAGTGGTATAATCATGGCTCGCTGCAGTTTCAACTCTCTGGGCTCAAGCAATTCTCCTGCCTCAGCTTCCCTAGTAGCTGGGACTACAGGTGCATTCCACCTCACCTGGCTAATTAAAAATTTGTGTGTGTTTGTCTGTTTTGTAAAACAAAGTTTTTCTGTGTTGCCCGGGTTGATCTCAAATTCCCAATCGCAAGTGATCCACTTCAGCCTTTCAAAATGCTGGGATTACAGGTGTGAGACACTGCACCAAGCCATGGCATTATTCTTATTAGTGATAGCCAAAAAGTAGAAAAAATTTAAATGTCCATCAACTGGCAAGTAGATAAACAAGTTGTGGTTTATCCATATAATTGAATATTATTTAGCAATAAAAGCAGTCAAGTACTGATAAATGCTACAACATGCATGTATCTTGAAAGCATGCTACGTGAAGGAAGTGAGTCACAAAAAAATCACATATTGAAATATCTCATCTATTTGAAACTTTCTGGGGAAACTAAAATGTCCTGAAGTTAGATAGTGATAATGTTTGCACAATTCTGTGAATATACTAAAAAACCACTGAATTGTACATTTTAAAAGAGTAAATTTTATATTATGTAAATTGTATCTTAGTACAACTATTAGCAAAATAATAAGTAATATAAGCATTATAGGAAGTATGGAAATGTCTAATTTCAAAATATATTACAAAACTATAGTAATCAAAACAGGGTGGTATTGACATAAAGATAGATATAGACCCTGATGGAACAGAATGGAGAGCCCAAAAATAAATCCTCAAATATAAGATCAAATGATCTTTGACAAAGATGCCAAGACACACAATGGGAAATATTCTCTTTAACAACTGGTACTGAGAAAACTATATATCCACATACAATAGAATCAAGTTGGACCTTTACCTTACACCATTTACAAAAATTAACTCAAATAGATTAAAGACCTAAATGTAATAGCGAAAACTATAAAATTCCTGAAGAAAACTAAGAAGAAAAGTTTCATAACATGGGATTGGCAATGATTTCTTGCATATGATACTAAAAGCACAGGCAAAAAAGAGGAATAGATGAATTGAACTACATCAAAAAATTTTAAAAAACTTCTGTGCATCAAAGGACACAATCAAAAGAGTGGAAATCCAACCTACCAAATGAGAGGAAATCTTTTAACATCTAGATTATTTAAAGAACTCCTACAACTCAACTGCAGAAATTAAAGATGGGCGAGACTTGAATAGGCATTTCTCCAAAGAAGATATACAAATGGCCAATAAGCATTGGTATTTATTAGTGATAAAATAGAAATAAAAATCAAAAGTACAACGAAGTAACACTTCACACCCATCCAATAGAATTACTACTTTTTTTTCTTTTTTTTTTTTTTGAGAGAGAGAGACTTGCTCTTTCACCCAGGCTTGTGTGTAGTGGCGTGATCATGGCTTACTGCAGCCTCACTCTTCTAAACTCAAGTGATCCTTCTGCCTCAGTCTCCTGAGTAGCTGAGACTACAGGTGCATGCCACCATGCCTGTTTCTTTGTTGTTGTTGTTTTTTTTTTTTTTTTTTTTAATTTTTATTGGAAACGAGGTCTCACTATGTTGCCCAGGCTCAAATTCCTGAGCTCAAGTGATCTTCTGTCTCGGTCTTCCAAAGCACTGAGATTATACACATGAGCCACCACACCCAACCCTATAAGTTTAAAAAAGTGTTGGTGAAGATGTGGAGAAATTGGATTGCTTGTGCATTGTTGGCAGAATGTAAAATGGTGCAGCTATTATGGAACACAGTATGAAGATTACTCAAAAAATTAAAAATAGAATTACAATGTGATCCAGCAAGACCACTTCTGGGCATATATCCAAAAGAATTGAAAACAGGCTCTCAAAGAGATATTTGTAACATTATTCATAATAGATAAAATTTGGAAGCAATCCAAATATCTATCCATGGATTATTGTATAAAGAAAATGTGGCATATATATATATATTTCATTATATATATTTATATATTATATATAATACATATAATATATAATGTAATATATAATATATAATATTATAATATATTATATATAATATACAAATATATAATATAATATAAAAATATATATAATATATAAATACATATAATAAAATATTATTCAGCCTTAAAATGAAGTAGGTTCTGTCACATGATAGAACCTGAATGAAACTCGAGTACAAAATTCCTAAGTGAAATAAGCTGGTCATGAAAAGACAAATTCTGTATGATTCCATGTATATAAAATATACTAATAGAAACAGAAAGTTGGTGGTTGCCAGGTGCTTGGGGGACAGGGAAATGGAGAGTTATATTTCAATTTGTTATAGAGTTTCAGTCTGGCAAGATGAAAAAGTTCTAGAGCTCTGTTGCACAACTATGTTAATATAATTAACACTACTTAACTATTTTTTAAAAAGACAAACTATTGACAAATCACTACAAAGAGAAGTATGGGAAATAAGAAAAAAAATTAAAAAGCAAAATTATCTACAGCCAGACCACCCTAATACTAGCATTAATTGCACCCTGAGAGAAGACACAGACTCTCAGAACAGAAGAGAATGCCAGTAATTACAGCTGGAAAATCCAAGCCTCAGAGAAGTAATTTATTTAAAATCACACAGAGTTGGTGGCAGAATCAGGACTAGAGCATTTATATTTTCAGTTTTACATCAATTCAATAATCGTTTAAAAATGTGTTGTTCTTTCAATTATGTAAGAAATATGGAAGTCTGGAAATACAGGAAAGTCTGAGGAGCCATAAAAAGCAAAACAAAAACAAAACTCTGTAAGATTTGTCAGAAGTATCTGAACTGTGTGGATCTAACGAAGGTGTCAATGTTGTTAGTTAGCGGTGAATACTAGTGCTTGTGAGACCACACAATTATACAATTTTCGTGTCCCAAAACTGGGAGGACAAAATGATCACAGGAACACATTGCTGGGACCATCCTATGTCATTGCATGAGATATATGCAAGTAAGAGGCTCGGAAACTTAAGCTTCATTATCTCAACCAGAAATTTGCCACAGCACATTTTAATAGCTCAAGGCTGCAATGTTACTTCAGAGAATGGCACCCCAAACACTTGGCCATTTTATCTTCATAAAAAAAATATGTGGCAGAGGCAGACTCTTAATATAATAATTATTGTTTTTATATGAAAATGCAATATTAAAATAAATAGTTGGTGTGAATTAAGGCATCCCAATTATAGAAGACAATATACACTAGACAAAATTAAAAGGCAGTCATCAAGCTGTATCTGCATAACACGAAATATGTTATATACACACTTAGATGTTCACACACATACTTTCTTAAAATCCAAATAAAATCAGTAAAGCATGTTAGATAGTTTGCTTGATATTTTCAGGTACTTGGTTTTGCTCAGTAATTTTATCAGTCAATAATTGGTAAATTACCCTCTGTAAGCTTAGTTTCTTCATTTGTAAAATTAACATAATGCTAACTTTTTGGGTATTCACCATAGGTATATGCCTTATAAGGTTTTGAAAGGAGATATTTGCAGATACATATATTAGTGCAGACTCTGGCAAAGAGTAACTCCTGAAAAATATTTAGCTAATAGTTGAATGATTTTGATGATATCCTATTTAACATAGAATATTAAACACAGTATTTAAATTTAATGATTTCAAGATTATCCATGCCCAAGTTATGACTAAAACTAAACTAGATCCATTCTAATTCTTCAAAAATGTAAAGAAATTAATGTGAACTGATATACATTTGATATCTTATTTCTTTTTTAAAGTCAAATCTAAAAGTTGCTCAAAGGCTTAATTTACTTATCCCTCTCATTGTTGTTTTTTTGGTAAGGGTAGCTAAAAATCTATGCATCTAGCATGAATCCCCAACACAGTACAATTTCATTAATATTCCTAGAGATCTCATGTTGTACATGAGATCCCTAGATTTATTAATTTGCTTCACTGTACTGACTTTCTTACAATCTATATATATCCTGTAACAACCTTATGGTTGATATTTTAAAGTACTTAGTTTTGCTCAGTAATTTTATTAGTAAAAAATTGTTAAATTACTCTCTGTAAGCTTAGTTTTATCATTGTAAACATAACGTTAATGTTATGGATATTCACCATAGGTATGTGAAACCTGAAATATAAACCATAAAATTTACTTCTTAAAATTTTAAAGTTATAAAAGGGGCTTAATTTAATATGCCCTCCTTTAAGAAGACAGAGAAAATGTCTCTCATTTAGTTAAGAAGATTTTTTTAATGATAAAGTGTACATAAAGCTATTGATGACAGTGCTTGTTGAGTGTTTACCATTTATCATTGATCTGTTACTCATGTAAAACTGAATGATATAATAAAATCATTCCAGATTGAGTCCTTAACTAAGTCCAGAAGAAAATTGTTAACAAACATGTTAAGTGTAATTACCTCCTAATTCTTATTTAAAATAACATCATTTATTAGAAGAAAATATCTTCAAAATCCATGTTTTTTTATTGAAATAACTTTAATCAATGATTTATAATAAATAGTTGCTAAGAGTCTAGCTATTTGGGTTCTGCTTCCATGTTTTCAAGAAACTCATTTTTATGACCACATTTAAGGCTTCCATATTAAAAAATTAATTGGCAATATTTATTGTCTGCATCTTTTTAGACATTCTTTCAGCTTAATTGGTGAATATTAAACACAATTTCTTTAAATAAAAATTTAGTCTTTTTTATGGACATATGATCATCTCTTAAAACTATTGCTCTCCTTACGTTGCCCAGGGTAATGTATACTACTTAAAAGTTTGCTCTGTGTCCTCTCTCTTATTATTGTAAGTCAAATAATAAACTTTCCTTACAATGGGCAACTTAAGGAGTCTGTAAAAGATGATGTCATTAACATCTTTCACTGGGCAACAGTCCTTTAGCCCAATTCAGACTTTATAATGTATAAAAATATTCCTGTTTGAGGAACAGAAAGGAGAATAATCAGAGGAAGCAAGAGAAAGCTGCAAAGAAAATGGAGAGATAAGCAGATAAGTTCATGCAGAGAGATGGAGACTGTGGTACCCTGGGAGTGAGATGGAAGGAAATGTAGCTGGTTGTGAAGAGGTCAAAGGACCACAGAGGCCCCAGTATTAGATGTGTCATTTCCAACAACATAGACAATATGTATAAATGTGAGGATAGATGAAGCCATGGAGAAAGAAAACTGGGCCATAGTGCTTAAGCCTTCAGTGAGGAGATAGAATGACTAGGAGAGCTCACAGCAACGTGGTTGTAATTGTGATGTACTTGGATGACACAATTTTCAACAGAACTCATGTTTTATAAGACAGAAAACTGATAGAAATGGCAATGTTTGGATGGTGGCCATAAAGGAGGTTGTATGGTCCATCCCCTGGTCTGGCACAGTGTTGTGTGTGTGGTGGGAGGGAACTAATATCACTTGGATATGTTTTCAAGCATCATGGCCAGCTAAGGCTAGGAGAAGGAAATGTACCCAGGGAGATTATGGCTGAACATAAACTTTGTGTTCCAAGGATACAAATGAAAGGGCTTAGTAGAGAAAGAAGAAATGAATGAGTAAATAGGAATGAGATGCTTAAGAACTGATGGAAATTGTCTTAGAGAGTGAGTGTTCTTATAAGAAACACGAGAAGATATGGCAGATTCTAATGTTGCCATATCTTGTTGCTATATCTTCCTTGAACACTTCCTTCAACAATGCACTATTTTCTTGTATTTGGGAGTTGTAATTTCCTTTTTGGGCAATTCCTTCAATCTGATTTCAACTGAATTCAAATTGCCAAAATTAACAATATTTTTTAGTATGTGTTTTAGCTTGTACGATCTCTTAGATTCCAGTAATCATCTTCAAATAACTGTCTCTTAATCATTCTTTGTGAGTGGCTGTGCTGAAAGCATAGGTTAAGAGAGCATAATGTTCTTGTGTCTCAAGTGAAGAATACATTGTCTTTCATATATTAAGAAAAATTATGTTTCATCCTCCAAGTTTATAATTATGGCTTTGTGAGCTAACTATGTATTTGCTATCATATTATGTTACATAACTAAGTTACCTGATAAAATTAAGTGTTGTAACATTTACTATATTTTACTATACTCTAACAATGGCTTTTTATAAATCTCATTTGTTTTCCAGGAGAGTGTAAAATGTACAAAGTTCAATAAAGTGATGTTGTAACTGTCACTGTTATATGACAGTTTCTCAACTATTCACTTGTTTATGTCTCTGAATATAATTGTTATGCCCAAATATTCATTTTAGCAGCAAAAATTGAAGATAATAATCCTTAATGTCACTGAAGTCATAGTAGATTGCTTCATCGTATGTGGTCATATTCCTATATCCATTTAACTTTGAAAGCATTCTTTCTGCAAAATTTTAGTTTCCAATGCTCAAGCTGAACATTTCTTTGATACTAAAAACTGACATATGAAATGATGAAATATAGACCAAAGACCTGGAAATTCTCTTTAATTTGTATATTTTTTTATTTTTTCAGAAAATGCCTTAGGGTTTTCATTGTCACTTTCAACTAGGGTAACCACTGGGGAAGAGTTGAAAGAGATATCATCTAAGTCAATGTCCATCTTTCTCATTATTTGACTCCATTGTTAGCTGTTTCTTCCCTTAGGGAGATTATTCTCACAAATAATCCTTTAGAGTTGTAGTTAATACACCAGTGTTTCTACAATAAGCAGTTACACAAAAGTGTCACGTATGCCCCAGGAAATTTTTAAAATTTTACCTTTTACTATTTTTAATGAATTAACTATTTTACAAATACGTGTATTGCCACTTATGAAGTATATTCTATATGATAACGACAGGGCTAAGTGCTTATATAATCTTTTTTTTCTAGATATGATTAACAAAAGTACAATTAAAATTAACTTAAGCAAAATTGGAAATTTATTGACTGAAAACATCAAATCAGGCCTGCCTTAAGGGAAAAGGTAGAAGTTGGCCTTGTCAATGACTAGAAACTGTGTTTAGCAATAATCAAGAATCTGTCTCAATTTCTCACCTCTGCTCCTTTATACCCATCAAATTTTCTCTCCCTACAATTAAAAAAAGTTTTTATGACTGAAAACATAGTTAATGGCAATTTCTGGCTTTTATAACTTATGCTTTCAGCTCACAGGACTGAGGTTTTCCTTGATTTCAGTTCATAAATGCCCAAGAAGGAACTCAGATTAGCTTAGTCTGGCTCAGATTCCCACCTTTAGGTTAGGACAAATCAGTGTGAGTAGAGTTTGTGTTAGGTATTACAAAATTAAAGATTTTTATTTAATCATATGAATTTTAATGGAGGATAGGGAGTTGATTACCAGAAACATTTGGGGTAGGCCACACACAGCTCTCCAGGAGATTATTTCCTACAGTTTGAATGTTTATGTCCTCTCCAAAATTCATGTGTTGAAACATATCGAGGGAACCAGCCCCCAGTATTTCAACATAGGTCCTTTCTATTTTCCCTAAGTGTAGGCCAGTCTGAGAAATAAAGAGAAAGAGTACAGAGAAATTTTACAGCTGGGCCTCTGGGGGTAACATCACATATCGGTAGGTCCGTGATGTCCCCTGAGCTGCAAAACCAGCAGGTTTTTATTTGGGATTTTAAAAGGGGAAGGGGTGTACAAACAGGGAGTAGGTCACAAAGATCACATGCTTCAAAGAGCAATAAAGATCACAAGGCGAAGGCAAAATTAGAATGACTGATGAGGGTCTATGGCCTGCTGTGCACGTATTGTCTTGATAAACATCTTAACAGAAAACAGGGTTCGAGAGCAGAGAACCAGTCTGACCAAAATTTACCGGGCTGGAAGTTCCCAATCCTAGTAAGCCTGAGGGTACTGCAGGAGACCAGGGCATATTTCAGTCCTTATCTCAACTGCATAAGACAGACACTCCCAGAGTGGTCATTTATAAACCTTCTGCCAGGAATGCATTCCTTCCCCAGGGTATTCCTTGCTGGGAAAAGAATTCAGTGATATCTCTCTTACTTGCACATCCATTTATAGGCTCTCTGCAAGAAGAAAAATATGGCTCTATTCTGCCCAACCCCGCAGGCAGTCAGACCTTATGGTTATCTTCCCTTGTTCCCTGAAAATCACTGTTATTCTGTTCTTTTTCAAGGTGCACTGATTTCATATTGTTCAAACACACATGTTTTACAATCAATTTGTATAATAGTGGTCCTGAGGTGACATACATTCTCAGTTTACGAAGATAACGGGATTAAGAGATTAAAGACAAGACAGGCGTAAGAAATTATATGAGTATTATTAGGGAAGTGATAAATGTCCATGAAATCTTCACAATTTATGTTCAGAGATTGCAGTAAAGACAGGTGTAAGAAATTATAAAAGTATTAATTTGCAAGACAACAGTAGGTCACAAACAGTCACATTTACTTGGCATGCAGACCAATGAGCAACTGCCTTTTGGAGTATCCCATGAAAGAGAAGAAGGAAGGGTAATTTCTTTTCCAAACTCCCTCTTATCTCCTATTACCAATTGGTTGAAGTTTACCTCATGCAATAGTAACCTCTCCTCACATCCAATTTGCACTGGAGAATCACATAGGTGATCGTTCTTTATTTCATAATACCACAAACCCTGTTATGGCATTTCACTAAAATTTGAAACTGGTGAGAAGATCCAGAAACAAAATGAAACAAAACAAAACAAAACAAAAAACACAGGTTGATTATGCTTTGCTGTCCCAGAACAAGTGATTATGCCATGGTTGTGGCAGCACAGTCCAAGAGGTAGAAGGTGTATTCAGACGGAAAGAACCAAAACAAAATAGGCAAATAAGATTTGTCTGACACAGTCTACTTCTTGTGCCACTCAACGCACTCATGTCTTCCCACTGTATATAGATTCATTCCATTTTACAATATTAAGCTTACACTTTTTTATGAGAATAAAGATATTCTCACTCCTTCTCTCAAAGGGGAAGTACACCATTCTTCAAGTTGGAGGCCAGTTATAATATCCTAGAAGTCTTTAGCAAAGGAGATGTTAAAATAAGATACAGTCTTTGCTGTCTTATGTGGTCTTGTGATCATAACTTACATTCATCATCGTCCTTGTCCTCTACCTATTTTAGCTCATCTCATATTTTGCTAGTATGTCAGATGGTCTGGCTTACATTTGCCATATCTTCATTCTTAGTTTTTAGAATTCTTGCTAGCCCTATCCTAACTGTGTTGTGGTGGTTGTTATCACTTATTGGTGTTCTTTACTGAACAAGGAACAACAAAGAGAAGCATTAGTGAACTTCCTGAGTTCTAAACACATTCATCTTCAACTTTATTGTGAAGGGGCAACTCTGGATCCTTAAGTACTGGCGATCTTTGACTTGGGCTAGTGATGTAACTCCTTTCTTTATGCATTGTTCCACCACATGAGGAGCTCAAAGTGACCAGATAATAGTCACAACTTCCAGCTTAGTACAAATTTTATATGTGTGCCCTTGTCCTGGAGAACTTTCATTCAGTGGGAAGTTTCATCTTCATGGGAACCAAAAATTCTTAACTAGAAAACCCCAGGGTTACAGAAAAATAACAAATTTCTCAAGTGAGAGAACAGTGTGATAGTATGTGATCTGGTATAACAGTGAAAGAGAGGCCACTCATCTTCACAATATTTGGTTCCTGGGTCGATGTATTCTAGAAATAGGAGACAAAGTAGCATTTACCTATTATCAATTACTGCTTATACTGCAACTTCAAGTATAAGGAACAGTATCCCAACTGAACAGTATTTTTTCCCACTTTTGACAACTTGACTGTGTCTTCAATCATTCCATATTTTTAACAGGTCAACAGTATCTGAGTGTTGGGAAATGTGGTTTAAAAATGTCATTTTAATAAGCATGTTGTCATTTATCTTTTTTTGCAATATAGGTTCCTTAGACTGAAATAAGAAGTGCGGTATCATGTGGATGGAAAATCCCTGGGATGGCAGTGCTGATAAAGGTACCATACACAGGGAAAAAACACCTATATCTGGAGGGGTTTTTTTTTTAAATCAAGTTCTGTAGGGGTAAATTGCCATTTTCCTTCCCCCTGGTAACAAGCTTTAGACATTATCACCTTACAATTCAGTAGTCACTTGTTCACCCAATGAATGGTGTATTATTCAGTGTTCAGTATTGGTGTCTGCTGCTAGTAGGTTACATACTCAGCATGGCAAAACTCAAATGGGTCATAGTAAAGGAAAATGGGCAAAAGGCATTGCTGAGCCTATGCGTAGCCTTCCTTCCTGCCATCATTTATGTTCTTTTCATGAGACCTTGCCATAAGCACTGGCATGGTTGGAAAGGAAAATGCCTGATTATATGTACACATAACTTAGGTCTTCCACTTGTTTTTTTCAGAGCCCACTAGGAAGAATATGATCTTTGGGTGGCTACAACAAGCTAATAAATTATTTTCACACTTTAAGCCCATTTCCATCACACATTAAGCCCAAGTTCATCTACATATCTTCTTTCAGATGCTCTTGTCTCTTTCTTATTCCTGCTTTATGTCTCCTAGGATCCTGAACAATCAGTAAACCATTTAAATCTGCCTGTGAGTCAGTCTACAATGTACCTTAGATGAATGCTCCCTCCACATGAAGTGGGTGGCCAAGTTTTCCCACAGCTCCTTACTCTTATGGATTTCCCTTCCAACACCATCTTTTACAGACAGTCGGATAGAGTTGTCATGTGACAGCCATCCATGTTCAGCTATCCATGACAGCTATCCATGACAGCACTAACATATTATGCCAGCTGATCTGTGAATCTGGCAGAGTCTGTTCCTCTTCTGTCTGCACAGACCGTCAGTGTGCAGTGAGGGAAATTTAGTAATGCAGTAGTAGACCAGCAGTCTAGGCCACTCTTTTGAGATGATTTGTTTGTGAATTCTGGACCTGCACAAACTCAGTCCTCAATATACCTTTTCCAGCACACAATAGTTTGTTGTTGTAAATCCACACCTTTTTACTCAGAGAATAACACCTAGCTGATGACATAAACTTCTGGTCACACAGTCTTTTGACCTAGCTCATGATATAACCCTCAGGTCATGCAGTCTTTTGGTGTGTCTCATGGTCAGAAGCTGAGGCTCAATCTAGTGACAATGGGACACCAGGACTTCTACGAATAGATTATTTTCTGGCCACAGACCACATACCCCTGCTCCAGAATGCTAAGACTTTTAAATTTGAACATGCCAATGTTATTACTTAGGGTATTATTGGCACCATAGATCTGGTAAATCATATGACACATGAATCAGAGAACTTTGCACTGATAGCCTAAATCTACTGCAAAGCTCTGTCTTGCTCTGGAACTCATTCAAATTTTCCATGCGCTTGGTTGCCCAATAAATGTTTGGAACAATATTCCAAATTGAAATATACGCTGCCTTCAAAGTCTGAAGAGGCTCCAAAGGTACTCTACCTCTTTCTAAGTGGTTGGTTATACAAATAAAACAGCATTTTATTTATATCAAAGTGGATATTCAAGTATGTCCCAGACATCCAGGTATCTAAAAACTTTCCTAAGAATACCCATTAGCCACTTCCATAGTTTCCTGTGGTTCAAGGCTCTCTGATTGTCACTTTGACTTTGTAGTCCATTGTGGTAATTATGTCTACATTTGTTTCTGATGGTTAACTACTGTCATTAGTTTGCATTACAGAATTACATGATTCTCCACTGATATTAGGGAGTTCAAGCTAATGGTGGCATCCCTCACCAAAAACTCTAGCTTATAGTAGTTAGCTGCCAGCATTGGCTTTCAGAAATGCTGAATCCCACTTTACCAGTGCATTTTTAACTGCTAGGTGAAGAAGATAATATCTGGGCCCCTCTGGAGCATTTAGTCAAGTACTCATTTCTCAGAGGATATATATGATATATATATATCATATATATATATATCTCATATATATGATATACATATATATCATATATCATATATATGATATATATATCATATATCATATATCATATATATCATATATATATCATATATATCATATATATCATATATATGATATATATGATATATATATCATATATATATCATATATATATCATAACTGTTCCTAGCTGTGTTTACCAGGTTTTTTCTAGCACTGGGAAGATTTTTTTGGTACATAGTTTTATTAATTTTTTTCTATAACAGTCTTGTATTTGCCCTTTCCAGTTGAACATAGTTGGTGATGCACCCAAATGCAATGAGGGCTAGTGTGGTAGTTCTCAGGGAGAACAAGCATCTTCCAGGCACCAATTTCAGGTGAAATACTTAACCTTTCTTTACATAAAGGGAGGCTGGGCTTTTCAGGCAAGAATTACAAAACTGCTGCTTCTTCCAGCAAGGAGTGCTCAGGATAATTAGGTCCATCTAAATACTTCCATTCCATGCATCCTAGATAGACCTTTTTCTTTTCAGTTGCCTGAATTAGATATAGAAAATCTGTAAAGGCTGCACAACTACTGCAGGTTTGCTATCATTATAGTCATACTGGGGCCTAAATTGTAAAACAGCCTCTCTTAAGGCTGCAATAAATAGAATTTTATTTGAAAAGTGTCATTGTAACCCTCTGGCTTTCAAAACATGCTTTGTGTTGGCAACTGACTTTTCTGAGCCTATTATTTTTATTTTCCTAAAACTCTAATTGCTTCTAAACACAGAAGCAGCCAGGTTATTCCATAATCTTAAATTTTCATGGCTACTTAAATGTCACTCTTGCTTGCTATTTTATCTCTCAATGCCACACCCTTTTCCTGCCCTTTATCTCAGCTTTCCACAGGTGAAAGAATAAGTGGAATATTTTTATGTGACAGGAATTTTTAGAATCCTTCTTATTAAGAAATGGAGTCCCTATTTCTTTCAGATAAATAGGCAATCTAAACATAAAATTCCATCTCGAGGCTATATTGTGTAAAACCACACTATTGCTAACCACCTTAACTCAGGTCCTCTAGGAAATAGAACCTAAGGCAAGAGTTAAGGAGTTAATACTTTATATGAAGCAATCAGTAATTCTGTGTTACTCTGCTGACTGCTGCTTCACTATGATTCAGGGAAAAGTACAGCAGGTCACCTAGCAGATGCCTTTGCTCATTGTGCGGCATCCTTAGGAAAGACTACATGAATAGCCATTCTTTGGAGAAGCACATGGCAGTGAGAAAGGAAGGAAATAAAATGTTCCACCACATTTCCTGTTTTCCATTGGTCAAAGGTCACCCATGGGAAACTAAATCTCTGCCCTTGCAGGTTGCATCATTTGATACCTTACATTGTTGTATTACAATTGACACCTTACTTGGTGCCAGATCCAATGCCACATAATCCATTGTTCCATCCACCATCTAGAAATGGTGGGAGGCTGGAAACTCCTGGCATTGTGTTGGTCGAGCTGGCATGCACTCTCAGGATGAGCATCCTCTCTGTTGTTCACTGGACAGATTTGTAGGCAGATAGGTCATGAGGACAGAATAAAACCATTCTGGAAATTTGGGAGCCATGTCAGCTTTTTGTCTGAAACAATCACCCCCTCTCTGAAACCTCATATCTAAAGTAGAATTGTTTTGAAATTATTAACATCTTACATATCTGTGTTCCTCATTGAACTGAGAATTCCTGAGGGCAAGAATTCAATTGTCTATTTATTTTTGTATTTCTATTTTTTTTTAATTGTTGTTTTGATTTTTGAGACAGGCTCTCACCCTTTTACCCAGGCTGGAGTGCAGTAGCATGGTCAAGGCTAACTGCAGCTTTGACCTCCAGGGCTCAATCAACACTCCCACCTCAGCCTCCCAAGTAGGTGGGACTACAGGTGTGTGCCACCGTGCCTGGCCAATTTTTGAATTTTTTGCAGAGATGTGGTTTTGCCATGTTACCCAGACTGGTCTCCAATTCTTGGGCTCAAGTGATCCTCCTGCCTCAGCTTCCCAAAGTTCTGGGATTATAGGCATCAGTTACCATGACTGGCCTATTTTTTGTATTTCTAAGGTCTGTACAGTACCTGGTACAAAATTAACTGTAAAATAATTATACTTATAAGTAATAAAGAAAAAAGTTTCATAAAGATACCAACACTTAGTGTGGTTTCTAAAATAACTCATTTTAATCTTCGCTTTCAGAAGAAGTTCTCTTTAAGAACATTATATATATATATATATATATACCTAATTTGAAGTATAGGTTATTCAAATCACGGCTCCATTTTTCTGAGGCCCAAATGTGGGTTCATAATTCTTGACCTAACAACCCAGAGCCAAGCTCAGACAAAGCCAGAATTATTAACAAGACATTTGTGTAGTAACAAGAACAGAAAATGTGATTTAAATGGAGAATAGATTGAAATTAGCTTGATCTCATAATTATGCTCTGAAGTATCTGGAAAAGAAGGAGAAATGGTTCATTAATATAAAAATATTATTGGATAATCATAAATATTCAGAGAACACGGTATAATTTTTAAAAGTTCTTTACTTTGCCTGAATCTTTAATCAGGCTCTTGAACATTGATTTTTTCCTTTATTCCCCCTACTCTTAGAACATTTCATTCCCACCTCCATTGTCTATACCTGTCTGCATGGGGTCAGAAATTTCTTTTTATAACATAACCTGATGTTTTTGTGCCAACAGAGTTTTTTACTTTTTCTGTTTTCTATTTAACCAAACACCTGTCTCCTAAAACTGGTGAAGATGGCATGAAAATAATAAGGTGAGTTGAAGTGGGAGTTAAATGAACAAAATTCTGTATTGCCTCATTTATTCTATAATAAAAAATGTTTCAGGTAAATTAAATTTAGATAATTTTATATTTGTCATATATTTTTCGGTGATAAGGTAGTGACAGAAACCATTAATGTGAAAATGTGTCTTTAGCACTAGCTTTGCTATATTCTGAAGAATTTTAAATGCTTGTTCAGTGTACCAACTTCTGAAATATAGATTTTTAAAATCCAAAGTAGAAACTCAATTTAATAGAATTAAAATAAGGACTTTGTATCCATAATTGTCAACATACTGATTTCCCTGGATCCCATGATGCTAGAAAAACAAGCAGTCTACCACTGCTTTCCCACTATGTGTTCACAGTAACGTGAAAATAAGGTCAGCAGGATATTAATAAACTAGATTATGGTTTTTTATTTGGCAGTTGCTTGCCAGCTGCTTCTAATTTGCTCTTTTCACCTTCCTATTGAAATAATACGAACAAGAGGTAGGCTTTTATTATAATGTGTGAATTGTTCTTATTCTGTCCAGCCCAGCTAGCCTTATTTCTGGCTATGATACTAATACAGAAGCTTCCTGATGTAAGAGTTTCAAAGATGTTCATTCATATCTGAACACATAATTTGTTACTGTTCTTAAATTTTCATTCAATAAGAGGTTTAATGATTTTTTTTTTGTTTTCCTACAATTCTCAATGTTTAACGTTAATAGATCTGAGACTTATATAGGCAATTTGCTACCTCTGGCATATGATTAAAGCATACCATAAATTTTGTTTTTAATGCTATGTATGTTCTAAGATTCAGTCCAAATAATATTTTTGTACTAGATTACTAAATTATTTCCAAGGATTTTTATGATAAAAATCTCATTTATTTATATTTACACTCCTCTAACAAATAGCACTTACTGTAGACAGGTATTATGCTATATACTGGGGACACATGGCTAACTAAGCAAAGTACAAAAACTCTTTGCTCTGTTGGTGCTCACAATCTAGAAATGATGACAAGTGTTTACCTCCACTTATTTCTATAAAAAGTCATATGTAACTACATATTATTACAAACTACATAATTGCAAACTGTTGCAAATGCAGTGAAAGGAAAGTATAGGATGCTATGAGAGCTATTTTTGCTATTAAGCTATTTTCTCTTTCACAAGCCTAACCTTATGGGTTCTGTGATGCTTGGGCAGGGTCTTGAATAACTACATTTATTTTTTGCAAGTTAAATTTCTTTTAGCTTCTGCTAGTAGGGGGCACTAGATGGGGATAAGTCAATGGTGTCTTTCTCTGTTTGCTATTCTTGTTTTAAAAAAACAAACAAACAAAAAACAAAAACAAAAACAAACCTCCAGACAGCAGGAATTGTTTTCAGCAGCAACTGTTTCCAGTTTTCAGGTTTTCTCATATTTCCAGAGCCTGCCACATTAGAACTCTATCAGAGATAACAAAACTAGCAGTAGAGTGCCATTTCCTCAGAGGTCTGAAACCCCTCTACGGACACTAACCTCTTAGCTTCAGAAGGACTCACTAGGCAGTTCCCCTTCCTAACTGATAAGAATTTTAGACAAACTTGATATAACCTCTTGTTTTCGTTTCGATAGCTTTAGAGTGGTAGCTACTTCTCGTAATTGCTATTTCTATATTTTCAGATTTTCAGCAACTGTATAAAAATTCATCGTTTTAAATTCTGTCCAAATAACTTGTATGGTTTCTATGTCCCTATATGATTGATACAAGAACAGTTAACAGGGGTACCTTCCAGCAATGGAAATATGGTAAAGATTTCCCTGAAATGATTTTTGACCTAGATTTAAAGAAGTATCTCCAACCCAAATCAATCACCCGATCTTTAGGTCCATTGTGTCACTGAGAATGAAATATCTCCTTTAAAGTTCTAAAAGCATCTCAATCTAATCAGCTTAAAAATAAAATTAATTTTTTCTTAATGCTTTAGTCCTTACATTTATTCCTTCCTCTTTTCCCTATGCCAATGAATGACATCACCATCCACTTATTTACTTAAATATCTGGAGATTATTCTTTACTCCTTGTTCTTTGAGCCACACAGTCAATCAGTCACTAAATATGCCATTTCTATCCTGATATAGCCCTAAAGCTTGTTTGCTTATTTCCATCATTAGTTAGTACTTCCATCACATTCCTTGCCTGACTGGTTAGGGAGGTTTCCTCCATGTATTTCCTGACTATAGGCTTTATCTTATTAAGTCAGTCTTCACTTTGAATGCTCTACACACTTAAAAGTAGAAATTTAATCACACTATATTCCCTTATGTAAATCAATTCAATAAGCTCCCATTAACCTAAAGTCAAAACTAGTCTTCCATGATCTGATTACTGCTTACTTTAAAAAATCTTAAAAGACAACTGTATTTTGTAATTCTCACTATGTGAGTCTAGTACACTGTCACAAACACTGATGAAAATGTATTAATGATTACAGAATTTCAGAAGCAAATACTTAGAATACATATTTTCTGAATATAAATATTAATATTGCTAATTAGAATCCAAAACCACTCTTGGAGAAATAAAGAGTATCATGAGTTTGTAATCATTTTTTTTTTGCCTTAAAAAATGGCATCCTAGGGAATTCAAGCTTTATGAGCACATGGTGTTTATATCAGATCCATGTTTGGCACTCTGAGTTACAGGGTCAGAAATACACATATATAAAAGTTTTAAAAAGAGAAGACAACTGAAATAGAACTGTTCTTGGGAAAGTGTATACAGGTTGCCTGAATTTGACTTTGCTGTGCCACTTACGATATATATGACCCTATGCAATTTACTTCTCTCTCTCTCTCTCTGTGTGTGTATGGGTGAGTGTGTGTGTGTGTGTGTGTGTGTGTGTGTGTGTGTATTAGTTTATTCATCTAAAAAATGGTAATAATAAGAACATCTACTTCACATGATTGGTAGAAAATTAAATTAGTTAATATATGGAAAGCATTTAGAACACTAAATAGCAAGTAGAAATCACTTGATGTGTACATATATATTAAACTATGTGTACATATATATAAATGCCTTAAATAAATGTCTACATATATAAACATTATAACTACATAATAAACACAGCCAATTCTCATTATTCGTCTCAGTCAACTTATCAGAGGAATTTGACATGATTGTTCTCTATTTCTTGAAACATTTTATTTACTTGGCTTTCAAGGCACTATCTTCACTTGCTTTTTCTCCTATTTCTCAGACTTCTCTTTCTTAGTTTTTATTGCTCATCTTTTTCACTTCTGTATTAGTTCATTTTCATGTTGTTATGAAGAGATACCCAAGACTGGGTAATTTATAAAGGAAAGAGGTTCACTTGACTCACAGTTCCGCATGGCTGGAGAGGCCTCAGGAAACTTACAATCATGGCAGAAGGGGAAGCAAACAAGTTCTTCTTCACATGGTGGTAGGAGAGAGAAGTGCAGAACAAAGCAGGAGAAAAGCCCCTTATGAAACTATCAGATCTCATGAGAACTCATTCATTACCACGAGAATAGCATGGCAGCATGAGGGAACAGCCACCAGGATCTAATCACCTCCCATGAGGTCCCTCCCCCAGCTCATGGGGATTACAATTCGAATTACAATTCAAGATGCGATTTGGGTGGGGACACAGAGCCAGACCATATCAACTTCCAAGCTTGGAAGGCCCTACAGCTCAATCCTTAATCAACTTCTGCTTTCCATGTCTATTACTCTATTTGTGATCTAATTCAATCTTTTACTTTAAAGGCTATGTGAATATGTCTGACTCAAATTTATATCAATAGTCTGAACAAGTCCCTGAATTTCTGGTGTGCACCTATAGATTTGTAAATAGATTTGTATAGTTAAGTATCTACTCATCATTTTACTAATGGAAGAAAACTAAATCATTATGTGTCCCAAAGTGAGTTCCTCCTATTTTACCATCCCAAATCTGCTACTTCTACAGTCTGATTTGATCACAGGTCACAAAACTCTTGAGAACTAAAGACCACTGATAAAATTTTATCACTTTAAATTTTGTATGCTAGATATAATTTATTTGTTGAAACATTTATTAATATATGTATAATATATTCTGAATATTCTATATATATGTGAAGAAATTATCCATCCCTTATTTGTGCTTCTAATGTTGCATGTGCTAATAATTGTTGAAAATCCTGAAAAGAAAATGCCAAAACTATGTGGCATTATTTTGTACCTGCAATGTATATTAAAAATAAACTATATTTAATCAAGAAGTTACAGGTACATCATGGTCAACAAAGACAGTGAAGTAAAATTATGTCTGCATTACCATATTTTCTAATATTAAATTTAACCACAAGTAAATTTCAAAAAAATGCCTTCTTTGGTGAAAAATTAATCTTTCACTGTATGATACGAAAAGAAGAAGATAGCTGGTATGCACAGAAATGAACAGCTGATGTTTTACATTGCACTTACTTTTAGGCATAGGCTCACTGCATTCTTTCTCTCTCTCTTACTCTGTCTTGTTCTCCCTTACTCTATGATTTATAATTTTTGCTAGGCCCACATAGTTGAATTTCTTAAATGAAATATGATTATAATATAACTATACTATAATGTAAATTATGACTTCCTAAAATTCATACATGAAAATATCCCCAGCTCGTGGGGATTACTATTCGAATTACAATTCAAGCGGATTCACAGCAAAGGGATTTACATATAATTATCAGTAATCTATTGCAGTATACATTTCCTTCAGTTAAAATTATTTCCACTTCCTAGGCTTTATTTTACTTTCATCATCACTATGTTTATTGCTGAAATAAATACTTTGTCTAATATAAGGCACAGAAACATTAATAAATTATAGAGATATCAAGTTGTTAAATCTAACTTAAAATACCTATAGTATCTTATATTTCCTAGGTCTAAGATATATGTTGAGTTTTTACAAAACACAAAAATAAGTAGATTCCCCCAAATTATGAAGAGAGTACACGTAGGATTAGAGAGGTGCCTTGGTATAATGAAAACAACCATGAGAGAAGCAAATATTGTTTCCTCTCCACAGAAAGCCTATTTGCAATTTAATGAAACTTCATTTTCAGACTCATTCAGAAAATTATTCTCCAAACATTGATGAGGAAATATCTGATCCAAAACGTCAGTAATCTATGGGCTTTTGAGATTGAAAATGTAATGGGCTTACAGGATACCAAACAGCTGTCTGTTGAACATTCACGTAGAATGGGTCAAATAACATAGCAACATAGCCTAAAAATGTTCGCTAATGTGCATGCAACTTCACTGCGTAAGTCCTAGACTTACAAGGACTAGATACAATTTTGAGTAGGAGTAGACATCATTTAGCATGTTGATGAGTGTGTGTCAATGAATGATCTTTTAGGTTGAATTTTTAAGGTACAAGAAACAACAGAAATATATAAAAGTTTAATGATACTGAAATCATTTTCTATTTACATTTTCTCCCTCCATTCAATTGACTTTACACTAAAATATCTTTGCAACCAATATTTACTATTTTTTAATAATTTAGACCACCCTGATTTTCTTAATGTTTCTGTAATAGTTGTTTATAATGATAGAAATCAATTTTTATAATTTTTTATATGAATTGGAATTACAAACGAGTGAGAGGCAGAAAAAAAAAAGTGTGTTGTTCTGAAACATTCTCTGTTAGTGGAATAACATTGTCTGTTAGACTTCGTAGTTTGAAAACAAGTCTTCTAGTACAGATTTTGCCATTTTGCCATTCGTTGTACAATTAAAGGAAGCTTTCTAATTATTTGCATATATTTATTTCTGCAAGTAAAGAACATAGGTCAATAACTTTCCCGGACTAGATTTTAGGGCTTCCATAGAAATGAATATTTCTAAAATTGTGAGCAATTATTGTTTATAAACTATTACATTCTTAAATGCTGAAAGTAGTTGCAGAAGGGAATTTTTATTAAGCCAAGTTATATAAATTGTGGGCTGTCAATGAAGAAGTTCTTAAGCATTTTTTTTTTTCTGAGACAACCGTAGTTGCTAATGTAAGGTGAAGTAAAGAAAGAAGAAGACATTTTGTGCCTCCCTTAAGCATAGAGAGCAAATGCTACATTTTATTTGGAAAAATCATAAATTGATCACTTGTCATGAAATATTTCATGCTTTGCAAGCTAATACAGATGAGATGTTATATTTTCTATATGAGATAAATCCAAGGTTTGCAGCATAACATTAAAAATAACAGGGAATATATTTAAGCCTTTTTGTTAGCAAATGCCATTTTCTTCTGCTACCAACAAAGAAGATCTCCTGCCTTTCTTTCCCAGGTTCTTCTTCCTGCAGTTTACAGGACCAATCTTTACCTTAAGGCAAGCCATTTTTAAACAATTAGCTCTAAGGGGTTATGTTTAAGAATATAAACTTGGGAAATACCATGTATATATGTCATAGTACCTTTTCACTATCCTTTGTATTAGTCAGTTTTGCCACACTAACAAATGATCTTCAAATCTCAGGGATTTGCATTAAGAAACAATAATTTCCTACCTCTATGACTCAGCTAATGGCTGTTTATCTGCTTGCTCCAAGTGTTTTTTTTTTTTTTTATTCTTGCACCCTGAAAACAGAGACCTATATATAGATCATACTCTTGTCATGGGTACATCTTAAAGCTGTGCTACATATTAACGCTTCTACTCAGACATGTTGTACATCATGTCTGTTCACAAATCACTGGCCAAGACGTCACATGGCCAGGCTGAAACTCAAGTGAGGCTGGTATGTGTTCCCTTCTCACAGGAGGTATGGCAAATCACATGGCAAGAGGGAAAGGGAGTTAATCTTCTACAGGAGAGAGAGGGAATAATTATAAAAAAAAAATAAGAGTTTTGCTGCCATCTTTTATCTTGTTAGATCAGCTTATTTTCCTGGATTAATCCCTGTCTCTTACAACACTCTCTGTAAACTATTTGAAATTCACTCAATGGAAACACTTCTAGTTCATGGATTAAATGTCTTTTCCTGCTTCATCTTAGAGGGACATTTTCCAGTTTCTGTTTTTTTATCCAACTTGCAGCAGAAAAAAAGTTTCCATAGAGTAGATATTTTTCTCCCTCCATTCCTATTATCTCCAGACACATCCAGATCTCTGACTGCCTATTTCTTATATAATAAAACTTTTCCTTAAATGAGGAAGGAGGAAATAATACTTAAATTATGAGCCATATGTACAAAAAGGTTGTAGGGATTTTAACTTTGATTATGACAGAGCTAGGAGAACTTTGCACTGAAAGGTCAGAAAGTTTATTCATGATACAACTACGTTGTGCACATAAGCTATAGCTACAGTGCTGTCTATCATATATGTACTCTTCTTCACAAGCCCCTACTGACTTCTGGTAAACAAGAAAAAATAATTTTAGTCTTACCCAACTTAAAATCAATATGGTATAACAGTAGAAATAGTCCCTTTTAGGTAACATTTAGTTTCACTTAGGAAAAATACTCAGCCTATCATCATCTTTAGCATCCTTCCCTGTCTGATATTTTCACGTTTCACTCCAAAACTTGGGCCACATTTTGAGGGGCAATTCCTTAGAGAATCTTTTCCACATGTGTAGGAGTGGCAGTGCACAAAATATAGAAACATTGTTACAGTGGAACAAAAACCATTAAATAATAATTTACCTGACAAATGGATAAATACATTTTTTGCATATCCATATAGATGTATACTCTATAAGAGAGAAAATAATAGAGCATAGCTGCATTTATCCATGAGGCTGAGTTGCAAAAACATCATGGGAAATGAAAAATAAAAGTCATGGGTGAGATTCTTGGAAGATGATAGTGGCAGAAGCCCAATTTTTCAGTCTCTCCAACCCCCCATAGTAAAAATAGACAGGGAAATACACACAACAGGAAAAAAATTGAAAAGAGAGTCAAGATAGTGACAAATATTGAAGACAGGCAAAGAGTCAAAAACTAATGTAAGAGAACTGAATAATAATAAAAAACTATAACTCAAGAAAATTCTGGAAATAAAATTAAATAATATCTACATTTTTAAAGAGTAGACAATGTACCTGTAAATATTGATTTAGGAAGGCCAATGCCAAGACAAAATATTTTTCTTGGTTTCAAAGTAAAAACAAAATTCTTTCTATATATATAATAATATTAGATTATTATCAAAATTTTACAGCAGTACTTTATGCCAGATGAAAATCGAGTGACATATTTTAAATAACTAAGGAAATAAAGTGTGAAACAAGCAATTATTAAATTCAGAAACACTGACTATTATGTATAAAGGCCATTAAAATTGTTACTAACATTCAAGACTCAGTTAATACTATTCCACTAGCTGTCCCTCAGTAATCTACCAAAGAAAGAGATTGAAAATAAATATGACTAGAGAGACACTGACAAAAGGATAAATGTTGAACTTTAATTATTTCATTCCTTGTAAAACTAAGGCTAAATGAAGACTAAGAGAGAAAAAATATATATGGTGGTTGTATTTTACAATTGTGAAGATATAGCTCAATTTTTTGAATGCAAGAAGAATAGAAAGAACGTATGCAAATAAACCTTTTAAAACGTTTTTGGTAAGCACTGAAGGTAGAATTAGTATTGGTTTTTGGAATAAAACATATGAGTGGGTGATTCCAATGTTATGCATCCTGTTCTTCTTAAGCACCAGGAATCTTGATGTGGAATTAAGGAGATACAGACATAATAGAGAAAGTGGTCAATCAGAAGCTCTATAATCTTTAATTTGAATTAGAAATAATATATTCTTGTAAGGTACTTTATAAAACACATGTATAATCTCTAGCTCTGGCCACAGAAGAGGTCTAGGAAAAATAAGAACCTCAGAAGAATAAGCAACACTAGCATGTAGAGTGTGATCTTGAAATACCTTTTTTTTTTTTTTCCAGCTAAAATAAGTTCTTGGGGAAATGGCTGAG
This sequence comes from Pongo abelii, assembly GCF_028885655.2. Classification (NCBI taxonomy): domain Eukaryota; kingdom Metazoa; phylum Chordata; class Mammalia; order Primates; family Hominidae; genus Pongo; species Pongo abelii. The sequence goes on from NC_071988.2 coordinate 44,685,461, forward strand.
CTTGGCATACCTTGTCATTCTCCTTGTTGAGAAGACTGCTGTCGAAAAATAGTAAGGTCATGCCAAAAGAAATCAGGGATCCACATGAAGATTTCTATCCAACAAGAGGACAATTTGTGTTTCAATTTAAGTAACTGTAATAGATTAAAATACATCAAATATGTTTAACTTCATGGGTCCATATGGTATTGAAAATAGTCACCTTTCTGAGAAGGATAATAGAAAATCAATTTTTTATCTGAAAATTGATAACTAAAGGTAAACAAATTTATACATTTCATATATAAAAGTCATGCAGAATGCATGATATAATCTAGATTTTAGATAAATTTAACTATGATTGAGTTTTGACTACAGGAATAAGATATACACATATATTGATAGCGTAGGCTGTTGATTGTGTGCCAGTGTTCCAGGCCTAACTTCTAGGATCTGTGATTATGACCTTATTAGGGAAAAAGGTCTCTGAAGATTCAGTTAGGTTAAAAATGTTGAGATTTTGGATTATTAGTGGGCCCTAAATCTAATGATAAAGGTCTTTGTAACAAACAGAAAAGGAGAAGACACCAATAGAGAAGAGAAGAGCATGTGAAAACAGATGCAGAGAACGGAATTATGCAGCCACAAGCCAAGGAACATCTGGACCCACCAGAAACTAGAAGAAAAAAAAAAGACGATTCTCATCAGCGTCTTCACAGACAGTGCAGTCCTGCCAATACCAACACTTTGATTTCAGATATTTGGCCTCCAAAACTGTGAGAGAAAAAGTTTCTACTTTTGTAACCCACCTAGTTTGTGGCTATTTGTTACAGCAGCCACGGGAAACTAAATACAAGCATCATATACTGATTTTTAAGCAGAAGACTAATTTCTGGATCTCTTGAATGCAGGATGTAATAATAAATGTCAGCAGGTTTTAAAAATATAAATGTAACTCTGTATACCTGCTGATTTTTACATCTTGAACAGTGTTGTAAGTTTTGGTTTTCCTATGAATTAAATTATATATTATAAAATATTTCATATCGTAATGCCTGAAATTCTATAGAGAATCTACAACATGGGGTTGCATTCTTTCTTTTAGCACCAGTGATGGAATGAATCTGCTAATTTAGAAATTGGGTATAATAATTATTTTACTCCATATCTAGTGCTTTACCTTTTCTACAGTTCAACTAAGAAAAAGACGGCTTTCTTAGTATGCAATGAGTTTTTTGGCTTATCTAAGAAAATATAGCAGTAAAAAGGTCACAGCAATTTTCTTTATGGACCACATGTTACCGGTAAAATGAAATCATCCTAGCATATGGCTTTTAGGTAGAAACACACAAGCAAACAAAAATTCTAAATGTCAGAGCAACTTCATTTTAGCACACACATATTTCCAAAATGTGCAGAGAACAATAATAAAAATAAAGTTCAGAACATAAATCCAATTAAGAAATATACATTTCCAATTGAGAAAAAATCAAGAGCAGACAGTTTTGCAAGATTTCTCAATCAGTTTTTTCAATTATGGGAAAGCTATTCCTCTATATTTTAACACAGGTAGATAAAATCTTTTCACCATAGACACAGGAAGTTACAATGTATGTACTAGTGGTACATTCAGTAACTGTGTTGGAGGATGAAAAAGAAAATAAGATGTAGTGCTACTTTTGGCATGGATAAATAATGTGTTTTTATTTTCCAGTATATCATGCTGCTTTTTGATTTTATACACATTTGAATCAAGTTAATATTTTGGTTTTTCTTCTTACCAATTTAATATATATTATAGTCTTTATTTGAATATGGCTGATTTTTCCCCAAATTCTTATAAATGTGTTTATAAAACCAATTTAAGCATATGTAATACAAAAGGAAAGGCCCAATAAGACAATGTAATGCACACTTAGGCTCACTGAAAGGGAACTCTGAAGGTGTGCTAAAGGAAATAAGCCTGCAAAAGAAATGGGTATATGGATTACTTTGGAGGAGTTTTTTATTTGTTTTGCTTTATTTTCCCCCACTAAGATAATTAGAATTTTTAAAACACTATTTTCCTGTTCAAAAATAAAATAACTAACATGTCAGCATCATTTTAGGCCTGAAGTCATTGGCCCACAATGAAGAAATACAGTAACATTACTCCAGGAAAATAATTTTGATTGAAAGAAATGATCAATAGAGTGCGGACCTAGCAGTTTATAGCCCTTAAGACAGAAAAAAATTGCATATACTGTTTTATTAATGACTGTATTTTGTTTAAATGGACTATCTACAAGGTGAGGACTTTCTAATGAAGTATTGCCTTTTTTCTTCTGCATGTGCCATTTATATATTTTCTTTATCACTCTTTATGACCTACAAAGAACTAAGGGTTTTCCTTGTTCTGTTTTATGTAACTGACAGTTTCTGAAAAGTTTTGAGGATTGGGTATAGTTCAGTGAAGATTATAACCCTACTATAGAAACAGTGTAGGGGCATACGCTTACTAAAATTTAATGGAATGAAAAGCACCCCACAAATAAGTATTTTTCTTGGCTTGTTCAATAAGGTTTAACAAGATGGTTAGTTTTTATTTACCTTCTGAAACAAATATTTCTTCTCTCCAGTTTTCTTGTATTTCTTTTTCATTTCCAATATTCATAACTTCTTTACAGAATTAACAAGGAACTAAACATTTGTCTATTCCTGCTATAAAGATGAGGCTGCCTGAACAGGGAGTCTGTTGAACAAATGGAGAAATATGAGGTATTACAAAATTATGGCATCCTAAGTGGTGAAGTTATTGTAAGAACCAATTGAAAAAATGCTCATCACCACTGGCCATTAGAGAAATGCAAATCAAAACCACAATGAGATACCATCTCACACCAGTTAGAATAGCGATCATTAAAAAGTCAGGAAACAACAGGTGCTGGAGAGGATGCGGAGAAATAGGAACACTTCTACACTGTTGGTGGGACTGTAAACTAGTTCAACCATTGTGGAAGACAGTGTGCCGATTCCTCAAGGATCTAGAACTAGAAATACCATTTGACCCAGCCATCCCATTACTGGGTATATATCCAAAGGATTATAAGTCATGCTGCTATAAAGACACATGCACACGTATGTTTATTGTGCACTATTCACAATAACAAAGACTTGGAACCAACAGAAATGTCCATCAATGATAGGCTGGATTAAGAAAATGTGGCACATATATACCATGGAATACTATGTAGCCATAAAAAATGATGAGTTCATGTCCTTTGTAGGGACATGGATGAAGCTGGAAACCATCATTCTCAGCAAACTATCACAAGGTCAAAAAACCAAACACCACATATTCTCACTCATAGGTGGGAATTGAACAATGAGAACACTTGGACACAGGAAGGGGAACATCACACACCGGGGCCTGTCATGGGGAGGTGGGAGGGATAGCATTAGGAGACATACCTAATGTAAATGATGAGTTAATGGGTGCAGCACACAAACATGGCTCATGTATACATATGTAACAAACCTGCACGTTGTGCACATGTATCCTAGAACTTAAAGTATAATTTAAAAAAAGAAAAAAACATAGTACTAATAAATGTTGTCAGGCATTTCACCACTGAATTGATAAAACTAAGTAGGATAGGCATAACAAATAAAAGAATTTAATGGCAAAAAAAAAAAAAGAACCAGTAGAAGTACCATAGTAAGAGAGAATCAAGATTTGCATGAGAAGAGAGTCAGTGATAGAAATTCAGAAAGAGTTAATCTGGATTCATTTACCAGACTTAATAGGCACAATTAATAATTCATTCCTATGTCTTTGGCATAGTCTACTCGCTCCAGTTTTATAATAGAACTTTCTTTAGCATTTTCACTTAATCTATTATGGGAATGTTTTGGGAACACATTTGAGCAGTGAGGATTAAAAAACCACACCACTACCCTATAGACATAAAACATGTATTAATTAAACTACTGCTTTATATCAGGAGTCCAGAAAACTAAAGCTTATAACCAAATCCATCCCACAGCCTATTTTTCTTCTTTATTGTGGTAAAATACACATAAAATTTAGTATCTTAACCATTACTAATTGTCCATTACAGTAGCATTAAGTCATTCACATTGTTATATAATCGTCATCACAATCCATCTCCAGGACTCTTTTTGTTGTAAAACTGAAAGCTTGTGCCTATTAAACAGTAATGTCCCATTCTCCCCTCCCCCAGCCCTTAGCAATCACCATTCTAGTTTCTGGCTCTCTGAATTTGATTACCCTAGATACTTTATATAAGTTGGATTATACAGTATGTGTCTTCTGTGAGTAGCTTATTTCACTTAACTTGGCATACTTAAGGTTCATTTATGTTGCAGCATGTGTCGGAATTCCTTCCTTTTTTAAGATTTAATAATATTCTATTGTATGTATGTTCCATGTTATCCATTCGTCTGTCAATGGACGCTTGGGTTGCCTTCACATTTTAGGTATTACAAATGATTCTGCTATGAATATGAATGTACAAACATCTATTTGAGTCCCTGCTTTACACTATTGAGAGTACAAGCCCAGAAATGAAATGACTAGATCATATGGTATCCCATTTTTAATGTTTTTGAGGACATGCCATACTATTTCACATCATAGCTGCACCATTTTACATTTCTATCAGCAATGTACAAGTGTTCCATTTTCTCAGCATCTTCAAAAGCATTTGTAATTTTCTGGTATTAAAAAAAAACAAACAACCAAAAAAACCAAAAAAAACCAGCCATATTAGTGGATGAAGTGGAATTTCATTGTTGTTTTCATTTGCATCACCTTAATGATTAGTGATATTGAGCAGCTTCTCATATGTTTATTGGCCATTTGTATATCTTTCTTAGAGAAATGTGTATTTGAGCCCCACATCCATTTTTTAATTTAGTTATTTATTTTGTTGTAGTTGTAAAGGTTCTTTATATATTTGATATATTAACCTCTTTTCAGATGTATAATTTGCAAATATTTTATTTTACTTTGTTCATTGCATTTTAATCCTGTTGATTGCACCCTTTTTCTCTGTAGAAGTTTTACTTTTGTTGGGTCAATTTACCTATCTTTTTTTGTTGTTGTTGCTTGTGCTTTTGGTGTTATGTCCAATAAATCATTACCAAATCTAATGTCGTGAAGTTTTCTCCTATGATTTTTTTCTAAGAGTTTTTTGTGTTTGTTTTTGCTTTTACATTTAGGTCTTGAATCTATTTTGAGTTAATTTTTTGCATATAATTATAAAGTGAAGGTTTAGCGTCATTCTTTTCATATGGGCACTCAATTTCCCCAGCACTATTTGTTAAGAAGACTGTCCTTTCCTCATTAAATAATCTTGACACTGTTGTTGAAAATCAGGTGTCTAGATAAGTGAGATAAATGAGGGTTATTTCTCGGCTCTCTATTTTATTCCTTTCATATATATACTTTTTTTAATTTAATTTTTTTTTTTTTTTTGGAGATGGAGTCTCGCTCTATCACCCAGGCTGCAGTGGCACAATCTTGGCTCACTGCAACCTCTGCCTCCCAGGTTCAAGCAATTCTCCTGCCTCTCCCAATACTGGTGCACCTCACCACGCCTGGCTAATTTTTCTATTTTTAGTAGAAGCACGGTTTCAACATGTTGGCCAGGCTGGTTATGAAATCCTGACCTCAAGTTATTTGCCTGCCTCAGCCTCCCAAAGTGCTGGAATTACAGGCACTGGTCTATATGTTTTTGCCAGGACCATAATACTTTAATTACTGTAGCTTTGTAATAAATTGGAAATCAGGACGTATGAAGATCACAGCTTTGCTGATAATAATAAAAAGGGAGGCGGCAAAAAATATTTGAAGAAATATTGAGAAAATAATTGCCATTTTAAAAAAAATTGATGAAAACAATATACTTATATATCCAAAAAGTGCTTCAACAAGAACTCTGAAGAAACCACCAAAGCACATCAAAATTGAATTAGTCAAAACTAGTAATAAAGAGGAAATATGAAAAACAAATATAGGGAAACTGTAACAAATATAAAGTTGACAGCATATTTCTCAGAAGAAACAATGAAAGCAAGAAGACAGTAGAACAAAATATTTAAAGTGTGAAAGAAATAAATGACAATTTAGAGTTCTATAACCAATAAAAATGTTTAAAATGAATGATTTTTCTCCAGCAAAGAGCACTGCAAAAAAAAAAAAAAAAAGATCATACCAGTCAGATGTGTCCATCTAGCCAAAAAGAAATACTTAGATAAAAAAATTGTAAAAAGGGACAGAGGTCATTATATAGTGATAAAAGGAGCAATTAACAATAGGATATAACACCTGTAAATATATAGGCACCTAACACAGAGCATTCAGATATATAAAGCAAATATTCTCAGATATAAAGTGAAAGATGAACTCCAATACAATAATAGTTGGAAACTTCAACATCTTAGTCACAGCATTGAACCTATCATCTAGACAGAAAATTAACAAAGAAACATTAGGTTGAAACTCTACTATAAACCAAATGGACCCAACGGACATTTACAGAACAGTTTATCCAACAGCTGCAGAATACACATTCTTCTCATCAGCACATGGAGTATTCTCCGGGATACACCATATGTTAGACCATAGAACAAATCTCAAGTTTAAAAATATTGAAATCATATCAAATATATTTTCTGACCACAACTAAGTAATACTAGAAATCAATAAGAAGAAATTTTGAAAATGTACAAGCACATGGAAATTAAATAACATGTTCCGTCCAATGGATCAATGAAGAAATTTTTAAAAACATTAAAATTTCTTGAAACAAATAAAAATAGAAATACAACATACCAAAACCTATTGGATACAGCAAAAACAGGACCATGAGGAAAGTTTATAGCAATAAATTTATACATCAAAAAGGTGGAGTTTAACCTACTGAGGCACCTCAAGGACCTAGAAAAGCCAGAACAAACCAAACCCCAAATTAGTAAAAGAGAAGAAAAAATAAGGATCAGAGAATAAATAAGTAAAATTGAGAATGAAAAAGCAATACAAAATATCAACAAAACAAAAAGTTGTGTTTTTGAAAGGATAAACAAAATTGACACACCATTAATTAGATTAAGAAAAAGCTAAGATCAACTTAGACTAACTCAGAGAGAAGATACAAATAAATAAAATCAGAAACAAAAACAAAGACTCTACAACTGATACCACAGAAGTCCAAAGAATCATTACAGACTATTATGAACAGGTATATGCCAACAAATTGAAAGGCCTAGAGGAAATGGATAAATTCCTGGACACATACAACCTACCAAAATTGAACTGGGAAGAAACAGAATACCTGAGCAGATCAATAACAGGTAACATGATTGCATCAGTAATAAATCTCTCAATGAAGAAGAGCTCAGGACTGGATTGGATTACTGCTGAGATTTAGCAAACATTTAAAGAACTAGCATCAATTTTTCTCAAACTATTCAAAAAAATTGAAGAGAGAATTCTTCTAAACTCAATGTATACAGGCAGCATTGCCCTTATACCAAAACAAGACAAGGACACCAAAAAACACTGATGAAATATGTTGAAGACACACAAAAATGGAAAGACATCCCATGTTCATAAAGTTGTTATGATATAATGTTGTTAAAATGGCCATACTAGCCAAAGCAATCTACACATTCAATGCAATCCCCATCAAAATACCAATGACAATTTTCAAATAAATAGAAAATAAAACAATCCTAAAATATGAATGAAAACAAAAAGACTACAAATAGCCTAAACAATCTTGAGCAAGAAGAACAATTCTGGAGGTATCATACTACCTGACTTAAAAACATACTGAAAAGCAGTAGTGACCAAAACAGGATTGTACTGGCATAAAAACAAATACATAGACTAATGAAGCGGAATAGGAAACCTAGAAATATATCCATATATATAGCCAACTGATTTTTGACAAAATCGCCGAGAACATGCATTGGGAAAGGAAAGGAATAGACTCTTAAACGAATGTTGCTGGGAAACTAGATATCCATAAACGGAAGAATGAAACTAGATCCCTATCTCTCACCACGTACAAAAATCAACTTAAAATGGATGAAAGACTTAAATGCAATATCTGAAACTATGAAACTACTATAAGAAAGCATAGGGGAAATGCTTCAGGGAATTGGTCTGGGCAAATATTTTTGGGATAAGACCTCAAAAGGCTAGACAATAAAAGCAAAAATGGATCAATGGGACCAAATCAAACTAAAATGCTTCTGTAAGACAAAGGAAACAACAGAGTGAAGAGACAACCTGAAGAATGAAAGAAACCGCAAACTATTTATCTGACAGGGAATTAAGTTCCTGAGTATTCAAGAACTCAAATAACTCAATACTCAATAACAAAAACAAAAAATAAGGAACCTCAAATAATTCAAAATGGGCAATTGATCAAAATAGATATTTTTCAAAAGAAGACATGTAAATGGCCAATAATTATTTGAAAAGATGCTCACCATTATTGATCAGGGAAATGCAAATCACAACCACAGTGAAATATCATCTCACTGCAGTTAGAGTGGCCACTATCCAAAAGACAAAAGATAAATGTTGATGGGGATGAGGAGAAAGAAAACTTTTATACCTTACTGGTAGAAATATAAATTAGTACAACCATTATGGAAAACAGTATGGATGTTTTTCTAAAAACTAAAAAAGAACCACCATATGATCTAGCAATCCCACTATTGGGTATATGTCCAAGGAAGAGAAATTAGTATATTGAAGGAATATCTGCACTCTCTTGTTTCTTACAGCACTGTACACAATAGCCAAGACATGAAATCAACCTGAGAGTTCATCAACAGATGAATGAATAAATAAGATGTGATATATATATATGTATATATATACAATGAAATACTATTCAGTCATAAATAAAGATTGAAATCTTGTCATTTACTGTGACTTGGATGAGCCTGGAGGAAATTAGGTTAAGTGAAATAAGTCAGGCACAGAAAGATAAATACTGAATGTTCTCCTTCATATGTGGAAGCTAAAAATTTTGATTTCATGAAAGTAGACGGTAGAATAGTGATTACAAGAGGCTGGAAGGGTAGAGGAAAGCAGAAGTGGGGAGAGGGAGGTTGTTTAATGGACACAATATTACAGCTGTTTAGGGAACCAATAATTCATTGTGTGTTTTCCAATAGAAGATTTTGAAGGTTCCCCAAATAAAAAAATGATAAATATTTGAGGAGGTGGATGTGCTAATTACCCTGATTGAATCATCATACTTTGTATATATGTTTCCAAATATACACAGTACTTCATAAATATGTGCAATTATTTTGTCAATTAAAAATCAAAAAGAGTTATAGATAATAAACCCACACAAGCAATATGGTGAAGATATAAAAAGCACAAAAATGATGAGAAAAGAAGAAAGAAAATGAATAGATGAGAAAAATATAAAATAAATGGAAAAAAATGATAGTTAAACCTCAGTACACCAGCAATTATATTAAATATTATAGTCTAAATGTACTAAACAAAAGGCAGAGATATTCAGATTGCGTGAAAAAAACATGACTCAAATATAATCTGCCTGTAAGAAATACACTTTAAATATACAAACAACTGAAAAGCAGTAGTGACCAAAACAGGATTGTACCAGTATAAAAACAAATACATAAAGTGTATTTAAAGAAATACACTTTAAATATATAAACAATTGAAAAGCAGTAGTGACCAAAACAGGATTGTACTGGTATAAAAACAAATACATAGACTAATGAAGTGGAATAGGAAACCTAGAAATATATCCATATACATAGCCAACTGATTTTTGACAAAATCGCCAAGAACATGCATTGGGAAAGGAATAGACTCTTTAAATATATAAACAACATTAGCTTAAAGTAAAATGTGGACAACTATACATAATAGTAATGCTATTTGAAAGAACATGCACAGTGGCTATATTAGCAAGGAACAAAGTGAATTCAAAGCAAAAGTGTTACCAGGGATAAGGTCATTTAATAATGCTAAAAAATCAATCCCTTGATAGAACATCATAATCCTAAATGTTTATGAATCTATTTTCAGAGCTTCAAGATACATGAAGCAAAACTGATGGAAATACACAGAGAAATAGATTAATTCACAATTATAAGCACTGATTTAAATTCCCTTTCTCCTATAATTCCTTTAATTCCTCTTTCATTTAGGCAGAATGATAGAGAGACTATCAGTAAGGATACAGAAGACCTGAAAAAATAGCACTTGCAATAGCACTTAAATATGAAGTATTTGAGAGTAAATCTGAAAAAGGATGTGCAAGGCATGCACACTGAAAATTAGATTTCATGGAAGGAAACATTTAAAGGAGACATTAAATAAATTGAGACATATGCTGTATTTATTGTTTGGAAAACTCAAATTGCTAAAATGTTAATTATAGCAATTAATCTATAAATCAACACAATTCCAATTAAAATCCAAGAAATATATTTTGTAGAAATTTACATTCAGTTTCTAAAATTCATATGGGAAGGGATGCAGAAAACTAAACATTTTGTAAAAGAAAAATTGTGGACTCATATCTAAAATATAATGAATTCTGATAACTCAATAAGTAAACTCACCAGCCATAAGAAAATATAAAGTTTACAAACAAGCACATAAAAAATGCCCAATATCAAAAGTAATCAGAGAAATGCAATTAAAACCCCAATGAAATATCACTGCACATCTATTAGAAAGGCTAACTATACCAAGAACTAGTGAAGACATGAAGGAACTGGAACTGTCGTACACTGGTTGAGAATGTAAAATAGCACAAACAAATTGTGAAACAGTTTGGTAGTTTCTTAAAAAGTTAAACATATAACTACTTTATGATCTTACCATTTTACTCCTAAAAATTTGCCTAAAGTAAATGAAAGCATATGACCATACAAGACTTGTACATGAGTGCTCATGACAACTATATTTGCTATAGCTAGAAACTGGTAACAACTCAAATGTCCAATTGGGAATAAATTCACTAGTTTAGGTATATTGATAGAATAAAATACTACTCAGCAATAAAAGAATGGGTTACTGATATATGCAACAACATGAGTGAAACTCAAAATAATTATGCTGAGTAAAAGAAAATAGATTAAAAATAATATATACTATATTATTGCATGCATATTAAAAACTAGAACATGAAAATGAATCTATAGTGACAGAAAGTATATATTGGTTGTCAGGGAAACTGGAACCAGACAGTGAGATGTACAGAAAGAAGGGGAAATAATTATAATGACATATGAAGAAACCATTGGGAGTGATGGATATAATTCCTATCTTGATTGTGGCTATGATTTCATGAATACCCATTTATATAGCACAGAATTTATCAAATTAGACACTTTTAATATGAGCTGCTTATTACATGTCAATTATATATAAGAAAGAAAGGAGGAGAAGAAGAAAAAAGAGGAAGAAGATGAGGAGGAAATTAAAAGAACAGTAGAAAGACTGTTAAGTAGTTCTTGAGTCCTAGGAAAGATTTTTAGTGCTGTCTTAAAATAAAGTGTAGCTGTTGGCCAGGCACGGTGGCTCACGCCTATAATCCCAGCACTTTGGGAGGCCGAGGCGGATGGATAATTTGAGGTCAGGAGTTCGACAGCAGCCTGGCCAACATGGTGAAACCCCCTCTCTATTGAAAATACAAAAAAAAAAAAAAAAAAAAAAAATTCCCCGGGCGTGGTGGCGGGTGCCCGTAATCTCAGCTACTCGCCGGGCTGAAGCAGGAGAAGCGCTTGAATACGGGAGGTGGAGGTTGCAGTGAGCCAAGACCACACCACTGCACTCTAGCCTGGGCAACAGCAGGAGACTCTGTCTCAAAAAAAAAGACTGTACCTGTTATAATAAATGGAAGTTTATGAAGTTAACCTTATCTGCTGTTTTCTTTAATTACATATATATTACCTCCATTTTTGAGATTAGTTCTGTTTATTCTATTTTGATTGTTTCTAATTTGCCAAATATTTACCTCGTGTATAGGGAATCTTCTGACCCCTTTTTATCATGTCCCAAACTGCATCTCAATTGTTTATATCCTGGAGATTTAGTTGCATTTTAATTCTTCTGCAATGAGCTGGGAATTAAAAAAAAAAAAAAAAAACAAAGCTGTACAAAAATATGCTTATCCAGTGGTTTCAAGACACGTAGAAGTGATTAAAAAATAAAAGATTTCTAAGAGAGGTCATTGTGACCAGAGAATGATAGCATTCTGGATGATTATTCAGCCTACACCATGTGGAATTAGCCATAAATTAGAAGAAAGCTTTTTTTTTTCTTGCTTGCTTCTTGACATTGGAATTATCTGACATTTGAGATTTCTCCATTTAATTGTCAAGAAAATTTTCAGCTGGAAAGTTTGTGTTTTAGCATTCGAACTGACTCTTTGAGACCCAGCTGTATAAGACTGTGCTTCTTTCTGTCCAAACGGATTCTATCTCTCCTGGAGAAGCATTTGAATTTCTTCTATTTTTTTTTTCCTATGTGTGTACCAGGTAAATATATTTTTTTATTTATTTTTATTTTTATTTTTATTTTTATATTTTGAGATAGAGTGTCACTCTGTCGCCCAGGCTGGAGTGCAGTGGCCCGCAATCTAGGCTCACTGAAAACTCCGCCTCCCGGGTTCATGCCATTCTCCTGCCTCAGCCTCCCAAGTAGCTGGGACTATAGAGGCCCGCTGCCACGCCCGGCTAATTTTTTAATATTTTTATTAGAGAAGGGATTTCACCATGTTAGCCAGGATGGTCTCGATCTCCTGACCTCATGATCCACCGGCCTCGGCGTTGCGAAGTGCTGGAATTACAAGCGTGAGCCACCGCGACCGGTCAATTTTATTTTTTTTATTTTTATTTATTTATTTTTTTTTTTGGATTTCTTTTTTTTCTTTTTATTATTATTATTATTATTATTATTATTATTATTATACTTTAGGCTCTATGGTACATGTGCACAACGTGCAGGTAAGTTATATATGTATACATGTGCCATGCTGGTGTGCTGCACCCACCAACTCGTCATCTAGCATTAGGTATATCTCCCAATGCTATACCTCCCCCCTCCCCCCACCCCACAACAGTCCCCAAAGTTTGATGTTCCCCTTCCTGTGTCCATGTGTTCTCATTGTTCAATTCCCACCTATGAGTGAGAATATGCGGTGTTTGGTTTTTTGTTCTTGCGATAGTTTACTGAGAATGATGATTTCCAATTTCATCCATGTCCCTACAAAGGACGTGAACTCATCATTTTTTATGGCTGCATAGTATTCCATGGTGTATATGTGCCACATTTTCTTAATCCAGTCTATCACTGTTGGACATTTGGGTTGGTTCCAAGTCTTTGCTATTGTGAATAGTGCCGCAATAAACATACATGTGCATGTGTCTTTATAGCAGCATGATTTACAGTCCTTTGGGTATATACCCAGTAATGGGATGGCTGGGTCAAATGGAATTTCTAGTTCTAGATCCCCGAGGAATCACCACACTGACTTCCACAAGGGTTGAACTAGTTTACAGTCCCACCAACAGTGTAAAAGTGTTCCTATTTCTCCACATCCTCTCAAGCACCTGTTGTTTCCTGACTTTTTAATGATTGCCATTCTAACTGGTGTGAGATGGTATCTCATTGTGGTTTTGATTTGCATTTCTCTGATGGCCAGTGATGGTGAGCATTTTTTCATGTGTTTTTTGGCTGCAAAAATGTCTTCTTTTGAGAAGTGTCTGTTCATGTCCTTCGCCCACTTTTTGATGGGGTTGTTTGATTTTTCTTGTAAATTTGTTGGAGTTCATTGTAGATTCTGGATATTAGCCCTTTGTCAGATGAGTAGATTGCAAAAATTTTCTCCCATTTTGTAGGTTGCCTGTTCATTCTGATGGTAGTTTCTTTTGCTGTGCAGAAGCTCTTGAGTTTAATTAGATCCCATTTGTCAATTTTGGCTTTTGTTGCCATTGCTTTTGGTGTTTTAGACATGAAGTCCTTGCCCATGCCTATGTCCTGAATGGTATTGCCTAGGTTTTCTTCTAGGGCTTTTATGGTTTTAGGTCTAACATTTAAGTCTTTAATCCATCTTGAATTGATTTTTGTATAAGGTGTAAGGAAGGGATCCAGTTTCAGCTTTCTACATATGTCTAGCCAGTTTTCCCAGCACCGTTTATTAAATAGGGAATCCTTTCCCCATTTCTTGTTTTTGTCAGGTTTGTCAAAGATCAGATAGTTGTAGATATGTGGCATTATTTCTGACGGCTCTGTTCTGTTCCATTGATCTATATTTCTGTTTTGGTACCAGTACCATGCTGTTTTGGTTACTGTAGCCTTGTAGTATAGTTTGAAGTCAGGTAGCGTGATGCCTCCAGCTTTGTTCTTTTGGCTTAGGATTGACTCGGCGATGCGGGCTCTTTTTTGGTTCCATATGAACTTTAAAGTAGTTTTTTCCAATTCTGTGAAGAAAGTCATTGGTAACTTGATGGGGATGGCATTGAATCTGTAAATTACCTTGGGAAGGATGGCCATTTTCATGATATTGATTCTTCCTACCCATGAGCATGGAATGTTCTTCCATTTGTTTGTATCCTCTTTTATTTCCTTGAGCAGTGGTTTGTAGTTCTCCTTGAAGAGGTCCTTCACATCCCTTGTAAGTTGGATTCCTAGGTATTTTATTCTCTTTGAAGCAATTGTGAATGGGAGTTCACTCATGATTTGGCTCTCTGTTTGTCTGTTATTGATGTATAAGAATGCTTGTGATTTTTGTACATTGATTTTGTATCCTAAGACTTTGCTGAAGTTGCTTATCAGCTTAAGGAGATTTTGGGCTGAGACAATGGGGTTTTCTAGATATACTATCATGTCATCTGCAAACAGGGACAACTTGACTTCCTCTTTTCCTAATTGAATACCCTTGATTTCCTTCTCTTGCCTAATTGCCCTGGCCAGAACTTCCAACACTATGTTGAATAGAAGTGGTGAGAGAGGGCATCCCTGTCTTGTGCCAGTTTTCAAAGGGAATGCTTCCAGTTTTTGCCCATTCAGTATGATATTGGCTATGGGTTTGTCATAAATAGCTCTTATTATTTTGAGATACGACCCATCGATACCTAATTTATTGAGAGTTTTTAGCACGAAGGGTTGTTGAATTTTGTCAAAGGCCTTTTCTGCATCTATTGAGATAATCATGTGGTTTTTGACTTTGGTTCTGTTTATATGCTGGATTACATTTATTGATTTGCGTATATTGAACCAGCCTTGCATCCCAGGGATGAAGCCCACTTGATCATGGTGGATAAGCTTTTTGATGTGCTGCTGGATTCTGTTTGCCAGTATTTTATTGAGGATTTTTGCATCAATGTTCATCAAGGATATTGGTCTAAAATTCTCTTTTTTTGTTGTGTCTCTGCCAGGCTTTGGTATCAGGATGATGCTGGCCTCATAAAATGAGTTAGGGAGGATTCCCTCTTTTTCTATTGATTGGAATAGTTTCAGAAGGAATGGTACCAGCTCCTCCTTGTACCTCTGGTAGAATTCGGCTGTGAACCCATCTGGTCCTGGACTTTTTTTGGTTGGTAAACTATTGATTATTGCCACAATTTCAGCTCCTGTTATTGGTCTATTCAGAGATTCAACTTCTTCCTGGTTTAGTCTTGGGAGGGTGTATGTGTTGAGGAATTTATCCATTTCTTCTAGATTTTCTAGTTTATTTGCGTAGAGGTGTTTGTAATATTCTCTGATGGTAGTTTGTATTTCTGTGGGATCGGTGGTGATATCCCCTTTATCATTTTTTATTGCATCTATTTGATTCTTCTCTCTTTTTTTCTTTATTAATCTTGCTAGCGGTCTATCAATTTTGTTGATCCTTTCAAAAAACCAGCTCCTGGATTCATTTATTTTTTGAAGGGTTTTTTGTGTCTCTATTTCCTTCAGTTCTGCTCTGATTTTAGTTATTTCTTGCCTTCTGCTAGCTTTTGAATGTGTTTGCTCTTGCTTTTCTAGTTCTTTTAATTGTGATGTCAGGGTGTCAATTTTGGATCTTTCCTGCTTTCTCTTGTGGGCATTTAGTGCTATAAATTTCCCTCTACACACTGCTTTGAATGCATCCCAGAGATTCTGGTATGTTGTGTCTTGGTTCTCGTTGGTTTCAAAGAACATCTTTATTTCTGCCTTCATTTTGTTATGTACCCAGTAGTCATTCAGGAGCAGGTTGTTCAGTTTCCACGTAGTTGAGTGGTTTTGAGTGAGATTCTTAATCCTGAGTTCTAGCTTGATTGCACTGTGATCTGAGAGATAGTTTGTTATAATTTCTGTTCTTTTACATTTATTAAGGAGAGCTTTACTCCCAAGTATATGGTCAATTTTGGAATAGGTGTGGTGTGGTGCTGAAAAAAATGTATATTCTGTTGATTTGGGGTGGAGAGTTCTGTAGATGTCTATTAGGTCTGCTTGGTGCAGAGCTGAGTTCAATTCCTGGGTATCCTTGTTGATTTTCTGTTTCGTTGATCTGTCTAATGTTGACAGTGGGGTGTTAAAGTCTCCCATTATTAATGTGTGGGAGTCTAAGTCTCTTTGTAGGTCACTCAGGACTTGCTTTATCAATCTGGGTGCTCCTGTATTGGGTGCATATATATTTAGGATAGTTAGCTCTTCTTGTTGAATTAATCCCTTTACCATTATGTAATGGCCTTCTTTGTCTCTTTTGATCTTTGTTGGTTTAAAGTCTGTTTTATCAGAGACTAGGATTGCAACCCCTGCCTTTTTTTGTTTTCCATTTGCTTGGTAGATCTTCCTCCATCCTTTTATTTTGAGCCTATGTGTGTCTCTGCACGTGAGATGGGTTTCCTGAATACAGCACACTGATGGGTCTTGAGTCTTTATCCAATTTGCCAGTCTGTGTCTTTTAATTGGAGCATTTAGTCCATTTACATTTAAAGTTAATATTGTTATGTGTGAATCTGATCCTGTCATTATGATGTTAGCTGGTTATTTTGCTCGTTAGTTGATGCAGTCTCTTCCTAGTCTCGATGGTCTTTACATGTCGGTATGATTTTGCAGTGGCTGGTACCGGTTGTGCCTTTCCATGTTTAGCGCTTCCTTCAGGAGCTCTTTTAGGGCAGGCCTGGTGGTGACAAAATCTCTCAGCATTTGCTTGTCTGTAAAGTATTTTATTTCTCCTTCACTTATGAAGCTTAGTTTGGCAGGATATGAAATTCTGGGTTGAAAATTCTTTTCTTTAAGAATGTTGAATATTGGCCCCCACTCTCTTCTGGCTTGTAGGGTTTCTGCCGAGAGATCCGCTGTTAGTCTGATGGGCTTCCCTTTAATGGTAACCCGACCTTTCTCTCTGGCTGCCCTTAACATTTTTTCCTTCATTTCAACTTTGGTGAATCTGACAATGATGTGTCTTGGAGTTGCTCTTCTCGAGGAGTATCTTTGTGGCGTTCTCTGTATTTCCTGAATCTGAATGTTGGCCTGCCTTGCTAGATTGGGGAAGTTCTCCTGGATAATGTCCTGCAGAGTGTTTTCCAACTTGTTTCCATTCTCCCCGTCACTTTCAGGTACACCAATCAGACGTAGATTTGGTCTTTTCACATAGTCCCACATTTCTTGGAGGCTTTGCTCGTTTCTTTTTATTCTTTTTTCTCTAAACTTCCCTTCTTGCTTCATTTCATTCATTTCATCTTCCAGGGCTGATACCCTTTCTTCCATTTGATCGCATCGGCTCCTGAGGCTTCTGCATTCTTCACGTAGTTCTCGAGCCTTGGTTTTCAGCTCCATCAGCTCCTTTAAGTACTTCTCTGTATTGGTCATTCTAGTTATACATTCTTCTAAATTTTTTTCAAAGTTTTCAACTTCTTTGCCTTTGGTTTGAATATCCTCCTGTAGCTCGGAGTAATTTGATCATCTGAAGCCTTCTTCTCTCAGCTCGTCAAAGTCATTCTCCGTCCAGCTTTGTTCCGTTGCTGGTGAGGAACTGCGTTCCTTTGGAGGAGGAGAGGTACTCTGATTTTTAGAGTTTCCAGTTTTTCTGCTCTGTTTTTTCCCCATCTTTGTGGTTTTATCTACTTTTGGTCTTTGATGATGGTGATGTACAGATGGGTTTTTGGTGTGGATGTCCTTTCTGTTAGTTTTCCTTCTAACAGACAGGACCCTCAGCTGCAGGTCTGTTGGAGTACCTGGCCAGCTGTGTGAGGTGTCAGTCTGCCCCTGCTGGGGGGTGCCTCCCAGTTAGGCTGCTCGGGGGTCAGGGGTCAGGGACCCACTTGAGGAGGCAGTCAGCCCGTTCTCAGATCTCCAGTTGTGTGCTGGGAGAACCACTGCTCTCCTCAAAGCTGTCAGACAGGGACATTTAAGTCTGCAGAGGTTACTGCTGTCTTTTTGTTTGTCTGTGCCCTGCCCCCAGAGGTGGAGCCTACAGAGGCAGGCAGGCCTCCTTGAGCTGTGGTGGGCTCCACCCAGTTCAAGCTTCCAGGCTGCTTTGTTTACCTAAGCGAGCCTGGGCAATGGCGGGCGCCCCTCCCCCAGCCTCGCTGCCGACTTGCTGTTTGATCTCAGACTGCTGTGCTAGCAATCAGCGAGACTCCGTGGGCGTAGGACCCTCTGAGCCAGGTGCGGGCTATACTCTCCTGGGGCACCGTTTCCTAAGCCCGTCGGAAAAGCACAGTATTCGGGTGGGAGTGGCCCGATTTTCCAGGTGCCATCTGTCACCCCTGGAAGGGGAACTCCCTGACCCCTTGCGCTTCCCGAGGGAGGCAATGCCTCGCCCCTGCTTCGGCTGGCGCACGGTGCACTCACCCACTGACCTGCACCCACTGTCTGGCACTCCCTAGTGAGATGAACACGGTACCTCAGATGGAAATGCAGAAATCACCCGTCTTCTGCGTCGCTCGCGCTGGGAGCTGTAGACCGGAGCTGTTCCTATTCGGCCATCTTGGCTCCTCCCGCTTTCAATTTTATTTTTTAATATGAGTGAGAAAATGCCATTAAAAATTCTTGTGAAGAATTGACTTGTATTTGACTCAGAAAGCTAGAATGTTAATGTACAAAAAAAAAAAGGATATTGTAATTAACATCCTTTTATTTCAAAATTGTATCAAAATAATTTTTACTGTCACTCAATGGGGTGGATATTTGAGGAGTTTGAATAAGGTCTTACATACGCAGTTCTTTAACAGGCAAAAGATCCTACAATTAAGTTTTTATGTCTTTTGAAAGTCATCATTTTCATTTTATTGTTGTTAGGAACCATTCAATGCCTATGATGTACAAGTCAACAAGCCCAAACTATTTATGAATCTAGTCTCATTTAATCCTTTCAAGAGTCTTGCTTGGAAACTTATTTTAAAGTTAGAATAGAGTGGGAGCTATGAGAACCTCTTGCCCAAGTTGTTTTATAGGCTCATAAACTATATACATAAGTAATTGTGGAATTAATAATATTCACAAAAAGCATTTCAACACTAATTTTTAAGATGTTATGGGTGAGGTGAATAATTCTGATACAATTTCCAAAGAAAATATGTGCAGATATTTATGTATTGCTGTGCAATTATTTTATTGTTGATATTCCAGTTATGTGACCTATATAACATATTACCTTACCACTTCATGGCATGAAACAACCAGTCAGTATGGTCATGAACTCTGTGGATTAGAAAGAAATTTAAATGGGGCAAAACAGGGACAGGTTTTCCTGTTGAAGTCTGGAACCTCAGTTAGAAGGCACAAAAGCTGAGGGACTGAAATAATAAGAAAGCCCATTTATTCACATGTCTGGCAGGGGCTGCTAGCTGTCAGCTGAGAACTCAGCCGGAGCTATCAGCCTGAACATCTACACATTTGGCCTGGGAGAAAGAGAGAGGGAGAGAGAGAAAGAGATGCTAAACTGTATCTTTTATAACTTAGCCTCTAATTCGTACAGCATGACTTCTGTGAGATTTTCTTTATTCACCTCTGTGGTAAAGCCTGGTAGCTTCTCTCCAATTTCATGTCCTCCTATTTTTCCTGGCCCTCCCACCCTCCTACAGTAAGATGTGAACACTGTGACTGAATTATAGTTAGTGGAATGTAAAAATGTATGTGTCACATTTCAACACCTAGACCCTTAAAATGTAAAACCACTACTCTTTGCTCTGATCCACTTCCAGCTTACCTGAAATGTATTAAATCTTCAGGGTGACTTTGAAGTCACATGTGGATGAAAGCTGCTTTGAACCCTCCTTCACTGATTGAGGAGGATGGCCCCACCCAGTATTGTTATGAAAAGAAGGGAACTTCTGCCACATCCACTGTATATTTTTGAATTTATTCATTATAGCAGTTAGTTTTTTCCCTACATTTTTGGCACAGTAACTGGCAAAGAGTTGGTACTAACTAAATATTTTACAGTGATACCTATTTTACAGTAACAGTCAAAACTAAATAACAGTTAAAATCTATGGACATTCTCATTATAGTTAAGAAGATGAGCAAAATGACATTTTTTGGTAGTAATGCTTATAATTGTTCTGAAAGTTCTAAGAAATACTATTAAATTAAAAAGATGTTTTTATATAAAAATATTACATATTTTTCTTTCCTTTGCAAAGAAGAAAAGCCAAAATAACATTATAAGTGTATGATAAACTTACTTAGAAAACTCAATGAAATAAACAAATTAATAAAGCTAAAAATATAGTGAGATCACTTTTAAAAATAAATATTTCAAAGTGATAGTTATTCTATAAATATTGAAATACTAGCAAGAAAATATGTTAAACATATTCCATTCACATTAAAAATAAAAAATTTAAATATTTAAGAATAAGCTGTAGCAAGAGTAGATGAAAACCTATTTTAAAGATAGCTGAAAATAAAAAAAACTTGAAAACACAGGAGATTTTAATAAAGTCAGTGATGCATTGTATGTGTGAGAAGTTACAAGTATAGTGCTTATTTCTTCTAAATTCATCTGTAATGTAAATGCAGTTGGTGTCAAAAATCAGTCTATATTACAATCTTGAGTATTACAGATTTAAAAGACAAAATAGAAGAAATATATTTATGCAGCACCTATGAGCTTTTAATTTAGTAAAAGAAAGTAAGAGTGCAAAGTATTTATTTTTATAATTTGTTGAATGAAATCAATGAAATTCTTATATAGGTATTTAAAACTAGTTTTTTTAATGCTACAATGAAACCACTTATAATCAAAGAAGCATCAATTAGATACAAACACACACAAGTATACAAGTTTGGGATGTGATATGAAGAGGAACATGGAAAGAATGATGTGTATAGGGACTTATTGCTGAAAATGAAGCTGTTATACTTTCTATAGCAATACTAGAAACACTCTCCATTTTATACTCAAAAGCATTGAAAGTTCAGCCTTTTAACGATGTTCAGAAATCTGTCAGCCTGTTCTAACTTTGAGACTATAATGAAAACTGAAGGAACTGCAGTGTCAATTTATTTAATTAAATTGATATTAAAGTCCTACTTTATTTAATATTCGTGTTAATGTATATACTATTTTTCAAAACCTTTTAATTCTGTATTCAGAAGCCTAAAATGCACATTGAAAGAATTGTTCACATATCCCAGGATGGCAAACTATAGCTCTGGCAAGTGAGAGAGCAAGAAGTCAAGGTCCTATTACAAGGTGAAACAAGAGAAGAAAAGAAAAAATAAATCTGCTAAATGAGTTGTAGTTTTATTCATGCTGAGAAGAAATACAAGGAAAACTGCTTTCATTCCTGGTAAGATATGTTAATCACCCAATTAAATTTATTTCTTTAAGCATAGTGTTAGCTAGACCAACATTGTGTCGTTTTTTTCTTTCTGGTGATTACAAGGTAAAGTGCAGAAAATATAAAGGCTTTGATTCTGAAAGCAATGCAAAATAGCAATACAGAACAGTTCTGGGCTGCTTTTAGTGAAGGTTTATGGCAATGTACATAGCCCCATATGTAATCTGAAGATTTTGGAAATGGAGTAGCTATAAACGATGTCTCTGGCAAAAGAAGAAATATTTCTTATATCACATGTGAAAACACAAAGGGTTCTTTCTAAGCTAACCAACAGATGTAGAAATCACACACGTCAACACTACTGAACCATTCAGTAAATTATATTGAACCATTCTAATTGCCATTTAATGACTGCTCTTAAAATTGAATTTGTCAAAGATAAGCAATACTGTGTGTGATAGTTGGAGAGAAATTTTTTATTGCAGATCAGTTTCCTTTATTTGTTAGAATAAAAATATTTCCATGACTGAGAAAAATATATCTAAAGATTTAGTTAAAAGGACTTCCAATAATCACGCTTTTTCTGATTTCATCTATTTAATACTGTTACTTTTTTATCTGTATTATTTTTATATATACATACACCATTGTTTTTCTTACATGAGATAAAAATGGGTTTAATTAAAATAATATTAAAATGAATTTTAAAAATCTGGTTTTTAGACATAGTTTGACTGCTTAGTATATCTTGGATTGGGCACCTAACTTGAAATCTCTGACCCTCAGTTTCCCAAATTACAAAATGAAAATAATACTGCCTACTTACCTCACAATATTACTGTAGGTGTTTAATGGGATAACTGTTAGGAAATTGCTTTGTTGATTTTAACAAAATTGCAAGTAAGTCACAATATCATATTTAATAGTGAGTTCTGTCCGTGTGATCTTGTACCTGCAACATCTCCCAGGGATCCCCACACTGATTGTGCTTATCCTTCCTCTGGCCTCTGAAAAGTCATGCCTGATACGGCCTACTATTGTTGTAAGATCTGTTTTTCTCTTTCATCAGCTTTGAGACATTTGGCTCCAAATGACAATTGCTTGCTCCACTGGTCTGCCAGAAGATATAGTTTCCCAGCGGTCAATGTCTATATAGCCCTGCTTGAAATTCCTCCACAGTGAATCTTTGGAATTTTCCCTGCCTCCAGTAATTCTACTTGAGCCCAGCACACAGAAAGTAAGTGGGTATTACTGGCACTGAACCTGCACACACGTCCTGCCTAGATGATTTGTGCTACAGCCTGCAGAGTTTCCTTATGGTTGAACTGAAACCATTCTAGCTGATCTTGGCAAGTTAATATTGCCAACCTTGACTCATGGCATGTGCTAACTTATGAGCCTCTTAAGGGCTGGTTGTGCCTAATAAAGTACTGAGATCAATGTGGATATTTAATTAAAATTTTTGTTTCATTGATAATTTATACACCAAAATGACAAATGCCAGATTTCAGAAGACTTTATCTTGAACTTGGACATAATAAATGTAACTTTCTTTAATTGAGCACTTATGTCAGATTTTGTTAAGCACATTATATGTCAAAACTTATTTTATTCCCTTAGACTGTTCTTATGCAGGTTTTCCAATAAAGAAATTTAGGCACATGGAACTTTAGAAATGTGGCCTAGAGGGCTAGCAAGGTATCCACCCTGGATTTGAACCAAGAGGATCTGCCTCTGAAGCTCAGCTAGGAACCACTTCATCATCATGCCTTCTGACTGTTTTGGTCTGCTTGCCAATTAAGTGGTGTTTATATATTTGGATAAATACAGTTGTCCCTTGGTTTTCACGGGGAATTTGTTCCAGAACCCCCATGGTTACCAAAATCCACTGATGGTAGCTTCATATTTATCCAGCAATATGAAGCTACATTGTGATCATACTTACTGGTCGTGATTTTAAAGAACAATCCACCTGAATAGTTTTATGTGCAATCTTTCATTCAAGAAATAATATTTAGTATGAAAGCAAAGTTCTGATTAAATCAATATTAATGACAATTAGAAATGAGCTTTAAAGTATGCCTAGTTTCAAGAATCTCAAAAACAATTTAGCACACAAATTATTCCCTTTTGGGTAGTAAACTATTACTGTTTTGTTGAAAATTATTTAGGTTTTACATTATCAATATTTTAGTCAGGGCCTTACATGATGTTAAGTTAAACTGTAGTATCCCAATTTCATTACTATCCTAAATAATCGCCAAAGACATGAGTTATAGAAAAGACCCAAGCATGGTACAGGAAGCATAATTACTTATATTATTCTTTTATTTCTTTTTTTTTTTTTTAGCTTTAAATGTGTGTATTCCTGGTCTTTATAGTGAAAGACACAGAATATGGCAACTTCTATTTTCAGAAAAAAGTAGGTGAAAATAGCAAAAATTAGTGAGTTTGTCTTGACTTTCTGAATTTTAAGCTAAATAAAAATAAAAATAATTCTTCTCAACTCTACTGATTTGTCAAATTGAGCAAGGCTATGCCACTTAAACAAGAAAGGTAAGAATTTAGAAGTTATTATTAAAACTTATAAATACTCAAGTTCTTTAGTATTATTGTTATTGTAAATAATTGGTTATGGTGGGTATATAGAACTATACATGATTTATAAAGTTGTAAGAAAAGTTAAACCTTGGAAATAAAATCAACATGAATCAGATATACTCATATAAGATAAAACATGGTGCTTTAGAGAAAGACTAGTTCTATATGGGTAGGTCTGGAAAGTTTACCTGAATGAGACATCCTTTGAGCAAAAATGTGAAAGTACCTATGGATGTCCCTAGTAGCTATAGATTAGCCATCTTTTAGTGACCCCATACAGATAAATGGAAACTTATGTTTAAAAAATATACAGTAAAACATCTGAAGATAGATTAGAATACAAAGGCTTTAAAAGCAGAAAACTGTGTTTTTTAGTTCCAGTGCTCCTAGCCATGCCTGGTGCAATAACCAAATAGTTTTTCACGCCTTTGTTATTTTTCCTTTTGCAAAATAAAAAGGCAAATAATGCCATCCTGACTTACATTGCCTGTGCTATACAGACATTACTTTGTACTATGGCATTGCTGGTAAGACACAAAGTTCAAGACATCCAAATGATAATCTATTGGCTATCACTGAAATTAAGATTATTATATTGTTTAGAACAACACAAACATTTCTGCAGCTTTTAAATAAAAAATAAATAGAGCAAGGCCATCAGAGTCAAAAAGATTAATATAAAATCTGGGTATCTTGAGGCTTTATGAATAACCAAGAAAAATGTTTTAATTCATATGCGAATATATTATGTTACATTACAAATGGGAATTGAAGTTGCAGATGCAATTAAAATTTCTAATCACTGATCACATAATTCTAATTCTAATCTAATTGACCTTAAAATAGGAAAATTATTCTATACCATATGGGTGGCCCCAATGTAATCACAAACATACTTTTCTTTTTTTTTTTAGATAGAGTCTCATGGTGTCACACAGGCTGGAGCACAGTAATGCAATCATAGCTCACTGCAGCTTTGAACTCCTGGGATTACAGGAGCATGCTACCCAGCTAGGGTCCTTAAATGTAAATTGAAGAGGTCAAGGAGGAGTCAGTGTCAGAGTGATTGAATATGAGAAAGACTCAACTAGCCATCCCAGACTTTCAAGATTAAAGAGGGGCATGAACCAAGGAACGTGGGTGGCCTCTAGAAAGTGGAAAAGGCAAAAAAAAAAAAAAAAAAAATGTGATTGCTGCTTACAGCCTTCATAAATGAACATAATCTTGCCCTCCACTGACACCTTGACTTTAACCCAGTGAGACCTATTTCAGACTTCTGACCTTCAGAACTCTAAAACAATCTGTGTTGTTTTTCATCACTAAGTTATGGAAATTGTTATAATGACTGTGAAGATGAAACTAATAAGAATATTATGTCCATCTTTTCCACCACTGCATTCCCAGTGTATAGCAAACGATAAGTTCCATTAACACCAAGGATGCTTAGCGAACCATCCCAACATCAAATTCACATTATTTCCAAACTCATTCCTTTTCTTGCCAAATGCCTTAGACATTACAATTTATGGGTCTAAAAGGTAATCCCACAGCTGCCACTAATCTTTTTACCACAAATCTTTAAATGTCAAAGCAGACACCAGTGACAGATTGCTTTCAGCTCCAAACTTTAATAATGATTTAAACAGTGAAGGTAGGCACCAGTGTCACAGTATCCTTAGGGTGTCACTTTTCAGCCAGAAGCCTCTGTGGCCAGTGGCACTTTTGCCCAAGCTTTACTTGGGCCCACTGGGCTCGTTCCACCCACGCAGACTGGCAAGCTGCATGTGGCTTGTGCTACCGGCCCAGATCCCATGCCTCCTGAGGGCGAGCAAGGCACGAAGTGGTGAAGGTTGTGTGAGCAAGCAAGTGTGGGGTCCAGCCATTGTGCACACCCAGGCACACTGGCTGCTGTGGTGGGGCAGGAAGCTCCAGGCACCAGCACAGGTGCTGTCTCCATGCAAGTCTGTGGCTGGATCAGATGCACCACAAGTAGCTCCTGCTTTGGGCACCCATGTCTGGACGAGGGGAACGCAGTGGCACCCAAAAGCTTGGAGATGTCAGAAACCACGGAGCCCCACAGAAGATGTCACAGCCCTGGGTCAGGGAGCCCCTAGGTCTGGGATCCTGGAAAGGCCACAAGTCTTCTCTCCTTGCCACCTGCAACATGGAGAGCAGGGAAGAGGGGGCATGTTTCAGCCCTCTTTGTGTTACAGCTCTTCCAACCTTGCCATTCTGCAAGTCCCAGGTTCTTGTTCTATGTCCAGGAAGAATGAGGTGACACAGACAACTGGAGGGTGAGCAAGGTGAAAATGTGCTATATTGAGTGACAGTACAGTTCTCAGGGGACCTGAAGTGGGTAGCTCCTTTCCACAGGCAGGTCGTCCCAAGGAGTGCAGCACTCGGCAGAGAGGAGACCTGGAGTGGGTAGCTTGTATCCAGAGGCAAGTCTTCCTGACATCTGTATAGCCCTCAGCAGAGAGGAGACACAGAGTGGGCAGCTCTTATCTGCAGGCAAGTTGTCCCATTGAGTCTTCAGCCTTCAGCGGAGAGGAGACCAGGAGTGAGTAGCTCCTATCCACAGGAAGGTCATCCCAACATCTCTGTGAGTCTGTCTGAGTCTGGGGTTTTTCTGGGGTTTAGAAGAGAGGAAGTACCTGCTGATTCATCCATGGACAGCCATGGCAGGGCCAGGATGAAGCATAAGTTCTCATTCTAGGCCACGAGACTCTACCTGGAACTGACATCCCAGACCTCATGCTTCAGCCCATCCCTGGCTTGAAGGTGGGGCATCACCAGGAACTAACCCTTTTCCACCCAGGAGCCTGTCTGCCCCCTGCCACCATCTACATATAATCTACGGCATCCAGGCTGTTCGTGCTGAGGGGCTCCTGCAGGCCCGTAACGAGTTGCCCTCAGCAGCCCCCATCAGCCTCCCTCCCGTGCTCACAGACACCCAAAGTCCAGAGGGCGCTGAGGCAGCAGGGAACTGGCGTGTCAGTGCTGCCCCAAGTGCATGCACACCCAGCCGGTTCACAACAGTGCCCAGGCTCCGTTTCAACTTTGCTCTGAAATTAGAGCAGGTGCCGGGGGCCAGAAGAGGCCAGGAGAGGCCAGGTAGCAAGAGCAGGCATTCCCAAGGCTGCAGGGGCAGGGAGACTTCCTGGGCCCCCATAAGCGCAGGGATGCCCAAGTCCACAGCTGCGCCAACTCAGAAGGGGGTAGGGTTCCTGCCTGTTTCCGGCTCCTGCTAGTTCCGTGGAGCGCTCAGCCCCAGCCATGCCTCCTCTGCTGCCGCCAGCGTCTTCACAGCATCTGCTCCAGACAGGCTGCTTTTACCATCACCAGAAACAAACTAAAAAATCCATTCCTGAAGAAGCTTCAAACTGTCAGATGTACCTTCCAAGATTCTCTTTTCTTCTTCCTCATTAGTCAATGTTTTGGTCTCAGGTTAAAGGACAAGTTTCAAGCAATACGTGTAAAAGTACTGTTCATAAGCAAAGCCATTTTTGTTTCGTAGCTCTTTTATAATCTGCTAATTACATAGGTAGGAAAATGGTTATGTGACACTCCCCCACCCATTTTCCAGCCAGCCATGTTCCATAAATGCATACATTCCTCTTTGAAATGCACTAAGCAATCTAGAAAGACTGCGTACATCTGGCTAAAACTATTTTATAGTTAGAGATTTCCTGGTACACTTCTAATTAACACTATTAACTTTACAGGGAGGTCTGGTCATAAGTACCTAGTTACAAAGTGATGTCCTCTAGCAATTCATTCCTCTGGGTACCTGGTGTGATCAGAGTGAGTTATTGCCCTGCTGTTCATTTTTTTTAGCCCAACAGGGCACATCCTGGTTGATCATCATAGCAAAGAGAGGGAATGGAATGGACAAGACAATTCACCAATCAAAATGATTAAATTATTTTTCAAGATTCACCCATACCTGTTTCTAGGACATTATTTTTTTAAAGTATAACTGAAAGATAATCAATTATTCTCTATGGGGAGTATTTAATGGAGATATGACTTACAAAACTGACAGAAATTGACATGTAATCAAGCAAACAATATTTTACGCCTATTTATTTTTGGAACATACAAATCAGAATTTTAGGCAAAATTGTTTGCATATTTGAAAAAAAAGCCATAAAAATGTAAGACATTTAGAAATGGTCCTTAGTCATTTGTGATGTGTTAGTGTAGATAGCCAACTATTCTGAATATTAAGAATAAATGCTTTAAAAAATCAGTTGTTGAAACTCACTTTTTATTAAGTATTTATTTATTAAGGTCTAAGTAAATAGTGAAAATCCTTACGCTTGTGCATGGCTCTTTAATCTTCGGAGAGCCAGATGATACAAACTGATCTCACACCTTTTTATTTAAGATAATTGAATGTACCAATATAACATCTAAAAAAAAACTAAAAAAATACATTGTTTGATGATGTTTTTAGAAAATTATTGAAAACTGATGACTCAATATATTATATTATCTATTTATTAAATAATAGTTAAGAGGACCAAGAGACATTAAAAATAATTTCTGATACTAATCTCTAAAAGGAAAATAAAGTACATTTCAAATGCTGATCATTTGGATAAGATTTTCCATTTCAATTATTTCATTAGCATATGCATCTTTTTGTTTGTTTTGCCATGAGTCAAAAAAAAATCAGAACTTTTCAATAAATTACTGTTATTACACTGCAATTAGGACAGCCCTTAAAGGATAAATTAGAAAATAATGAGAACTCCCCAAATATAATGCTTTATCTTCATTAATATTACAAACATTTAACTTTCATAGCTTTTTTATAGCAAGAATTTATAAATTTAAAGTATACTTCAGAATAGGTCAATGAACCCAAAGTGTGTTTTGGAGCATACTTATGTATATTCTTTGTTAGTAAGAGCAGGGTAGATCAATAACAAAGACACAAACACACACATCTATAAACACAAATGCCTCTCTCTATTTCTCTCTCGTGTGTGGTTTCTGCCTCAATATCACTTGTTCTCTCTTGCTCTTTCTGTCACACATACAATGAAGTAGACTTTATACACACTCTCAATAATACTAGCATAGTGAGTAGATTAAATTATTCCCAATAATGCTAGTTGGTTGAATAATTGTGACACTTGTGAGAAAATTGAGTTGTAGACTGCATATTAGATGGGGAAGCAACAAAATATATTGATGTATACTATGTAGAAAGTTCATTTAATTTAGAATTTTTCTTTTGGCATTTTGCATGCCACAGAATGGATAAAACATTTTGTTTCCTTCAATTGTTTTCTATTTTATTTTATCTTAAATTTCTATTTTGAGTTCAGGGATACACGTACAGGTTTGTTATATGAGGAAACCCATGTCGCAGGGGTTTGTTGTACAGATTATTTTGTCTCCTAGGTATTAAGCTTAGTATCTATTTGTTATTTTTCCTGATCCCTCCTTCCCTCTTCCCACACTGCACCCTCCAGTAGGCCTCAGTGTCTCTTGTTTTCCTCTATGTGTCCATGAGTTCTCATCTTTTAACTCCCAGTTATAAGCGAGAACATGTTATATTTGGTTTACTGTACCTTCATCAGTTTGCTAAAGATAATGACCTCCAGCTTCATCCATATTTCTACAAAGGGCATGATCTCCTTCTTTTTTATTGCTGCATGGTATTTCATGATATGTTTGTACCACATTTTGTTTATCCAGTCTACCAATGATGGGCATCTATGTTGATTCCATTTCTTTGCTATTGTAAACAGTTCTGCAATGAACATATGTGTGCACGTGTCTTTATGATAGAATGATTTCTATTCCTTTGCATATATACCCAGTAATGAGACAGCTAGGTCAAATGGTAGTTCAGATTTTAAGTCTTTGAGGTATCTCCATGCTGTTTTCCACAAAGATTGAACTAATTTACACTCTTACCAACAGTGGATGTGTTCCTTTTTCTCCACAACCTTGCCAACATCTGTTATTTTCTAATCATAGCCATTCTGACTGGTATGACATAGTGTCTCATCATGGTTTCGATTTGCATTCCCTAACAGTTAGTGATGTTGAGCTTTTTTTCATATGCTTGTTGGCTGCATGTGTATCTTCTTTTGGAAAGTGTCTATTTATGTCATTTGCCCACTTTTTAAAGGGGCTGTTTTTTTTTTCTCGTGAACTTAAGTTCCTTATAGATTTTGGATATTAGACCTTTATCAGATGCATAGTTTGCAAAACATTTCTCCCATTCTGTAGGTTGTCTGTTAACTTGGCTGATACTTTCTTTTTCTGTGCAGAAGCTCTTTAGTTTAATTAGATACCATTTGTCAACTTTTGCTTTTGTTGCAGTTGCTTTTGGTGACTTTGTCATTGTGATAATTAATACTGAGTGTCTACTTGATTGGATTGAAGGATACAAAATATTGATCCTGAGTGTATCCGTGAGGGTGTTGCCAAAAGAGATTAACATTTGAGTCATTGGGCTGGGGAAGGGAGATCTACCCTTAATCTGGTGGGCACAATCTAATCAGTTGCCATCGAATATAAAGCAGGCAGAAAAACATGAAAAGGAGAGACTGGCCTCACCTCCCAGCCTACAACTTTGTCCCGTGCTGGATGCTTCTTGTCCTTGAACATCGGACTCCAAGTTCTTCAGTTTTGGGACTGTGATTGGCTCCCCTTCCTCCTCATCTTGCAGACAGCCTTCTGTGGGACCTGGTGTTCATGTAAGTTAATACTTAATAAACTCCCCTTTATATATATATATAAATATAAATATAATAGGCGACACACACACACACAAACACACACACACACACACACACACATATATATATATCTCCTATTAGTTCTGTCCCTCTAGAGAACCCTGACAAATACAGTCATGAAATCTTTGCCTGTGCCTATGTTCTGAATGGTATTGCCAAGTTGTCTTTCAGGGTTTGTATAGTTTGGGGTTTTAGATTTAAGCCTTTCATCCATCGTGAGTTAATTTTTGTATATAGTATAAGGAACAGGTACAGTTTCAATCTTATGCATATGGCTAGCCAATTCCCAGCACCATTATTAAACAGGTAGTCCTTTCCCCATTGCTCATTTTCGTCAGCTTTGTTGAAGATCAGATAGTTGTAGGTATGTGACCTTATTTCTGGCCTCTCTATGGAGTATAGTTTGAAGTCAGGTAACACAATGCCTCCAGCTATGTTCTTCTTTCTTAGAATTGGCTTCGCTTTTTGGGCTTTTTTTTTTTTTTTTGGTTCTATATGAATTTTTCAATTTTTTTTCTAGTTTTGTGAAGAATGTCATTGGTAGTTTGATAGGAATACCACTGAATCTATAAATTGTCTTGGGCAGTATGGCCATTTTAATGATAATGAATCTTCTTATCCACAAGCATGGAATATTTTTCCAGTTTTTTATGTCATCTCTGATTTCTTTGAGCAGTGTTTTGTAGTTCTCCTTATATAGATTTTTGTACCTATATTCCTAGTATATTCCTAGGTATTTTATATTCCTATATTCCTAGGTATTTTATTCTTTCTGTGGCAATTGTGAATAGGATTAAGTTCCTGATTTGGCTCTTGGGTTGGCTGTTGTCAGTGCATCGGAACTCTAGTGACTTTTGTACATTGAATTTGTATTATGAAACTTTACTGAAGTTGTTTATCAGTGAAAGGAGTTTGGGGCTGAGACTGGGATTTTCTAGGTATAGGATCATGTCATCTTCAAACAGGGATAGTTTGATTTCCTGTCTTCCTATTTAGATGACCTTTATTTGTTTGCACTGGCCAATTCTTCCAATATTATGTTGAATAGGAGTCATAAAAAAAGGCATCCTTGTCTTGTGCTGGTTTTCGAGGTGAATGTTTCCAGCATTTGTTCATTCAGTACAATGTTGGCTATGGTTTTGTCATAGATGGCTCTTATTATTTTGAGGTATTTTCCTTCAATATCTAGATTATTGAGAGTTTTTAACATAAAGTAGTGTTGAATTAATTGAAAGCCTTTTTTATGTCCATTGAGATAATCAAGTGGTCTTTGTCTCCAGTTCTGTTTATGTGTTGTCTCACATTTATTGATTTGTGTATATTGAACCGAACTTGCATCCCAGGGATAAAGCCTACTTGGTAGTAAACCTTTTGGTGTGCTGTTGAATTCAGTTTGCCAGTATTTTGTTGAGGATTTTTGCACCAATGTTCATACAGAATATTTTCCTGAAATTTCCTTTTTTTCTTATTGTATCTTGCTATGTTTTATTATCAGGATAATGATGGCCTCATAGGTAGAGTTAGGGAGGAGTCCCTTCTCAATATTTTGGAATAGTTTCAGTAGAAATGGTACCAGCTCTTCCTTGTAGAATTCAGCTGTGGATCTGTCTGGCCCTGGTCTTTTTTTGGTTGGTAGGCTATTTATTACTGACTCAATTTCAGATATCCCTATTGATCTGTTTAATATTTCAATTTTTTTTCTGGCACAATCTTGGGAGGGTTTATGTGTCCAGGAATTTCTACACTTCTTCTAGATTTTCTAGTTTATCTGCATACCGATGTTCATAATACTCTTTGATGGTTATTTGTGTTTCTGTGGGGTCAGTAGTAATATCTCCTTTGTCATTTCTAAATTGTGATTATTTGGAAATTCTCTCTTTTCTTCTGTATTAGTCTAGCTAGTAGTCTATTTTATTTTATTTTGTTCAAAAGAAACTCCTGAATTTATTGATCTTTCAAATGTTATTTTTGTATCTCATTCTCCTTCAGTTCAGCTCTAATTTTGGCTATTTCTTGTTTTCTGCTAGCTTTGGGATTTGTTTGTTATTGGTTCTCTAGATCTTTTAGTTGCAATGTTAGGTTATTAACTTGAGATCTTGCTAACTTTTTCATTTGGGCACTTAGCACTATAAATTTATCTCTTAACACTGCCTTCGCTGTGTTCCAGATATTATGGTGTGTTGTATTTTTTTTCTCATTAGTTTCAAAGAACTTCTTTATTTCTGCCTTAATTTTATTATTTACTTGAAAATCATTCAGAAACAGGTTATTCAATTTTCATGTAATTGTATGGTTTTGAGCAAATTTCTTAGTCTTGATTTCTAATTTGGTTGCATTGTTGTCCAAGACAGTGGTCGTTACAATTTCATTTATTATGCATTTGTTGAGGAGTGTTTGGTTTCTGATTATATGGCCAATTTTAGAGTATATGCCATTTGGCAATACGAATATATATTCTGTTGCTTTGAGTAGAGAGTTTTGTAGATATCTATCAGTTCCATTTGATCCTGTGCTGAGGTCAGGTCCTGAATATCTTTGTTAATTTTCTGTCTCCATGATCTGTCTAATACTGTTAGTGGGATGCTGAAGTCTCCTACTACTATTGTGTGGGAGTCTAAGTCTTTTTGAAAGTCTCTAAGAACTTTCTTTATGAATCTGGGTGCTCCTGTATTGGGTGCATATATATTTAGGATAGGTAGGTCTTTGTGTTGAATTGCACCCTTTATCCTTATGTAATGCCTGTTATTGTCTTTTTTCATCTGTGTTAGTTTAGTTTGTTGTGTCTGAAATTAGGATTGCAACGCCTCCTTTTTTCCGTTTTTTTTTTTAATTGTTATTGTTGTTGTTGTTTATTTGTTTGGTAGATTTTTCTCTATCCTTTCATTTTGAGTCTATGGGTGTCATGTATGTGAAATGAGTCTCTTGAGGACGGCATACCAATGGGTTTTGATTATTTATCTGGCTTTCCACTCTGTACCTTTTAACTGGGGCATTTAGCCCAGACACATTCAATGTTAGTATGGATATGTGTGGATTTGATGTTAGCTGTTTATTACACAAACTTATTTGTGTGGATGCTTTATAATGTCATGGTTCTGTGTACTTCAGTATGTTTTTGTAGTGGCTGGTAATGGTCTTTCTTGTCCATATTTAGTGCTACCTTCAGAAGCTGTTGTAAGACAGGTCTGGTGATAATGAATTCTTTCAGCATTTGCTTATGTGAAAAGGATCTTATTTCTCTTTTGCTTTGGAAGTTTAGTTTGGTTAGATATGCAATTCTGGGTTGAAATTTCTTTCCCTTAAGAATGTTAAGTAGTGGCCTCCAAATCTCTTCTGGCTTGTAGGGTTTCAGCTGAGAGGTCCGCTGTTAGTCTAATGGGCTTCCCTTTGTAGATAACCTGACCTTTTTCTCTAGCTGCCATTAATTTTTTTTTTTTTTTGCATTTTGACATTGAATAATCTGATTATTATGTCTTGGGAATGATCTTCTTGGTCTATCTTACTGGGGTTCTCTGAATTTCCTGAATTTAAATGTTGGTCTCTCTAGCTAGGTTAGGGAAGTTCTCATGAATGATAGCCTAAAATATGTTTTCCAAGTTGCTTACACTCTCCCCATCTTTCAAGAACACTAATGAGTCATAGTTTTGATCTCTTTATATAAATCTGTGTTTCTTGGAGGTTTTGTTCATTCCTTTTCATTCTTTTTTCTCTATTCTTATGTGACTGTCTTATTTCAGAAAGCCAGTCTTCAAGCTCTGAGATTATTTTCTCAGCTTGGTCTATTCTATTAATACTTGTGATTGCATTATGAAATTCTTGTAGTGTGTTTTCAGCTCTATCAGGTAAGTTCCATTCTTTTCTATTCTATTGTCTGTCAGCTCCTGTATTGTTTTGTGTGATTCTTAGCTTTCTTAAATTGAGTTTCAAGGTACTGCTGCATCTCAATGATCTTCATTCTTATCGTATTCTGAATTCATTTCTGTCATTTCAGCCATTTCAGCCTGGTTTAGGACCCTTGCTGGAGAGGTGGTGTGGTTGAATGGAGGAAATAAGGCACTCTGACTTTTTTAAGTTGTCAGAGTTCTTGCGTTGGTTCTTTTTCATCTTTGTGGACCGATGGTTCTTCAATCTTTGAAGTTCCTGACCTTTTGATTTTTTTTTCCTTTCACCCTATTTTATGATCTTGAGTATTTGATTGTGGTATAAGGTGGATTCAGCCAACTGGCTTCATTTCTGAAAGATTTTGGTGGGCAATGCTTAGCTCCCAATTCCTGGACTGCATGCTGTAACTCTCAGGGACTTGTGTTGTGCCCTGACTTTGTTCCCTGGGTCTCCTGGTTAGGAATCCACTGTGCTGGGGCAGCTGAGGTGCTCTTGTACTACTAGTCACTACACTTCAATTGGTGATGTCAGCAAATGTGTTTCATAGTGCGGTGGCAACAGGAGCCATTCTCCTCACATGTGCCAGCAGCAGCAGGGGCACTGCAGCAGGGTGTATGTTCACCAGCCTCTAATGGGTGCCAAGGTGCCTGCCTCTGTGCAGGCATTCACCGCAGTGGTAGAGGCAGTGTGGCTAGGTGTAGAAGTGAGGGGCCTCTGCTGGTGACTGTGCATGTGGTCATATGGGTGATGGTGTTAGCACAGGGGCAGGATTCTGGCAGGCATAGGTCTGTGTGTGCTGTGAGCTACAGGCAGAGTTGATTGCTCTGGGTGGGGGAGGATCCACATTCTCTGTGCCTAGTTTCACTCCTGTGGGCAGTGTTGGTGCAAGGCCAAGACATGGTGGGAGCTGGCTCTGTTTCCACCTAGGCTGACTGCAATGGCGGTCTGGTGGGGAAGGGGGAAGGTGGAGCTCACTTCGTAGCAGTGGCAGAGGAGGGTGCATGCACACATGTACTCTGGTGGGTCAAGGAAGGCAAAACCTTCCCGTACACACAGGTACCAGCAAAGCGATGTGGGGGTTTCTATGGGCCCAAAGGAAGTTGCAGTGCGGGGAGAGCATGGGCAGGCTGGTGTGTGGCTATGGGGGCCACCCCGCTGAAGCTCTCCCCTGGTCAGGCATGGTCCGCTAGCACAAGAGCTATGATGCTGGCCCTCAGAACACCCAAGGCTGCCCTGCAGGCAGGTGTGGCCAGGTTGGGGTCCCAGAAAGTATAGCAGAACAAGGGGTGCTCAGGTAAGCCCAGTCCCATCTGATGGTTGAGAATAGCCTGCAGAGTTCAGGTCCAACAGTTCCTCTAGGGCTAAAGTCTCCTATGGAAGCAAGTTAAGCCTAGGCATATGGGCTTCCCTGGCTGTGTTCCACTACAGATGCTCTTGCACCAAACCCTCTGGGCTCCATCTCATCTGGTGTGCTTCCCCTACCACTTCTTTAGGCAGCTCTCTGACAACTCTAGTGTTCATGGTGGTTGAAGGGTCTCCTAATGCTGGTTTTCTGGAGGCCCATGGCAAGAGTAGGTTGCTCCTTGCTAGTTCATCTCACCCATTCCCCCAGGGTTGTTGGGGGCCAGGAACTAGTCCCGATGTGCAGTAGCCCTGTGTAGTGTTCCCAGCATCCTCCCCCTTTAGCCTAGCTTCTGTGACTTCCTGCATCCACTCTCTGTGCCTTCCCTCTGAAGACCTGTTAGGAGTGTGCTAGTCATCTAGGTTCCTCAGTGGCAGCTGTTCCACATGGCTGCATCTAATCTGCCATCTCCAGGTTTCCTACTTTTAATAATAATCAGCAATAATAACTGCTAACTTTTATGGAGAAGTGTTATATGTTAGACACTATATACCAAGTCCTTGGTAAACATAATTTTATTATTTATTATGGCAACTCAATGGCGTTAATATTGGTCCCCTCATTCATGTTTTTTAGATGAGGAAATTTAATCCAAAAGTGATGAAAGAAGAAAGCTCTCTGCCAAGGAGAGGGGGCCCCAAGTGGGTTGCCCACTATCAGGCTGGGGTCCGGGATTTTTATGGACTGGTAAGATAAGGAATGTACTGACTGGTCTTGGACAAAGTACTACTCAGCTTGGCCTGGGACCTCGGCCTCGGGCCAGTCAGGAGCTGGAGTGATGATTCACAGTGGCTCCACTCACAGTCCAAAGCCTGTCCAGAAAAGGAAAGGAAAGTGTCCACCGGAACCCACCAGAGCCCACCCTGTGCATGCCTACAAAAGGAGAAGAGACTATTTACTGGAAGCCCACTCGTTTTAAATATATATATGGTTGGGTCTTCTTCCTTTATCACTGTAGTTGTGGGCATGTCTTTAGGCACAAAGAACAAAGGCGTTTCTATGTTGGGCCTTGTTTCTTTATTTGAGTGGGCCAGAAGTTTGTGCAAGTTTCCTCATCTGAAACTGCAGCCTGATTTTTCAGGCTGTTTCTCTGTTAAAAGTAATTTTACCAAGGACCCACCCTAACTACCTAACTTTTCTCTCTCACTAGGATTTGAATACAATACTTAAACCAATACATTATATTGCCTTTTAAATAGAAAGAAGGTGCTAATCTGTAAAACAGTTCTCAAAGAAGTCTTATTTTAGCTAATGAATTGAACATTCAAAATTCAATGTTACAGTGAACCCATCTACACATAAGTATATGTATAATACACATATGATGTTTATCACAAAATATAAAATTTTAAGCTCCACCACAGATATTTTTATATAATCTTTCTCCATTCCTTTGAAATACACATGTTTTGTAATTAATGTCCAATCTAGTGAACCCATAGAGCCAATTGATGACTACCTTATTCACCATCCCATTACAAATGCCATCTTTATGGTAGCATGCATTAGGATGTCTTAAATTCATTGAATACTACTTATACTGTGAGAGCTTTTCATACAGCAGATGAGGCTGATAATCACTGTGTTTATTAAAATAATATTTTCCTTTGGTTTCCATAGGTTTTCTTTAAGTCTGTATTGGTATTTCTTCATTACTGTATTAGTTTCCCTCCATTCTTTGTCTTCTTTAGTCTTCCTTTATAATACCTGCTTCTGATTCAGAAAAAGATTAATATTCCTCCTAGGTGTTTACTGAAGGCTGTTGATATAACTCAGGGCCTGGCAAACTTTCTCCATATACAGCCAAATGGTAAATATTTTAGCCTTTGCTAGTCATTAGGTCTCTGTTATGACTACAAGACTCTGCCATTGTAGTGTGAAAGAGGTCATAGATGATATGTAAATAAATGGGTGTGATTGTGTTCCAGTAAATTCTATT
This sequence comes from Pongo abelii, assembly GCF_028885655.2. Taxonomy (NCBI): domain Eukaryota; kingdom Metazoa; phylum Chordata; class Mammalia; order Primates; family Hominidae; genus Pongo; species Pongo abelii. Next base: position 44,723,805 of record NC_071988.2, read on the forward strand.
TACAAAACCAGGTGGGGAGCTAGATTAGGCCAATGGGTTGTGGTTTGCCAACTCCTTTTCTAACTCTAAATTTTGCAGAGTAATTTCAAACACTGTCATAGCTTCAGTTGCAATCTGTTGTCTGTGTGTTAGTATTCAGTAGCTCTGTGCTAAATTCCAGTTTGCATTTGACCATTTATACTTAAACTCTTCCTTCCTTTTTGTTTTATGTTAAGATTTTTTATTTGCTTTCTATCATTTCTTGGGCACTGTGATAGGTCCAAATATTTATAGGTGAGCTAAAATAAGCACATGCCTGATTTCAAGGACATTATAATTTAATGAGAGGGCAGAGGATCAACCATTAATCAAGAAACGGAACCAATAATTACTTTATTATAAATTGTGACAATCAGGTCACAATTAAGCTGATGCATGTTTGTTATTATTATTTCATTGATCAGTATATCAAGGGCAACAAAGCTATGTGGATGTGGATGAACAAGATGGCTTTGAAGGGAGTATAAGTTAGAAATATAAGGGTACATACAACTAATATTTAAGGACTGATTAGAAAAGGACAAACAAGCTAGAGATTAGACAAAGAAACAAGTAAGAAGAAAATTAGAAGAATGAGGTATCACGGATATCAAGGAAGAGAAGCTTTCAGTGTGGAGAGAGAAGTCTACTGTGCCAAAGTGATCTTGAGAAACAAATGTTTCAACATGATGTTTTCTGCTAAAACCCTTCAGTGTTTCAAAAACCCCTAATGATTGCCTCCTGACCTCTCTGACCTCAGTGAAGGCACTCTATTGGGGGTAGGGGTTTCTGCATTCTGATCTTACTGTTCTTGACTGATTCTTCTGAATTGTCTGCCTATTCATTTGTTAGTACTATATTATTTAAATTGATATAAGTTGCTTTTATATTTATATTGAAAGCAGCCCCATATTATTTTTGTACACAATCTCTTAGATATGTTCAAGTTATAAATCTACACGAACTATGAAATAACTCTAAAATTTCAAAAGTTACATAATAATATTATTTAAATGTTCATTAAATCTAAACATACTTTCAGAGCTACTTGGTACCTTCAATTTATTAAGTTCTCTTCAAGAACATTGTTATTTGCTATTTATTCATATCTAGTTTGTTTCTTGGTAAACGCATAGATTTTTGTCTATGCAAAAATTTATTGTGTTTTAAAAATTTATGTGCATAGTATATTTATTCAACTGTGAACCAAGATTCTTAAATTTTATTTTAAATTGTAGGAATGGTATGCAGTAAATCTCTTAATATTTTTGAAATATTTATTTTTCATTGACACATCCTAAGTAAACCAACAAAAATTTGAATTCTAATACATTTCTAGTTGATTTTCTTTATTGTATAAGTTGGGTGTTTCTATATGTATGTGGTTGTGAGAGATATAATATCTTCTGAAATTAATGATTATTTTGTCTTCTTTTATATCATAGTTAGAACACCACTGCTTTGCATCTTATTTTAATGATTTGACATCCCAATATGAGGCTGAAAATTTTATAGTTGGTGTTTTATGTCATCTTAATTCTGATCTATATTATTCCACAAATCTTAACTTGCTATCATGTCACCTCCCTAAAATATATACCAAGTACTATCTCCTTTTATGTCTTATATTTTAATGTTTAAAAACTACATTCTATTATAATTGTTTCTTGTTTTCCTGAAAAATACTGTTACCAAAGAATGCAAAATTATTTACATATACTGAATATTTTAATTACTTTATTCTTTCATTGCCTTCTTATTCTAGCTTAACAGTTTAATCAAATTACAAGAAAAATAACTATTCATGGAAAAATCAGTGTAATTAAAAGTAGCAATATTGTAATATTTTTAATAGTTTTTTAATAGACTGAAGCCAAATTTAGTAAAATTTATTTTAATTCTCAGAGTTCATTAATACATTCATTGCTCTAAACCACTTATCTTACAGTCTCTATTCCACTTTGTAACAACTAAAGTACTATTTTTGATGTAAGTATTGAGAGACTTTCTAATAATATTGGCTTTGAAATTATTCAATTATAGTGATGTAATTTAATTTACCATTTATTATGACTTCTTAGCAATCATCATGTGAAAATGGGAATGATTACATAGGGAAAAAATTATTCAACAAATTTCTTCACATAAATTAAATTATATGAAAACCAGCAACATAAAGTTGAGGAAGTTCTCCCATTCTTATTTTCTAGGACTTTTTGTCACAAATTTTTGATGAATTTTATCAGATGCTTTTTCAATGGTATGAATTGATTGACAAATGTGGTTTTCTTCTTTTGCCTATTAATATGTTAGATTACACTGACTGATTTTCAAATACAGTTATGCACTTTATAATGGTGTTTTGGTCAAGGATGGACTATGTAGAAGATGGTGGTTCTGTAAGATTAGAATGGAGCTAAAAAGTTCCTATCTCACAAATAATTATCATTGTGTTAATATTTCCTTATACTATTAAATAAAGTAACATGCTGTACAGGTTTGTAGTTTAGGAGCAATATGCTATACCACTTAGCCTAGGTATGTAGGAGGCTGTACCATCTAGGTTTGCACAAAGATGAAACTGCCTAACAATGCATTTCTCAGAACATGTAACCATTGTTAAGAGATGCATGACTGTATTAAACTAACTTTGCAAATTTTACTTGGTCATGGTATATAACCAGCTCTTCTATTTTCTAGAAAGTATTGTATAGAATTGGTGTTAATTCTTTCTTAAAGTTTTGCTCATTCAGTGGAATGATCTAGGATGAAAAGTTTCAGCTTTAGGAATTTTTAATTTATAAAATCAATGCCTTTGATAATTATAAATTTATTTAAATGACCTATTTTATATTGGATAAGTTGTGATGTTTTATATTATTCAAAGAATTGGTCCAATTCATCTAAATTGACCAATTTATTTGTATAGATTTATATACGGTATCCCTTTATTATTTTACTGTATGCATGATCTTTAGCAATATTCCATGTTTCATTGCTGATATAGGAAATTTGGGTTTTCTCTTCCTTCTTTATCACTCTGGTTAGAGGTCTGTCAATTTTATAGATGTTAGTTAATACATTTCCTATATTATTTTCTGGATTAGTTTGTTTTTTTCTGCTCATCCTTCTGCTTGTTTTGTGCTTATTTTTCTCTTATATTACCAGATTCTTGAGGTGATACCTTTGATATTTGAAGTGTTTTCTCTTGAATGTATACTCTGCTTTTATTGGGTGGGGTGTTCTATAAATTTCTATAAGATCTTGTTGGTTAATGGTATTGTTTAGTTCTTTCAGGTATGTGTGTGTTTTCTCTCTAGTTCTTCTACCAAATGTTAAATGAGGGATATTGATGTCTCCAATTATAATTGTGGGTTTGTCTATTTATCATTTCAGTTCTTTAAGCTTTGACTTCACATATATTATACCTCTGTTCTTTTGTGCATGCATATCTAGGATTGCTGTGTCTTCTGGGTAGATTGAACCCTTTATTATATAAAGTATGTCTTTTCATATGGTAATTCTCTTTGCTCTGAAATTTGTTTTATCTGATATTAGTATAGCAATTTGATTTATTTTGATTAACATTTTACAATATGTCTTTTTATTTTCAACCTGTCCACATCATTATGTTTGAAATGAGTTTTTGTAGATAGCAGATAGTTGAATTAGTCTGTTTAATTCACTCTACACATCTCTGGTTTTAAAAATTAGTATAGTTAGTCCATTTATACTTAATGTAATTGTTGATATATTAGGGTTTAAATCCGGCATTTGAGTATTTGTTTTCTGTTTGATTTTTCTATTTTAATTTCTCTCTTTTTCTTTTACTGTTTTCCTCTTGGTTGCATGAATATTTGTGAGTATTAGTATGGATTTATCTACATTATTTTTAGTTTATGTAATTGTAAGTTTTTTTGTGGTTTCTAAATATTATTTTATATATACATCTTATCACAGTCTACTGAAATTGTCATTTTAACCACTCAAGTAAGGTGTAAAAATCTTACTATTACATCTCTTCTAGCCTCCTTTATTTATGATATAATTGCCTTATATATTTCCTTTAAATTCATTTAGAACCACATTACAGAATGTAATAATTATCACTTCTACATTCAAACAATTTTTTAAAACTTAAGAGTAAAAGGAAAGTCTGTATGTAGCATTTACCCATAGGTTTTGCTTACTTTGTTTTTTCTTACTTCCTGATGTTCCACGTTCCCTTCCTTAATGTTTTCTGTTTAGAAAACGTATTTTTGACATTGTTTAAAGGTAGATCTACTAACTACAGATTACCTAGGTTTTGCTTTATGTGAAAAAAATTTTATTTTACCTTCATAACTGAAGGTGATTTTCACTGGACATAGAAATCTGGATTGAAAGAATTATTTCCACTCTTGAAAATTGTTGAAAATTGTTTTGTCACTTTGTCCAACCTTCATAGTTTCCAATGAGAAATCTGCTGTAGTTCAAATTGTTTAATACCTATACATAAGGTTTGCTTTCTCTAAGACTACTTTCAAGATTTTTTTTTTTCAGTTTTCAGAAGACTGTCTATGATGAGTCTTTGCGTGTATTTATTTGGACTTTAAAAAAAGGTTTATTCACTTTCTTGAAGCTATGACTTTATGTATTTTGCCTAATGTATGAAAGTTTCAGCCATTGCATTTTCTTCCATTAATGTTTCAGCCCCACTCTCTTTCTTCATTCCTGTAGGACTTTAGTGACATTAGTGCCAAATAGTTGGGTATAGACCCCCATGTCCATGAAGCCTTGTTGATTCTTACGTGTGTGATATGGTTTGGATCTCTGACCCGCCTGAATCTTATGTTCAATTGTAGTCCTCAGTGTTGGAAATGGGGCCTGGTAGAAGGTGACTGGATCATGGGGGTGGATCCATCAGGAGTGATTTAGCACAGGATTGTGCTAAACCATTCATGAAAGATCCACCCTCATGTCTTCCCTGGGCCACATTGGAAGAAGAAAAATTGCCTTGGACCATACATGAAATATACTAACACTAATGATAGGTGATGAGCTAAAAAAAATCACACAGAAAACTTCATAATGTTTTAAGAAAGTTTATAGATTGCGTTGAGCCATTTTCAAAGCTGTCCTGGGCTGTACACAGCCCACGGGTTGCAGGTTGGACAAGCTTGGTTTAGCACCATCCTCTTGGTGCTGTTTTTGTGAAAGAATTATAATAATACCTGATTATTAAAAGTGTGTAGCACCTCCACTGCCTCCCTGTTGCTCCTATTCCAGCCATGTGATATGTGTGCTTCCCCTTGGTCTTCCACTATAATTGGAAGCTTTCTGAGACCTCCACAGAGGCCAAGCAGATGCCAGCATCATGCTTCCTGTACATCCTGTGGAACTGTGAGACAATTAAACCTCTTTTCTTTATAATTTACCTAGTCTTAGGTATCTTTTTTATAGCAATTTGAGAATGGCCTAACACAGTGTGTGTTAGGTGTGTGTGTAAAATTTCTTTATTTTTCATATTGGGTAATTTCTGTTCTATCTTAAAATTCAATGATACTTTCCACTTTCTTTTCAATTCTGTTGTTGAAGCCATCCATTAAGTATTTTATTTGTTGTTGTATTTTTAGTTCTATGTGGCTCTTTTTTGTATCTTGTATTTCTTTGCTAAACTTTAAAAAATGTTACTTAAAAGGTGTTGGTGATTGCTCATTGAAGGATTTTAATGATGGCTGCTTTAAAATTAATGTTAGGTAATGCTAACATCTGTATTATCTAAGTGTTGGCATCTGTCGATTGTCTTTGCTCTGAGATTATGAGATTTTTCTTGTTCTTGCCATGAGAAACATTCTATTTGAAGCTATAATAAAAAGATTTTCAGATTAAAAAAAGCAAAGAAAGAAATGGGGAGAGATTTGTTCAAACACATGAACAATACATGAAATCAAGAAATACTAAAGTGTAATAACATCAGATTGAAACTTGACTCTAAAGAAAGAAATTAAAAACAATAAACATGAAAATTTTGTGATTAAATATAAAAATATTATTTATCCTTTCTTAAATTATTTTAAAGTGAGTTGTTCATCAAATAAAAAGTAATATATCGTGAGTTACATGACATTAGTAGAATTAAAATATGTGAAAACAATATAACAAAGGCTAGGTGGAATATAAATTGACTCAAATTATTGCAAAGGTCTTTTATATGAGGTGGTATATTATATTTAAAATGGTGTACTGATTATAGATATATCTATTTTATTAAAGTCTGTCATCTTTTACTGTATATATTTTGATGCTCTTTGTTACATTCCAATTTAGAATTATCTATCAACCATCTATCTATATCAACTTCATTTTAAATGGATTCTATTGTAATTAGAAAATATCTCTCTTTAGCTCAACAAATATTTTATGACTTAAATTTTATTTTTATTAATATTAATATAGCCACACCAACTTTGTCCTTGTTAGTATTTCTAATATATATAGATATATTGTTTTTTAAGAAATTTAAATTATTAGTATCTTTATTATCATGGTGTTTTTATCATATAGTAATTTTGAAAAGAGGCAAGCCAGGGGCATCACATTACCTGACTTTGACTATACTACATGGCTACAGTAACGAAAACAGTATAGTACTGGTACAAAATAGACACATAGACCAATGGAACAGAATAGAGAACCCAGAAATAAAACTGCACACCTATTGCCAATTGATCTTTGACAAAGTTGACAAAAATAAGCAATGGGGAAAGAACTGCCCGTTCAATACATGGTGTTGAGAAAACTGCCAAACCATACATGGAAGATTGAAACTGGACCCTTACCTGGCACCATATGCAAAACACTAACTGAAGATGAATTACAGATGTAAATGTAAGACTTCAAACTATAAAAATCTCAGAAGAAAATCTAGGCAATTCCCTCTGGACATCAGCCTTGGCAAATAATTTATAACAAAGTCCTCAAAAGCAATTGCAACAAAAATGAAAATTGAAAAGTGCAACCTAATTAAACTTAAAGAGCTTCATTACAGCAAACGAAACTATCAACAAAGTAAACAGACAACCTACAGAATGGGAGAAAATATTCACAAACTCTCCACCTTATAAAAGTCTAATATCAGGAATCAATAAGGAACTTAAACAGTTGAACAAGTAAAAAGTAAATAATCCTGTTAAAAAGTGGGCAAAGGATGTGAACAGACACTTCTCAAAAGAAGACATCCAAATGACCAACAAACATATGAAAAATGCTCAATATCACTAATCACCAGAGAAATGCAAATCAAAACCACAATGAAAAATATTTATGCTGAATATAAATCCTTTAAATTGGATTATTTCCTGTATTTACATTTACCAATAAATTTTGGTTGTGTTTATTCTTGCTTGTACCATGATGAGTTACTGTTTATGAATTCTGGCCATTTTAGATAATACGGTACAGGGCCTTGAACTTGTATTTTAGTAAGCCTCTTCTAATACCACTCAAGTAAGGAGAGTGGAAGGTGCCTTGTTACATGCGGGTAAGGGTGAAAGTCCAAGATTCCCATGTGGCTCCACAGTCTCCTGTAGGGAAGAATAACTTTTTATTGCCCATTGAGTATATAAATCTTTGGTCTCCATTCAGCCTTCTCTGACCCCACCCCAGGAAGGGGTTATGGTACCCCGTCATAGTCTGGAAAAACGGGAGGTCTAGCCTCTCCAATTAGTGTATTCTGGGAGAGATAAAGTGTGGTGAGTTTTATTCTGTCAATTGTGGCTGGAGCAAAGCAGTTATTATCTAAATGTTTTCTGCTTTGTTTAGATGTCCTTTCCCTGATCTTTTGGTTAGAAGGAGTAGGTTTTTCTTGGAGCCTTTGTTGTTTGCACCAATTGGCTTTATATTTTTATTGCCAGCTTCTCCAGTATCTAATCTTGGCTATATGAGGCAAAAATAATACCAAGGTAACTAACATTCCTTTCATTCCTCAGTTTCTGAGGTCCCTAGATCTATTCTTTATATTTCAAATACTTTTTATGCTTGTTTTTAATATCCAGGATTTTAATTGTAGTTTTAGTATGATTTTAAAGTAATTAATATTTTATATCTGTTCCACCCATATTTAATAAGGAACATTAATCTTGGGCATATAAGAACCTGAAAATTAAAACATGATCTTTGCCCTTTAAGTGCATAAAGTTGAGAGAAGTTAAATATGTGCATAATAAAGTGAAATAACCATACAGTCTAGTTTATTCCAAGGACAGTATATGCATGCTGCATTATTCTTCACTTTACATGTCATATCATTAATCATTTATGACTCTATCCTACCCTAAATGGATTATGACTCATCACAATGTCATAAATATCCACTATCAATTTGACAGAGGCCATGAGTTAAAACCCATTTTTCATTTCATATTTGTAGTAAATAATATAGGATATTGAAGAAAGCATTCACTTTGGGCTATAAAATCAGATAAGAGTTCATAAGGTGTCACATTTAAACTGTTTTATTGCAGATCCTTCATTTGCTGGCTCTGTGACCTGAAGCAACTTTTATAAAGTATGTGCTTATGTGCCTTATTTATAAAAGGGAAATGATGAAAGTTTTTTTCCAGGTTTAGTTCTTTTTTTATATTTATATTTATATTTATATATTTATTTATTATTATTATACTTTAAGTTTTAGGGTACATGTGCACAACGTGCAGGTTTGTTACATATGTATACATGTGCCATGTTGGTGCGCTGCACCCATTAACTCGTCATTTAGCATTAGGTATATCTCCTAGTGCTATCCCTCCCCCCTCCCCCCACTTGACAACAAGCCCCGGTGTGTGATGTTCCCCTTCCTGTGTCCATGTGTTCTCATTGTTCAATTCCCACCTATGAGTGAGAACATGCAGTGTTTGGGTTTTTGTCCTTGTGATAGTTTGCAGAGAATGATGTTTTCCAGCTTCATCCATGTCCCTACAAAGGACATGAACTCATCATTTTTTATGGCTGCATAGTATTCCATGGTGTATATGTGCCACATTTTCTTAATCCAGTCTATCATTGTTGGACATTTGGGTTGGTTCCAAGTCTTTGCTATTGTGAATAGTGCCGCAATAAACATATGTGTGCATGTGTCTTTATAGCAGCATGATTTATAATCCTTTGGGTATATACCCAGTAATGGCATGGCTGGGTCAAATGATATTTCTAGTTCTAGATCCCTGAGGAATTGCCACACTGACTTCCACAATGGTTGAACTAGTTTACAGTCCCACCAGCAGTGTCAAATGTTCCTATTTCTCCACATCCTCTCCAGCACCTGCTGTTTCCTGACTTTTTAATGATTGCCATTCTAACTGGTGTGAGATGGTATCTCATTGTGTTCTTGATTTGCATTTCTCTGATGGCCAGTGATGATGAGCTTTTTTTTCATGTGTTTTTTGGCTGCATAAATGTCTTCTTTTGAGAAGTGTCTGTTCATGTCCTTCGTCCACTTGTTGATAGGGTTGTTTGTTTCTTTCTTGTAAATTTGTTTGAGTTCATTGTAGATTCTGGATATTAGCCCTTTGTCAGATGAGTAGGTTGCGAAAATTTTCTTCCATTCTGTAGGTTGCCTGTTCACTCTGATGGTGGTTTCTTTTGCTGTGCAGAAGCTCTTTAGTTTAATTAGATCCCATTTGTCAATTTGGGCTTTTGTTGCCATTGCTTTTGGTGTTTTAGACATGAAGTCCTTGCCCATGCCTATGTCCTGAATGGTAATGCCTAGGTTTTCTTCTAGGGTTTTTATGGTTTTAGGTCTAACATTTAAGTCTTTAATTCATCTTGAATTAATTTTTGTATAAGGTGTAAGGAAGGGATCCAGTTTCAGCTCTCTACATATGGCTAGCCAGTTTTCCCAGCACCATTTATTAAACAGCGAATCCTTTCCCCATTACTTGTTTTTGTCTGGTTTGTCAAAGATCAGATAGTTGTAGACATGCAGCATTATTTCTAAGGGATTTGTTCTGTTCCATTGGTCTATATCTCTGTTTTGGTACGAGTACCATGCTGTTTTGGTTTATTTCTTCTTGTGTCAGTTTTGGGAAGATGTGTTTCAATAATTTATCTATTTTGTTTTAATTTTCAAGTGTATTTGGATTAAGCTTTTCTTGGTAATTTTTAATTATCATTTTTTCATTCATAGGGTAATTATACAGATCAGTTGCTAACCTTTTGCTCCAGAACTATTTTGCAAAACACCTATTTTTGATTCATTGCTATTTTTTCAATGACAACCAGGAGTGCATATAAGAAGGAGGGTTAAGTTTACTCTCTGGGTGAATGTCTAAAGCAATACTGGGGCTTGACGCAGCTGAGAGAGAAAAATGCACTGACCAGGATTCTCTGTAGAAAGCTAAAGTGGTGGTGGATGCTGAACACTGACTTCCAGCAGAAGCAGAAGATATTCCTCAGTGGCGGAAAGCTCAATTTCACAAAGATACAGTTGGCAAGATTAGTATGGATCAAATAAAAACCCCAAACAACTTTTTCTTAGAATTCACCAAGCTTTTTCTAAAATATATGTGAAAGAAAAAAGGGCCAAAAATAGTCAAGATACTTCTGAAGATGTAGAATAAGGGGTGTGTTCTTTATGGGCAAGAGAGGAATTTGTACCAAAAAGTATATATCCTCATTAAAAAACACTTAAAATACATAGACCAGTGGAGCAAAAATATTAGTCCAGAAGTATGTCAATCAATGCAGAAAGGAGGGACAATCCATAAGATAGAAGTGAAAAAAATGTACACTCCACATGGAAAAAAATGAAAATTAATCACTGTATATCAATTACAAAATTTGATTCCAAAATTAAGTATTTAAATGTGAAAATTAAACTTTGAAGCATTTTAAATTAAATGTAAGAGTATTTTTTTAACTCTAGTGATTGAAGTGATAATTCAATTATACCAGAATTAAGCTCCCACTCTAAATACTTGTTTTTTCTCAATTCTCTTTGAATAATGTTTTCTGAGCAAGGAGCTTAACCAACAGCAATAGGTAAATTTCCTCTTTGATTGATATAACATCAATTAAATTATGAAATCAAGATGCAAGAAATTAAGAAGCTAATCAATTAAGTCAGTTGTTAGATGATAAAGAATAATTTAGAGAAATGGCAGGACATATCTTGGTATTCACTTTATTTGGAGACTATATATGGGGGAAAGAGATGTACGACTAACTTTATTGTATTATGTCTAGATTCATAAGTGTCACATTTATTCAACATTTAACAAGCAGTTATTGATAATTTCAAAAGTAAAATTTTGTGTTTGATGTATATTGTAAGGGGAAGATTGAAGGATTTCTCAAAAATTTTTGTCTTGAGCTCAAAATAAAAATAGAAGTTGGCATGTTTTGATATGAGTAAGACAGGCAGATGAACAGGTTCAAAGAAACTAACCATTAGGAGCACAGTTTTGGATATGTCATGTTTGAAACATCTGTAATATTCATGGATATACAGATATTTGAAATCACTGCCCAAAATAGGAATGCCAGAATTGTCAAGTGATTGTTGCAACAATTTTTTTTTTAAATGTAACATACATATAATAAAATTTACAGATTTCAAGTGTCAGGCTCATTGTATCCAAGCAGCAGATACCAGGATGAAACAAATATCAAAATTTCGAAGTTTTTGGTAATAGCATATTAGTGTTCATTTAATCTAAAAATAAAAATACAATAACTATATGAAGGTGTGGAACAACAAAAGCAGGCATAAATTAAATGGTAACCTGACAGACGTTTGGCCTTGAAATAAAAGAAAAATGTGAGCACATCTTTTAGGGGCCACCATTTAACAAGTAAAATTTCAGACCTATCAAAAGTAATTATAACAAATTGAAATGCTAGAATTGGAAACTACAATATTGGTAATCAAACTTTAATTGCATGGGATTCATGGCAGACTGAACACTATTGCCCTGACAACTCCACAAAATGAAAAGCATCCATGAACTTGAAGATAGATCCACTATCTATTTAAGTATTTTCCCCTTCTGTGAAGTACACAGAGGTACCTCCTCAGAGGTACACAGAAGGGGAAAATACTTAAAAATAGAACAGTGCATCAATGGCTTGTGATAGGATGTTTAAAAGCCACATAAGCATTTCACATTCATCTAAACCTAGAAGACAACGGAAGCGCAGAAAACGCCTAGCAGGGAAATTATAGAAAACCATGTTTAGAAACATCATAATCTAACTGCTGAACATCAAAAATAAAAGCAGTCTTAAAATAAATGGAAGGTAAATGAAACAAAACAAACAAACAAAAAAGACACCCACATACTGCATTCGGGGAAACAATGATAAGATTGACTACCAATTTGTTATTAGAAAAAAATAGAGGCCAGGAAATCATGGAACAAGAAAACAAATGGAAAACCAAACGAAAACAAAAACCCACTCTCTCAACTTAGAACTGTATACCCAGTAAAGAGATTTTTTTTTTTTAATATACAGCTGTAACAAAGACACTTTTAGAATTAAAAAGCAAACAAAAAATGTGAAGAAAACTTGTTTACAATAGACAAAAACATGGAAAATACTAAAGAGATATGATACTAGATTTAACTTGGAGCTAAGGAAAGAACACTACATATGAAAAACATATGGTTAAATATAAAAATGTAATTTTTTTCATGTTTTCTTAAACTTTGTGAAAGTGATCATCAAATAAAAAATGTAATACATACCGGCATATCTAACATTTGTAGTAGTAATTCATTGTTATTTTAATGTGCAATTCATTCCCTAATGATAAATGATGTTGAACATTGTTTTGCATACATATGTGCCATCTGTATTTCTTCTTTATGAAGTATCTGTTTAGATCTTTTGCCTTTTTTCTAATTGGGTTATTTCTTTTCTTAATGTTGAATCTTAACGGATCTTCAAATATTTTCAATAAAAGTCATTATTGGATATATATTTTGCAATTATTTTTCCCAGTCTGTAACTCAATTTTTGTTGTTGTTTTCTTAAAATTTATCTTGCAGAGTGAGGTTTTTAATGCTAATGAAGTCCAACTTCAATTTTTATCTTATAGACTATGCTATAGTTATATCTAAAAGGTCATCATCAATTCCAAAGTCATGTAAATTTTATGTATTTTATGTTTTCTTTTAGAAGTTTTACAGTTTCACATTTTACATTTAGATCTATGTTTCATTTTAAGTTAAATTTTATGAAGGATATAAGATGTGTGCTCAGGTTTCCCCCTTTTTTTTGTTTACACATAGATGTCCTATCTTTTCAGCACTATTTGTTGAAAAGACTATTATTTCTCCATATAATTGCTTTCGTGCCTTTGCTAAAGGTTATTTGAGCATGTGTGGGTCTATTAGTGGGTTCTCTATTTTCTTCCATCAATCTACATGTCTATTTTTTCCCCGATACCACACTTGTGTACTACAGCCTTGGAGAAAGTCTTGAAATCAAGTTATATGAGTCCTTCAACTTTTTTTTCTTCTTAAGTATTGTGTTGGCCATTCCAAGTCCTTGACTTTTTGTTTAAACTTTAGAATGAATTTTTCAATAGCCTGCTGAGTTATTGTTTGTGACTGAACTGAATATATAAATTAAGTTGGGAAGAAGTAACATCATAACAATATAGACTTTTCCAATACATAAACATGGAACATATCTTTTTTGAATTCCTTCATCAGAGATCTGTTCTTTTCCACCTATACATTGTGTAAATATTTTCTTACAATTTTGCCTAACAATTTCCCTTATTGGTGATATAGTAAATTATATTGTTTTTAAATTTCAAATTCTAATTTTGTCCTTGATGAGGCCAATATAGATTCTACTTAAAAGACTTTAAAGTAGCCATTTCATTTATCTGATAGTCTTTCCCTTAACTCTTAAATCTCACAATGCTAAAACCCTCTAGTAGTTTAATCTAAGGTTAAATGTCATCTCCCAGGAGAGTACTTGTCTGATCACCCAATCCAAGTAGCATTTGACCATTTTTTATTTGCACTGCGTCATATTTGCTTATTGTAATTCTCAGAAAGACACATTTCACTATTTCTTTTGTTGTTGTTGTTTTGGCTTATTTGCTAAAGTTATGTATATGTTTATTGCTTACGTTTCCAGGAGAATATAAACCCTGAAAGTTTAGGGACTTTTTAGTTTTGTTCTCCATTCTACCCCCAGCAGTTTGAATAATTCCTCAATAAATGTTTGTTGGCTGAATAATTAATAACTTAATTGTTCAATAATATTTGTTTCAAGTTAGTTTTCTCTCATAAGCAGATGCTCAGACTAGACTTTAAGGGAAATCCTAAAAAACACATTTAGGAAATGGAAGATTCAGAAAAGGAAAGGAAAATAACAGTATAGATCACGGTTAGGTAAATAATCATCCTCCAAATTGCCCATCCACTCATCCCTGAAACCTGTGAATTTGCTACCTTACAAGAAAAGAGGGAATTTGCAGACATGATTAAGTTAAAGACAGTGAAATGGAATGATCCTGGACCATCTCAGTAGATCCAATGTATCAAAAGACTTCTTATAAGAGAGTGGCAGGAGAATTAGAATAAGATAGATATTTGAGGATGCTATGCTGCTGGCTTTGAAGTTTGAAGAAAACACATGACAAGGCTAACAGGTGGCCTCTAGAAGCAGACAAATCCAAAGAAATGGATTCTCTCCTAGAGCCTTGAGAAGGAATGCAGCCCACACCCCTGCTGATACCTTGAGTTTAGGCCATTGAGGAATATTTTGAGCTTCCAGCCTCCACAACAAGAGCATAATAAATGTGTATTGTTTTAAGCCACTGTTGTTTTGTAATTGGCCATGGCAACAAGAGGAAATGAAAGTAGACACATTAAAGAACATATTATCCCTGTTGGCGAATGAATCTGAATCATATAGAGGACTGGAAATAGTATAGAATTTGCTTCAGAATCATACCACTTGAGGGATGAGAAAAATAGTACATTTGTCCAACTCCAGTTAGTCTTTGGTTGTTCTCCTGGCGTTGATAGTCTGAAGCCCCACTTACCTGCCCTGAACATTGACTGAACACGTTATCAAGAATAAAGAGGTCAGCAAGGTGGCTGACTAGAAGTCTCAGCACTCATCCCCCCAACAAAGGCAGCCAGAACAATGAAAAAACTACTCTATTTTGATTTAAAAAAATAACTACAGAAGAGTGCCAGATTACATCATAGTAACAGAAACCCTGTAGAGCACAGAAACTCAATATGGCCACATAGAGCATGTAAGAAAATACCTTTCCTCTGCCAACTCACCCCTTAGTTGGGATCAGCTTGGAACCAAATGGACCTCTCCTTGCTGAAAAAGGTAGGCGGCTGGGCGCAGTGGCTCACGCCTGTAATCCCAGCACTTTGGGAGGCCGAGGCGGGCGGATCATGAGGTCAGGAGATCCATACCATGCTGGCTAACACGGTGAAACCCCATCTCTACTAAAAATACAAAAAATTAGCCAGGCGTGGTGGCGGGCGCCTGTAGTCATGGCTACTCCGGAGGCTGAGGCAAGAGAATGGCGTGAACCTGGGAAGCGGGGCCTGCAGTGAGCCGAGATCGCGCCACTGCACTCCAACCTGGGTGACAGAGCGAGATTCCGTCTCAAAAGAAAAAAAAAAGAGGACCTCAGTAGCTTCCAGCAACATGTTTGTTCTCAGTACTGGGAACTCCTGCAATTCTCACAGGCACTAAGCTCAGCTGAGAGAGCTGCCTGAATTCCACACAGCTGCTCACCTCAGAGAAGGAGCCAGCGCTGTGCTCCTCCTACTGTAACCCTAAGGCTACTGCACTGCACCATCTTGGAATGCGATCAACTGTTGGAGTAGCCATGGTAACCTTCTATCTGTGAGGCCTTGTTGCACCTGAACTGCCCCTAGCCAGTGGCCTGCTAAGCGGAGCTAAGATGTTACTACACCCTGCCTGTGAGGCCAAGCTGTTGTTGAGCTATTCCATCTACTCCTTCCAATCACTGCTGTACTCTATCCCTTAGGGACTGAGTTGAAGCAGAGCTTTGCCTCCCAGAAAAAGGTTGCCATGGCCATCAGAGCGGCCACAACCCTAGGGCCTAAGTTCAAGAAGCGCATTGCCTACTAGGCCTAGCTGAGCAGGTGTGCATCCCAGAGCTGAACTGACATGATAACTCATGTCCTAGGGAAACAGCATTCGCTGAGCTAAGACAATAATGTTCATTTCTATAGGCTGCATAACCATAGTACCATCCTTCACCGAAACTGGACTAGCCCCCTAGATTCTGAGCTGCTGAGATACTCCCTTCCCCAGGGCATAGAGTTATTTCTCTGCTTCTCTTTGCAAGCCAGAGCCTAAGCAACAGCTGTTCTCTGCCATTTTCAGTTCCTTGCTGCTACTGCACCTGACCTTACAGTCTGGGATGTTGCCATGTCCCACTATCCAAGGGTCCAGAGTCAACACAATGCAATACCTTATTTCCTAAGGTCTGAGTTGCGACAGTGCCCTATGATTAATTTAAATAGATTAAATTATCCAGTCAAAATGTATGAAGTGTCAAAATGAATTTTAAAAAATAAGATCCAAGTATATTCTGTCTACAGACACACTTTGGCCTTAAGAATACGTAGACTGAAAGTGAAGGGATGGTAGAAGATATTTCAAGCAAATGTTAACCAAAAGAAAGCAGGGATGACTATATGTATATTAGATGAAATATGCCTCAATTCAAAAACTGTCAGAAGAGACAAAAGAGGTAATTATTTAATGATGAAGGGCTTCATTTATCAAGAAGACATAACAAGTATTAATATATATGTACCCAACATTGGAACTCAGATGAAGCTGAGAGTCAAATCGAGAACTCAATCTCTTTTACAGCAGCTACAGAAAAAGTAAAATACCTGGGCCCGGCACAGTGGCTCATGCCTGTAATCCTAGCACTTTGTGAGGCTGAGGCAGGCAGATCACTTGATGGCAGGAGTTCAAGACCAGCCTGGCCAACATGATGAAACCCCGTCTCTACTAAAAATGCAAAAACTAGCCAGTCGTGGCAGTGTGTGCCTGTAATCCCAGCTACTTGGGAGTCTGAGGCAGGAGAATTGCTTGAATCTGGGAGGTAGCTGATGTTTCTGTGAGCCAAGATCATGCCATTGTACTCCAGCCTGGGTGACAGAGAAAGATTCTGTCTAAAAAAAAAAAAAAAAAAAAAAAAAAATTACAGAACACTGCTGAAAGAAATCATAGTTGACACAAACAAATGGAAACACATCCCATGCTTATGGAAGGTTAGAACCAATACAGTTAGAAAATGACCACACTGACAAAGGCAATCTACAAATTGAATGCAATTCCCATCAAAATACTATCATCAATCTTCACAGAGCTAGAAGAAAAAAATTCCTAAAATTAATATGGAACCAAAAAGGAGTCTGCATTGTCAAAGCAAGACTAAGCAAAAAGAACAAATCTGGAGGCATCACATTACCTGACTTCAAGTTATGCTACAAGGCTGTCATTACCAAAACACCATGTTACTGGTTAAAAAAAAACAGGCATGTAGACCAATGGAATAGATTAGAGAATCCAAAAATAAAGCCAAATACAGCCAACTGATCTTTGACTAAGCAAACAAAAACATAAAATGGGGAAAGAACACCCATTCAACCAATGGTCCTGGGATAATTGGCAAGTCACGTAGAAGAATGAAACTGGATCCTCATCTCTCACCTTGTAAAAAAAAAATTAACCCAAGATGAGTCAAATACTTAAATTGAAGACCTGATATCATAACAATTCTAGAAGATAATGTCGGAAAAACTCTTCTATCCTTCAGCATAGGACCAGATCTTAAGCCAATAACAGTAAGAGGATGAAGAATGGCATTAAATAATGATAAAGGGTTCAATTCAACAAGATGTCTTAACTATCCTAAATATATACGCACCCAACTGTGGTGTACTGAGAGTAATAAAACAAGTACTTCTAGACCTAAGAAAAGTCTTACACAGCCACAGCATCATAGTGGCTCATGCCTGTAATCCTAGAACATCAGGAGGCTAAAGTGGGAGATTTGCCTGAGCCCACAAGTTCGAGACCAGCCTGAGCAACACAGTGAAACCCTGTCTCTACAAAAGCTAAAAAAAATTAGCCAGGTATGATGATGTGTGTCTGTACTCCCAGATATTCTGGAGGCTGAGGTGGGAAGATTGCTTGAGCTTAAGAGCTCATTGCTGCAGTGAGCTGTGATCATTCCACTGTACTCCAGTCTGGTCAAAGAGTGAGACCCTGCCTCAAAAACAAAACAAAAATGGACGAAGGACTTAAATAGACATTTATCTGAAGATAACATAAAAATGGCTAACAGGTACATGAAAATGTGTTCAATATCACTAATCATCAGAAAAATGCAAATAAAAACTACTATCAGATACTACCTCACACCTGTTAAGATACTTACTATCAAAAAGACAAGAGACAACTAATGTTAATGATAACTCTCTATACAAGACTATGGAGAAAACAGAACCCCTGTGTGCCATTGGTGGGAATGTTAGGTTGATGCAGCCATTATGGATAACAGTATGGAGGTTCCTAAGGAAATTAAAAGTAGAACTACCATATGACCCAGCATTCTCTCTTCTTGGTATATACCCAAAGGAAATGAAATCACTACCTCATAAAAATATATGCACTCTTAAGTTCATTGCAGCATTAGTCAAAATAGCCAACATATAGAAACAACTTAAGTGTTCATTGATGAATGAATGGATAAAGAAAATATTTTATATATGTAGGACAATTATTCAGCCTTAAAAAGGAGGCAAATTTGCCATGTCCACAGATGGACCTACAGAGGACATTTTACTAAGTGAAATAAGGCAGACACAGAAAGAAAAAAAATAATGAATGATCTCACTTTTATATGGAACCTAAAAAAAAAGCCAGGGGCAGGTTGCTCAAATGTATGGAAACAGAGAATAAAACAAGGTCTGGGTTGGGGAAGGAAATGGGAAAATACAGATCAAAGGATAAAAAGCAGCAGATATGTGGACTGAACAAGCCTAGAGCTCTAATGTACAACACAAGGACTATGGTTAATAGCAGTGTATTGTATTAAGGATTTTTGCCAGATGAATAAATTACAGTCATTCTTTACAAGGGGTAGTTGGAGATGGATAACTATGTGAGATGATGAACTTGTTAATTTGTTCCATTATAGTTACCATATATATATATGTGTGTATATATATATAACATATAATATGTATTATATCTTAAATATGCAAAATAAAATATACAAAAAATACCCATAAAATTATCACACACAGAAAAGAACAAATGGAGAAAGCCTTGAGCACAGTTGTAGGTACAGTACATGCATCACAAGGGTTATTGCAGAGAAGATACCAACAGTATTTGCTAAAATTATCTTGACCACTTTCTATGCACATTTTTTTCCTGAATTTCTCTTAACATTTATTATAATAACTTAGATTTAATTAGTGACTTTTTTATACAGGAACTATGCTAGGTTAAGACAATGTAAAGCCTTAATCTCACTCATCATGAAATTTCCTCTTACTAAGAATCAAAAACAATTTCTGGAATCCAATACGAATGTTAAAAAAGATTTAGACGTAAGATGACTTCACAGCACATCAGATAGTTATTGGGTCCAGATAATGTTGTAAGGAAGAGGCCGTGGGGAGAGATCAAGATGCCAAACGTGAATGTGGAAACAAAGTAGAAATGGTAGAAGATATATTCTAAGCATAAGGTATCATATTTGTGAATGTATGCCTCAATGAAGAGCTTTGTAAGTTTGGTTTAGCTGCAAAAAGAAAATTTTGGTGAGGAGTTAGCTTAGGACTTCAATGATGTTGGTAACTTGAATCAGGTACTATTTTACTCCCCAATATATCCACTGAAATTCAAGTTTGGATATTACTAGCTAATGACCTATCTTCCATTTATATCTGACATGCCTATTTAGCAAAGGGTTACTTTACACGAAACAAACATGTACTTCAACTATCTGAGTTTCCAAAATAACTAAAATTCATCAGTGGCCAATATTGGCTAAAGTGAGACCAATTTCTGGGAAAATGGTGATTTTACTCCTGATATTTATGTATAATATTTGAAGGACTTATCTTCAACTGTTCTAATTTCTAACATTTTTACATCTAATCCATCATCAACAGTGTTGGTTCTAACTTCAAACTATTTAAGCATCTGAATACTTTCAACACATCCAACGTTAGCACTGCACCATTAACCAGGCAGCCATTTTCTCTCCCCTTGTGTATTGTAATTGCCTTCTAAGCTGTACTCTTACTTTCTTGATTGTGTCTCCTGACTATTGTCAACTAAGTAGACAGAGTGATCTTTGAAAAATGTTAAGTCAGTTCATAACATCCCTCTGTTTGAGACATTGTGAGTGACTGTCATCTCAGTCAGAGTAAAATTCAAACTTAAAAATTTCCTGCAAGGCCCTCATTCATCTACACTCCTTTTACTTATCTGCCCTTCTTTCCTACTAATCCCACTCATTCATTCTGCTCTGGCCTCACTTTTCCACTTTTGGGGCTTTTGCATTTGCTGTTTTCTCTGCCTGGAGTTCTTTCCCCTAACATATGTATGTGGCTCCTTTATTTAAATTTTAATTTTCAGTTATTTCCCAAAGCTAATAAATGACAGAATCAAAATTTGAACATAAGTAATCTGGCTCCAGAATCTACATTTAAACAGGGACATGACCTTTATGTGTAACTTTGATTAAATCTCCTAGTTCCATGATGTCCTAATGTTCAAAACCTTCCCCATAATTTCCTCAAACATTTGAAGGTTTCTATTTTATACTTTTCTTCATTTCTCTGCATCTTGAGTCGTTACATATTGACTTTCCCTCTCTTTCTCATTAAATGTTTGATGACCTTATTGGTTTATTGGATATGAGATTAAGGGAAAGTTTCATGTCTTATAACGTTCCTTCTTCTATTTCTCCTCTATCCTACTACCCACTCACTAAAATGTTTCTTCTCCTTAAGACAAATTTATCTTCTTGTGTCTGGCATGGGATAGTAGAAATGGCCATTGCATTTTGAAGCCTGAGCACATGCCTGAGGTCTTTTCCACTGTCTTTAGTAGTTAATGTAGCTTTAGTAGCTAATGAAAGTGTTTCTTGTTTATTAAAAAGTGTAGCCCCTAACAGAAATTCTGGTGAAGACATTTTTCTATACCTAGTTATATGTGCCCCGAACTCAAGTATGAAGATTCTCATTTGTAGTGTGGGCTTTGCCAAAACACATATATTTATAAAAAGATTTCTGGTAACACTCTGATCACATATTTTGAGACCTATTGAGTTTGAGACCATTATCAAAAGTCTTTAGGAAAAGATAATGACATAAAAGCAAACTGCTCTGCTCTCTCATCTAGCCTTTCCAAAATTG
Organism: Pongo abelii; assembly: GCF_028885655.2. NCBI lineage: Eukaryota > Metazoa > Chordata > Mammalia > Primates > Hominidae > Pongo > Pongo abelii. The sequence continues at coordinate 44,745,278 of NC_071988.2, forward strand.
AATAAAGTGTCAAAGATAATAAACTATAGCAGGAAAATGAAGTAATCACCATGGAGCCTAGAAATAGTGACAAATGTATGCTAAAACTATTGAAAAAATTATTGCTAAATTCATTACAAAGATGAGCAAATAGAACTTCACTAAGTGGAATTGGAGCTTCCCTCCTAATGAATAAACTCTAATGGTACAGGAAGCAGTAAAGAAAAGCATAGGGACATCCTGCTAACATTGATTTAAGTGCAAAAGCAATGTTCAGAGGCTAGCAAAGGGAAAAACGCAGGTAATAGCTTGTTTTGAAACCCTTTTGTCATTGTGGAAAACAAGAACATAAGAATATCAAGAACAGTATTCGTGACTATGTGCTTTGTAAGGGAACTATTCTGATGCAAGTTATTTTTTTCTGAAATAAAGAGGAATTCATTATCTGGAAGCATGATGGACAGAGTAAGCATATATGGAAATAACACATTGAAACCTCTTTGGACACTGGGAACTAACTGCTGTCAGAGGCTGAGCATGCTCTTGAAATTAAACTTGTGGGGAAAAGCAAGAGAGATCAGATTGTTAATATGTCTGTATAGAAAGAAGTAGACATAAGAGACTCCATTTTGTTCTGTATTAAGAAAAATTCTTCCGCCTTGAGATGCTGTTAATCTGTGACCTTACCCCCAACCCTGTGCTCTCTAAAACATGTGCTGTGTCAAACTCAAGGTTAAATGGATTAAGGGTTGTGCAAGATGTGCTTTGTTAAACAAATGCTTGAAGGCAGCATGCTCCTTAAGAGTCATCACCACTCCCTAATCTCAAGTACCCAGGGACACAAAAACTGTGGAAGGCCGCAGGGACCTCTGCCTAGGAAAGCCAGGTATTGTCCAAGGTTTCTCCCCATGTGATAGTCTGAAATATGGCCTCGTGGGAAGGGAAAGACCTGACCGTCCCCCAGCCCGACACCCGTAAAGGGTCTGTGCTGAGGAGGATTAGTATAAGAGGAAGGCATACCTCTTGCAGTTGAGACAAGAAAAAGGCATCTGTCTCCTGCCTGTCCCTGGGCAATGGAATGTCTCAGTATAAAACCCGATTGTACGTTCCATCTACTGAGATAGGGAAAAACTGCCTTAGGGCTGGAGGTGAGACATGTGGGCAGCAGTACTGCTTAACAAAGCATTGAAATGTTTATGTCTATGCATTTCTAAAGCACAGCACTTGATTCTTTACCTTGTCTATGATGCAAAGGCCTTTGTTCACGTGTTTGTCTGCTGACCCTCTCCCCACTATTGTCTTGTGACCATGACACATCCCCCTCTCTAAAAAACACCGATAAGTAATCAATAAATACTAAGGGAACTCAGAAGCCAGTGGGATCCTCCATCTGCTGAACGCTGGTCCCCTGGGTCCCCTTATTTCTTTCTCTTCACTTTGTGTCTTTTCCTTTTCCAAGTCTCTCGTTCCACCCAACGAGAAACACCCACAGCTGTGAAGGGGCGACCCACCCCCTTCAAAACTACCCCAGGTAACACAAATAAGTTTTCAAGAACATCTGTTGAACACTGTAACAGAAATAACACATGAGTTATGTGAAATAAAAAATGAGCTATGATATGATAAGAGAGAATCTGAATATAACAAGGAAATGCACTGGCACATTTTAAAAAATAATAGAAGAAGAAAACAGCACAACAATTCTGTTTAATAAATTTAAAAAATTAGATGAGAGGTTATAAGCTGGAAATGGTGTCTTTTGAACAAAGAGAAACAAATGAAATTTTTAAAACCATTAAGAAGAGAGATATAGACACAAGGCTAAAGAGAAAATATATATAATATGGTTAATTGGTATACTGAAGGGAAAAACCATTTAAAGGTATAGTATTTAAAAGTACTGAATTTTAAAAAGTAAAACAGGTTCTGTAGTTTCAAATGATATCCAATAACATTGGAAAGTAATGAGCCATTCAAGTAGAATATAAGACAAAAATATTAATCATTAACATTTATTGAGCACTGTCTTAGCTCGAGCTATAATAAAAATCACCATAGACTAAGTGGCTTAAATGACAAACAATTACTTCTAGTATTTCTGGAGGACAGGGAGTTCAAGATCAAGGTGTTGGTAGATTCAGTATCTGGTGAAGGCTTTCTTCTTGGTTTGCAGATGGCTGCGTTCTTATTGTATTTTAACCTGGTGGAGACAGTCTAGTGTCTTCCTTGTCTTACAAGGAAATGAATCTCATCATCAGGGCTCCAATCTCATGACCTCATCTAAATCTAATTACCTCCCGAAGGTTCTACCTACCAATAGCACAACAATGAAAGTCAGAGTTTTAACATTTGAAATTTGGGAGAACTCAAACATTCAATCCATAACAGGCACGCATGCCATGATTGAACTAAGTTCTTTACGAGTTATCACTGATTGAATATGCTTAGTAGCCATTTAAAGTAAGCACTATTATAATCATTCTCTTTTTATTTAGAAGAAAGGGCATAAAGAATAACTTGACAAAGTAAAATATCTAGTATGTGGGAGCTAGGGTTTACATCCAGGCATTCTAGCTGGAATAGAGATAAAATAGACATTAAAATTTGAAAGATTAATAAAAAAGAACAGAAATAGTTGACTTTGAAGATTTGGTTTATTTTTTAAATGCAATGGACTTATAAATCACTAGCTATTTTAGGTGATTTTATTTGTAAGGAGAAAATACAAATACAGATAATTAAGAAAGAAGGCTAGTATAGCTACTAATATAGAAGAAATTCACAGTTTAGAAAAGTATAGCTTATTGAAAGAGTTCTTGTTTTTTTCTTCCTCCTTCCATCCCTCTCTCTCTCTCTCTCCCTCTCCCTGTCTTATTTTTACCTACCTAAGGAAGGAACTATAATCGCCTAAGTTTGTTAATAGTTCCTAATATGAAAATGAGGGTCCAATGCCAAATTTTATAATGACACACAAAAAAATGTATTTATGTAAACTTTCCCAATTTTTGAATGTTAGCTTAAAAAAATTAAAACAATGGGTAATTTAAAACAAACAAAATATCTGTTGGTCAAACTCAACCCACAATCTGAGCTTTTGTCCTTTGATAAAAGGCAAGATCACAACCTATATTTAGATGGCATTTTATAAACATTGAGATTTATACCTGAATTTTTGTAATTGTTGGGCATTAGTGAAATCCTACCTTTTGGCAAGTGTAGGGTACAAATGTTCAATGTTTTATTTAAATGAAAAAAATGTTCTTTAATAATAAGCTGAGTTAGAAGTGGGCTTTATAAAAAAACTTCTGCAATTTGAAAGACCCAATAATTACATACCCCTAAATAAAAATGTATTTTTTTCCCAAATAGGGGTGAGTTGAAACCATATTGATAAGCAGTCTAAAGCTTTTGTTTGTTTTTAAAAATACTGACAGAGAAGTAGGTAGTAGGTTCTTCACTCACTCAGCAAATATGGATTCATTGCCTATTTTGTGTGCCAAGAGTTGAATGCAAACTGTTATGTAAAACAGACATTGTTCAATACCTTCATGGAGAATTTGGTCATTTCTAATCTCTAATAGTGAATTAAAGAAATAAAGAGAGATGGAGAGAGAGAGGAAAGGTGGAAGGGTGGGAGGGTGGAAGGGTTGAAGGGTGATGGGGATGGAGAGTAAGACTGTAAAGGAGGAACGTCCACAAAATTTGAACTATGTGGTATCTTGTCAAAACTTCCAAGATGAAACAACTATAAAATATATTCTTAGATTCATTAATTAGTAGGTTTGTTTTGTTGTTAAATTAGGTAAAAACTGAATGAAATCTACCCAAAATGATAATTTTTTGTGGTACTGGTGGAAAGAATTATTAGTCTTAAGCCATTCTGTCTGGCTGTGGTTATAGATCTGTTCCAGTTGTTCATCGAAATCTCTTTAGTTTATTGCAATAAAAGTAAGTAAACTGTATCATCTACATAATATCTATAGTTTTTATCTTTTTTCTAATTTCTATATAATTTTATATAATTCATGGTTCATGATAAATAAAGGACTTATCTAGTTATACTTTTATCTTACTATACTTTGAATAACTGGAGGTTGGACTGAATTCTCACCCCACAACTTTAACAATAAAAAACCATAGACTTAAAGAATATTAATGCTAGAAGGAATTTAAGGGATTATCATTTGTCCACACTTCACAGGTGTAAGGCTGACATCTAATGAAATATTTTGTCAAGAGTTTATAGGAACATATAGAGTTGGCCTACATAGAAAGTGGTTGAGTACTTTGAATGAAAATACCAAAATGTCTGTTTATGAGATATGTTTAAAATTCATCTGTATTTTTAAGATGAAGCACATGCTCTGCAATCAGTTTAGTTCATAGGTAAAGAGCATTATTTCTAATCTTGATTGCAGCAATTTCCTGCAAGTTTTGGCTGGTACTATTTTTGACTTTTGAGGCTATGAGCTCTGCTGTGCTTGGCTCACTGTTGGAATTTCATCAGTAGTGTTTATGAGTCATGTGAGCTGATAGCCATAAAGCTTAGCCTGAGTAAGCTATAATGTTCTGCCAATGGTGGTAGGGGTCAAAATGTGAGAGAGGCGTAAGGATTTGAAATCAGCTGCTAGAATTGGTGTTATTGCTGGGTAACATGATGATACTAGCAGAACCAAGTAGCTCAACATAAAGCAAAGAACAGGGATTAAAATTGTTCATTAACCAGCACACATAATCATTCTTCTGGTCTTTTTCCTAAAGGACTTAGAAGTTTTTTGCCTCTAATATTTTCAAGTGATGATACAGAACAAACGTCTTTAAGTGATTTATTTGGAATTTGTTCCTTGTGAATTGTATGCTTTCTATAATCTCTAAACTGGGTGATTTTGATCTTTAATAAAAAAAGCATAATTGACCAATATGACAGGTATTATTAATATTAGTTGGTTATTTCATGTTGATGGATGATTCTTATTTTAGTAGTAATACACCATGGTGACAGCAGATAAACAACAGTAAAGCAAAACATTGTCTGGGACTCTTATTCAAGCAACTGCTTTTCTATAGGATCTTATTTAAAGCTTTATTTTAGAAACAGGAGAGCAACATTTTATAAAGGAAATACTGCCATACTCTAAGAAATAAATCTTGCAGAGAAAGAAAAAGACACAAAAGAAACATTATTTAATGCAAAGCTATGTTTTGCTCTTGTGTTTCAGGTCAGTGGTTTTATATAGTACTTGAGAAAACTCATCACCCCTTGTTGTCCAGTGAAATTACATGGTGTTGGTATATACAAAGAAAGACTTTGGTAAATTTTCTGTAATGCTAGTTTGTTCAAAGCCTACAGGGAAATCACTTTTAAAATGTTGTATTTGTATGTGAGATTTAACAAGAAAATTAAATTCTATAAAAAAAGTTTTTATAAATTTTTGTGATCTCTTTCAATTGTTACTTCTAAAGGACAAGCAATTCTATGATATGTGTGTTTCTCCCACATCACTTTGTAATCTCTCAATTGCATTTACTACAAAATTATTTATAAAACCACAAGACATTAGAATAGGAAAGAGGAAAAGAGATTGACTTTTTTTAAGATTACAGATATTAAATACTATTATTCTGAAGCCAAAAATAACTAATTGGTAAATATCAATGGAAAATGAATATGCATTATCAAAAAGATAATTTTTATTATATCCAATTGAAAAGATATTTCTTTAAGGCTATCAGGGAAGCTTTAGGCAGGCTTAGGAGTTGAAATCTTCAAAAAAATTTTTTTAAATAATCTATTTTTTCTACTTAGGAAGAAAAAATGTATCTATTATTATGAATTTATATAAATAAAATTACTTATAACTTTTCAAGCACCTCTCATTTTAAGATTTAATCATTATAATTATGTGATAATATAAAATATTGATTAACCTCCATAACTGAATAGTATTTAGTTTTTTCTAATTATTTTCACTTTTATTATATCAGTAGTTCTGTGTTATAGCTGATAAAGTAGGAATACTCATTTTTAGTTAATAAAAGAGATTTTATGGCTAGGTTGAGATTGTTCTTATCCCAGACCAATGATTATTTTAATGTCATTGTGGGCCATGACCAAACATTTCCTTCTCATCCCAAAGTACCAATTCTGCTTACAAATAGTATTAATGTGTATTTGCATTCTGGCAAATGGCCAGATATATCTGCATTACCATTTCCAAATAGAGGCAAAGTAAAGGAAATACATTTTGGGGAATAACAGAGTGCAATAGAATATCTGCCTTTAGCCCTTCCACTAAGGATTTTATAAACTATTTAGCAAGCATAATTGTGATTAATGCTGTTAATAATCCAGCTTTTGTTGCAGTGACAAAGTTGCGTTATACTTCCCAACACATCAGAGCTAGAAATGGCTATGTGAGATTTTTCTTAAGAATATATAAACAGAAATGGCATGTATGCCATTCCGGCTGAAGCATTAAATAATGGTTCATTTTTTTTTTCCTGTTTTTTTGAATCTCTTCCTTCACATGAGAATTGGAAATGTTTAGAGATGGTGACTACTCTTTCTAAATATACTGACTGAGGAATATAACAAGCAGAGCATCTTAATGTCCTCGTGTGTGTAGAACATACATTTTTTATTAGCATACAGTAAAATTATCTTATTTTTGGTGTGTGTTTTTGTAGATTTCTTTAGATTTGTTGATTGGGTTTACTAATACCAACATGGTCAGTATAGGGAATAAGTTCCCTCATCTCCAAAAATTCTTTCTTGCTGTAATTTTGTAGTCAGTCACTCTCCTCTGAGTTAATCTTTGGTAACTATCAATATTTTCTCTGTTCTTATAGTTTAATCTTCTTTATAATGTTATTTGAGATGGAACTACACAGAACATAACGTTTTGATACTGGCTTTAGTCACTCAGCATAATGCCTTTCAGATTCATTCATGTGTTATGTGTTATCCAAAACTTTCATTTTTGAGCATCCATTGCTTTTCATTTTTGAGTAGTCTTCCATTATATGAATGGACCAGTTTGTTTATCCATTCACCTATTAAAGGGCATTTTGATGGTTTCCAGTTTTAAGATGATTACGAATAAAGATGGTAGATACCTTGTTTACAGGCGATTTTTGGAACGTGTATTCGGATTCTCTGGAGGGATAGAACTAATAGGATATATGTATATATGAAAGGGAGTTTACTAAGGAGATTTGACCCATAGGATCACAAGGTGAATTCACACAATAGGCCATCTACAAGTTGAGGAGCAAGGAAGCAAGAGTAGTGACTCAGTCTGAGTCCCAAAACCTCAAAAGCAGGGAAGCCAACAGTGCAGCCTTTAGTCTTTTGCAGAAGGCCTGAGAGCCACTGATGTAAGTCCAAGAGTCCAAAAGCTGAAGAACTTGGAGTCTGATGTTTGAGGGCAGGAAGCATCCAGCACGGGAGAAAGATGAAGTCCAGAAGACTCAGCAAGTCAGCTTCTCCTCTCTTCTTCTGCCTGCTTTATTCTAGTGGTGCTGGCAGTTGATTGTATGATGCCCACCCACACTGAGGGTGAATCTGCCTCTCCCAGTCCACTGACTCAAATGTTAATCTCTTTTGACAACACCCTCACAGACACACCCATGAATGATACTTTGCAACCTTCAATGCAATCAAGTTGACACTTAATATTAACCAACACAACTTCTATATTTAGAAGTAGAATTGCTGGGCCATATGGTAAGTGTATGTGTAATTTTGCAAGAAATCCTAAAACTTCCAGTGCAGCTATACAATTTTGCTTTCCCACCAGCAATGTATGAGAGTTGCGGTTGCTCTGCATCCTCGAAAGCACTTGATATTGTAAACTTCTATAAATTTATTTTAACAATTGTGTAGTAGTATCTCATTATAGTTTTAATTTGCATTTTTCAAATGGATGATGTTAAACATATTTTCATGTGCTTATTTTCCATCTGCATTTTTCATGTGCTTACCATTTACATATTTTGGTCAAGTGTTGGCTAAAGACTTGTCCATTTTTTAACTGACTTGTTTATATTCTTCACAGTGAGTTTTGAGAGTGTTTTTGTATATTCTGGATATAAGATATGCAATGGCAAATATTTCCTCCCAGTCTGTAGCTTGTCTGTTTATTCTCTTGTGTCTTTCACTGAGCAAAAGTTTTAATTGTGATAAAGTCCAGTTATCAATATTTTCCTTTTAGATATCTGTTTTTTGTTGCCATGTCTAAGACTTTTTTTTTTGCCTAATCTAAGATTGTAAAGATTTTCTCCGAAAACTTCTTCTCTAAAATTTTATAGTTTTTCTTTCATATCTATGACTCATTTATGCAAGTTTTATTTAACATTTTTATTAGTCTTTTGATTTTTTAAATTATGTAATTGAGGTATGATTGACATAATTAAAACCGGATGTATTTAATGTATACCACTTGATAAGTTTGGTGCATTTAGCGGTTTGTTGAGAGAATCAGGGTTTTTTTTTTTAATTTGGATGTCCGTTTGTTCTGATACTATTTGATTAAAAAAAAAATCCTTTCTCTATTGAATTTTCTTTGCACCACTTACAAAACTCAGTTGACTAAAGCTAGGTGAAGTGGCACATGCCTATAGTCCCAGCTCTTCAGGAGATGAGGCAGGAGGAGTGTTGAGCCCAGGAGTTTGAAGCCAGTCTGGGAAACATTCCAAGACTCCATGTCTATAATATAAAGTCATGGATTTATGCATTTAAGATTTTTTATGAGAAAATTATTTTGATTACTGTACCTTTATAGTTATTCCTAAAGTTGGTTACTGTATATCCTCCAACTTTTATCTTTTTTTCCAGAATTTTTTTTGTTACTCTAGTTTATTTGACTTTCAATATAAATTTTAGAATCAGCATGTTGATACCTCCAATAAGGCTTTCTGAAACTTGGTTAGAATTGCAGTGAAGATATAGATAAGTTTTATAAATTAGGAAAATTGATATTGTAGCTATGCTTTTGCAATATGTGAACATGATATATTTCCACTTATTTAGGTTTTCCTTGGTATTTTTTCATTAACATTTTATAGTTTTAAAAATATTGTGAATAAGGAAATTGTATTTCTTCTTTTTCAATTGGCTAGACTTTTATTTATTTTTCTTAATGGGATCGTTGACAGTAGACATCCTTGCCTTGTTCCCAGTCTTAGAACCCATTCAATCTTTCTTTTTATTTATTTATTTATTTATTATCATTATACTTTAGGTTTTAGGGTACATGTGCGCAATGTACAGGTTAGTTACATATGTATACATGTGCCATGCTGGTGCGCTGCACCCACTAACTCGTCATCTAGCATTAGGTATATCTCCCAATGCTATCCCTCCCCCCTTCCCCCACCCGATAACAGTCCCCAGAGTGTGATGTTCCCCTTCCTGTGTCCATGTGTTCTTATTGTTCAATTCCCATCTATGAGTGAGAACATGCGGTGTTTGGTTTTTTGTTCTTGCGATAGTTTACTGAGAATGATGATTTCCAATTTCATCCATGTCCCTACAAAGGACATGAACTCATCATTTTTTATGGCTGCATAGTATTCCATGGTGTATATGTGCCACATTTTCTTAATCCAGTCTATCATTGTTGGACATTTGGGTTGGTTCCAAGTCTTTGCTATTGTGAATAGTGCCACAATAAACATACGTGTGCATGTGTCTTTATAGCAGCATGATTTATAGTCCTTTGGGTATATACCCAGTAATGGCATGGCTGGGTCAAATGGTATTTCTAGTTCTAGATCCCTGAGGAATCGCCACACTGACTTCCACAATGGTTGAACTAGTTTACAGTCCCACCAGCAGTGTCAGTGTTCCTATTTCTCCACATCCTCTCCAGCACCTGTTGTTTCCTGACTTTTTAATTATTGCCATTCTAACTGGTGTGAGATGGTATCTCATTGTGGTTTTGATTTGCATTTCTCTGATGGCCAGTGATGGTGAGCATTTTTTCATGTGTTTTTTGGCTGCATAAATGTCTTCTTTTGAGAAGTGTCTGTTCATATCCTTTGCCCACTTTTTGATGGGGTTGTTTGTTTTTTTCTTGTAAATTGGTTTGCGTTCATTGTAGATTCTGGATATTAGCCCTTTGTCAGATGAGTAGGTTGCGAAAATTTTCTCCCATTTTGTAGGTTGCCTGTTCACTCTGATGGTGGTTTCTTTTGCTGTGTGGAAGCTCTTGAGTTTAATTAGATCCCATTTGTCAATTTTGGCTTTTGTTGCCATTGCTTTTGGTGTTTTAGACATGAAGCCCTTGCCTATGCCTATGTCCTGAATGGTATTGCCTAGGATTTCTTCTAGGGTTTTTATGGTTTTAGGTCTAACATTTAAGTCTTTAATCCATCTTGAATTAATTTTTGTATAAGGTGTAAGGAAGGGATCCAGTTTCAGCTTTCTACATATGGCTAGCCAGTTTTCCCAGCACCATTTATTAAATAGGGAATCCTTTCCCCATTGCTTGTTTTTGTCAGGTTTGTCAAAGATCAGATAGTTGTAGATATGTGGCATTATTTCTGAGGGCTCTCTTCTGTTCCATTGATCTATATCTCTGTTTTGGTACCAGTACCATGCTGTTTTGATTACTGTAGCTTTGTAGTATAGTTTGAAGTCAGGTAGCGTGATGCCTCCAGCTTCATTCTTTTGGCTTAGGATTGACTTGGCGATGCGGGCTCTTTTTTGGTTCCACATGAACTTTAAAGTAGTTTTTTCCAATTCTGTGAGGAAAGTCAATGGTAGCTTGATGGGGATGGCATTGAATCTGTAAATTACCTTGGGCAGTATGGCCATTTTCATGATATTGATTCTTCCTACCCATGAGCATGGAATGTTCTTCCATTTGTTTGTATCCTCTTTTACTTCCTTGAGCAGTGGTTTGTAGTTCTCCTTGAAGAGGTGCTTTACATCTCTTGTAAGTTGGATTCCTAGGTATTTTATTCTCTTTGAAGCAATTGTGAATGGGAGTTCACTCATGATTTGGCTCTCTGTTTGTCTGTTGTTGGTGTATAAGAATGCTTGTGATTTTTGTACATTGATTTTGTATCCTGAGACTTTGCTGAAGTTGCTTATCAGCTTAAGGAGATTTTGGGCTGAGACAATGGGGTTTTCTAGATATACAATCATGTCGTCTGCAAACAGGGACAATTTGACTTCCTCTTTTCCTAATTGAATACCCTTTATTTCCTTCTCCTGCCTAATTGCCCTGGCCAGAACTTCCAACTCTATGTTGAATAGGAGTGGTGAGAGAGGGCATCCCTGTCTTGTGCCAGTTTTCAAAAGGAATGCTTCCAGTTTTTGCCCATTCAGTATGATATTGGCTGTGGGTTTGTCATAGATAGCTCTTATTATTTTGAGATACGTCCCATCAATACCTAATTTATTGAGAGTTTTTAGCATGAAGAGCTGTTGAATTTTGTCAAGGGCCTTTTCTGCATCTATTGAGATAATCAAGTGGTTTTTGTGTTTGGTTCTGTTTATATGCTGGATTACATTTATTGATTTGCATATATTGAACCAGCCTTGCATCCCAGGGATGAAGCCCACTTGATCATGGTGGATAAGCTTTTTGATGTGCTGCTGGATTCGGTTTGCCAGTATTTTATTGAGGATTTTTGCATCAATGTTCATCAAGGATATTGGTCTAAAATTCTCTTTTTTTGTTGTGTCTCTGCCAGGCTTTGGTATCAGGATGATGCTGGCCTCATAAAATGAGTTAGGGAGGATTCCCTCTTTTTCTATTGATTGGAATAGTTTCAGATGGAATGGTACCAGTTCCTCCTTGTACCTCTGGTAGAATTTGGCTGTGAATCCATCTGGTCCTGGACTCTTTTTGGTTGGTAAGCTATTGATTATTGCCACAATTTCAGCTCCTGTTATTGGTCTATTCAGAGATTCAACTTCTTCCTGGTTTCGTCTTGGGAGAGTGTATGTGTCGAGGAATTTATCCATTTCTTCTAGATTTTCTAGTTTATTTGCGTAGAGGTGTTTGTAGTATTCTCTGATGGTAGTTTGTATTTCTGTAGGATACGTGGTGATATCCCCTTTATCATTTTTTATTGCATATATTTGATTCTTCTCTCTTTTTTTCTTTATTAGTCTTGCTATCAGTCTATCAATTTTGTTGATCCTTTCAAAAAACCAGCTCCTGGATTCATTTATTTTTTGAAGGGTTTTTTGTGTCTCTATTTCCTTCAGTTCTGCTCTGATTTTAGTTATTTCTTGCCTTCTGCTAGCTTTTGAATGTGTTTGCTCTTGCTTCTCTAGTTCTTTTAATCGTGATGTTAGGGTGTCAATTTTGGATCTTTCCTGCTGTCTCTTGTGGACATTTAGTGCTATAAATTTCCTTCTACACACTGCTTTGAATGCATCCCAGAGATTCTGGTATGTTGTGTCTTGGTTCTCGTTGGTTTCAAAGAACATCTTTATTTCTGCCTTCATTTTGTTATGTACCCAGTAGTCATTCAGGAGCAGGTTGTTCAGTTTCCATGTAGTTGAGCAGTTTTGAGGGAGATTCTTAATCCTGAGTTCTAGCTTGATTGCACTGTGATCTGAGAGACAGTTTGTTATAATTTCTATTCTTTTACATTTGCTGAGGAGAGCTTTACTTCCAAGTATGTGGTCAATTTTGGAATAGGTGTGGTGTGGTGCTGAAAAAAATGTATATTCTGTTGATTTGGGGTGGAGAGTTCTGTAGATGTCTATTAGGTCCACTTGGTGCAGAGCTGAGTTCAATTCCTGGGTATCCTTGTTGACTTCCTGTCTCGTTGTTCTGTCTAATGTTGACAGTGGGGTGTTAAATTCTCCCATTATTAATGTGTGGGAGTCTAAGTCTCTTTCTAGGTCTCTAAGGACTTGCTTTATGAATCTGGGTGCTCCTGTATTGGGTGCATATATATTTAGGATAGTTAGCTCTTCTTGTTGAATTGATCCCTTTACCATTATGTAATGGCCTTCTTTGTCTCTTTTGATCTTTGTTGGTTTAAAGTCTGTTTTATCAGAGACTAGGATTGCAACCCCTGCCTTTTTTTGTTTTCCATTTGCTTGGTAGATCTTCCTCCATCCTTTTATTTTGAGCCTATGTGTGTCTCTGCACGTGAGATGGGTTTCCTGAATACAGCACACTGATGGGTCTTGACTCTTTATCCAATTTACCAGTCTGTGTCTTTTAATTGGAGCATTTAGTCCATTTACATTTAAAGTTAATATTGTTATGTGTGAATTTGATCCTGTCATTATGATGTTAGCTGGTTATTTTGCTCATTAGTTGATGCAGTCTCTTCCTCGTCTCGATGGTCTTTACATTTTGGCATGATTTTGCAGTGGCTGGTACCAGTTGTGCCTTTCCATGTTTAGCGCTTCCTTCAGGAGCTCTTTTAGGGCAGGCCTGGTGGTGACAAAATCTCTCAGCATTTGCTTGTCTGTAAAGTATTTTATTTCTCCTTCACTTATGAAGCTTAGTTTGGCTGGATATGAAGTTCTGGGTTGAAAATTCTTTTCTTTAAGAATGTTGAATATTGGCCCCCACTCTCTTCTGGCTTGTAGAGTTTCTGCCAACAGATCCGCCATTAGTCTGATGGGCTTCCCTTTGAGGGTAAACCAACCTTTCTCTCTGGCTGCCCTTAACCTTTTTTCCTTCATTTCAACTTTGGTGAATCTTACAATTATGTGTCTTGGAGTTGTTCTTCTCGAGGAGTATCTTTGTGGTGTTCTCTGTATTTCCTGAATCTGAATGTTGGCCTGCCTTGCTAGATTGGGGAAGTTCTCCTGGATAATATCCTGCAGAGTGTTTTCCAACTTGGTTCCATTCTCCCCGTCACTTTCAGGTACATCAATCAGACATAGATTTGGTCTTTTCACATAGTCCCATATTTCTTGGAGGCTTTGCTCATTTCTTTTTATTCTTTTTTCTCTAAACTCCTCTTCTCACTTCATTTCCTTCATTTCATCTTCCATCACTGATACCCTTTCTTCCATATGATCACATCAGCTCCTGAGGCTTCTGCATTCTTCACGTAGTTCTCAAGCCTTGGTTTTCAGCTCCATCAGCTCCTTTAAGCACTTCTCTGTATTGGTTATTCTAGTTATACATTCTTCTAAATTTTTTTCAAAGTTTTCAACTTCTTTGCCTTTGGTTTGAATACCCTCCCATAGCTCGGAGTAATTTGATCGTCTGAAGCCTTCTTCTCTCAGCTGGTCAAAGTCATTCCCCATCCAGCTTTGTTCCATTGCTGGTGAGGAGCTGCGTTCCTTTGGAGGAGGAGAGGCGCTCTGCTTTTTAGAGTTTCCAGTTTTTCTGCTCTGTTTTTTTCCCCATCTTTGTGGTTTTATCTCCTTTTGGTCTTTGATGATGGTGATGTACAGATGGGTTTTTGGTGTGGATGTCCTTTCTGTTTGTTAGTTTTCCTCCTAACAGACAGGACCCTCAGCTGCAGGTCTGTTGGAGTACCTGGCCGTGTGAGGTGTCAGTTTGCCCCTGCTGGGGGGTGCCTCCAAGTTAGGCTGCTCGGGGGTCAGGGGTCAGGGACCCACTTGAGGAGGCAGTCTGCCCGTTCTCAGATCTCCAGCTGCATGCTAGGAGAACCATGGCTCTCTTCAAAGCTCAGATGGAAATGCAGAAATCACCCGTCTTCTGCGTCGCTCATGCTGGGAGCTGTAGACCGGAGCTGTTCCTTGTCGGCCATCTTGGCTCCTCTTCCTGCATTCAATCTTTCATCATCAAATAAAATGTTTGCTTTAGGGTTTGTTCATTTTTATAGAGACCTTTTATTCATTTTGCCAAATTTTTTGACAAAGTTAACATTTTATTTAGATTAAAATAAACTGTACTAAATTTATTTATTTTTTAAATACAGAAGTATTTTTTGTATTTATTTCCAGATAAAACATAAAACACCTATTTTTATAGGTTTTCCAGGTTTGGCTTATGAATCAAGATGAGGCATTAGATATAGTTATGACCAAAAAAATGGAAGAAAACAGACACGTCAGATGTCCGTATCCATGGCCTCCGATTCTGCCTTGACCACGAAACCTATATTTTCAACATATACTGACTAAAAAGTTTATGATATGGGCTCAGCAAAAGAATGTAAATAGCAACAACAAGTTTACAATTGGAGTTTGAATGTAAGAGTCCACCATTTTTGTCCCACATCTTGTTGTTGCTGTTCACATTCCTTTGTTGAGCCTACATCTCCATAAGCTGTTTAGCCAGCATATGTTGAAAACTTAGCAATGGTGGACTCTTCCATTCAAACTTTAATTGTAAACTTGTTCCCTTAAGTTCATTTGATAAAGACAAAATCCACACTGAAATCCTGGTTTGGTGAGCTTTGCAAGTGTCTTTCTCTGGTAATTTCTTTAACTGTTTATTATAGATTATGAACAACATATTTAAAACTTCTACTAGTCAAAAGCCAATTGTGGGTTTCACTGTAATATTTTATGAAATGTGTTTTGTCTTGCCACAACTCCTCAAAATTTATTTCTTCAAAGAATTGATAATTCAATACCCAATAACTGGATGTGCAGTGGAAATAAATGTTATGTCTAAAATGGATTAACCTAAACAATTCCAGAGTGATGCTAGCAGGGATCACACAAAAGTGAAACGCAGCACTTTCCATACTATATTCTGGAAGAACAGATCGGTCTTCAAAGCATAAGAGTTAAAACAAGGGCCTTTTAAATACATAGATCATTAATGGCTAATGTACTCAATGGAAAGCCTATAGGCAAAGATATGCCTCACAGCTCTTTTTCCAAACATCAAATATAAAAGAAGACATATTTTAAAAATCTCTTAGGCATTTTCACTGGTTTCTGAATTATCCAAAGGAAGCTGTTAGTTGTATAGAGTTTGATATATGTACTCCCCATTAAATCTGGTGTGTTTTATATCAAAAGTTTTGTTAAGCAAAGCTGAGTTACTCAACCTTTGTTCCATCGAAGTGTCTAAGTATGCTTTGAGACACTTTCATAGATTTTCATAGCACTTATTCTCAATCTTCGTCACAGGAAGAATACACAGATCCTTTAACAATGCATACATATCAGGAAAAAAAGATGTCAGGCAGGTGGAATGCTTCAAACATGGGGGACAGAAGTCCTATATCTTTACCTCTGTGTTTCCATTTGACTCTTCAACAAGGAAGCTCAGCTGAGAGCATGTCTGGACTGGGTAAGTAACTTCTGTACTTGTCAGCATGGTGTTCCTCAGATGTATTGAATTTAAGCTATCCTATGACTGAAGGTACCAGAAATAAGTATATCATAGTTTTGAGGTACTGTTCTGAGAACATATCTTTGAGGTACTGTTCTGAGAATATATCTTTCAGTTTCTGAAAAATGTGCTCCACAGTTGGAACACTTAGGGTTTCTTTATAAAAACTCTCAGAGGTCAGTTGAGGTGCCATGTTACCTTGCTAAGCTCTATGGAATTTCCCAGAGAGTTTTATTTGACTATCAAGTTTGGTTACCAAATGTGTGGCTTCCTCAAACTAAAAATAATGATAGACTTCAATATCTTCCATCACTTCATTGAACGAATGTAGTACTGCAGTCAAACTACTGCCTACAAAGATGATATCAGAGGTGTGACCCTGGAGATTTCTTCAAAAGGTTCTTGTAAAGCACGTTTTTAATAACAACAATGCTAACAATGAAATCAAAATCTGTTGCTGCACTACAGAGGACAAATTCTTGGCTGGGTACTCAGTCATCCCATCTAATATTGTGTCATCATTTATATCATTTAAACATAAAGAAGTGCTAGCATGAGGTCCACTAAAATTTCAAAAGCATCATGCCTGCCTGTTTAATAGGAATACCAAATTTCCTTTAGTCATTTACCCTTTTCTCCACTGTTTTGAAAAAGATCAGAAATGACACTGTCAACTCCTAAAAGCAGTTGTGATTGATGGAAAAAATGAATAAACTTCTGCAGTTGTTCCTAATGCAACAGATACACCCATAATAGGCACTGATTTTGCCAATCACATACATATTTAAGGCACAGGAAAGGCAGGGCAGATAGATACCTTGAGGATATTTTTCTAAAAGTCTAGGAGAAACAACTTTCATTTTGGAAGAGAATCCATTGCACACAATGTAAGCTTGGCCATGACAATAATACTCCATATTTAGTCCCCATTTCTCAGTTATGGTAGTGTGAAATTTCACAGCCAAAATTTCTGCTTCAGCTTCATAAGGCAGGAAGCCCACAGATTCCTCTCTCAGGTTTTGAGATTCATAAACAAACCTCACCAACACAAGTGGGTGCTCTTCCCCTGATATGTCCACTACATTGTCATTGATGGCTGTGGTTTGGATATTTGACCCTCCAAATGTCATGTTAAAATTTGATGCCCCACGTTAAAGGTGGGGACTAACAGGGGGTGTTTGGGTCATGGGGTAAATCTCTCATGGAATCATGTAGTGCCGTCCTTGTGTAACGTGTGAGTTCTTACTGTCTTAGTTTCTACAACAGCTTCTTGTAGAAAGGAACCTGGCACCTCCCTCCCCTCTCTTTTTCCAGTCATGTTATCTCTGCATGTACCAGCTCCCCTTTGCCTTCCATCCTGAGTGGAAGCAGGCTGAGTCCCTCGCCAGACACAGATGGTGGTGCCATGCTTCTTGTACAGCCTGCAGAAGCATAGGCCAAATAACCCTCTTTTCTTTATAAGTTACCCAGCCTCAGGTATTCCTTTATAGCAACACAAACTGACAAAGAGTGATAATGACAAGGAAGTGTGAAATTCTCACTTCCTTTAGAGTTTCTTCCCTAATACAGCTCTCACAGATCTCTAGCATATGATTCTACTGTGTTTCCAAACAGAACAGCATGTTGTGTTAGCCACTGTTGTCTCAGAGTGCTTTCTTAGGACCTCTTCACCAGAATTTATCTGGCACTCCAGCAGTGCTTGACAGTCATCAGGACTAAAATTACCTTCTGGGGTTTCATCACCCCAGAAGGAATGTTTAGCTTTCCCTTAAGAATCAACATTTCAAATAAAGACTTTATGTTTAGCTTTCCCATGAGAATCAAAACTTCAAATAGAGACTTTATGTATTTTTTTTGTTTTCCTTCTTGTCAAAGATTAGAGGTAAAATGTTCTAATCCTGTTCTTCATCCCCTTCTCTGCACTGGGGTGCTGAGCATTGCTGTTACTGGTTTCTGTGTGTGTGTGTGTGTGTGCATGTGTGTGTATGTGTATATGTGTGTGTGTGCACTTTTCTCTTCAGTGTTGTGAACATTTTCTGCTTTACGTGCACTCAATTCTTTTATTCATTTTCCCTATCATTTAGATTGTTTAAATGACTAAGATCAACTATTGTTGGTATTACATTATCTTAAATAACTATCCTATAAGCACTAGTTCTACAGATCATAAGAGGTCTCAAAGTAGTTGGCACATACTTGACAATGTTTTTTTAGTTGATCAGATGTTTTCTCTTCTGTCCACTCTCTTACAATTCACCTGTTTCTGGCATCTGGCTGGATTCGGTGGGAAACTGGAAAAAGCCAGGTCAAACTGTATGCTCTTTTGCAGTACAATTGGTGGCAGTGCAGACCTCACCTACTGTCTGTTGTGCTCAGCCTTCTTTTCCTTGACTTCTCAGGGCAGCCTGCTGGACACAGGGGCCCAGGAGAGGAGAATGTGTTGTTGTATTTTAACAGATCTTTTTTTTTTTTTGAGATGGAGTCTCACTCTGTCACGCAGGCTGGAGTGCAGTGCCGTGATCTCAGCTCACTGCAGCCTCCGCCTCCTGGGTTCAAGTGATTTTCCCACCTCAACCCCTTGAGTAGCTAGGACTATATTTGGGACCACCACCCCTGGATGGTTTTTGTATTTTTAGTAGCGACAGGGTTTTGCCACATTGGGCAGGCTGGTCTCCAACTCCTGGCCTCAAGTCATCCGCCCGTGTCGGCCTCCCAAAGTGCTGGGATTACAGGAGTGAGCCACCATGCCCAGCTGTGTATCTTCTTTATTTTGTTAATATGATGAGCTATAGATTGAATTTTGAATGTTGACCCAACTTTGTATTTCTGGAACAAATACCACTAGGTTATGTTTGATGTAGTATTCTTTTTATATGTTGATATATTTAATTTGAAAATACTTCATTGTAGATTTTTGCATTTATGTTCAAAATAAATATTGGTCTTTTCTTTTACTGGCTGTCTCACATTTTAGTATCAAGTAAATATTCCCTTCTTTCTCTAGTCTGGATTCTCCAAAGAAACAGAACCGAGAGGATATATGTGATATATGTATGTGTGTATATTTTATAAAAATTGTATCACATGATTATGGAGACTGAGAAGTCCCACGATCTGCCATCTGCAAGCTGGAGAACCATGAAAGATGGTGGCATAATTCAGTCCAAGTCCTAAAGCCTGTGGGGTGGGTGTTGGGAGGTAATGGTGTAATTCCTGGTCTGAGTCTGAAGGCCAGAGAACTAGGAGCACTGATGTCTAAGGGCAGAAGAAGAAGAAGATGGACGTCTCAGCTTAAGAAGAGAGAGCAAATTTGCTCATTCTTTTCCTTTTGGTTCTATTTGGGCCCACAATGGGTTGGATAATGTCCACCCACATTGGTGAGAATGATTTTCTTTACACAGTTACTGATTTAAATGCTAATCTCTGCTGGATGTACCCTCACAGACACACCAGAAATAATGTTCTAGCTGCTATCTTGGGCATTCCTTAGCCCTGTCAAGTGGCACATAAAATTAACCATAACACTCCTTTTCCATTTTCTGGAAGGGATGTATAGAATTGGTGTTATTTCTTCTTTTAATGTTCAGTAGAATTTGCCAGTGAAAATATCTGGGTCTTAAGTTTTCTCTTTTGAAAGTTTTAAAATATGGATTCCATTTAAAAAATATTTGTAGGAATATTTAGGTTTTCTATTTCTTCTCTGCTGAGTTTTGTTATACAAGAGTACCCTGCCTTCAAGAAAATTACATTTTATATAGGGAATAGATGATGTAGTTCCTTACATAACAGTGTGTTATAGGTTAAGGGAGGCATAATCTGGTGAGCAGTAACACTGTGATCCATTATGTATTCCATAATATTGCAAGAACCAGAGAAAATTAATTTAGAATATTAACAAGATTTTATTCTGTAGGAAGAAGAATCCAGAAGAAACTGAAGTAAGTGTCAAGGTCTTCAACATATGATTTATGGTTCAGAAAATACTTTTGGTCTTTATAAGAACTGAGTGTTCAGTGAGGAGTTTGATAGAGAAAGAACACTTAAAGATTGAATCAACATGGGAGGGGAGAGAAAATGGGAGCTGGGCACAGATTTTCTGTCCATAAGTTGCTATAGGAACACTGAAGAATGAACCATTAGAAAAAAAAAAAAAAATCCAGATTGCACAACAGGCTTGACTTGTTAGATTCAAAATTTGCTTCCTCTTCCAGTACAGTTTTTTTAAAAACCAGAGTGGCATTGAGATTGCTGGTAAAATACTTCAGAATTATAACTTGGGAGGATAAGAGAGAAATGTATGACATCACACTATCAGGGACCAAAAAACCCACTATTTTTATAATTAACTTTAAAAATTGATAAACATGTTATATTGAACAGTCAGTTAAACAGAAGATTTCTACAAAGTAAATAAAACAAAAAATAATCAATTGATATTCAAAGAATTAAAAATATTACTATAATTAATAACACTTTTAAATTAAATGAAATAAAATATCATATGACTCTAACACTTTGGTCGAGATACTCTTCTGAGACATGTGAGAGGCCTTGGGACTAAAATAAGATAGACTTTATGAGGTATCCTCCTACTGAGAACACGTGACATAAACACATTTCCATGTGATATTGGGGTACAAAATCTAGCATCTTAGAAAAGTACAAGGTAGAAACTAAAGTATAGAGTCATTAAAGAGATAACAAAGAGTAACACTGCAAAGTGAATTTCAGGGATATAACTAGAGATAGCAAAACAAATAGATGAAGGAATGAGTTTGGAAACTCTCATGAATGTTTTACCTGGAGAGATATGTTCAGGTTGGAAGATAGAAGTAGTGTATCACACAGTGGTTTGGGTATAGAACTGCTTTGGCACCACACTCTTTGGACAATTTTGGTCAATCATAATGTTATGAAACAATAAAAGCAGTAGGACATCAAGAAGCCCTAAAATCTTTGATAAATGGTGGTGCTGACAAAGACTTTCTCCTTGAACAAATGTAGACAGGCTGGTCTGATCCTTGTTTTCAACTAGGCCTTGTCATTATACATTGTCTGTGGGCCGACTAGCCCAGTGTTAGCAAGAATCTCCCGTAAGCCATCCTTTATATGGAAAGAATCCCCCATCCTTTATATCTGATTATACTCAATATCTCATTAAATTCCTCATCCCCACTCTTGGTATTTGATCATCTTTGGTCTGTGTTCAGTGAGGGGTTTGATAGAGAAACCACGCTTGACAATTGAATCAACATGGGAGGGGAGAGAAAATGGGAACTGGGCACAGATTTTCTGTCTACAAGTTGCTGTAGGAACGTTGAAGAATCCTGTTAATATCAAGAATCCTGTTAAGTGTGTTTAGCAGGAATTCCCCTACCTTGATATCTTCTCTTAGTAATTTCCCATTCACTGACTCTCCCTTCTGCTCATTTGCTATGAATCCTTAGCTATCTTTGCTTTATTTATTCAAGTTGAACTAACCTTTCTTCCTTACTGCAATAGTCTTGACACTTATTGCAGTAATCCTGAATAAAGTCTCTCTGATAATTTTGGTGTCAGAATAATTATTTCTTTAACAGTGGTCAAAGTAATATCCATGGTGGTTTGCTTCCAATAAAATGATAAAGAGCATAAGAAAAAGATTTAACATTGCATTAGGGGTACTCTAAAAATGTCTTAGCAGAAGAAAAAAGTACATATAACTCTTTTCATGCTCTGATCCCTAAACATTGTGCAAGATGCTAGGGTAAGGCCTACTATAGAATGAAAATTAGGTTAAATTGAATTACACATTTTTAAAATCTGATGTAATAAAAACAAGCACAATATCTAGGAACTTTTGGTTACTCACAAAAATTGTTCTAAAATATTTAATGATAATTTGTGAATATGAAAGATACATTTGAGAAAAAGATCTCTTTTACTGATCATTAAGTCTTAGGTTTGACTTTACCCTAGAATAAGTATTTCCTTTTTTTTTTCATTGCTTTTGGGTTCTGTATCCAGAACATTCATTTCAGGTACTGTTTGCACAGTGGTGAACCAAATAGTCATGTTTTCTGCCCTCTTGCCACAATTTAAAAAAGCCTTTTGAATTTGACTTATCTAACATCAGCTTACAGAAAATTGTGATACATGCATGTTTTTTAACAAAGCCAGCACAACTGATTATTTGTTTGGGTATGAAGAATGAAGGGTGATCCCACATTCTTTTTCCTGAGAAACCAGAAGATTGGAGTGGCATTTCTAAGATTGTTAAGTGATAGGGATTCCAAGTTTTAAGGAAGACATCATGAATTCACTTTTATTGATGTTAGCTTTCAAATTTTAACCATCAAGAGACACTTTTGAGCAGGATAAGCAAGAGACTAGATTCAGAAAAGATATCTAGCTGAGATATTAATTTTGGAATTATCACCAGGTATTTGTATTAAAAAGCATATAACTAAATGATATCTTCAATAAATTATATTCAAAGCAAGAGGATCAAGGTTATACAACATAAAAAGGTTGAAGAGAAAAGAATAAAAATCAAAGGGACTGGGAAAGACCCATGGGTAGGGTAGGAAGAAAGCCATGGTATTCTGAAAGCCAAGTTAAGAAAGTATATTAAAGAGAAGGGAGTGGTGGGAACACTTAAAATCTACTCTGTCAGCAATTTTCAAGTATATAATACATCATTAATTGTAGTCACCATATTGTATTTCTACACTAGATCTCTTGGACCAATTTGCCCTGCCTAACTGAAATGTTGCATTCTTTGATCAACATCTTCCCAGTCAACACAACCCCCCTTATCCCTTCATAACCACCATTCTACTCCCTGCTTCTAATGATATGGTATGTGAGTTAATAAATATGTTAGTTAGCCTGATTTAGTCATCCCGTAACATATACATATATCAAAACAGGATGTTGACACTATAAATGTAAATAATTTTTATTATAATTTTTATTTGTCAAATAAACATAAATATAAAAAAGAGGAGAGAGTGATCAATAGTTTCAAACACGGCTGGTAGATTTTTTTAGCATGAGGACTAAGAGCTATCCTTTTGATTTTGCAATGTGAGATCATCAGAGCCATTGATAAGACCAATTTTAGTAGAGTAGGCTTTAGCAGAAAGCCTAATTAGAGTACACTTATGAGAAACAGAAGAGAAATATTGGAAATGTGAATACAGACTATTCATTTGAGGAATTTTGCTGCAGAGGTGAATGCAGAAATGGGGCAGTAGTTGGCTGGCAAAAGTGAAGAATGGAGCAACAAGAACATTTATTAATCAGGAGCATGTTTATTTCAAGAGGATACAAATACCTGCAAATGATGGAATTGATACAGTCAAGTATGAAAGCTTGTCATATAGGGTAAGTCAGGGAGAATTGCTGTAGTGATGATACTGAGACAATACAGAATTTCCTGCGTAAATGGGAGGATATATAACAGCATGCATATGTCACCTAAAGTAAGTGGAGGAAAAGCAGAGAAACTGGGTGAACATTTACTTATTTATTTATTTTGAGATGGAGTCTTGCTCTTTCACCCAGGAGGGAGTACAGTGGCACGATTTCAGCTCACTGAAGCCTCTGTCTCTGCGGTTCAAGTGATTCTCCTGCCTCAGCCTCCTGAGTAGCTGCACCACCACATCCGGCTAATTTTTGTATTTTTACTAGAGACGGGGTTTCACCATGTTGGCCAGGCTGGTCTTGACCTCCTGACCTCAAGTGATCCACCCGCACCCACCTCCCAAAATGCTGGGATTACAGGCATGAACCACCGCGCCCAGCCTGGCTGAACATTTAGAGAGCTAGGTGGTTAATGGAAAATCTGAGGGTATTCTCAGCCAGTAGCCAAAAGCAAGAGCTAAATTAGGAGAAATGATGGTGATTTTGTGATTACATATAAAAGCTAGGTGATTTAGTCAGGGTTCTCTAGCGGAACAGAACTAATAGGATATATGTATATATGAAAGAAAGTTTATTAAAGAGAACTGACTCACGTGGTCACAAGGTAAAGTCCCACGATAGGCCGTCTGCAAGTTGAGGAGCAAGGAAGCCAGTAGTGGATCAGTCCCAGCCCCAAAATCTCAAAAGTAGGGAAACTGACAGTGCAGCCTTCAGTTTGTGGCCGAAGGACAAATAGCCCTAGGCAAACCACTTAAGTCCATGAGTCCAAAGGCCAAAGAACCTGGGGTCTGATGTTCAAGGGCAGAAAGCACTTAGCAAAGGAGAAAGATGAAGGTCAGAAGACTCCGCAAGTCAGCTCATTCCACTTTCTTCTGCCTGTGCTGCAGCTGAGGTGATGGTGCCCACCCAGATTAAGGGTGTGTTTGCCTCTCACAGTCCCCTGATTCAAATGTTAATCTCCTTTGACAACACCCTCACAGGCACACCCAGAAACAATACTTTGCATCCTTCAATCCAATCAAGTTGACACTTATTATTAACCATCACACTAGATTGAAAGTCATAAGTACTCCAAGGGCTAAAATGGGCTTACTTTCTCTCTTTCCCCCCATTCCTTCCAACCCTCTCAAACTGGAAAATGTAAAATCCAACCAAATAGAAAGGTTGGATTTCTCTTTCTCCCCCACTCTGTCTCTGCTTTCCTTCTTTCTCATCTGCTCCTAGTCACAGTGAAGAGGATTCAGGCTTTTTAATCGATTATCCCCATCTGAAAACAGAGCAGTACTTTTTCCTCCTGGGTGGAGTGGAGAAAGAAGAAGTGCCAAAGAGTTCAGGATGATAATTCCTGTAAATAGAAAAGAGAGAGAAGCCTGAAGGAAAAACAGTAGGCAAAGGCTAGATAAACAGATCTATGGTAAAAAATTAGTTGAAACATCATTGGTATCAGAAGAGTTGTCTAAGACATTTACATTTACTGTCACTCTTTAGATACCAGCATATTTGTTTTCTGATACCACTCCCAGATTATGAAGTCACATCATCATCTACTTTTGAATTTGGACAAAGTCTAAAAAGGAGTCCTCTTTTTCTGTGAAAAAAATTGTTGTAGTATAAGTAATATCACTCCAAATACTTTTTTGGAGTATTTGGAGTGCCCAATATTATGGCAACTAAATACACTAATTTATAAAGTCTGTATAAATGGAATCCCTGGGGAGGGGGATAATATGTAATTTGCACATCCAAACATGGCAGACCAGAGTTGCAGCATGCACTCCTTATGAAACAGATAAGAGGGGCTGCTGGAATACATGGCACACACACAATACTTCCAAAATGATCTGTAGAGGGAAATAATTGTTAGTGCCTTTCCAATTCATATAGAGAATTCAGTACATTTTCAAATTAAGGAATATTTATTACTTTTTAAAATTAAAGCTTTCAATATAAAGAAATAACTTCTCTTTTACCAGATTTTGAGGGAAAGATTTTTCCTCAGGCAGACATTAATTTAACAAAATGTTAACTTTTACAGATAAAGTTATTTTATATTCATAACCACACTCATGAGATAGAGGATCATTTTGAAAATAAACAAGTAGGAATTGATGGCTACTATATCTGAAGGCTTATGGAAAAACAGATGTTTGTTAAAATACAGTAGACTCTATTAGCCAGTCTCATGAGTGAAAAGAAGTCTTCTATTCCTCCTTGAGCCTCTTCTCTGGTGGTCAGGAACATTTTCAGATCACGATGAACATTACTATTTTTGCAAATACTGTCATCATTCCAATTCTTCAGTATTGTCCCTGTGGGAGGCAGAATATGCCCTCCCTCAAAGAGGTCTACACCCTAATCCTTGCAAGCTGTAAATATATTACGTTAAGTAGGAAGAAAGGACTTGAAGATCTGACTAAGTTTACTGACCTTGAGAAAAGGAGCATAGCCTGGATTATCTATGTGGGCCACCTTTAATCAAATGGCTTATTAAAAGCAGAGAACCTTTCCAAGCTGTGGTCAGAGGAAAGTATGAAATAGGAAAAAGGTTGGAGGGAGGCAACATTGCTAGCTTTTAAGATAGAGGAAAGGGACCCTGGCCAAAGAATGTAGGAGGCCTCTAGAATCTAAAAATCAAGGAAATGGAGTCTCACTTGATAGCTTCAGAAAGGAATGCCAACCTCTGACTCTGACTTTAGCCCAGTGAGAACCCTGTGAGACTTCTGACCTACAGAACTGTAAGAAACAAATTGGAGTTAAACCTCTAAGCTAGTGATAATATACCCCCTACAGGTAAAATATTTCTAAAGTATGTTGCCCCTTTTCCTGGCACTTTTTACAGTAAAAAACAAGTATGTCTTTTATTTTTTTTTAAATGACATATGAATATTATGTTAATAAATTAAGACATTTTTATTTACATTTCTAGATATGCTTTTCATTAGGACACATTTAAATAAAGAGTTCCCCTGATACTTTCAAATATAATGTTATTTAGAATGGAATGTAATTATGTGGTAGTTTTTTGGGTTTTTTTTTTTTTTGGTACCTCACTGGTTTTATAGATTAAATAAATGCCAGTAATGTTTGTTTATATGATAATCTGTTTACCCTTGGATGTAATTCTCATGCACAAATATCTGTTGAATGAATGAAGGATTGAATAATAAATGGATGAATGGACAGAGGAATAAAAGGAGGGAATGAAGGAATGAATGAATAAATGAGTCTTTAGTTATGCCTTATAGCCACAAAAGAAAAATATCTCTCCATCTTCTGACTCATTTTAGAAAGACCCAAGAGACTGTACTTAACCAACAAATCTCCCTTTTAGAATATTGTATCAAACACAGGAATAGTCAATGAATAAGTTTTGTATCAGTCATATTACCTTTATGTTTCTTTTGATCAAAATTGAATTATTATTTTACTCAATTGTACTATTTTCTGTACTTATATAAATATATTTAAGTGTATTTAAATATATTTTGAAGTTATGTAACATAAAAAGTTTGTGGATATACGGACACATATTCATTAATATCTGGGTAAATATTTACTATTGTTGAAATTTAATATGTAAGACATTATGAATATAAAAAAAATCACAAAGGAGGGTAAACATTTAATGAAAAGCTGATATGTTGACTATAATTCTGTGGTTTAGCTTTTATTATTATTATTTTTTGAGACAGAGTCTCGCTCTGTTGCCCAGGCTGGAGTGCAACGGCAGAATCTCAGCTCACTGCAACCTCCACCTCCCGGGTTTAAGCAATTCTTCTGCCTCAGCATCCCGAGTAGCTGGGATTACAGGCTCCCGCCACTATGCTGGCTAATTGGTTTAGCTGTATCTTATTTATTAAGTTCCTTTTCATGCCTGTACATGTATACCACAAAGATCTTTATATGGTTGCAGCTACATTCAAATATTACATTTTATTATTCAGTTTATGCTTTAGTAATAAATATTTCTTATTATTCCACACATATAATTTATCTCATTCATACAATTTTTAATAGGTTCGTACTAGTCTGTGTTATTGATGTAGCTTAATTTATCAAGTTACGAGTTGAGTATCTACTATCTGAGAAGCTTAGGACTAGAGTGATTGGGACTTCAGATTGTTTTCACATTTTGGAATATTTTCATATATATAAAATTATATTTCTTATATATTTTTAAATTCAAAAATACTCATAACCTGAAGGAAATTTTATACAATATTTTAATAATTTTATGCATGAAACCAAGTTTTGACTGGACTTTGACTACGGCCCATCACAAGAGGTCAAGTGTGAAATTTTCCATTTGAGGTGTCATGTCTATGCTCAAAAAGTTTCAGATTTCAGAGCAATTCAGAATGGATTTTCACATTAAAGATGTTCAATCTGTACTTTCTGCTGGAAGTTCAGGCTGGTCAGGTACAGAAGCCAATATAGGATTTGACTTTTAAAAATGTATAGTTTAAAAAATATTGTTGGTGTGACTAATATTTTTGCACCTGGCATATAGATGGGGTATGTGGTGATATTAGTGGTAAAAGGGAATGCTCTCTATTCTGCACTAAAAATCACTATAGAAAGTACCCTAAACATATTAACAACTGCCTTCACCTGCCTCTCAGGAGACTTCATGTCTCCTCTTGGTGATTTATGTATTTTCAGTGAGTATCAAATAATTTGAATGTTGCCTAAAATATATACAATTAAGGAATGTTTAGCTAGGGCTGAAACAAAATCATACACACTAAAGCTAAATATAAGAAAATTTGCTTTTCTTGAATTTTCTGCATCTATATCAATTCTACCATCCACTGATCTGGATAATAAAAAATTCAATATGTTTAGAAATTCAGAATGGAAATAAAATAATAATAAATCTACAGTGATGCGGCATTGCATTTAGAACTAAGGTCTACCCAAATCAAATCTATTACATGTCTATCTAGCCCCCTCACTCTCTTACTGAGAATCATAAAATCAACATACAACTTAAAGCTATCTTGTACTAGTATGCATCAAAACTTCCTCCAATTTGTCTAGCCTGTCACGAGGACAGCGATGCCCACTCTCATTGTGCAATATTTATTCTATTCATGTCAGTCCCTCTCAGGTCACCTACTTATCTGTTGATGTTCTTCTGCCATTGAAGCTTTTGTTGATTTCAGTACATGCCAGAAGACTGCAGAAAGAAGAAAGGCAGCACTGAAGGATACTTCCTCTCTACATTATTGAGCTTCTTTGAAAATATGCATAAAAGTGATGCTTCTAGGTTCTTCTATTCAAAAATAGAGATGGTATGGTTTTCATCTTATAATTTACATATGTATGTACATATTTCCCAGTTAGATAGAGTTTTGTGGAAAATACATGGATTTAACTCTGTTTTTGCTCTTTGACAAAAAGAATCAGATTTTATTCCTCTTTGAGTTTTGCATTGTTTACAAGAGGGCTTGGTACACCACACATTTAGTATAATATTATTGTTTCAGTATTCTTAGTCACATTTATACAGTGGTTCTTTTTTCCAGATCTCTGTTCTTTTACTTTCTAAATAAATTTAATTGTATTATTTCCACTATTTTTTTTTCTCTTTCTTAAGTGAAAATCTTTGAATCTCTACATTTACTTTAGTAAATGGTAATGGTTCAGTTTCTGGACTATTCTTTAATATGTTCCAGATGAAAACTTTTTCACTTACAAAACATTATTATGTACTTTCACTAAATCTGTAAAAATATCCCAAGAAGCAAAGCACATTTTGATTTTCTACCAAAGTTGGGTTTCACTTTATTAATAAAAGCATGCAGAGACTGATGACACTTTCATTGTTTTCTCCACTAATTGTCTTGAAATATTTGTGATAATGTTTTATATGGTAGACCAATAGAATATGGTTGAGAGAAGTCTTATCCTGCACCTGAAATGACCATAAGCTAATAATCTCTAAGTAGAAGAAAACTCCAGGAAGTTTTAACAAGGAATCCAGTCAAGTCCATATGACTTAGATTTTGAATTTCTCAAGATTCTGTGTGCCAGAAAATCATGCATGGAGATATGTGAGCAAAATTATTTCTCGTTACTTGACTATATCACAGAAGATATATTGTCACATCTGGGAATATAGCTACTCTTCAGAATGCTGACTCTGATTTTTACTTTGAATGTTCATGAATCATTTATTTGAATGTAATGGTTCATAATATTCTAAAGATGATTGAATAGTAAACCCACAATGTAAAAAGGTCACAATATTTGGTACGATTCATTTTATCTCTGTAAAGATACAAGCAGAATATGTAGCTAAAAGTGATCAGAATATCCCAAACCATTAGTGACAAATAAATATTTTGTGCTGATTTTTCCCACTGATTTTATGTCCATATTTTATCTCTCCTTTGATAGGTTTTGAACGTAATTCTCCAGCTGATTACTCTTATTGCCTGAGTACTTATTTTATTACATAATTTCCCATATAAATGACACATAGCTCCATTTGGGAATAATTTTATTTGGCAGGTAATGGACCATTACATTCACTGTATTTTACTAGCAAAGCAGAGTATTGGGCAGTGGTATGCCTTTGTTTTCATTCTATTTCTTAACATCGCATAGCTTTTGATGCACGGAGACTGTCTCTACCCTCCATGTTCTCTCATTTCATCCAGTAAGAGCCAGAGGAAGGAGAGTAGGATTTGACAGAAGATTAACAGCACCTGCTTTGACTTTTTCAAGGTTAGAGATAGGGCAGGAAGCAGCCAATGTTTTACAAGGCATGGATTCTTCGTGAAGCATTCATTTTGTGCACCCATTGTTCAAAATCTATTTCTCTCTTTGCTGTGCTCATGAATCTCTGTAAGCACTACTGATTACAGTAATCATACACCTTATGGGTTAAGTGTTCAGAAAGCAACTCAATTAAGCTATATTTTGCACCAAAATAAAAAAAAAATAGCAAGACCTTTGTTTTGCTGTCATGGTTCTATTATTGTTGTATTTTCCAGTAATTTGTTTCATTACATTATTTTGTGAGAATTTGAAATTCTTGCACCATGATTTATTAAGAAACCATAAAAATACTAATAAATGCATCAACCAGAAGTTTATTATTACCTAAGAGGCATTTTCAGCAAAATACAATTTAGCTTTTTATGAAATATGTAGCCATTCATGTTTTAATCTTTATAGATTACTTCATTTGATTTTTCTTTTGTTTTACCATAAAGATGAATTTTGTCCATGATAACTGATTTTTTTCATGGTAGATATATAAATGGACACTATTGTATGTTTGCTATGGCATCATGCCATAAAGGTCATTCATAATACATGTAATGTGGATGAAAGTGGAGATTTTTTTTCGAAGTAAAAATCACTACACTTGTTTTAGTTTACATTACTATTCTCTTCATGATAGAAAACATGTTCATTATTCATGGCTGCTCACTATACACCCTTCTATGTCTTATAATAGCAGCCCACCTTTTAAGAACTCCATACTATTATGTAATCATCTAATTGATTTGGCCGTTAATCGTTTACATGTATGCTCATCTCTCTCTCTTTTTTTTTTTTTTTTTTTTTAAGACGGAATCTCACTCTCTCGCCCAGTCAGGAGTGCAGTGGCTCAATCTTGGCTCACTGCAAGCTCCGCCTCCCGGGTTCACACCATTCTCCTGCCTCAGCCTCCCGAGTAGCTGGGACTACAGGTGCCTGCCACCACGCCCAGGTAATTTTTTGTAATTTTTAGTAGAGACGAGGTTTCACCATGTTAGCCAGGATGGTCTCGATCTCCTGAGCTCATGATCTGCCCGCCTCGGCCTCCCAAAGTGCTGGGATTACAGGCGTGAGCCACTGCATCCAACCTCTTAATATTAAAATAAAATTTAGTTAAGCTTATTTTAGCTATATATTTAAACAGTATTTCTAACAAGACTCATTTCCAGAAAAGCAATCTTTAGATGAAATTGTATATGTATATATGTAAAGTCTATTGAGAATTATTACTAAATTTATATTTTCACAAATAATTGCAAGGAATTCAATTTTACCACTTTACCTACCTGCTTGCTTTTGTCCCCATTAAATCTTTGCTAATGAGGAAAATGCTCTGTTATTGTTTTAACAGTACATTTATTTGATTCATACTGAGATTTATTTTTATTGAACATTTTATGTTTTTCATTTTGTGATGTTCTTGCTTTTATATTGGTATTAAACTAATTATGCATCCTAAGTATTAATTATTTAGGTTATATTTTGAATTTTTCAAATCATTGCCATTCGAATTTTAATTATTTAAATGTTTATTAACTTGTAGTAGTATTTAAATTTTTTCTCTTTAAAATATATCAGTTTCTTATTTGTATTTTCTACTTCTTGAGTCATTTTCTTCTCTAAGACTGTATATATTTTAATTACATGTTTATTCTATTCATAGTTATATAGTTTATTTTTTAAATCCATATTTTCAGTCAATCAGGCATAATTTTGTACTACCTAAAATGATGCAGGGATATACTTTTGATATTTGTTAATAATATAAGTGTTATATATTATAAAAATGTCTAATTTATTATATTTCGACATGTACTTGGTCTTGCTTCTAGACTTCTTTATTTTTAAAACTACAGAATTTTATATATTATATATAGAATTTGTATATGTTATATATATTATATATACTTACATGTCTTGAATATAATACAATATTATTAACTGTAGATTAAATCTCTAGACTTGTTTATTATGTATATTGTATTATATTTATATTATATGTGTGTGTGTGTATATATATATATATAAAACAATATATTACATGATACCTATCTACTGTGGCTTTTTTCAAGGCAGTGTCAAAGAGATGATGATGGAAAACAATTGTGGACTTAGGATATTAAACATACTGGATTTGACTATGATAAGGAACACCAAAATTTCTAATTCTATAGTAATTGATCATTCTGCTGAGACATTAATTTGGCTTATAAATGCCAGCAGTTGGAGCAGCAGTTGCTACTTAGTGGGTTAGTATGCAGTAACGACATTTTTGAAACGCAAGACTTATCGTGTATAAAGGGTTGGTCCTTAGTGGCATTAGATGTTAATATATTCAGGTCGCTACTTTCACTTCTGTCTCCTGTGAAAACCAACATAAACATACAGACACATACACACAAACCAAAAATCACAGTTTGTTGTTGAGGCTCTCGGTGAAACTACATTTGTCTTGATTACAAAACAACTTTCCTTACTTATTCTCAGTACTATCTTCAATGATGGTTGTCAGTAAGAAGGTAGATATACTTATTCATGCTGTGATAATTAGTATATGCCTAATTTTAATTACGAATTCTACTTGTGTATTTGGCATTATTTCCTGTAGCATAGCATGCTGTGAAGTATATTCACACCAAGTTAATTCCCTTCATTTATATTAACATTGAAGCAAAGCACATGAACACATAATTTCGTATAAGAGTTATTAAAGCCAGATGCTAAAGAGACATACTTTCACTTGTATAGCTCATTTAAGTATTAAATGATTTCCTATGACTGAATCAAATATACCAAACATTACCTCAGAGAAACAGAATTCAATCATTCTTTATTTGATACAATTGTTTTCCTCTCATTGGCTTTGCCCATGGAATCCTTCCAGCTATAAATGTAAAATATTTGAAAACATATATTCAAGGATTAAAAATGCTACAGATATACCAATGTACATAGGAATTGGTAAACCCGAGCAATATATGGCATGAAATAATACTGAAATTAAATCACATAATATTCAGACTTGTAAAAACTAACAGGCATAGTATGCATGGTCTTTTAGCAATTATATATTTTTAACCACAAATATAAACCTTCAAATCCAAGATATAAATATCTATTTATAGTAAAATTTTTTGCTTTTCTTTTCTCTCGTCATCACCCCAGCAGGACAGACAAACCCATCACATAATTTATTACATATTAAACTCTCATTACTTTATTTCTATTGCCACACTTATGGGAAGCCTGGTCAAATATGCAACAGAATAGGGAAATAGCCTTTTAAAATGAAGAACACCCTAGAAAATGTTAGGTTTAATTACAGATAATAATTTTAAAGCAATATTTCTCTTATAAACATCTGTGGTGTTATAATATAAAATTGACTTGATATTTAGATTTTTGTTGATTTTGAAAAGTTCATCCTAGATAAAAATGCAACTTTTATACAACTAAATGAGGTTTCTCTTTAAGCAAAATGCATCAGATAGAAATAACTTCCAATTACATATTTAGAGTACTCATGAAGGACAATTTCTTTTCTTTTTGTTTACTCTGATTTCATTTTAATAGGAGGTTATCAGAAGAAAAGCCACAATATGTTGTTTTGAAAAATTTGATGCTGACCAAAATGAAAAATTGTCTTTAAAATGTATTTTCATGGATTCATAAATCCTCTTCAATTTTAGCTGCAAACTCTAAAATAATATAAAGTGAATATGTCAAATTTGTTAAGGAATCTTGGTAATAAATAAGACTATGATAGAGTAATATGAGTTAGCACTGAAGAAGGAAAGAAGTTAGGGTGTATAAAAGCTCAATATTCAGGATAAATATTTTAACTAAATAATACTAAAAATCAGTTTTAATGCAAAATAATTCCATGATGATCAAAATATCGAATTTTAAATGAAGGATCTGATCCTGCACTTGCATAAATCCGTTGCACTCGAATTCTTGTCTTGCTAGTTGAAATACACATTTGCTGAATTTTTTAAGTGAACATTTAAATGAAATTGGGAATTTTTATTTATTTTTTATTTATTATTTTTATAGACAGGGTTTTGCACTGTTGCCCAGACAGGAGTGCAGTGGTGTGATCATGGCTCACTGCAGCTGCAAACTCAGGGGCTCAAGGGATCATTCTGCTTCAGCCTACCTAGTAGTAGAACTACAGGTTTTTACCACCATACCTGGCTAATTAAAAAAAAAAAAGAAGTACAGATGGAGTCTTGCTATGTTGTTCAGGCTGGTCTTGAACACCGCTGGCCTCTAGCCCTCGTCCCACCTTGGCCCCCCAAGCACTGTGATTACAAGTATGAGCCACCAAGCCAGGTCTACAATTGGACATTTTGATTTCTAAACATTGAGTTAAAAAAAAGTCATGATATTAAAAATTATGATCATTTATGGTAACAAAAATAAAATAGAGATAGAGGGAGATTGCTGATAATTTCAAATCTGTTAATTCTGAGATTCGTAAAACAAAGATTCCAAGAAGGAATTAATGTTTTATATTTTATTGCGTATATTAAGGGAATACAACATGATGTTTTGATATAGGTAGTGAAATGGTTACAATAGTCAAGCAAAATAATATACCATCATCTCATATAGTTACACTTGCATGTGTGTTTGTGTGTGTGTGTGTGTGTGTGTGTGGCAAAAGCATGTGAAATAGACTCTTTTAGCAAAAATCTTGAATACAATATTATTAACTGTAGATTAAATCTCCAGATTTGTTTATTCTACATATCTGCTACTTTGTATCTTTTGACTGACATCCTCCCGTTTTTCTCCTCCCTTCACCCCCAACTCCTGGTAACCATTGTTTAATTTTCTTTTGAGCAGTTGACTTTTTTTTTTTTTTAGATTCCATATATAATGAGATCGTGTAGTATTTTTATTTCTTTGGTTATTTCA
Organism: Pongo abelii; assembly: GCF_028885655.2. Classification (NCBI taxonomy): domain Eukaryota; kingdom Metazoa; phylum Chordata; class Mammalia; order Primates; family Hominidae; genus Pongo; species Pongo abelii. Next base: position 44,780,611 of record NC_071988.2, read on the forward strand.
CTTAGTATAATGATGTTAGGTTCATCCATGTTGTAGCAAATGGCAGGATCTCTTTTTTAAAGGCTGAATAATATTTCATTATATATTGGATTACATATATACATATATATCACAATTTCTTTATCTATTTGTCTTTCAATAGACACTTCAGTTGTTTCCATATCTTGGCTATTGTGACTAGTGTCTCAATGAACATGAACATTCAAATATCTTTAATAGATAATTTCTTTTTTGCAGGATGTGGAGAAAAGGGAACTTTTGTACACTCTTGGTGGAATTATAAGTTGGCACGGCCATTGTGCAAAACATGGAGGTTCCTATAGAAATTTAAAATAGAATTACCATATGATCCAGCAATTCCTCTTCTGGGGATATACCCAAGAGAAATTAAAGACCCGTAAAGACTAAATTTAATAAATCTCATTGATTACTATCTTTTGCTTTCTCTTCATCAATCATTTGAATAAAAAGCAGTTCACATGCATGATACGTCTATATTGTAAAATACATAGCTTATTTATATTATTAAATATTTATATTAGATACAATTTAATATTCACAAATTTTTAGTTGGCTAACACTTGTGTTACCAAAAAAGAATAAAAAATTTTCAAACTGATATCTGAAAACTTCAGTCACTAACCAACAAGTAAGTAACCAAGAAATCTAGTTACATCACATAAAGGGCAGTTGATACTTTAAAGTAGGGTAGGAGCTAATGGAATTGCTTAATGAAAGCAGATAAAAAGCACATTTTGAACATCTTTATTTCCAATAAAACATTGACTTTATATTAATTTTTCAATCAATTTATCAACTATATTTAGTTGTTTTTCTGAAGATAAAAAGAGATCCAGAAAAATTGTCTACTGTTGGTTTAAAATTTTCTCGAGTTATTAGGTAAAATTGTATTTCAAATTGCTTAAAAGCAGAAAGTAACAAGCTTAGAAAATAAGAGGACTCGGACTGGGAAGATACTAAATACAGAGGGTTAATTTAGTAAGTAATTACTAACATGGAGTTTCTAACGAAAATTAGAAATAGTAGAAATAACTGAAAGCAGCTGGTTGCCACAGAAACAAGATATGTTCACTCTGGTGCTGATTGAAAGGAACATATCTCAGAAATCACACAGGCCACAGAAGATGGATATCTTTTGGAATCTTTCTTTTTCTCTAGCTTTTCTGTCCTAGTAAAAGATGGCAAGATTGAACGCCAGGTGGGCATGCAGATATTACAAATGAGAAAATTCTTCTTGACTTTAGCTATTATTAGCAGAAGGTGACTCAGAATCCATGTAGTTCAAGTGACAGGACAAATATTTACTCAAAAATTTTAAAGTTGAAATAAGATGGCAAATAGATTTCAAACTGAGTGCTGTCCTTAATTGATTTGATTGTGACTGTCTGAAGTGGCAGTGCAGCTGGCTTCCTTGGACTCAACATAAAAGAATAAAATAGTTAAAAAAGTAAAAAGCTACCAGTTTGGGGGACAAAATTGCAAGTATTAGTGCTGTCTGCTTTCTAACATGAGCAGGGAGAGCACGCAAGAATCAAAAGGCTTGCAAAAATCAAAAGTATACAAAAATCTAAAATTCCAGCCAATTAGTATTATCTATAACTAGTGTTTCTAGCCTGGAGCTTTTCTTATCCCAAATTTCAATATACAAGCCAACAAACATACACATTTCTGATTCTATAATCAGAAAGGAGGCATTAAAAAATTAGCTCACTTGGACTACCTGTAGAGCTTTAGCCACAAAATCAATCCCTTCTGTAGCTTTTGGAAACATTTTTGAAAATTATATGTTCATATCATCTATTAAGAATACATTTAGTAAATTAAAAACACTTATATTACTTTCAATTGTGCAATTTGATGGGGAAGTTGACTTGTATTTGGATCTTCTCAACCTGCTCATCAGAGAAAAGACAACAGGCCTAGCACTAGAAAATGAATAAACCCAAAGAATTTCCAGAATAATGTTAGATTCTGGGGGCAAGGCGCATGTTTTATGCTTTTATCTATTAGGATATTATGTAATAAGCATGATTATATTGAATTTGCAATAAAGAGAATCTTTGTTAGGAAAAATAATACAATGATGGTTTCCCAACATTTTCACATCTTCTCTTCAATACAAATCATGTATAAAGCAGATAAAAATGAAGCTGTCCTAATTGAATCAGAAATGTAAGACCGAGTGCCTCAAATACTCAAATTCTTTTCCCACCACACCATCCCACTAGAAGTAGCCTCTGAATACATTTTGTGGTATTTCTCATGAGATGAGAATCAAATCACCAGAAGCCAGTTTAAGAACGAGTTTTGATCATTTTTTCTGCAAATATCACAGTTGTTTTTAATAAATGGAGATATTAAAATCCAATAAAAGCTCCTTTTATCTTCAAAACAAATGCAGAAGAAAAAACAAAAATAGGTCACTATACGGAGAACATGTGGGTCAGACACAAACTTAGAGTATGGAGAGGAATTGAAAGGCTGAATCATTAATCTAGAGAAGAAAGGATTGTGATAAAAATCATGATTGTGGCAAGCCTGGGTGAAGTGGGAGAGAGAGAGTAGACAGAATCTGGATGGGTGGTAGGATTCAGACGGTTGTAGGATTGCAGTAGTTTACTAGCATCGAGAAAGTTAAGGAGTAGAGACAAGTCGAGGGTGAAAACTTTCTCTTATTTTGTAGGTAAGTGCTCAAAATATTGTGGCTGCACAGAAGATGAGGGATGAGGTCAAGGGGAAAAAACAAAAACAAAAAACCCTACCACCCCATAGCATGGCGGGAGAGGAGCTGGGGAAATAGCATGTTCTCTCCTCACTGTCTCCCCATCATCTGATATTCTCTAGACCCAATAGAAAATGGGCAAGGGAAATCTAATTATTCAATCAAGGGAGGTTTGTCCTCTCAGGCACAGAGTAGAGAAAATGAGGATAAGAAATAGATTTGGAAGAATAAATAAGAAATACTCAACACAGCTGCTAATTTCAAGGATGTGATAACTCTGAATATTTTATGAATTTATCATGTCATTTCATATAATCCTCTAGTAACCACCTCTTACATTCTTTGGAAGTAAACTAGTTTTAGAAGCTTTTTAAATGCTTTATGCTTTAATTTACATAATATAATGAGTTCACTGATTGTACTCTTCTTGGCACTTTGAATTGCCATAACAATCTTTCATTTTCAAACATATCTTGTGTGTTTCTTTTAAATTTTGGCTGCATAATTTCCACTTAACCTCTGTATCCATGTGTCATCCCGCTCTTTCAATTTCCATAACTAACTTTCTGATCTCTTTTTAATAATGTTCTGTTTATAATCCTGATGAGTTGTAGAGACTTTTATTTATAAATTGTATTCTGTCCTGTATTTTTCCCTTTTGTCACATAAAAATTGTGAATCCAAGACAAAACACACATTTCAAGAGATTATATTTCCAAAAGCCACTTATTTTAGATAACTGGATTGAGATATATTGATAGGAAATGCGCTTTAAAAAATAAACCATTTAAATGAGGTTTTCATCACCTAGTAGTTAGTTGTATTTCTTTAATGTCCCCAAGGTTATAGCTAATTTCAGCAGATCAATACACATATTTTCTTTCTGTAGAAACTTTAATGTGTATCTATGCATTATACCTTCTCAAAATATGTGTTATCTTATCTCAACATTTTACAGAGGAAGAAAGTGAGACTTGGAAATGATAAGTATATTTCCCAAGACATCAGCTAAAAAATGACAAAATAGCAAATCCCAGCCAGGTTTCCAGGCTCCATAATTTGTGTACAGTTGACTTGTACAAATATTTAAGGTGCATGTAAACAGACTCTTACAATCTCACTTTTAGAGGTAAGCGTACTGGCAATTATTTCATATTGGTAGGATAAGAAAGTCCCAAGTTTTTAAGTATTTGTAAAAAGGAACAAATACTCATGGAAAGAAAAATAGCAGGTACGGACTTATCAGTCCCTTACATGAAAATGATTGGGCAGCAAAGAGAGATATAATAGGTCACCTCAAAAAAACAGAACAACATTTACAAGAGACCATGGCATGATAAGAACAGTGATACTATAAGCTTGCAACTGTTGTCATCCATCATACTGGGAATACAAATAAGAATGAGATTTGAAAAAGGATATACGCAGGCAAAGCTGGATTTAAATTATAATAGCTTGCTAAACCTTTTCAAAGCTTTTTCTCAAGAAGCATTTATTTTTTCTCATCAAAAGCAATTAAACAAATAACTCAGCATCACAAGTAAGGCAAATGCAGATGACTCCAGGCCTGCAACAGAGAGCAGACATTGCTTCTATAATCAAATGGAAATCTCATGAGCATTACGAAAGTAACCAGAGCAGCTGCCTTTGAATTCTGCCAAAGAGACAGATGCTCTTGAAACATCCCCTTCCACTGCTGCTGCCTGAGTCCCAGTAGGGCACTATTGTCATGCCATTCCACTTGTATTTTATTATTTTACTCATAGCCACATTTTACTCAGACTATTAAAACTTTGATAGAAATTAAATGCCGTGTGTTCACATTAGACTTTCACTAGCAGCTCTATTCTCTGTGAAATATTTTAGTCTGAGAAGAATCCAGATTTCACTGAAAACATTCCTTCCTTAGCCATTCAAGTACGATTTTTTTTTTTTAATTTAGCACTAACATCTTAAAGGACAAAGGTCTCAGTTTTACACATTTAAAGGAAAATTACTTAAACCTATGATCACTACCATAACAAATGTTTGCATCAAATAACATTAAAAATATGTCTTATATACCAAATAGAACATTGTATTTATCTAGGATAAATATTGAATCATTTTTTCCCATGTACATTCATGTGACTGCTTTACATTAGGGTTAATTGTTCCCTAATACTTGGGGAAAAAAATCCCAAATCATATTGTTTTAATCAGGGGCCCAGAAAAACTAAAATACAAGACAATTTATCCTAGTTTTTTAAATTGTGTTTGTAAAGTGCATTTTTCTTTTTTATTGTTGATATTTTAAGGTTTTATGAATTTTAACAAAAGGCATATAAACATAAAAAGTAAGATATTTTAAGCCTATATTCAGAAAATTGAAATTCTGAGTTGCTGGATTATAACCAGAGCACATAATACAATATAGTAAAAAAATAAGACAAATGAATACCATTCAGGACATAGGCATGGACAAAGACTTCATATGAAAATGCCAAAAGCAATCGCAACGAAAGCCAAAATTAACAAATGGGATCTAATTAAACTAAAGGGCTTCTGCACAGCAAAAGAAATTATCATCAGAGTGAAAAGCCAACCTACAGAATGGGAGAAAATTTTTGCAATCTACCCATCTGACAAAGGTCTAATATCCGTAATTTACAAGGAACTTAAACAAATTTACAAGAAAAAAACAACCCTATCAAAAAGTAGAAAAAGGGTATGAACAAACCGCTTCTCAAAAAAAGACATTTACTCTGCCAACAAACATGAGAAAAAGCTTAATATCACTGATCATCAGAGAAATGCAAATCAAAACCACAATGAGATACCATCTCATGCCAGTTGGGATGGTGATTATTAAAAAGTCAAGAAACAATAGGTGCTGGCGAGGCTGTGGAGAAACAGAAACACTTTTACCCTCTTGGTGGGAATGTAAATTAGTTCAACCATTGTGGAAGACAGTATGCTAATTCCTCAAGGATCTAGAACCAGAAATACTATTTGATCCAGCAATCCCATTACCGGACTTATATCCAAAAGAACATAAATCATTCTACTATCAAGACACATGCACATGTATGTTTATTGCAACACTATTTACAATAACAAAGCCCTGGAACCAACCCAAATGCCCGTCAATGATGGAATGGATAAATGAAATGTGGTACATATACACCATGGAATAATATGCAGCCATAAAAAGGAATGAGATCATATCCTTTGCAGGGACATAGATGAAGCTGGAAGCCATCATCCTCAGCAAAGTAACACATGAACAGAAAACCAAACATGGTATGTTCTCACTTACAAGTGGAAGTTGAACAATGAGGACACATGAACACAGGGAGGGGAACAACACACACCAGGGCCTGTTGCAGGGTTGGGGGCAAAGGGAAGGAACTTAGAAGATGGGTCAGTAGGTGCAAAAACCACCATGGCACACGTATGCCTATGTAACAAACCTGCATGTTCTGCACATGTATCCTGGAACTTAAAGTAAAATTTAAAATAATAATAATAATAAAGAAATTGTTAGCTTATTTGATCCTCAAGTTTATTCAAAATATCATATGAGTTGCATTGAAATTAGTGGCCTTTAGAATGAGGAATATAGTATAGTTGTCAAGGTTATGGTTATTGAGCCAGATTGCCAGGCTCAAAGTTTGTGTCTGCCATATAATAACTGGGCAAACTTTCACAAATTGTTTAAATTCTTTGTATCTGTCTTCATCTACAAACTGTGCATCATATTTGTATATATCTCACGGGGTATTGTGAGAAGTAAATGAGTTAATTTTGTAAAGTACTTACAACAGTGTCTGGCATATAGTAAATGTACCATTTTTTCCAGTAAGTTTTCCAATAAATATTTGTCCAATACTTTTTTAAAAGTTAATTTCAAGCTACATGAGTATATATCTTTTTATGTGTGTATGGTAAGTAATGCTTGACAAAAATTATTTTCTCAGTCCCTTTTGCTTTTCTACCAAAAATACGATAGGGTTCTCAACTACTGAGACTTACTGGGACAAATAATAAAAGATAAATTAAAAGCCATGCACTGAATTGGAAGCACATAAGCCATGACCCTGTAGACTTAAATCCTTATTTGTAAAACTAAAGAGGGAGGTGCTAGTAAGTAGATGATACATCTCTTCTAAATCTAAAAATGTGAATTTTACTATTACTGGTTAAATTCATAAGAAAAATTGTCCCTTCTAAAATATAAAATATTAAAAATGTAAGAGAGCTGTATACATGATAATTATTATCTTATATCGATATTCTGTTGAAATTTTTACAATTTACTACTGTTATTGTCACATAATAATATGTACTGTCGTAATTAATTATTTAAACACATCAAATTAGGGAACAAGACCACCATTAAATATTTGAACATAGATAACAGTCATTTGAACTCTCTAAGTTTAGTATCAGTTGTTAAACATGCTGACTTGGCCCTTTAAATGTTACGCATAAACATTATATTTCAGAAGAAAATCATCACCTAATAGGAGAAACAACTTTGTCCTTCTTCATTTCAAGTTTAAGTAATATGTTTTTTAGTAACGATAATATTTTTAGTGAGTATCAGTGCTACTGATCATGAACTACGTGCCATGGTAAGAATGCAAATAAATTAGTGTAAGATAATGCTATGAAACATCACATTTATCTTGAATTGATGCATCAACTGCAGATATGGAAATATTATTTCTATTGGGGTTTATACCAGTTATCTATTGTTGTGTAGCAAACTACACAAAAACTTATTGGCCTAAAACAGCAAATATTTGTTATAGTTTTCCTGGGAGAAGGAATCTGATCACAGCTTAGCTCTGTCTCAAAGTCTCTCACAAGGCTGCAAAAATTGGGGCTGGGGCTGAGATTTTGTCTGGAGTCTCACTTCCAAGCAGAATTGTTAGCAGAACTTAGGTCTTCACTGGGTGCCAGCAGAGAATATTAGTTCCTTGCCACATTTGCCTCTCCACAGAGAAGCTCACAAGTCAACTGGCTTCCATACAAGTGAGAAAGTGAAAGTAAAAGGAAGAGCAAGACTGCCAGAGTTCTTTGTAACCTAATCGCAGATGTAACATCCCATCACTTTCTGTATTCATTAGAAGTGAATGAAATGAATCTGTAATAGAGTAATTCAGAAATATACAAGAGCATGCAAACCAAAAAGTTAGAAAATATTTAGGACAAATTTATAATTTTTCTACCACAGAATTGCAGCAAAAATGTTATGTACTGGGTATTTAGTTTTGTTCATGAACATTTTTATATTAAAATATGGTAAATTTTTTATTAAATTACTTGATCGATGTTAAAGATTTTAGAGTTAGGACTCTAGCCAGATTTATATTTTGCCACAATTTCAAAAATATGAAATGATGCCATCTAAATGCTTTCCATCTCAGTTAGAAGCATAGTCATTGTGCTCAGATGGTTACCAATAACTGCCTATTTTAAAACAGTTGCTTCATAATTATATAGAAATAGTGAAATCCAATAGAAACAGAGTCAAAAGTACAAGGTGTGAATACTACAGAAATTTATAGCTACTTTATAGATTCCCATCTGTTTGGTCTTGTCAACATTGTTAATTTATTGACTGTGCTTATGACTTTAAAGTAAAAGTTATGCTATAATAATTAGATTCTTCTAACTTGTTAAGTTACTGTGGTTTTCGTCAGTTCATATAGTATAAAGTTTTCAGATAGATTTTCTTGGTTTTAGGATATCTAATATCTCACTTACACATGGGAGACAAAATTCCATTTATAGATATCTGACAGTAGGCTAAATATTGCCATATATAGAGCAAATGTAATTCTCATAGCATTGCCAAAAGAAAAACCCCTTGTGTCATCTTGACCCAAATTATTATTCTTTAAATAAGACTATATGTGGGCACAAGAATTTTCAAATACACAAACACCTGAATATTTCCATTATGTAATTTTGTTTAGGTCAAATTTTCTGCTTTGTGTTATAAGACAGAAAAGAGTGGCTTTAAAAAAAAATCAAGCAATCTGCATTTTAAAAAGTTAATACTTTTGTGAAGCTTTTTGAAATGTAGTAAACATAGCTTGTTAAACTATATTTTTATATACTCAAATCCTTAGGTCATAATTATTTTGTCATTCAAGATCTATGACAGTTTGGATGACCAAATTATTTTTTTTCTTGTCCTCAGCACCTGGATGAAGCATGGAGAAATTTCTTGAGATGATAAAGCCTATAGATAGAAAAAGTGGCACAGAAGAGTTGGAAAAGGAGCTTGACTTAGGTGGTGTTGAATACAAGAAGTTTATTAGTTAATCAGGTGGAGATATTGAATAGGCAATTGAATATGAGTCCGAATTTAAAGGGAATGATACTGGCAATTATCACCACACAAATGGTATGGCTAGAATGAGACCTGATAAGTTCATTTAAGTATTAATATATGTAGAGGTAGGAAGAAACAAGCAAACCGTCTAAGATAGAATGACTAGTATTGTCAGAAGACTGAGAATGGCATCAAAGAAACCAAGTTAAAGATGTGCTTCAAAAATCTGCAGCTGCATCACTTACACACACATACACACATACACACACACACACACACACACACACATATATATATATATACAGATAGATATATAAGATGAAGACTAAAACTTAATCTTGAGTACAGTGATATGGATGTCATTGTTGACATTGACAAATTATATTTCACTTTACTAAGTGGAGCCAACTTCTTACTGGAGTGGGCTCAACACAGAACGGAAGACAAAATGGAGACAAAAATATAGACAATGGGCATTTGTTAACTTGACAAGATTATTTTTAGTTATGTATTAGTGATGAATGGCTAAAGTTATTGATTTTTTTTGAAATAATGAGTGAAAGAGAGATAATAAGCTTAGAAAATTCTTGAGGATTCTTGTGTGAGTAAATAAATGAACTATAAAATAAAACAAAATAGCAACATATAAAAGCTAAGTCTGGTTCTTTGAAATGCTTGACATGATTTATAAATCTTGGGAAACATTAATAAAGGAAAAAGAAAGAAAATATGAATGTACAATGGGAGGGGGTGAGAAATGAGTAATTAAGTAATGTGTATAGTGTACACTATATGGGTGTTGGTTACACTAAATATTCAAATTTCACCACTATACAATATATCAATGTAATGAAACTGCACTCATACCTCCTAAATCTATTTTTAAAATTCAGAATAAACATGCAAATTAGCTTCCAACACATTGATTTATAAAATATAATAATATTAAAATAAATTTTAACCTTATAAATTTGCAAATGTATCTGAAAATAATAAATTTATGTAAAACTATAAATATAAAAAATGACAAGAAAATAAACAGAAGTCTTGAATAAGTTACTTTTTAATAAGTAGAAATTAATTAAAGCCTCATAATCTGCTTACTCCAAAATTCCTAGACCTGTGTGCTAATTTTTTCCTTGGTGAATTTCATCTAATACTTAAGGGCTTTATCATCTCTTTCTAAGACTTATAGGTTCTTTTCACTTATGAACAAATATCCAAATATCTTTAAAAAATGTTTGGTTAACTGAATCCATAGTATATTAAATGCATTATAAATGTAGGTTGAGCACATTGACAAAAAGAGCAAGCCAGCATGTGAAGAAAGATGGGAAGAGTTCCATCCAGCAAGATGAACACATGAAAGTACTGAATTAGGAAAGACCTCGGAACATTAAAGAAAACTAGAAAGGAAACACAGTGACTTCCATCTGTCAGACACTGCTTGAACTAACAAGCTGGAAGCAACTGGCAGTTTCAACATAAGATCATGCACATTACATGCTTTTGATACCTCAATATTTTTGGGAAGCTGCTTCTTGGGTGATTGCTGTGATGAAAAGGAAGTAGCTTGTAAAAATCAATATGGAACAGAAAATAAGAGTGTTAGTGTCCAATTTGAATCCAATAGTTAAGAAGATGTGCAATATCCAACAAACACACATTCACTGGAGAAAATGCAGAAAAAGGCATTTAGTTTTGTATGTTGCAAACATGGTGAAGAAGTAGAGATGAATACAGCGTCAGAAGGATGGCAAGATTATTCCTCCTTCCAACATCTCCGAATGAACACTTTTAAGTCCTTGCCATGGGCTGAAAAATAAAAGTCAATAGATGCACAAAGATTCAAACACAGATAGCGAAAGCTAATTGAGTATTTCTACTCTTTTCATGTCATTGAGTATCTACTAAAAAACTCTGGATAAGGAAATTTATGGTAGTTAACCCAGCAGATGAAACCAAAAGAAACTAATAACAGAATTTATTAGCTCTTATTTAAGAGCTCAAACATAAATTATTGTGACTTTAAAAATCAAAGTATTTCATGATCATACATATAAAACTGAATATTGGGTGTGAAATGGAGACAACATTGATTTAAAAATTTTTCATTTAAAAATTTAATAGGGTCTAATATATACATTTACAATATTCAGGTTAAAATTAAAAAGAAGGTATTAGAACACATTTAAAATAATATCCCATTTCCTTTTGCTTTGTATTGTGCTATAAGCTTATAAATATGCCTACACATATCTAATGGAAAGGAAAACATAGGTTGTATCATATTTGGAAGATATTGATTTTGAAAATAAAAGATCCAGATCTGATATTATAACAGAGATAGTAAAATCAGAATGCTTGAAAGCCATATTCAAGAAGACTCTCAAATTTCTCTACTCTCCTTAGCATTTGGTTCCATTCTTCTACATGAGATTTTATATGTCTTCTAGCAGAAAGAAGGATGTGGGAAATGGGACAGTGCAGTAAAACAGGAAAGTTTCTAAATTTACTAGTTCAAAATGATGACCATACAGTCAAATATAGAACTTTAAAATGTTTCTACTTCTCACTGGTGCAAATCTTCAATTGTGCTGTCCAATATATTATTAACAACATATGGATGTACCACTGTTGCAGAAAGTTCTATTGGACAGTGCTGCTATAGGATGAATACAATATGAAAGGGCATCGATTGATTTCCTTACTAAATATATAGTGTATGATGGTAGCAACCTTTTTTTCTAGATAACATTATTTTGTACAGTATGTTTTGAAAACATATCATAGACAAATTGAATGTAATGTGTTTTTTGAAAATGCATGTATGTGGTTAAATAGATATTAATAAATGAGTCTTCACAATGCTATGGTAAAATGATTAACAGTTAGATAGACAGTATTAAGAAAATGTACACAATATATGAAAAAATACTGGACCCCTAAAGGTAGACTTCAGATGAATTAGAGATTTAAGTATAAAATGTAAACCTAAAAATCTATGCAAAGAAAATAAGTAACATCTGGAAAAGGAGATGGAATTCTTACTCTTTAAAGCACAAAATAACAAGATAAAAATGTTTCATTATATCAAAATAAGATAGTGTTTCAGTGAAAGATATCTTAGATATGATTAATGTTTTATATGACTTGTTAAGAGAAAATGGATCTCAATTTAACAATTGTTAAACACCAAGTGTTCACATAAAACGCCTCCAAACAAGTAAATGCCTGAAAAATCAATTAGAAAATTATATGAAAAGATAAATTCTAAAAATAACAACATGAAAAGAGAGTAATTATATGAAGAAATAGTTAAAATCGATTAATCAGTGTAATGCGTATGAAAACATGCCATGGTATTTTATACCAAGTAAATAGACAAACATTTGGAATTTGAAAAACATCAAGCATTGAAGAGAATAGGAATAATATGAACCCGTATACAAAACAAAAATGTAAAAAGTAAAATAAAGCTCTCAGTGAAAGAAAGTGTGAATCTAAGATTTATATGCAGCCAAACTGATCTTTAATGACTAAATCATTTTTGATGAGTTGTCTAAATGATAACATCAATTTTTCCAAGAGATGATTAGGAAAACTTCAGTAAAAGGTCTGATTGCAATCATGTTTATATAAATAAATATAGATCTAAGAAGAAAAAGTAAACCTGAGGGAAGAAAACTAAGGTATAAATGTTATATGTTGTGACAAAGTAGAAATAATTCAATGATTAAATAGGAAGATAAGAGAGACATGAAAAAGAAAAGTAGAATAAGCTTATAGTAAATATAGGCAATAAATGGGAGTTAAAAATGCTGATAAAAACAGACATGTCAAGTAGTAAAAAGGTTAAATAAGAAAACAATTACTTAAATGTATTTTAATAGTACAATGATATGCATTAAAATAAAAACAAATTCTTCTAAACTCTTAAAATTAGAAATAAAGTAGTAATTATTAATCAAAGGCATCAAAAAAGTATAATTAAAGAATATATAAAATAAGATACATCATTGTACAATAATATGATGTAGTTGGGACAAAACATGTCAGTCACATCAATAAATATGAGTGAGTTCATCTCATCTGTTAAAACTATTTTAAATTTGGTTTTCAAATCAAGACCCAACTATACGCTATGTATAAGACACACCAAAAACAATGTGATTCTTAAAAGCTATACATAAAGACATGACAAATAGACATAACAAAGCAAGACTAGGAATTCAGATATCAAACCAATTAAGATTCAAATCAGAAAAACATGAAAATTAGGGGCTATTTTTAATGCAAAATGCCAAAATCCATGAGGAAATCATAACACTTATAAATACCTATGCAACAAATAAACGAGCAACCATTTTTGAAACAAAAACTAGGGAAGATACAAGGAGACAGTAGTAGGCAAAATACTAAGAAGAGGCTTTCACATAAATCACTAACTATGAGACAGATGAAGTGACAAAATATTAGTAAGGGGATAAATACCTAAAGAATATAATAAGATGTTATAGGTACATAGCAAATTTTTGCCCTGATAATCAAAAATGTACCTTTTTTCCAAGTGTTCATAAAATATTCAACAAATTGATATGTTAGTTCACACAAAAATATCAATATTAAATAAATTAGAAATATATGAACAATATTTCTGGTCATAATGTAATAAAACAAGAAATTAACAACAACAAAAATCATATTTCTTATGGAAATTACAAAATTCTCCATTAATTAACTCTTGGATTACAATGAAATTATAAAATAAAACTAAAGAATTTCTAATAAATAATGGTGAAACTGCAAATCACAATCTGGAATTTTAAAGCAGTGATGAGAGGTAAATTAATAATACTTAAGACTTACCAGTGTAGATGAAATTTTAGTATAGAATTGAATGCCTAGCTCAATGACTGGAATAAAAAAGTAAACCAAAGAAAGAATAAGTCAGAAGATAATGATGATAAAAGTAGAAATTAATGGAGTATGGAATTGAAAAGGCAGTTATGCAGTTATCTTCACTGCTATTCATTCTTGTATTCAAGGTATTTGCCAATACACAAGATAAATAATTTAGTGTAATAAGAATTGGTAAAGAAGAAATATAATTATCTTGATTTGCAGCTGTTGTGACATTTTATTTCTGTAAAACTCTAATGAATCTATGATAAAAGAAATACAATAAAAATCATTAATTTAGCAGTGTATAAAATTAACATACAGACATCTATAGCTGTAATATATACAAACAATTATCGGTTAGAAACATTATGGTAAAGAAAAATTCATTTACATAGCAACAAGCAATATTAATTTGTAAAACTTAGAAATTAGCTTTCTACTGTTGCTGTAAAAAATGCTACATATTTAGTGGCTTAACACAACACAAATTTTTAGACTTTGATAAATCAGGAATCTGATAATCTCACTGGACTAAAACCAAAGTGTTCACAGCCTATCTTCTTTTCTGAGGCTTTATTAGGGAAGTTGTTTACTGATCATTTAAGTTGACATAATTTTGTTTCTTATGGTTGCAGAACCAAAGTGCCCATTTTCTTGCTGGATCTAATTTGAAAGTCATTTTTAGCCTGTAGAGGCCACTAAATTTCTTGGATCCCTTCCTCCATCTTCAAATAAAACAGCATGATCAAATACTTTTCATGTCATAGCTCTCTGATCCATTGTTTGATTTCTACTTTTATGGACTCATGTGATTAGGTTTGGTCCACCCAATAATCCAGGATAATCTACCCTGTCTCAAGGTCTTTAATCTTAATCAAAATTGTAAAGTCCTGACATATTCATAGGTCATCAGGGTTAAGACATGATCTGTGTGTAGGGGTGGGTGGGTGTAATGGAAGGAGATAGGCATTATTTCTGTTTACTATAGAAATAAGTACCTACAGAAACTACTGGAGGAAATTTTTTAAGAATTCTTGAATAACACAAAAGTAGACCTAGCAAACAAAGATTTTACTTGCTTTTAATAGGAGAAGTCAACTTCATAAAGATGTAGTTCCCTTAAAATGTGACACAATTTCAATAAATATATCAATAAATACTTTATTGACATTAGTTTAACATTAAAGATCCTATAGATAAATAAATATTCAATAATATATAGAAAAATATGAAAAAAGAAAAATACAACCAGATATGGTTTGGATTTGTGTCCCTGCTCAAATGTCATGTCGAATTGTAATCTCCAACATTGGAGGAGGGGCCTAGTGGAATGTGATTGGATCATGGGGGTGGACTTCACCCTTGCTGTCTCATGATAGTGAGTTCTCACGAGATCTGGTTGTTTAAAAGTGTGTAGCACCTCTACCCCTTTGCTCTCTTTCTCATGCTCCAGCTATGTAAGACTTGCTTTCTTTCCCTTCACCTTCTGCCATGACTGTAAGCTTCCTGATTCCTCCCCAGTCATGCTTTCTGTACAGCCTGTGGAACTGAGCCAATTAAACCTCTTTTCTTTATAAATTACCCAGCCTCAGGTAGTTCTTCACAGCAATGTGATAATGGACTATTACATAAAATTGGTGAGGGGAAGTGGGGTATTGCTATAAAAATACCTGAAAATGTGGAAGCAGCTTTGGAAATGGGTAACAGGCAGAAGTTTGAAAAGTTTGGAGGGCTCAAAAGAGGACAGGAAAGTGAGGGAAAGTTTGGAACTTCCTAGAGACTTGTTAAATCACTGTAACCAAAATGCTGACAATGATATGGACAGTGAAGTCTAGGCTGAGGTGGTGTCAGATGAAAATGAGGAACTTATTGTGAACTGGAGCAAATGTCACTTTTGTTATGCATTTGTGAAGAGGTTGGAGGCATTGTGCCCCTGCCCTAGAGATCTGTGGAACATTGAACTTGAGAGAGATGATTTAGGGTATCTGGTAGAAGAAATTTCTAAGCAGCAAAGAATTCAAGATGTGACCTGGTTTCTTCTAAACTCACATGTTTATATTCATGAGCAAAGAGATGATCTGAAACTGCAACTTATATTTAAAAGGGAAGCAGAGTGTAACAGTTTAGAAAATTTTCAGCCTGACCATGTGGTGGAAAAGAAAAACTCATTTTCTGGGAAGGAATTCCAGCCAGCTGCAGAAATTTGCATAAGTGAAGAGAAAACCAATGTTAACCGCCAAGACAATGGGGAAAATGTCCCGAAGGCATTTCAGAGACCTTCATGGCAGCCCCTCTCATCACAGGTCCTGAGGTCTAGGAGGCAAAAACTGTTTTGTGGGCCTGGTCCAGGAATCCACTACCCTGCACAATCTTGGGTTATTTCTCCCTGAATCTCAGCTGCTCCAGCTCCAGCCATGACTAAAAGAGCCCCAGATACGTGCCAGGCTGCTGCTGCAGAGGCTGCAAGCCATAAGCCTTGGTGGTTTCCATGTGATGTTAAGCTTGCAGGTGCACAGAGGGCAAGAATTGAGGCATGGGGGCTGATATGGTTTGGATCTGTGTCCCCAGCCAAATCTCATCTCAAATTGTAATCTCCATAATCCCTATGTGTCATGACCAGGGCCTGGTAAGAGGTGATTAGATCGTGGGTACAGTTTCCCCCATGCTGTTCTGATGGTAGTAAGTGAGTTCTCATGAGATCTGATGATTTTATAAGGGGCTCTTTCTGCTGCATTCCTTGGCTCTCGCTTGCCTGTCATCATGTAAGATGTGCCTCTTCCCCTTCCACCACGATTGTAAGTTTCTTGAGGCCTCCCCAGCCTTATGGAACTGTAAGTCAATTAAATCTTTTTTTAAATAAATTACCCAGTCTCAAGTATGTATTTATAGTAGTGTGAAAACTTGTGAATACAGTAAATTGGTATCTGTAGAGTGGGGCACCACTACAAAAATACTTGAAAATGTGGAAGCAACTTTGGAACTGGGTACCAGGAAGAGGTTGGAACAGTTTGGAGAGTTCAGAAGAAGACAGGAAGACGTGGGAAAGTTTGGAATTTCCTAGACACTTGTTTAATGTTTTTGACCAAAATGCTGATAGTAATATGAAGAATGAAGTTCAGGCTGAGGTTGTCTCAGTTGCAGATGAAAAGCCTCTTGGGAACTAGAGCAAGGGTAACTCCTGCTATGCTTTAGCAAAGAGACTGGCAACATTTTGCCCCTGCCCTAGAGGCTGTAATTTTGGACTTGAGGGAGATGATTTAGGGTATCTGGTGGAAAAAATTTCTAAGCAGCAAAGTGTTCAAGAATTAACCTGGGTGCTCTTAAAAGCATTCAGTTCTATATGTTCACAATGAGATGGGTTAAAATTGCAACTTACTTTTAAAAGAGAAGCAGAGCACAAAAGTTTGGAAAGTTTGCAACCTGATGATGCAATAGAAAAGAAAAACCCATTTTCTTTAGAGAAACTCAAGCCAGCTGCAGAAATTTGCATAAGTAACAAGGGGTTGAAGGTTATTCTCTAAGACAATGGGGAAAATGCCTCCATGGCATTTCAGAGAACTTCATGGCAGCCCTTCCTATCACAGGCCCAGAGGCCTAGGAGGACAAATGTTTCCTGGGCCAAACCGAGGTCCCCTGCTGTTCTGTCTAGCCTTGGGACATGACACTGTGCATCCTAGCCACTTCAGCTCCAGTCATGGCTAAAAGGGGCCAAGGTATAGCTCAGGTCGTTGCTTCAGAGGGTGCAAGTCCCAAGCCTTGGCAGCTTCCATGTGGTGTTGGGCCTATGGGTACACAGAAGTCAAGAATTGGGGTTTGGGAACCTCTGATTTCAGAAGATGTATGAAAATGCCTGGATGTCCCCACTGACGTCTGCTGCAGGGGTGGAGCCATCATGAAGAACCTTTCCCTAGGGCAGTGTAGAATGGAAATGTGGGGTAAGAGGTCCTACACAGAGTTTGCACTGGGGCATTGCCAAGTAGAGCTGTGAGAAGAGGGCCATTCTCCTCCAGACCCCAGAATGGTAGTTCTACCAACAGCTTGCACTGTGTGACTGGAAAAACCACAGACACTCAACACCACCCCATGAGAGCAGCTAGAAAGGAAGCTGTATCCTGCAAATCAACAGGCTGGAGCTGCCCAAGGCTGTGGGAGGCCACTTTGTGCATCAGCGTGACCTGTTTGTGAGACATGGAGTCAAAAGAAATCATTTAGGAGCTTTAAGATTTAATGAATGCCCTGCCTGGTTTTGGACTTGCATGTGGCCCCTTTGTTTTGGCAAATTTCTCTAATTTGGAATAGGAACATTTGCCCAATGCCTGTACCCACATTGTGCCTTGGAAGTAACTAACTTGTTTTTGATTCTACGGCTCATAGCCAGATGAGAATTTACTTATTTCAGATGAGACTGCGAACTGTGGACTTTTGAGTTCATGGTGAAATGAGTTAAGACTTTGGGGGACTGTTTGGAAGGCATGATTGGTTTTGAAATGTGAAAAGACATGAGATTTGGGAGCGGCCACTGGATGAATGATGTGGTTTGGCTCTGGGTCCCCACCCAAATCTCATCTCAAATTGTAATCCCCATAATCCCCACCTGTCATGTGCAGGACTGTTCTCATGATAGTGAGAGTTCTCATGTGATCTGATGATTTTATAAGGGGCTCTTTCTCCTTCATTCATTCGTTCTCTTTCACCTGCCATCATGTAAGATGTGCCTCTTCCCCTTCCTTCATGGATGTAAGTTTCCTGAGAACTCCCCAGCCCTGTGGAATTGTAAGTCAATTAAACCATTTTTTCTTTATAAATTACCCAGTCTTGGGAATGTCTTTATAGCAGCATGAAAATGGAATAATACAGAAGCTTCAAACTAGATTTTAAAGGATATATGGAAATGCCTGGATGTACACTCAGAAGTCTGCTGCAGGAGAGCCCTCTACTAGGTCAGTGCAGAGGGGAAATGTAGGGTTGAAGCCCACACACAGAGTCTCCAGTGGGGCACTGCCTCGTGGACATGTGAGAAAAGGGCCATTGTCCTTTAGACCCCAGAATGGTAGATCCACTGACAGCTTGCACTGTGTACCTGGAAAAGCCACAGGCACTCAATGCCAGCCTATGAAAGCAGCTGTGGGAGATGTACCCTGCAGAACCACAGAAGAAGGGGTGCCCAAGGACTTGGGAGACCACCCCTTGTATCAGTGTGGCCTGGATGTCAGAAATTGAGTTTAAGGAGTTTTTTTGGAGCTTTGAGATTTAATGACTGCCCTGCTGGGTTCAAACTTGCATGGGGCCTGTAGCCTCTTTGTTTTGGTTGACTTCTTCCTTTTGGAATGCATGTATTTACCTAATGCCTGTCCCCCACTGTATCTTGGAACTAACCAACTTGTTTTTGATTTTACAGACTCATAGATGGAAAATACTTGCCTTGTTTCAGATGAGAGTTTGGATTGTGGACTTTTGAGTTAATGCTGAAATGAGTTAAGACTTGGGAACTGTTGAGAAGGGATGATTGTATTTTGCAATGTGAGAATAACATGACACTTGGGAGAGGCTGAGTCAGAATATTATGTTTTGGATTTTTGTCCTCACCCAAATCTCATGTCAAATTTTAATCTACAACTTTGGAGGAGTAGCCTGGTGGGATGTGATTGCATCATCAGGGTGGACTTCCCCTTTGCTGTTGTTGTTGAGTTCTCACTAGATCTGGTTGATTAAAAGTGTGTAGCACCTCTCCCTCTTTGCTCTCTTTCTCATCATCCATTCACATAGGACATGACTTCTTCCCCATCACCATCTGCCATAACTGTAAGTTTTTAGAGGCCTGCAAAGCCATACTTCCTGCACAGCCTGCAGAACTGTGAGCCAATTAAACCTATTTTCTTTACATATTACCCAGTCTCAGGTATTTATTTATAGCAATGTGAGAATGAACTAATAACCCTACAAAACAAAATATACTCTAAAATCTTTATAACAAACAGAGTGGTACCTAGTATATGTTAAAGGTAGCATCTCAAAACAATGAGACAAAGGTAGACTTTTGATTGAATGGGGCTGGGACAAATGAGTAGTTATTTGCAAAAAGATAATATTGAATAAGTAACACATAGTATATAGAATAAACTACCAAAAACAAAAATGTCAAGGATAAAATGATTTCATGCTTAATAAGAGATCAGTGTAGTCCTTTTTATTCTTCATGCAAAAAAACCTATGGCTTAAAATCCATTTGCAATAAAATATAACATTAAAAAATCCAACAGGATAAAATAAAATTTTGCCATGGTAAAAATACTATGAACAAAGTTCAAAGTTAAGACACTTTAGGAAACTGCAAGAAAAATATTTATAACATATTCTATGGAAAGAAAGAATATCATGCCTAATACACACATAATGGCCAAAATCTGATATCAAAATAGAAAAGAAGATACGAACAGAGAATTAGCTAGATAGATAGTAGACAGATAGTAGACAGTATCTGTCTCAAATTGTCCTCAAACATACGGGAGAATGCTGAAACTCAAATATGAACCTTGCACATCTGGATGAGATATACAAATCTAAGCACCTCCAAATTGGGAGAAAAGCTTGTAATTAAAAGCACAATGTCCTAAGTTAAAGAAGAGGTAAATAGAATGACAAAAAGAAAAAAGGAATTAGCACAATGCTCCCTTCTGTCAACGTATTGCCTCTATGGCTTATAATGGAATGTGTAAAGTATAAAGTGTTATAAAATGATCATTGGAACTGGAAGAGATTTTTTTGAAATGCTGCAATCAAAGATGGGCTGTCTGTGTGTGTGTGCATGTGTGTGTGTTACATATATTTTTTCTTTCTCCATGAAAACATACTCCTGGCATCTAGTTTGACTAATTTCCAGGTATCTGCCTCTGCTTGTGCAGAATAATATTGATAGTTACATAAAAGTAAAAAGTGTAATAACACATTTTGTTTGTGAGACTGGGGAAACAGGTATGCTTACATACATCATACGCATTAACATTGGTTCCTATTGCAATACGTTGGGTTCTCTGGAAACAGATGCTGTGGTGGAGTTTGCTATGCAGGGATCAAGATCTATGGAAAGTGGGAAAGGAAAGCAGATTTGGACCAAGGGATACAAATAACTGTGATGTGATATCAACAAAATTTCAGCGAGCTCACCAGGAGCTAACATAGAGAGGTCTTTGGACTCCTGGTTTGATTGGTTGCTCAATATGGGTTCCTCTTGGCAAGAATCATTGCAACTGAATCATATTCTAAAGATGTTAACAGCTGGAGTCTATCTGCTGACAGCTGGGGTCACAAGTTTTTATTTGACATGGAATCTGAGACATTCTGTGTTTATTAGAGCACTTTAAAAGTGATAGGAATGAGAAACGGATCAGGGAAGGAAAATAATACAAGAGGGGCCCTATGATGGTAATATACCATGGACTGAGGATTATTCTGAAGTCCTTTTTACACACCTGAGGCTAATTGTATGATATAGCTGTAAATCTTAAGGTAAGTCTTTTGCCCTTTGGGAATTCACATCATTTCCCTGACCCTCTGTGAACTTAACTGATCTGTAAAATAGCAGTATGAATGTCTTTCTCACACAGTCAGCTGAAGTGCATGGTAATTTCATTCGCTTTGAGGCTTCAAACATTGTTTTAACTATGTCTGTGCAATAAAATATTGTATATTATACATGAACAGTCACTGGATATATTTGTTGGCAGTTAAATTTAGCAAACATATTAGAGGTATGATTATTCTAGTAAAAGCAAGACAATACCAAACTTCAGTCAAAAAAGAGCTCAGAGAGCATTCTCAGTCGAAAAAGAATTTAAGTGGTAAAAGAGGAGGGCTGGAAAGCTCAGGAGAAAATATTATCAGGCCAATTAAATGCTGAGTTTAGAGAAGTCAAGTGAAGTAGAAAGATTCATGATGTAAGAAAACAAAGTTCATAAAAACAAAGGAAAAAAGTATTATTTATTATGCACCATCTACATGCTAAGCACAGAAATGGGCATTAAAGAATATTTCTCTCACTTGCATGCACCGTAACTTTGTGAAATACGAATTATTACTATCCCAAATATATAGAAAAGGTAACAGACATGGAGAGTAGTAGCAAATTAGGTGGTTCAAGTCCAGGCAGATAGTATGCAACAAATTTGGTATTTAAATTCCAGTCACTGTGAGCACAAATTTCTTATTTTTTGTTAACAATTTCACTGTTGAACACTAATTCTAGGCCCCAAATGGTATTTTGTTCAGTTTACCACACAAACAGTGAACAAACACATCCTTGATTCTCGGCTGTGCAGCCACATTATTTTCTTCAAAATGTGGCATGGTACTTAACTGATAACCACATTGGTTCCATCAGTGATCAGATGGGCAGTGGTTATTTATTCTTTCCTCCTAGATGGATATTGCTTGGGCTATTGAGTAGGTGATAAGGATTGTAGGAGACTGAACTGGGTGTGAAGGTAGCTGTGAACTGACTTTGGAACAGCCTGGTGTGGATTCAAAAAATAAATGGGAATGACTACTGTCTTAGTCTTTTATCTGATGTTATAACAAAGTACCTATGACTTGGTAATTTATAAAGAGCAGAAATTGTGTTTCTCATGGTTCTGGAAGCCAGGAGGTCCAAGATCAAGGTGCTGGCAGTTTGGTTGTCTGGAAGCTGCTCTCTGCTTCCAAAATTGCAGCTTGTTGCTGCATCCTCTTGGGGGAGGATGCTGTGTCCTCCCATTGCAAAAGACGGAAAGGCAAGCCAGCTGAATGCTGCATGAAACCTCTTTTATAAGAATCTTACTACCATTTATGAGGTAGGGGCCCTTATGACATGATCACCTTTTAAAGACCCCACTTCTTGATACCATCACGTTGGCCACAGAATTCCAGTACCTGAATTTTGGTGGGGACACATTTAAACCATAACAACTACATTTGAGAGCAAAACAGAAAAGGAACCAAGCAGAAAGTAAAGACAAAACATCAAACCAAGCCGGGCGTGGTGGCTCACACCTGTAATCCCAGCACTTTGGGAGGCTGAGGCTGGCGGATCACTAGGTCAGGAGATCGAGACCATCCTGGCTAACACGGTGAAACCCTGTCTCTACTAAAAAAAACAACAACAACAATAAAAAAAAAACAAAACAAAAACAAAAACATCAAACCAAATCCTCTGATGTTAAGATGGAAACCAAGTGGTAGGTTATAGTTTGGAAAGTAGATATTAAAACTATTAAATACATTTTGTATAAGATGCTTTCTGTGATGTCAATGTAGATGTAGGGAGATTCCCTGGAATCTATAAGATTTACCTTTAAGTAGAATGAGAGCTATTAAAGGATCCACACCAGTTTTTCAACTGACTGCCATAAAGTGTCTTAAAAATTATCTCGTGCAAGATTCTTGATGTTAGGGGTAAGGAAGTTGAGACCCAGAGAGGGTAAAGTGATTTATACCAACTAATATAGCTATTTTATGGCAGAATCTTTACTATATAAAATGTTAATATCATATATGAAAATTGTCATTATAAAAATGACTGATTTATTGATTATGAAATTCAGAAGTGTGGAATATGAATGTATGCTAAATAAGAAGAATTCACCCTTCACAGCTTAGTGAAGGAATTTCATTTAAAAAATTAAATGACAATTCAAATTATGTGTTAGAAGTTCAAAATCAAAATGTTATGTCCACAAATTCAGTATTCTTTCTGTTTATATATATTTGATTTCCCATAAGAAAGAATGACATTTCTTCAATTCTAGAGGTCTGAGGTCAAATGTGTTTGGAAAATAAACTATTTTATATAAATTGTATGGTTTGGATGTGTGTCCCTTCCAAATTTCATGTAGAAGTGTGATCCTTGGTGTTGGAGCTAGGGGCTGCGGGAGGTGTGTTGGTCATGGGGGCAGATTCTTCATGAATTACTTGGTGCCATCCTGGTGGTAATGAGTGAGTTCTCTTTCTGAATTTATACAAGTTCTACTCGTTAAAAGAGTACTGCACCTCTTCTCTTTCTCTTGTTTACTCTCTTACCCTGTGATATGCTGGCTCCCTTCACCTTCCACCATGATTATAAGCTTCCTGAAGCCCCCACCAGAAGCTGAACTCATGCTTGTACGTCCTGCAAAACCATGAACCAAATTAAACCTCTTTTCTCTATAAGTTCTTTTATAGGTATTTCTAGATAGCCTCAGGTGTTCCCTTTATAGCAATACAAAAATGGATTGATATAACAATATTCTTGGAGATTCACAATATTTATCAATGTAGTAAAGCATTTGGGTAATCCAGCAGTGAAAATGTGTGTTTTACTTTGCATAGCCCAGTATTTCCCAAATATACTTGAACATGAAACATATTTTTCATAACACAGTTTATGTCATTCCACTAAATGATCATTTGGTGAAAAACAGTCAATCCCATTTTTTATCATTATGCAATTGTTTGTTATCTATGCCAATTTCCAGCTGAATAACACAGGTCTGAAATCTGGACAACTTAATTTTTCTAATTGTTTAAACTTGTCTTAAGACATTTGGCAGTCAGTTTTGAACCACGATTTTTTAAAAAGCTATGTATGATTTGTATGTTATAATTTTTTTTTACCAATTTTTATGTCTCTCATATGTTATGTGGTTCCCAGCCAAGTATACATTAGTGCATAATAGTAATTGAATAAATAAATTGCATGTGTTTTCTTAGGTCACTTTATTTTCCCTTCTTCCTTAAAATTTTTAACATCCTTTTAATATTTTTTTTGCTACTGTACACATTCCTCTTTTAGTACTTTTTTTATCCATAATTTTCGACTTATATTTTTTTCCTTCATTAAAAGGGTAAAGGCTAAAGCAACTGAATACATAAGATCATAGAGGAGGATGATTTTTTTTCTGGGGAAGCAAAAAGAATTCATTTTAACCTCCACATTAAAGTTGTTCTTGAAGACTCCAATCATTATTTTTCTTCATTAATTAATTGAAGAAGTAGTAACTTGAAACATATATTCTAATGATTTTTTGCTTTCGTATTCCTATAAAAATGAATGTCACTCTCTGTAAATCATATTTAAGTTATCCCAACTTAAAAACAGTTCTATTTAAAAGGTCTTGTTTGAGTAGAAGTGCAATTCATGACTTTAATTACAGGCATGCACTTCATAGAAAATCTCTTTCTCTTAATAACTTTATTTTCTGTAGTCTTTCAAAACATAAATATTTTAAATCAAAACAAATAAGATATTGTGATATTGATGATAAAAATAACACGCAGACAAAATCTAAAATGTGTTCACTATTTGAGCAACTTTTTACAAAAGAAACATTTTATTGTTGGAAAATAATATTGCATATCTACAGTCAGCATTTAGCCACATAGCTAATGAAGAGATACTTAATTTTCTAAATATTGACTATCACTAAATAGTATACCTTGCTATATAAACAGTTTCCCAACTCTACAGTAGCTTAGAAACAGAAGATCACATTCATTAAGTGCTCAGTGTCTGGGACCAAACACTGGGGCCAAATCCTGGCTCTGGCAATCACTGCGTGACTAACAAAAAATTGTTTAGTTACTTTAGACTATACTATATGTACTATAGTTTAGTCATTTAGTATTTATAAAGTAGAAATATAAATTTGCCTACCTCATAGACTTCTGAGAGTTAAGCCGGTTGATATTTATAGAAGATTTTGAATAGTGCCTGGCACATAGCTATCTCATAATACACCTTAGCTGCTGGAGTACTACCCAGCGAGTGGGGGAAATATTCAGAAAATAAAAAGGCTCCATTTAGAACCTAGCTCTTTCTTCATCTCTCCTTTTTATCTCCATCCTTTGTGACTTTTCCTTAATATTCTACTCTTTTTCGTGTTCATTGATTTTTCTTTCTTGTTTTCTTGAAATTCTCACATTAAAAAATAAATCACTAGTAAAGTAAATCATTATTTAGAGTAAATGGTAAGAAAGGAAAACTTTCATAATTTAGAAATAAATATGCTATACAGTCTAAAAATTAATCAGGCTGGGAAGCAATACTAAATAAGTCAAAGAGATGGTAATGAAGACAGTATTCATGGCCCATTGTGAATAGTCACACAGAAAATGACTCAGACATCAAGTAATGGAAACAACAATTATACTTGATAGCTTACGGCAGCTAGGCATAAGCTGCAGTGCACTTGAACAGAGAAAAGCAACATTATTCAAAATCTATGTACTTAAAAAATCTATAATATATGAAAAAGGAAAGTAGGAAAGGATGATATTTATACTAGAAACATTTGTGAAAAATATAGTTATCAAATCAAAAGAATTCAAATGTGGTTTATTGGCAAACTTGGAAACAACTACAATAGTCTCCTCTTATCAGAGCAGGATATGTTCCATGACATTATGAGGATGCCTGAAGACTCAGATGGTACCAAACTCTATATACATTACAATTTTTCCTACACATACGTACCTTTGATAAAGTTAAATTTATAAACTAGACACAGCAAAAGATTAACAATAATAACTAATAATACAATAAAATAATTATAACAATGTACCATAATAAAAGTGATTTAGAAATTACGAATTATTTATTTCTTGTATTTTCCATTTAATATTTTTAAATTAACATTGACCAGAAGTTACTGAAACCTTAAAAAGCAAAACTGTGGTTTAGGGGGCACTACTGTACATACTGGAATAACATTTCATTTTAATAAGACTATTGGTACTGTAATAATGTTTACAATACAGATGCAGGATAAATTAGTGTGAAGCACATATTAGAAAAGAGTAACTTGGAAACTAAAATATGATGGTATAATTACAAAATAATACACATTGGACTTTAAAGTATAAAAACAAAACATTAACAGTTCTTTTTTGATTGTTAGATTGAAAATATGTGTGATATACTGGATTAAATAAAATATTACTAAATTTAATTTTATTTGTATTTTTGTACTTTATAAAGATGGGGGCAACATAAAATGTGAATCACATAGGTGGCCGTCATTATATTTCGGTTGGGCAGAACTAATGGAGATGGTGGTTTTAAAGCAATGATATATTCCTTCGTACTTTTGAAAAAAGTAAAAATGAATTTCTTGTTATGACAGAATTCAGACCTTTACTATAACAATCAAGAAACTAACCGAGGCTTCCACATATTATTAAGAGCTCAATAAGTTAATTACTTTTTACATTTTATTTCATCATTATTTATGTATATTATAATAACTGTGAACAACTTATATTTGAATTTTATCTCTATCACTTCCTAGTTCTCTGAGATCTTTAAACTTTTACTTTAAGCCAATAGTTTTAATCACTTAATGAAAAAAAAAAAGCCTCTGTGCTATTATATGATTGTAGGCTGAGAGTTTTAAATAATAATCCATATTTAGTTCATGGTAGGAAATATTATTAGCTGTTTTGTTGTAGTTGAAATTGATAGAAACTTTGGGATTTTCTTTGCTCATATGAATATGTGGAATGGCTGGCAGGGTGTATTTATGCCCTTCTGCTGTCTCCACCTGCAATGTTATAAAGGGCATAGCAGGGAACTCACCAGCTAGAGCATGAAGGTAAAGCTATTTTACATTCATCTTCCCTTCAGAAAGAAATATTGAAATGTCAGTTGTTGCACTGCCTGATACACTGTGAAATCATTTACTGTCCGTTGGGATTATGAGACCTGGTGATGTGTTGCCTTTTCTGAACATGACTTCGCTGAGAGAGCTGCTGCAACATGGCCATCTGTTTGTGTATCGCAGCTGTGATGTACTTCAAAGCATATCTTCGTTTTCCTCTATTTTTCAACACAGGCATTTTAAATCCACAAACCAATGTTTTAAAATGTTTTTTCTCAGAGCATCCAAATCAAGAGAGCAATGGATTTAGAGTCAGGAGACCTAGTTTCTACCTCAGGCTTGGCCACTAGTGAGTTCTGTGACTTTGGGAAAGCTGTCTAATTCCTTCTACCCTTAACTTTTTCATTTACACATCAAAGAGTTTGAATGGAATATTTTTAAACATCTGTTTCAAATATAATTTTCTAAAATGTTTTGTCATTCTTGAAATGAAACTATTGTTATGATTTTTGTGCTATTTTCCTGATGTTACGTATTTATTTTATGTCACTGTAACTTAATGATTCATTCAACAGTTATTTGAGATTCTACTTTTAATATGGTGCTAGGTGTTAGAAAAACAATAATAAAAAATACAGGCTTATGGATCTTGCAGTCTGGTGGGAGAAAGAAACATTAATCAAATATGTATACCCACATATTCATGCAAACACATGAGTATGATAGTGACAAGTACCATAAAAACATAAAGTTCAGTGATATGAGAGTGAAATATGTGTCTTTCTTGGGAAAGTTAAATAGTATATATAGTTGTATAATCAAATATTATGTATTTTTCTCTTAGAATATCATATATAGTTAAGATACTATTTAATAAATTAAACAAAATAGTAAATAATACACAATTTATTCAAGTACATGTCTTATTATGTACCAGGCATTACTTGTACACAATTTTACAGTGATAAATAAATCCTTCCTGAAGCTTACAGTGTAGTTAAAAAGACAATAGTAAATAATCAAGGAGTTCTGTTTCCCAGCAAGATGTAGAAAGCAAGAGAATGTGAATGTGACCCCCATTCTAACAGTGAAAAAAAGTACAATTTTCTTGAACCTATGAAAGAGCTATTGTTTCAGCACGATCAAGGGAACTGAATTTCGAGTGGCAAAACCCTCCCAGGAGAAAAGGGAAAATAGGCCGGGTGCGGTGGCTCATGCCTGTAATCTGAGCACTTTGGGAGGCCAAGGTGGGTGGATCACGAGGTCAGGAGATCGATACCATCCTGGTTAACACGGTGAAACCCCGTCTCTATTAAAAATACAAAAACAAAATTAGCCGGGAGTGGTGGCGGATGCCTGTAGTTCCAGCTGCTCTGGAGGCTGAGGTGGGAGAATGGCATGAACCCGGGAGGCGGAGCTTGCAGTAAGTCGAGATGGCGCCACTGCACTCCAGCCTGGGTGATAGAGCGAGACTCCGTCTCAAAAGAAAAAAGAAAAGAAAAGGGAAAGTGAACTGTTTCATTTTTGTCAGAGCACGGAAGATATAGCTGGTTTCAATAGAATCGTGTGAAAAGAAATTGGTTAAAAGTTGATGAATTACTAAAGATGAAATTGGGCTATCAGTTTAGATACCTGGGAGCAACAGACACTGGAGTTCTTCACAGGCCACCTGAAGATGCTCACTAGAGAGACTGGCAGGGTTGAACACGGGATTAAGCTCCGTTGGTGGTATAGGCATGTATGTTGTGATTTCTGGTCATGCTGCCTGCTCTTCGGTATCCTCCTCTCAAAGTAATCCAAATCCTTGAGCCACTGAGGCGACCTCCATGGGAGTAATACGAGCAAAATTTGTCAGTACCTGGGGGAAGGATTGGGAATTCCCACTGCAGATGCCCTAAATCAGGAAAATGTCTACAACTTCAAGATGGGCAAAAGTCCTTTCATCTAGAAAAGGTCTAGGAAAACTTCTGGACCTTGGGTCCTGCACCAATAAAAACTAGAGTTTTACCTGTGCACCTGTAGTCTCAGCTACCCTGGAGGCTGAGGCTGAAGGATCGCTTGAGCCCATGGGTAGAAGGCTACAGTGTGCTATGATTGCACCAGTGAATAGCCACTGCATTTCAAACTGGGCCAAATAGCAAGACCCCTTTCTCTAAAAATAAATAAGTAAATAGATAGATAAATAGGTAGATAGATAGTTAAACTTCTAAAACATAAAATCTTCTAAATAGATTAAAATTTTAAAACAACAACAACATCAAAATCAGAGGTCTGATACTTTTAGAGAGGGACAGGGAACTTTCTTCCTCCTAAAACCCACCAAAGATGGAAAATCAGTTTGCTGTCACAAAAAGGAATGCCAGAAATACTAACAACACACTATCTATCTACAAGACCCAGGTGCACAGACCTGCACTAAGACTGAGGATGGACCTAATGAACTGTCACCATTATAAGCCCAGCATGGAGTAACACCTTAGAGCCCTCTACTACTGCAGAGCACGGCGTAAAAAAAGACCGTACCTCTATGAAAGATAAGATCTGTGCAGAGACAAATGAAAGCTGAAGGTGAAACAGGAATACAGGCAAAACCCTCCAGCCACCTCAGATCTAACACTAGGCGTGGATAACCATAACCTGCTATTTGAAGAATTTGAGCCGGTAGTATTGTCAATAGACTGAAGGTTCCCTCCACCACCACCCCACTCCCACATTCCCTGTCCTAGGTTAATTTGCTGGAATTCTAACCCTGAGTGTGATGGAATTGGATGGAGGTGGGACCTTTGGGAGGTGATTAGGTCATGAGGGTGGAGTCGTCATGAATGGGATTCGTGCCCTCATAAAAAGGACCTCAGAGAACTCCCTCACCCTTCCTGCCCTGCAAAGACACTGAAAGATTTATGAACCAGGGAGCAGGCCCTCACCAGACATTAAATCTGCCAGTGCCTTGATTTTGGATTTCATAGCCTCCAGAACTATATAAATAATGTTTTGTTTTGTTTGTAAGCCACCCAGTCTATGCTAACTAGTTATAGCAGCCCAAATGAACTAAGGCAGTATATGACCAGAAGGGATGGTGCCACTTCTAATACTGGGCCATAAAAATTTCTCATTAATGTTTCTCCAGTTTCTTTCTCCTTCTACTATCTTGAGGCAAATGTGCACAGTGACATGTTGAAAAACATGGAAGGAGCTTTGTGTGTGGCCATTTCTTAGTAAATAAGAACCAATAAATTGAGGGCACAAATTGAACTTTATATAAGCTAAATTCCTATTATGATTGAGCCATTACACATTTTTGTTTGTTATTGAATTGGTAGCATTTCCTTAATTAATGTAGAAATGATACTTTGGAGTGATGTAATTCTATAGTGTACTCATAGGCTACATAGGATTGGATCAGCAATTAGTAATTTATAAGAAATTGACATTAGAGTTTAGAAAGATGTAGTCTCTGTGTGTACTGGCAATAAATTTATTAAAGCTGTTGCCCTTGATGACTTAGATTGGCTACATGCTTCCTAACTCTGTAGTTCTAAGCAATGTGACAACTAAAGTTACAGTGTGTATTGGCTTGTATTTTTTGCTTCCAGCAAGATATTTCATGGAGACTTGCAAAAATTGAAAAAATCTGGCTGCATCCGAACTATCAACACTTAGATTTGAGCAACAGATTGTTTCAGGAAAACAAAATAACTGTCCTCGTGCAAATTTCAGATTAAGTTATTCTAACCTAAGTAAGCCTATTATTTTAGATGACCTGAAGGCATTCAAACATGTTCATCATGGGAGAAAGAGAGAGAGAGAGGGAGATTAACCTAAAAAAACAAATAAATAAAGCAGGCTTTAGGATTAGAATTAGGAAATAATTTTGCTTGTGGTTAGATGTTTCCTGGTGCATAGATGGACAGGAAGCAAATAGATTAGAAGCTCAACAAAATTTGAAGAGTTGTCTGTAAAGAAATTAAAGTCGAATTTTAAAATAACTTTGTTTACCTGCAGCTTAAGTCAAACCTCAGCCTCCAAACTTTAACCAGTAAAATGTGAACTATAGCAACTGTGCCTCACCCAAAGAATGCATTTCAAATATGTGTGCAGAAAATAATGAAAATGAAACAGTCTCAGAGGATGGAGTTAGAGGTCTTTAGTGTACAGTGTATGGTGTGTTACACAGAGAAGAATTAGCATCCAATCATCCTAGGATTGAAAATGTTTCCATTTTAAGTTTAATATAAATGTATTATTTCTATGGTCCAATGACTGTTTCTTTTCTTTGTTTCTTTTTATTTTAAAAATTTATATTATTTTAATTGACAAGTTATAATAGTATTATTTTCATGAAGTTCAATGTAAAGTTTTGATATATGTATAGAATGTAGAATAATTAAATTGAACTAATTAATCTAATTTTCTATGGGTCTGAATTCTATCTGGCATATGAGCACAATCTTAGCTTCTACCTTCTATTATTTACCATCATGTTATTTAAATGTTTTGGAATCACAATATTTTAGATATGTCTCTTTTCTGTGTAGAGTTGCATTTTTGATATGGTGTCCAATCTACAAATATTTTCCTTTTTGTGGGTTAATTAAGCTAATGAGCTATCTTATTAAGCTATGTTATAGTTTATAATATGTGGATGAATTGTGGTTGGAATGTTTTCTTACCTTTATTTTAAGCATTACTTTTTAGTTTTAGAATTTAATTTTCGTAATTTTTGTAATGTTGTCTCTCCTTTTATTGCATTAACTTCTACCATTTGGATTATTAGGGAAAATTTTACATGATTTCTTTGATTCCCTACTATCAGGGAGAATATGCAATTTCTTCTTTCCCTTTAAGTTTATCCAAATTTTGCTATAGTATTTTTATTTTTTCAGAATAAATACTATATACTATTTACATACTATTCCTAAAGTTGTTGCTGCTTTTATAAATGTATTAATACATTCAATACTGTTTCTATCTGCCTTGTCATAGATTAATAGGATATATCTTGTCTTTACTAGATTCTTGAGAAAAGACCTTTAGAATAGTATTTTATGAGTTAGTGTTTATTTATTTACTTAGTTTACTACAACTTAGTTATAGATACAGCTTACATTAATTGCCAAATCTAATGTCAGAAAGATTCCTCCTATGTTTTCTTCTAATTGTATAGTTTAGCTCTTACATTTAGGCCTTTAATCTACTTTGAATTAATTAATCACATATGGTGTGAGGTTAGGGCACAACTTTATTCTTTTGCATGTGAATATCCAGTTTTCTTAACATCATTGGTTAAAAATATCTGTCCTTTCACCATTAAATATTATTGGCAGTCTTGTCTAAAATCATTTGGCCATGTATTTGAGGGGTTATTTCTGGGTTTGGTATTCTATTCCGTTGGTCTATATTTACCCCATAACACACCTTTTTGATTACTATAATTTTGTTTTACATTTTGAAATCAGGACAAATAAGACCTCCTACTTTATTTCTATTTTTCAATGTTGTTTTCCTCCATAGGATCCTTGAGACACCATATTAATTTTATTTTTTTTCCTTCTTCAAAAAATATATTTGGGATTGTGATAGGGATCGTGTTGACTCTGTAAGTCACTTTCAATTGTACCAGAATGTTAATATTCAGTCTTTCAAGCTACAAATACATAATATATTTCCACTTAATGCCTTTAATTTTTTCAACAACAGTTTGTAATTTTCATTGTACAAGGCTTTTGCCTCCTTGGTTAAATTTATTCTTAGTATTTTATTCTTTCTGATGCTATAGTAAATGGGATTATTCACTGTTAGTGTATAAAAATGAAACTGATTTTTGAGTGTTAATTTTGTATTCTGTAACACTGCTGAATTTGTTCATAAGCTCTAACAGCTGTTTTTTATTTTGTTTATTTTGTAGTGGAGTCTTTTGGGGTTTCTATATATTAAATCATGTCACCTGTCAAACAGAGATTAATTTTACTTATTCTTTACAATTTTTATGCCCTCCATTTATGTTTCTTTCCTAATTACTCTATCTAGGACTTCTAGTATTATGTTGAATAAAAGCGTTGATAGTGGGCATCCTTGTCTATTTGAAATCTTTGAGAAAAAGCTTCAGTCTGCCATCACAGAGTAAGATGTTAATTGTGGGTATTTCATATATGACCTTTATTATGTTGAAGTAGTTTATTTTTTCTTTTCCTAGCTTGTTGAGTGTTTTTTTTTTCCCCCTGAAAGGATGTTGAATTTTGTCAAGTGCTTTTTCTGCATCAATTGAGATGATAATGTATAATTTTTTCTTATTCTCTTATTGTGGTTTATTATAATGATTTATTTTCTGATGTTTAACCATTCTGAGATCTAAGCCATGCTTCTTTTGGTTATCTGAGCTCTCAAATTAGGCAACACAGAAATCAATCCCTCAACAGTCACAGCCAGTTTAACACTGAAGATTAGGTCTGCTCTGTTCTCTCTCAGGATTGAGGATGTTAACTGAGGACCTCTGCTTCCTTAAACTACAACGTTCTAGGGAGTGGGTGGGATGAGAGAAAGCAAAAATACCACATGATTTTCTACTATTTTAAATATAGTCTTTTGTTTGATTGGACATTTGCTTAATTTTTTTAGATCTTTGATTTACGGAGCTCCTTTAAAGTTATTTTGGCCATGCTAGTTGGTTTTTTAAAAAATGTTTCTGTGGTGGAAACAAGGGCTTAGAAGCTTCCTAAAATCAGCTGTCTTATTGATTGAGTGTCTCTAAAGCTTAGGTTGCTGAAAAGTAGTTTTACTTAAATCCGTGGACATCCCTAACTTCTCTTGAATTTCTTCACAATATTGCGTCACTACCACTTGGTTTACCTGTTGCTATATACATCCTCCTTGTATTTTTTCTTTGTGACTTTGTCTTTTTACTAGGAAGATCAATGATTGTCTATAGTTTCAAGTCTAATACACAAAAATGCCTAAAAGTTAATAAATCTAATTCAATTTTATGAGATATGAGTGCACACTTTCAAAATGTTGATTCAAGTCATCTTTCTAGAGACTTTTCTCTCATTATAATTTCAAATACTAGTTCTGTTTTATTGTGGTGACTTTCTTCTTCAGAGATTCAAATCATGCATCGGGTCTTTATTGCCTACATTCTAAATCTATTGCTTTTGTTCATTCATTTTTATCTTTTATGTTGTTGGTGTGTTCTTCTTTGCTTTTACTCCTTCCCTCAAATTCCCTTTTTATTCTGAGATCTAAGCCATGCTAAATAATTAGCATGGCTAATTATTTATCCCTTGAGAATTTTTTTTTTTTTTTTTTTGAGATGGAGTTTCGCTCTTGTTGCCCAGGCTGGAATGCAGTGGCGCGATCTTGGCTCACCGCAACCTCCACTTCCGAGAATTTTTAGATTCAGTCTTTGTTTATAGATATTTTTGTCTTTTCTCTGAATTTCATGCCTCAGGTCAGGCAACTTGATTTCAAATTTTCGTGTGTGTGTGTGAGTGTGTGTGTGTGTGTGTGTGTCTGTTTTATAGTTTTATTGAGAAATAATCTATGTACTACGTAATTCAACAATTTAAAGGGTATGATTGAATGATTTTTAGGATATTCTCAGAATTCTGCAACCATCACCATAATCTAAATCTAAAACATTTTTTATCACCCAGAATGAAACCTGTGCCCATTAGCACACACTTCCCATGCACCCCTCTAGCCCTTAGCAACCACTAATCTACATTCTGTCTCTATAGATTTGCCTGTTCTGGGCATTTAAAAGAAATGGAAACATAAAATATGTTGTCTTTTGTGACTGGCTTCTTTTACTTAGCATGTTATTTTTTAGATTAATTCACATTTCCCGCTTTGTGGCTTATTTCTGGTCCATTTAAATTCTAAGATGTTGACTTTCTGATTCATAACATTCTTTCATTTTTCCCATTGCTTATTTAATGTTATTTAATTTATGTTTGAGAGCTGTATTATAATTTTCTTCTGCTTCATAATTGTTGGTATGTATTTTCATCTGCTAAAAAGTTTTGACACTTTCTGCTTTCTTGTAGTAAATTTAAAGTGGATGCTATGTGAATTTTTGTGTGTTTTTTAAGTACCTTTTATTTTTCTGAAACAGTAATTATAGTTAATTACATGCAGATGAAGCTGAGTGGTTTGAATGACTTACTAAGATTGTTATTCAAGCTTACTATATTCTGTTGGTACAATTAAGTGAAGTTTTTTTTACTAATTGTTGTCTTTCTCCTGTGTGTGTTTTGAGTATCTGAGAGGTAGAGTTGCTTCTGATATGATATTTTTGTTTGTTTTGAAGTTTCCATATTTTTCATTGTTTTTTTTTCTCTTCCTTTGTCCCCCAGCTCCTAAATAATGCCTCCCCTTCATGTGGACTCTATCATCCATTGCAAAGTCATACTTTTTCACTTCTTTACCTCTGACCCTACATACGCTCCAGCCTCTTCTTTTTAATTCTCTAAGAGACATTTTTTTGATGCACAGATACTTGACATGTTCTAATTTTTCTGTTAGAGTAAAACTTTCAAGGATGCTCTTTTCTGTGTTCTTCTACTGCTAAGACTGTTGCAAAGTCCTCGATGTCATAGATATTTTTTCTGTTTCTCTACTTAGAAAAGGCCACAAAATAGGCTATATTGGTTGTAGACGTTTATGTAAATTGGAGATTTTAGAATTTTTGTGTTTTTTTTGAGATGGAGTCTTGCTCCGTCGCCCAGGCTGGAGTGCAGTGGTGTGATCTCTGCCTCCCAGGTCTAAGCAATTCTCCTGTCTCAGCCTCCCGAGTAGCTGGGACTGCTGGCGTCTGCCACCACACCCAGCTAATTTTTGTATTTTTAGTGGAGGCAGGGTTTCACCTTGTTGGTGAGGCTGGTCTCGAACTCCTGACTTCAGGTGATCCACCCGCCTCAGCCCTCCCAAAGTGCTGGGATTGCAGGCGTGAGCCACCGTGCCCGGCCAGTTTCTAGAAATTTTTATCTATTTATTGTACTCTAGAAATGGGTTACAGTTGACTTTATGTAGTTGGAGTTTGCGTGGGAAAATTTCATATTTAGGAGTCAGTCATTATCCTATCTTAAAAATAGGATAAATTTTTAAGAAATAGAATATTGTACTTCTTTCCTCTTCCCCAAAACTGTTAGATTCGTTGTGATAAATAAACTAAGTAGTCGTACCAATTATTATTTTATCTATTTTTTATGTAATTGTCTTGGTGTTTGACTGATTTTAATATGTTAAACAAGAACATGGTAACTTTGGAATAAGGTTTGGCGATATGGATTACTAGTATTCACCAATATCTCTGGTATTGCTTTCCTTGTACAAAAGAGACTAAAATTCTAAGATTTCTTTTAATTAAGTGGGGCCATGTGTGTATTTCTGGTCATTAAAATGTGTGTGGAAGAAATATATCATTTTTAGGCTAACACAGAAAATAAGTCATTAGGAAGTTATAGTCTCTCACTCTCCCCTGCTAGAAGAATAATGGAGGCGGCTTTACCTTGTAAGAGCGAAGCCGTAAGGTGGCCGTGGCTAAACTCCTGCATGGGTTTACCCTACCCTGACAAATATGGCTTAGATACGGTTTGGAACAATCTCCTCAGGATAAGAACAGGTATCTAGGCTCCTATGTTTCACATACAAAAAATTAACTTTGCATAATTCAAATAGCCATTAAATCATTAACAATTTTAAACTAAGTTCCTTAGAGGAAAAAGTTAGAAAAAATTCTTCATACATAATGTAATTAGGAAACTGAAAACTTCTTGTATCCCTCTGGAAGTCACATTCGTCTATATATAAACTGTCAAATAAAATGGTACACTATTTAATGTAGGAAACTGCAACTTTATTATGCTAAAAAATAGGCAGCCAGCAATATTTATATATCAAGTTTGCTTAAAGGAGACATATTGAAAATTGGATGTTTGTGAGCAAACTTGGCGAGACCTTTACAGATCTCCAAATTTGTGAAATTAGACAAAATATAGAAAATAGATATATAAAATGTATAAAATATATAAGGCACACCCGTACAAATTATGACTTTTAGTGAATATTTTAATTAATTCTCAAAAGAATAACATCCAAAATATCACTGTTAATTTAAGTTTAATTAATTTTGATATTAAATTAATGTTTTCCTACTTAAATTAAGTATATCCTATAATTTATATATAATTATAGTAATGTTAATTATGACAAGCTAAATTGACAAAGCTAAAATAGTAACAGTAAATGATTGTGATTGATGCTGTCTTGTATGTGTGTGCTACAAACAGCAGGAATGTATATTTAGAAACACATGTTTTCCCATTTTTTCCCATTACCGAATGTTTTAATTCTAACTGATATGTATTCTGTCTATGGCTGATCTCTTTGTGTTTTCTGCCTTGGTAGGGAATACTTTCTCAGTTATGTATTCAACTGTTGCCTCCTTTCCTATTAACTTCACATTATGCAAATGAAAATGCTTCTTAAAATTCTTGAACCAATCCTTGCCCATAAAATTGGTTGCTTCAAATGCTGTGCTGGTAACTTCAGCACCTGTGGTTATAAGGAAACATTTTTTTTTTTTACAGGCTTCTGGCATCTTCTTAAATTATATTTCCACTAATAATCACGTTTCCTATGCACATCTTCATACCACACATTAGTTATTTTTTCAGCTCTCATAAATTATTATCTTTTACACTATTTACAACTTTTTTACTGGCTGGAAAACTGTATGAAATAATTTTTACCTTTATTTCTATATGGAGATTGTAGAGTTAGCTGAGTCATAGTCAAATTCACCAAAATTTTCTATATTTTAGTTAAGATTTGCTCACATAGCTTCATTTTCAGGTCTTACAAGAAGCATTATCTTGGTTTTCTAGATGATTCTCAGTAAGACACAGTGTTATTTATTATTTTTATTTTAAACTTAGAGTACTAGATATGGGATAATGAGTTGACATGAGCTAAGCTGTACTGAAACATAGGCATTCATATTTACTAACTAGTTAACAAAACAATCTGACAATACAGCCCCATGTGTTCCATAAAAAACTACAAACACAAATATCACATATTATAAACACATGAGCACATGAAAATAAACATATATCATAGAATTCATCAGTCTTTACTGAATACAAAAAACAGTTGTTTTTTATTTCCCTGAATACCACAATAACAAAGAGACGGAATCAACTTAAATGTCCATCAACAGAGAATTGTATAAAGAAAATGTGGTATATCTATTATGGGATACTACTCAGCCATAAAAAAGAATGAAATTGTGTCTTTTGTAACAACATGGATGGAACTGGAGGCCATGATCCTAACTGAAATAACTCACAACAGAAAGTCAAATATCACATGTTATCATGTACAAAGTGGGAGTTAAGCAATGGGAACACATGGACATCTAGACTTCTACAGGGGAATAATAGACATTGGAGATTACAAAATGATAGACATTGGAGACTACAAAATATAGGAGGGTAGGGTAAGGTGAGGGTTGAAAAATTACATATTAGATACAGTGTTCACTGTTTGGGTGATGGGTACACTAAAAAGCCAGACTTCACCAGTATGCAATATATGCATGTAAGAAAGCTGCTCTTGTACCTCCTAAATAAAATAAACAAATAATAAAAATTTCCCTGAATACCTAGAATGTAGTTTATGTGCATTTAGTGTAGTATTTTAATATGTTTGATAAATTTCAAAGTATTCTCCAGCCCTCTAGCAGAGAGGAGTAAACTGGTAGGAATTTGTTTCTATTTTCTATCTCCAGCCACATGAACAAAATCTAGTGTCTTTTACCTAATTATGTATTTGTTTTACATGAAGAAAAGGATACACAGTAATTACTTAAGGATGAAATACATTTTACTGTAACAGCAAAATACTGCCAATTGGTAATGCATTTGGGTTACATAATACTACAATATTGATTAAAAAGTTAGAGTGTCTTATCCCAACTAATTAATCACCAATGAGGTAGTTATATAATTCACAATTTATTAAAAAATACACTTTTTCATTTATTTCCATTTTTTATACCGAAAAACAAGAGTAGCAATATATTTAGATTTCTTAGAATGGAAATTATATCTGTTAAAGTTTTTGACCATACATTTTATTTCAGGCTCTCTTCTGATTATAAAGAGCTGACAAGGAGTAGATTTGAAGTTACATTTTGCATTCAACTGTTTTCAAACACATTTAATTAAGCCATTTTTAATGTCTGGTATCAGAAAATATACTTCAAGGAATCGAATCAGACCCTTCTGATGAGGCTTCTAAATTTTTCTTCTTGGGGAGGATAGTCAATGAGCACCCATAGCACCCTGTAGGGGTCTGCAATTCCTCTTCTGAATTTAATATGCTAACAACCCCATTAACCATGAACTATACAAAGAACATTTCTAAATGTACATGAGTACATGAATTAATGGATTCCTGAATATTTTTGTCATTCACATGAAAATTTGACCCTGAGGTTAAGGTATCAATTTTCTGGCAATTCTGATAGATATGGGTTACAGATTTGGCTTTTGGCAAAGTCATTCTGTAATCTAGACCAGTGGTTCTCAAGTATAACTTGCTTCAGAATTATGTGAATGGCTTTATAAATATTCATACATTAGCCTGATCTCTTGTGGTTGTTACTCAGCAGTTTGGGACCTGCATCACAATATTTTATAAGCTTCCCCAAATGATTAGCTTGAACGCCAGTACTTGAGAAACTTTGCTCCAAACTAAGTTCTCACCATTTGAGTACCATACCTAGACTCAAAAGGAGAATCAGCATATTTAAGCAGTATAAGTTTTCTTTTCATTAAAATAATCCACACATATATGTGTATACACATATATGAATATTATATAATATATAGTATACAAATATACATATGTAGGTGCATAATATATAACATATATATGTATTATATGGTAT
Organism: Pongo abelii; assembly: GCF_028885655.2. Classification (NCBI taxonomy): domain Eukaryota; kingdom Metazoa; phylum Chordata; class Mammalia; order Primates; family Hominidae; genus Pongo; species Pongo abelii. The sequence continues at coordinate 44,821,143 of NC_071988.2, forward strand.
ACATATATAATATATAATATATGTGTATATATATTATATATGTACACACACACACACATCAGATTTTCTTTTCCTTTTCTCCATGAGCCACCTGCTTTAGAGTTTTAGAATTTGACAGTATGAACAACAAGCAGTTTCCAACCACTTGTTTTTCCTGTACTAAATCAAGAGGTTTGGGTGGGGCCAATAATCTTCATATATAACACATTCCCCAGATCAATACTTACAACATGAGTCTTCCAATAATAGGTAGGACAATGAAAAATGTCATTTGTTTATTGAGTGGCTATTTTCACTATGATTTCTAAAGGTTCCTCTGATTTCTCAAGGCAGAAGATTTTAATTATCCCATATGACACCTCCATACTCTGTATGGTTAGGTTTTGTATCCCCCTTAAATCTCATCTTGAATTGTAATCCCCATAATCCCTACTTGTCAAGTGAGAGACCAGTTGGGGTAATTGAATCATGGGGGTGGTTTCCCCCATGCTGTTCTCTCGTGATAGTGAGTGAGTTCTCATGAGATCCAATGGTTTTATAAGGGAAAACCTTCACTCTTCACTTCTCCTTCCTGCCGCCTTGTGAAGAAGGTGCCTTGCTTCCCCTTCACCTTCGATCATGATTGCTGTTTCCTGATGCCTCCCCAGCTGTGCTGAACTGTGAGTCAATTAAAATTCTTTCCTTTACTAATTATTCCATCTCGGGCAGTTCTTCATGGCAGTATGAAAATGGACTAAGACTCAACTATGATTTCTCAATAACGAGGTGGAAGGCATGCCACAAATATTATTCCAAAGACTGTGTTAAGGCCCACATAATTTAACGGAGTACCTCTTTTCTATTAGACAGGGCTATTTTGTCAAGTGAAGAAAAAAAAAAGAGAAGGGAAATAAGCATACACTTTCACATACCATATATTTCTTGATATATTTAATCTTCCTCATAACTCAGTTTTAATTAAGCATGGTTTTTATTTGAGTAACTTGATCAAGTTGATGGAGTCAATGAATGGTGGAAACTGGATACAAATTTAGGTCATTCTAATGTCAAATTTCATGAGTGTATATTACAGTTCTGCCAAAACCGTGGTGAAAACAGTAGAAGGGAATGGAAATTTCTTAGTTAAGAGACTAGATAATGCTGCGCTGAATTCATTCTTTGGTCGTTCTCTTGGTAAGACTAGTGCTGCAAATATCTGGAATTCTGATTATTGATAACATTAAAATCTGCAGCTTCTATGTTTTTTAAAGTATATCCCTGATCAATATGCAACATCATAAGGATGATTTTATTGTTGTACTATGTTCCAAATTTCTTAGAATATTGAAATAAGAATTAAATATTATTAATTTTTTTCAAGGCAGGGATCCAATAGTACTCAATATACCAATCACTTTATTTTTATGTTTGTTTCTTCCAACTTTTCTTCTAGGTTCAGGGGGTACATGCACAGATTTGTTACATGGGATAATTGTGTGTCACTGGGGTTTGGTGTACAAATGATTTTGTTACCCAGGTAGTGAGCTTAGTACCTGACAGGTAGTTATATTTTATCCTCATTCTCCACCTACCCTCCACCCTCAAGTAAATTTTGGTGTCTACTCTTCCTCTTTGTGTCCATGTATATTCAATGTTTAGTTCTCACTTATAAGTGAGACTATGTGATATTTGGTTTTCTATTCCTGTGTTATTTCACTTAGGATAATCACCTTCAGCTTCCTCCATGTTGCTGCAAAGGATAGGACTTTCTCCTTTTTTATAGCTCAGTAGTATTCCATGATGTACATTTGCCACATTTTCTTTATCAAGTCCCACATTAATGGGATTTTAGGTTGATTTTGTGTATTTGCTATTATAAAAATATGCTGCAATGAACACACATATGCGTGTGTCTTTATGGTAATGAGATTTATATTCCTTTGGGTGTATACCTAGTAATAAGATTGCTGGGTCAAATGGTCATTCTGTTTTAAATTCTTTGAGAAATATCCGATACTTTAAAAAGTATTGATCCTCAGCCAAGATGGCCGAATAGGAACAGCTCCGGTCCACAGCTCCCAGCGTGAGCGACGCAGAAGACGGGTGATTTCTGCATTTCCATCTGAGGTACCGGGATCATCTCACTAGGGAGTGCCAGACAGTGGGCGCAGGTCAGTGGGTGCAGTGCACCGTGTGCCAGCCAAAGCAGGGCGAGGCATTGACTCACTCGGGAAGCACAAGGGATCAGGGAGTTCCCTTTCCTGGTCAAGGAAAAGGGTGACAGACGGCACCTGGGAAATTGGTCCACTCCCACCCGCATACTGCACTTTTCCCACGAGCTTAGGAAATGGCACACCAGGAGATTATATCCCGCAACTGGCTCGGAGGGTCCTACACCCACGGAGTCTTGCTGATTGCTAGCACAGCAGTCCGAGATCAAACTGCAAGGTGGCAGCGAGGCTGGGGAAGGGGCGCCCGCCATTGCCCAGCCTCCCTTAGGTAAACAAAGGAGCCAGGAAGCTCAAACTGGGTGGAGCCCACCACAGCTCAAGGAGGCCTGCCTGCCTCTATAGGCCCCACCTCTGGGGGCAGGGCACAGAAAAACAAAAAGACAGCAGTAACCTCTGCAGACTTAAATGTCCCTGTCTGACAGCTTTGAGGAGAGCAGTGGTTCTCCCAGCACGCAGCTGGAGATCTGAGAACGGGCAGACTGCCTCCTCAAGTGGGCCCCTGACCCCTGACCCCCGAGCAGCCTAACTGGGAGGCATCCCCCAGTAGGGGCAGACTGACATCTCACACTGCCGGGTACTCCTCTGAGACAAAACTTCCAGAGGAACGATCAGACAGCAGCATTCATGGATCATGAAAATCTGCGGTTCTGCAGACACTGCTGCTGATACCCAGGCAAACAAGGTCTGGAGTGGACCTCTAGCAAACTCCAACAGACCTGCAGCTGAGGTACCTGTCTGTTAGAAGGAAAACTAACAAACAGAAAGGACATCCATACCAAAAACCCATCGGTACATCACCATCATCAAAGACCAAAAGGAGATAAAACCACAAAGATGGGGAAAAAACAGAGCAGAAAAACTGGAAACTCTAAAAAGCAGAGCACCTCTCCTCCTCCAAAGGAACGCAGTTCTTCACCAGCAATGGAACAAAGCTGGACAGAAAATGACTTTGACGAGTTGAGAGAAGAAGGCTTCAGATGATCAAACTACTCCGAGCTACAAGAGGAAATTCAAACCAAAGGCAAAGAAGTTGAAAACTTTGAAAAAAAATTTAGAAGAATGTATAATTAGAATAACCAATACAGAGAAGTGCTTAAAGGAGCTGATGGAGCTGAAAGCCAAGGCTCGAGAACTACATGAAGAATGCAGAAGCCTCAGGAGCTGATGTGATCAACTGGAAGAAAGTGTATCAGTGATGGAAGATGAAATGAATGAAATGAAGCGAGAAGGGAAGTTTAGAGAAAAAAGAATAAAAAGAAATGAATAAAGCCTCCAAGAAATATGGGACTGTGTGAAAAGACCAAATCTATGTCTAATTGGTGTACCTGAAAGTGACGGGGAGAATGGAACCAAGTTGGAAAACACTCTGCAGGATATTATCCAGGAGAACTTCCCCAATCTAGCAAGGCAGGCCAACATTCAGATTCAGGAAATACACAGAACGCCACAAAGATACTCCTCGAGAAGAACAACTCCAAGAAACATAATTGTCAGATTCACCAAAGTTGAAATGAAGGAAAAACTGTTAAGGGCAGCCAGAGAGAAAGGTTGGGTTACCCACAAAGGGAAGCCCATCAGACTAACAGCGGATCTCTCGGCAGAAACTCTACAAACCAGAAGAGAGTGGGGGCCAATATTCAACATTCTTAAAGAAAAGAATTTTCAACTCAGAATTTCATATCCAGCCAAACTAAGCTTCATAAGTGAAGGAGAAATAAAATCCTTCACAGACAAGCAAATGCTGAGAGATTTTGTCACCACCAGGCCTGCCCTAAAAGAGCTCCTGAAGGAAGCACTAAACATGGAAAGGCACAACCGGTACCAGCCACTGCAAAATCATGCCAAAATGTAAAGACCATAGAGGCTAGGAAGACACTGCATCAAGTAATGAGCAAAATAACCAGCTAACATCATAATGACAGGATCAAATTCACACATAACAATATTAACTTTATTTATTTTTTCTTTTATTATTATTATTATTATTACTATTATACTTTAGGCTCTATGGTACATGTGCGCAACGTGCAGGTAAGTTACATATGTATACATGTGCCATGCTGGTGGGTAACAATATTAACTTTAAATGTAAGTGGACTAAGTGCTCCAATTAAAAGACACAGACTGGCAAATTGGATAAAGAGTCAAGACCCATCAGGGTGCTGTATTCAGGAAACGCATTTCATGTGCAGAGACACATATAGGCTCAAAATAAAAGGATGGAGGAAGATCTACCAAGCAAATGGAAAACAAAAAAAGGCAGGGGTTGCAATCTTAGTCTCGGATAAAACAGACTTTAAGCCAACAAAGATCAAAAGAGACAAAGAAGGCCATTACATAATGGTAAAGGGATCAATTCAACAAGAAGAGCTAACTATCCTAAATATATATGCACCCAATACAGGAGCACCCAGATTCATAAAGCAAGTCCTGAGTGACCTACAAAGAGACTTAGACTCCCACACATTAATAATGGGAGACTTTACACCACACTGTCAACATTAGACAGATCAACGAGACAGAAAGTTAACAAGGATACCCAGGAATTGAACTCAGCTCTGCACCAAGTGGACCTAATAGACATCTACAGAACTCTCCACCCTAAATCAACAGAATATACATTTTTTTCAGCACCACACCACACCTATTCCAAAATTGACCACATAGTTGGAAGTAAGCTCTCCTCAGCAAATGTAAAAGATCGGAAATTATAACAAACTCTCTCAGACCACAGTGCAATCAAACTAGAACTCAGGATTAAGAAACTCACTCAAAACCACTCAACTACGTGGAAACTGAACAACCTGCTCCTGAATGACTACTGGGTACATAACAAAATGAAGGCAGAAATAAAGATGTTCTTTGAAACCAACGAGAACAAAGACACAACATACCAGAATCTCTGAGACACATTCAAACCAGTGTGTAGAGGGAAATTTATAGCACTAAATGCCCACAAGAGACAGCAGGAAAGATCCAAAATTGACACCCTAACATCACAATTAAAAGAACTAGAAAAGCAAGAGCAAACACATTCAAAAGCTAGCAGAAGGCAAGAAATAACTAAAATCAGAGCAGAACTGAAGGAAATAGAGACAAAAAAAAACCCTTCAAAAAATTAATGAATCCAGGAGCTGGTTTTTTGAAAGGATCAACAAAATTGATAGACTGCTAGCAAGACTAATAAAGAAGAAAAGAGAGAAGAATCAAATAGATGCAATAAAAAATGATAAAGGTGATATCACCACCGATCCCACAGAAATACAAACTACCATCAGAGAATACTACAAACACCTCTATGCAAATAAACTAGAAAATCTAGAAGAAATGGATAAATTCCTTGACACATACACTCTCCCAAGACGAAACCAGGAAGAAGTTGAATCTCTGAATAGACCAATAACAGGATCTGAAATTGTGGCAATAATCAATAGCTTACCAACCAAAAAAGAGTCCAGGACCAGATGGATTCACAGCCAAATTCTACCAGAGGTACAAGGAGGAACTGGTACCATTCCTTCTGAAACTATTCCAATCAATAGAAAAAGAGGGAATCCTCCCTAACTCATGTTATGAGGCCAGCATCATCCTGATACCAAAGCCAGGCAGAGACACAACCAAAAAAGAGAATTTTAGACCAATATCCTTGATGAACATTGATGCAAAAATCCTCAATAAAATACTGGCAAACCGAATCCAGCAGCACATCAAAAAGCTTATCCACCATGATCAAGTGGGCTTCATCCCTGGGATGCAAGGCTGGTTCAATGTACACAAATCAATAAATGTAATCCAGCATATAAACAGAACGAAAGACAAAAACCACATGATTATCTCAACAGATGCAGAAAAGACCTTTGACAAAATTCAACAATGCTTCGTGCTAAAAACTCTCAATAAATTAGGTATTGATGGGATGTATCTCAAAATAATAAGAGCTATCTATGACAAACCCACAGCCAATATCATACTGAATGTGCAAAAACTGGAAGCATTCCCTTTGAAAACTGGCACAAGACAGGGATGCCCTCTCTCACCACTCCTATTCAACATAGTGTTGGAAGTTCTGGCCAGGGCAATTAGGCAGGAGAAGGAAATAAAGGGTATTCAATTAGAAAAAGAGGAAGTCAAATTGTCCCTGTTTGCAGATGACATGATTTTATATCCAGAAAACCCCATTTTCTCAGCCCAAAATCTCCTTAAGCTTATAAGCAATTTCAGCAAAGTCTCAGGATACAAAATCAATGTACAAAAATCACAAGCATTCTTATACACCAACAACAGACAAACAGAGAGCCAAATCATGAGTGAATTCCCATTCACAATTGCTTCAAAGAGAATAAAATACTTAGAAATCCAACTTACAAGGGACGTGAAGGACTTCTTCAAGGAGAACTACAAACCACTGCTCAAGGAATTAAAAGAGGATACAAGCAAATGGAAGAACATTCCATGCTCATGGGTAGGAAGAATCAATATTGTGAAAATGGCCATACTGCCCAAAGTAATTTATAGATTCAATGCCATCCCCATCAAGCTACCAATGACTTTCTTCACAGAATTGAAAAAAACTACCTTAAAGTTCATATGGAACCAAAAAAGAGCCCACATCGCCAAGTCAAACCTAAGACAAAAGAACAAAGCTGGAGGCATCACACTACCTGACTTCAAACTATACTACAAGGCTACAGTAACCAAAACAGCATGGTACTGGTACCAAAACAGAGATATAGATCAATGGAACAGAAGAGAGCCCTCAGAAATAATGCCACATATCTACAACTATCTGATCTTTGACAAACCTGAGAAAAAGAAGCAATGGGGAAAGGATTCCCTATTTAATAAATGGTGCTGGGAAAACTGGCTAGCCATATGTAGAAAGCTGAAACTGGATCCCTTCCTTACACCTTATAGAAAAATTAATTCAAGATGGATTAAAGACTTAAACTTTAGACCTAAAACCATAAAAACCCTAGAAGAAAACCTAGGTATTACCATTCAGGACATACGCATGGGCAAGGGCTTCATGTCTAAAACACCAAAAGCAATGGCAACAAAAGCCAAAATTGACAAATGGGATCTAATTAAACTCAAGAGCTTCTGCACAGCAAAAGAAACTACCATCAGAGTGAACAGGCAACTACAAAATGGGAGAAAATTTTCCCAACTTACTCATCTGACAAAGGGCTAATATCCAGAATCTACAATGAACTCAAACCAATTTACAAGAAAAAAACAAACAACCCCATCAAAAATTGGGCAAAGGATATGAACAGACACTTCGCATAAGAAGACATTTATGCAGCTGAAAGACACATGAAAAAATGCTCATCATCACTGGCCATCAGAGAAATGCAAATCAAAACCACAATGAGATACTACCTCACACCAGTTAGAATGGGAATCATTAAAATGTCAGGAAACAACAGGTGCTGGAGAGGATGTGGAGAAATAGGAACACTTTTACACTGTTGGTGGGACTGTAAACTAGTTCAACTATTGTGGAGGTCAGTGTGGTGATTCCTCAGGAATCTAGAACTAGAAATACCATTTGACCCAGCCATCCCATTACTAGGTATATAACCAAAGGACTATAAATCATGCTGTTATAAAGACACATGCACACGTATGTTTATTGCAGCATTATTCACAATAGCAAAGAGTTGTAACTGACCCAAATGTCCAATAATGATAGACTGGGTTAAGAAAATGTGGCACATATACACCATGGAATACTATGCAGCCATAAAAAATGATGAGTTCATGTCCTTTGTAGGGACGTGGATGAAATTGGAAATCATCATTCTCAGTAAACTATCACAAGGACAAAAAACCAAACACTGCATGTTCTCACTCATGGATGGGAATTGAACAATGAGAACACATGGACACAGGAAGGGGAACATCACACTCTGGGGACTGTTGTGGGGTGAGGGGAGGGGGGATGGATAGCATTAGGAGATATACCTAATGCTAAATGACAAGTTAATGGGTGCAGCACACCAGCATGGCACATGTATACATATGTAACTAACCTGCACATTGTGCACATGTACCCTAAAAGTTGAAGTATAATAATAATAATAAAAAAAAGAGATATATCCAAACTATTTTACACAGTGGCTGAATTAATTTACATTCCCACCAGCAATGTATAAGCTTTCCCTTTTCTCTACAAGCTCACCAACATCTGTTGTTTCTTGACTTTCTAATAATAGCTAATCTGACTGAGTTGAAATGGTATCTCATTGTGGTTTTGATTTGCATTTCTCTAATAGTGATGTTGAACACTTTTTCATGTGTTTGTTGGCCTGTGTATGTTTTTTTGAGAAGTGTCTGTTCATTTTCCTTTGCCCATGTTTTAAATGGGGTGTTTTTTTTTCTGTTTATTTGTTTAAGTTTCTTATAGATTCTGGATATTAGGCCATTGTTGGCTGTTTAGTCAACCTACACAATGAGAGAAAATATTTGCAAACAATGCTACTCTATTGATAGTTTATTTTACGGTGCAGAATTAGGTCCCAATTGCTAATTTTTGTTTTTGTTGCAATTGCTTTTAACTTCATCATGAAATCTTTGCCAGGGGCAATGTCCAGAATGGTATTTCCTAGGTTTTCTAATAAAGTTTTTATAATTTTAGGTTTTATATTTAAGCCTTTAATCTATCCTGAGTTGTGTGTTTTGTACATAGTGAAACAAGAGGTCCCGTTTCAATCTTCTGCATATGGCTAGCCAGTTGTCCCAGCATCATTTCTTAGACACGGAGTCCTTTCCTCATTGCTTGTGATTGTCAGCTTTGTCAAAGATATGATGGTTGTAGATGTGCAGCTTTATTTATCAGTTCCCTAACTTGTTCCATTGGTCTATGAATCTGTTTCTCTACCAATACCATGTGGTTTTGGTTTGGTAACTGTAAGCTTGTAGTATAGTTTGAATTTGGGGAGTGTGATGCCTCCAGCTTTGTTGTTTTTGATTAGGATTGCCTTGGCTTTTTGAGCTCTTTTTTGTTTTTATATTAATTTTAGAATTCATATAAAATTCATTTCTAATTCTGTGAAAACTAACATTAGTAGTTTGATTGGAATAGCATTGAATTGCTAAATTTCTTAGGAGAGTATGGTAATTTTCACAATATTGATTCTTTCTCTCCATGAGCATGGAATATTTTTCTATTGGTTTGTGTCATCTCATTTTTTTTCAGCACTGTTTTGTAATTTTCATTGTAGGGATCTTTTACCTTCCTGGTTTGCTGTATTGCTAGGTATCTCATTCTTTTTGTGGCTATTGTGAATGAAATTGTGTATTGATTTGGCTCTCAGCTAGAATGTTATTGGTGAATAGAAATATTACTGATTTTTTGTACATTGACTTTGTATCCTGAAATTTTACTAAAGTAATTGGTGAATTCTAGGAGCCTTTGGCCAGAGACTTTGAGGATTTTTAGGTTTAGAATAATATCATCTGCTAAGAGAGATAAGTCAACTTCCTCTCTTCCTATTTGGACACCTTTTATTTCTTTCTATTGTCTGATTGCTCTGGCTTAGACTTCCAGGACCATGTTGAATAGGGGTGCTGAGAGTGGGCATCTTTGTCTTCTTCTAGCCGTTAATTGTAATGCTTCCAGCTTTTGCCTGTTCAGGATGATGCTGGCTGTGGGTTTGTCATAGACGGCTCTTAATATTTTGAGGTATGTTCCCTCAATGCTTAGTTTGTTAAAGGTTTTTAACAAGAAGAGATGTTGAATTTTTTCTACAGTGTGTTCTACATCTATTGAGATAATCATGTGGTTTTGTCTTTAATTTTGTTTATGTGATGAATCAAATTTATTAATTTGCATATGTTGAAGCACTCTTACTTCCCAGGAATAAAGTCTACTTCATTATGGTGATATAACTTTTTGATGTGCTGCTGGATTTGACTAGATAGTATTTTGTTGAGAATTTTTGTGTCTATATTTATCGGGGATATTAGCATGACATTTTCTTTTTTTTTTCATTGTGTATCTGCCAGGTTTTGAAATCAGAATGATGCTGGTCCCTCCCCTCTGGTATATTTTTAAATATTTTAATTAGGATTGGTACCAGCTCTTCTTAATATGTCTGGGAGAGTTCAGCTGTGCATCCTTCTGATTGAGGGCTTTTTCTGGGTGATAGGATTTTTGTTACTAAATTAATTTCTGAACTTGCTATTGGTTTGTTCGGTATTCAATTTCTTCCTGGTTCAATATTAGGAAGCTGTAAATTTCCAGAAATTTGTTCGTTTCTTCTAGGCTTTCTAATTTACATGCATAGAAGTGTTTGTAATTGTCACTAAGGGTTCTTTGTGTATTTGTGAGGTTGATGAGAATGCCTCTTTTGTCATTTAAATAAACATTTAAAACTTATTTTTATTAGTCTAGTAGTGATCTATCAATCTTACTTATTCTTCAAAAAAAAAAAAACCTTTGTTTTTTAAATCTTTTGTATGTATTTTTGAGTCTCAATTCCATTCAGTTCCGCTCTGATTTTGGTTATTTCTTTTCTTCTGGTAGCTTCAGGGTTGGTTGATCTTGTTTAACTAGTTTCTGTAGGTGTGCTGTTAGCTTATTTAATTAAGTTGTTCCTGATGTTTTGATGTCAACATTTAGTGGGCTATAAACTTTCCTCTAAATACTGTTTTAGCTGTATCCCAGAGATTCTGAGTATTGCTTTAGCTGTATGCCAGAGATTCTGGTATGTTGTATCTTTGTTTTCATTACTTTCAAAGAATTTCTTGATTTCTGCCTTAATTTCACTCTTTATCCAAAAGTCATTCAGGATTAGATTGCTTAATTTCCATGTAATTGTATGGTTTTATGAGATATTATTTCTATTGAGTTCTTCTATTTTGTAGTGCTGTGGTCCAAGATGTGGTTGGTATAATTTTGGTTATTTTTGAATTTGTTGAGAATTATTTTATGGCTGAACATGTGTTCAATCTTAGAATATGTACCATGTGCAGATGAGAAAAATGTATACTCTGTTGTTGCTGGGTGGAGTGTTCTGTGGTTGTCAGCTAGGTCCATTCAGTCATTTGTCGACTTTAGCTCCCAAATGTCTTTGTTAGTTTTGTGCCCTGTTGATCTGTGTAACACTGTCAGTTGAATGATGAAGTTGCCCACGATTATTTTGTGGTTATCTAAGTCTCTTTGTAGGTCTCTAAGAACATGTTTCATGAATCTGGATGCAACAGTGTTGGGTGTACACATATTTAGGATAGTTAAGTCTTCTTGTTGAATTGAGCCCTCTATCATTATGTAATACCTTTCTTTGTCCTTTTTCATCACTTTTGGTTTGAAGTCTGCTTTGCCTGAAATAAGACTAGCAACCACTGCTCTATTTTGTTTTCCATTTGCTTGATAGATTTTTCTTTATCCCTTTACTTTGATCCTATGTATGCCATTGCATGTGAGATGGATCTCTCAAAGACAACATACAGATGGGTCTTGCTTCTTTATTCAGCTTGCCACTTCATGCCTTATAGATAGGGTATTAGCCCATTTACATTCAAAGTCAATATTCTTGTGTCAGGATTTGATCCTGCCATCATGTTGTTAGCTGTTTTATTTTTTTATGTAGACTTGATTGTATAGTTGCTTTATAGTATCACTTGTGTATATACTTAAGTGTGTTTTTGTGGTGGCAGGTAATGGTCTTTCATTTCCATGCTTAGTACTCCCTTAAGGACCTCTTGTAAGGCATGCCTGGTAGTAATGAATTCCCTTAGCATTTTCTTGTCTGAATAGAATTTTATTTATCTTTCACCTATGAAGCTTATTTTGGCTGAATATAAAATTCTTGATTGGGGCCATGCACAGTGGCTCAACTTGTAATTCCCTCACTTTGGTAGGTCAAGGCAGGAAAATCACCTGAACTCAGGAGTTCGAGGCCAGCCTGGGTAACATAATGAGTTTCTATCTTTACCAAAAAATTTTTAAAAATTACATGGACATGGTAGCATTAGTCTGTGGTCCCAGCTACTCAAGAGGTTGAGGTGGGAGGATTACTTAAGCCCAGAGTTCATGGCTACTGTGAGACGTGATAGCACCACTACACTCTAACCAGGGTGACAGAGCAAGAACCTGTCTCAAAAAAAAAAAGATTGGAATTTTTTTTCTTTAAAAATGCTGAATAGAGTCACCTGGTCACCTCAGGCTTGTAAGGTTTCTGCTGAAAGTTCTGCTGTTAGCCTAATGGGGTTCCCTTTGCATGCGATGTACCCCTTTTCTCTAGCTGCCTTTAATATTTTTTTATTTCAGATTGACCTTGGAGAATCTGATGACTATGTGTCTTGGGGAAGGTCATCTTATGCAGTATCTCACTGGGGTTCTCTGAATTTCCTGAATTTGCATGTTGACCTCTCTAGCAAGGTTGGGAAAATTTTAATGAACAATGTCTGCAAATGTGTATTCCAGGTTGCTTGCTCTCTCTAACTCCTTCTGGGATGCTGATAAATCATAGGTGTAGACTCTTTACATAATCCCATATTTCTCAGAGGTTTTATTTATTAAATTTTTTTTATTTTCTTTATTGTTGTCTGATTGGGTTGATTCGAAGAACTGGTCTTTTAGCTCTGAGATCCTTTCATTAGGTTGGTCTATGTTGCTGTTAATACTTCCAATTGTATTACAAAATTTTTGTAGTGACTTTTTCAGCTCTAGAAGGTTAGTTTGGTTCTTTCTTAAAATGGCTATTTCATCTTTCATCTTGTTATTTTATTGAATTCCTTAGATTCCTTGGATTGGGTTTCTCCCTTCACCTGAACCTCAATGATGTTTGTTGCCATCCAGATTCTGAATTTTATGTCTGTCATTTCATCCATTTCTGTAAAGTTAAGAATCATTGCTGGGCAGCTAGTGTGATCATTTGGTGGAAAGAAGACCCTCTGGCTTTTAGTGTTACCAGAGTTCTTGTGTTGTTTCTTCCTCATCTGTATGGGCTGCATTCTTCTAATCTTTGAACAATTAGAAGAATTCTAATTGTCCCTTGGATGGGGATTTTTGTTTATATAATATTTGATTCCCTTGAGGATCTAACTGTGATATAAGTTGGTTTCAGTTAATTGACTTTGTTTCTGAACTTCAGTGGAGCATGGCTCAGCTCAGCACTCCTGTGCCTAGTGCTCTAACCATAGGGTCTGGAGCCAGGCCCATGGGTTTTTGCTTTGGCCCCTAAAGATTAAGAACCTGGTGCCCTAGAGGGATCAAGGTATTCCCCAGTCTACTGGCAGCAACTGTTTAATGAGAGGTGCTGGCAAAAACATTTGGAGGGTAGGCAGTTGTGGTGGGGGTCCTGCATGCATATCAGCAGTAGGTTCCATGTGTGTGTGTTGGGAAAGCACTGAGGGGAGGCTGTGGGCGAGTACATGATGGTGAAGCACCAGAGAGGCTGTGGGCAAGTGAGTGCCATTAGGGGAAGATTACAAGTGGGTACTTGCTGGCAGGAACTCACCCACAGAAGCTCTCTGGCTGTTAGGCAGTGTCAGATGGTGAAAGAGTTATAACAGTTGCTGCTGGCAAGTGCCTTGATTTGGCTGCTGAGGCCAAGCTGCAAGCAAGTGCAGGTAGGCATGGAACCTGGAATAAGGCGGCAAATTGGAGAGTGCTCAGATCAGACTGGCCTAGTCCCATGGGCAAGATAGCCCTGCTTGATCTAGGTCCAGCAGCTGACAAAGACTAAAGCTACCTAGAGGAGCATGGCAAGCCTTGGGGCATGCAGCCATGGCCAATCTCCACTGCAGCTGTTCCTGTGCCAAACCCTCTGGGCTCCATGTAGGCCGAATTTCTGTCTCTGCCAACTCTCTGTGCAATTCCCCCTAACAGGTCAAGTGTCGATGGAGGTTATGAGGTCTCCCATAACTAGAATTCCAGAGGTCCATTGAGAGAGTGGGCCACTCCATATCTATTTCACTCACCCGTTTCCCAGGAGCCACCCAGGGCCAGGAACAAGTCCTGGTGCTTGGCAACCCTGTGCAGGGTTCTTAGCTTCCTCCCCTTTCAGCCAGGGATCTGAGTCCCTTCTTTCCAAATATTTGTTCAGTGTGCTGACCTATGTGATGGTCTGGTCTCTCTTGGTGGGAGAAGCTTTTCCTGGCTGCATCTAGTAAGCCATCTTGGCTCCCTCCTCTGAAGTAAGAGTATTTATATTTGAGAAAAATACAAGTTTAGTAGTATTTCAGGAAGTTTTTCAGATATGTATTGAAGGGAAAGAATGAGACAAAGACTATAAAGAATCTTCCTAGAGCATTTGTTAATTAAGATAAAACAAAAACACTTATAGTTTTATTATACATATATAAGATCCCTCTTGTGCCCATCCTGTCTTTATTAGATAAGCATACTGAATATAACATAATACAACTTTATTGAATTATAACATATTGATGACATAAACACTATGATGCCTTGATGAATTATTTCATATTGCCAAACTTAGTATTAATACCAAAGTTCATCTAGAACTTAGTGTTCAATGCTGTTCTTTAAGCAGTATTTCAAGGCACATTTTAAAGGGCTTTAGTTTTTTAAAAAATTTTGTATTATTAAGGCTATGCTTCTGCCTCAGGAATATTGACATTGTGTAAGTCTACTAATACTAATACCTTATTTGTAATCCATACTGACAAATACTTATACTTACAAATACTTACAAATACTTATACTTACAAATATTTATACTTACAAATACTTATACTTACAAATTCTTATTTGTAATCCACATTTCACTAATGTAGCCTATATTGTCTTATGGCAACAATCATACTTTGAAGCTCACAAATGATTTGCTCCATTTATCCTGCCCCAATCATCTGAACATTTCCCATTCTCATTTCTTTTACTTTCTCACCTTCTCTTCTTTTCTTATTTTGCCTTTCATTTGTCTGCCTATTTTCCCAGAGAACTATGTGTAAGCGGAAGGTTATGCTTCATTGGCAACATATAGGAATTTGTACCAGCAGACACAAATTGTACATTAGCCTTGTCAGCTCTAATCACATTGACAGTTATTGTCAACTGCAATGCAGTTACCACAGTTTAGTTTGGGTCACTTCAATTACAAATCCTGACAATAGTGTGAGTATTGGTTTATGAAAGAAATCTTGAAGTAGATACCTCTTAATATAGGATGGGGAAAATCTTTAAAAGTTAATAATAACCTCAAGGGAAAATTTTTTCTGGATATGTTACTTAACTATACAAAATCAGATATGAGTAAATGTAAATATTTAGATTTATTTAGATTTTCATTTTAAGTTAAGTGGTCTGGTCTCGTTATTATTATTGTCTTGTCTATCGATGCCTGGTTTCCAAACTAGCTGTATTATGTTTTTTTGTTTGTTTGTTTGTTTGTTTTATATATATATATATATATATATATATAATACTTTAAGTTCCAGGGTACATGGGTACAATGTGCAGGTTTGTTACATATGTATACATGTGCCATGTTGGTGTGCTGCACCCATTAACTCCTCATTTACATTAGGTATATCTCCTAATGCTATCCCTCCCCGCTCCCCCTACCCCACAATAGGCCCTGATGTGTGATGTTCCCCTTCCTGTGTCCAAGTGTTCTCATTGTTCAATTCTCACCTATGAGTGAGAATATGCGGTGTTTGGTTTTTTGTCCTTGTGATAGTTTGCTGAGAATGATGGTTTCCAGCTTTATCCATGTCCCTACAAAGGACATGAACTCATCATTTTTTATGGCTGCATAGTATTCCATGGTGTATTATGTTTAACTATTATAATCATCTTCATGATACATTCTATCACAACACTCAAGTACCATGTTCAGTTAGCAGGTGAACAATCATATCGCATGTTGAGAAATTCATGGCTTTATTTTGTTATTAATAAATTATTTTAAAATATTATTTTGTATTAATGTTTACAAGTTTATGTACAATTTAAAGTAATATATTTATACAGGTTAAACACTGAATGTAGATACAATTCACTTCAATAAAGCATAATGTATGGAAATATAATTTATATTTTTGCTAAAATAAGGGATAGTTCATTACTTTTCAAGAAATAAAGTGTCCTGTATTTTATTACAGATTATATTACTGTCTCACTAAGGTTTTGAGTAAACCACCAGAGCTTATTTTCTTCCAATTTCTGTAGCAATAAAGTGAAGTAGAGCAGAGGATCTTTAAAATGTTTTTTTTAAAGTAAAGGTTTATTACTTTAATTGTAAGCAATTTTTAAAAAGCAACAACAACACTTGTACCACACAGATAAGTCACCCCACATATTTAATTCTGTTTGGCTGTTTTTTTTCTTTTGCTCTTTCATTTTAATCTTTTGTTCACATAGTCAAGCACTGTTTCCACTTCTTTTTCGTCTAAAATATGTCTATTATTTGCTTATATTCGGAATAAATTGAATGTGTGTGAAAACGTGAGAAAAATAAAATGCCCATAAGAGTCAAAATCTGCTATGCTGATTTTTTTACTCTAGTATCTAAAATATGAGCATTGGCTTTTCCATGCATTAAAGTAGGCAAAACATTTAAAACTATAATAAATGTATCACCTAACTTCCGATTAGTATCTCTACAATTACTGATGTGTAATATACCACATTCTTTTTGTTTTTGCTTATAACTCCAATTAAGGCTATGGTCCTTTCTGGAGACTCTAAGGATGAATCTGATCCCAAGCTCATTCAGTTGCTGGGATTCAGCTTCTTTCACTTGTGGTAATGAGGAACCCATTTACCTTCCAGCTGTCAACAAGGGGCTGGTCTTTGCTTCTTAATGATGCCCATATTCCCTGTCTTCTTTTCTGTGTCCTTCTTTCCTTTAACAATGATGGGGAATCTCTCTCATGCTTCAAATTTCTCCCTTTCTGTTAGATCATTCTGACTGACTGTTATGCTTTCTTTTATGCCTTTATGAGCTCCTGTGACTAGCCTGGGCTACCTGGGCATGCTAGGTTAATTTTTCTAACATAAGGTTAATAATTAGTTACCTTAAATACATCTTCAAGTCTCTTCACAGCGGATGTAATGTTTGAGTAATCAGGATAGAGGAATCTGGGGTAAACATCACTAGAATTAAATAGTCAATGAATAAATTAGTGAATAACATACAGACTAGCTAAATTATAGGATACTATTGATCGAAAGCTTTTCATTATTGGAAAATCTTTATTTGACATTTGATCACAACAACATTTTTAGAAAAAGGAGAATTCACAATTGTGTAACTGGTGTGAACATATCTATTTATCTATATGTTAGAGAGCTAATGATAACTCTGCTTGCTCATTTTTGCTTCTTGGCTTTTCTGAATTCCCTAAAATGTCCACAATACACATTTATTAATTTTACAACAACAAAAATATGCATACAACTTTTACTTTGACCGTGATCAAGTAATTGGACTTAACTTCTCATGATAAGCAATTATAAAACTGAAACAATATATTAAATAACACTTACTAGACACTGGACAACATACAGTGTAGATCTATGATACCTAATTTAAGGTAAATATTTTATGTCAGTCTTATAATCAACCAGGTTCATGTCTGGAGACACATTAAATATAGTAGAGCTATAAAGGGGAACACAAGCAGAACAACCAAGTTTGAGGTAACCAAGAACAGATTTTTCAGAGTAAAGAAGTTGGAATTTTCAGGGCGGAATGTTAAACAAGAGAGCCATGCAGAAAAACTGGAAAATTAGCACTGATTCCCTTTGAGACTCTTATGGAACACTGAGCTATACATTCATAGAATAAAACTAAATAAATTTAGGCAAAGAATGGCGAGAGAGATGTAGGCTCAACAAATCCAAGAGCTCATGCAAGGCTGGAAGAGGACTGAGTTCCAACCAGCAATGGTGGAAACCTAGAGCATTTAGTTGTGACCTCACAGGATCAGAGATTACTAGAAAGCTAAAGCATTATCCTTAGAGCAGAGGCTACTTTAACTGACTGATGTTATTAACGTTTGCTAGGTTGGTCACAAAGAAACAGCACAGGTGGCTTAAAAAGCAGAACATCTGTTTTCTCACAGTGGTGAAGACTGGAAGTCCAAAATCAAGGTGTCAGTAGATTTGGTTACTTCTGAGGCCTGTCTGCATGGCTTGCAGATGGTTACTTTAGTGCTATGACTGCAGATGATATTTTGTCAATTCATGAGCAACCTCAGTTTCTCTCTGGTGTCCAAATTACCTCTTGTTACAAGGACACCAGTCAGATTGGGCTAGGCCTTACCTAGATGACCTCTTTTAATTTAATTATGTCTTTAAAAGCTCCTACCTAAAAAAAATAGTTACATCCTAAGGAACTGGGCTGTTAGGGCTTCAGCATACAAATATGAAGGAGACAAAATTGAGCTCATAACGTCCTCCTAAAAACAAGCCCTGAAACCATAAAATTAATCTTGCAAAAACTAAAATGGCTGATGGAAGGAAGTCTATTACTGTTTAAAGAGAACAGTAAGCTTCAGCATCTGACAATGTAACACTCCCAGTGTTTAACATCTAATTAGAAAATACTAGCTATGCACAAAAGTAGGAAATGTGACTTAAGGAGATAAATCACTTAAGAGGGACAGACAGAACAACAGCCATAGTAATGGAGTGATTAGACAAGTACTTTAAAGCAATTCTTTTAAATACGACTGAGGGCTTAGAGAACAACATAAAAATGAGGCAAGAAATATGAGATATGACAAAGAACCAAATAAAACTTCTAGGGATGAAAACATGCAGTATATGAAATGAAAATTTCACTGAATGAATAATAGCATGTAAAATGAAACACTGAGGGAATAAAAGACTAAAATAAGAACAGTGTTCTAGTGTAACAGCTGTTGAGTAATGCAAAATAATCTAACATACACTGGAATCCCAGATTATGAGATACTTTGAATAATATCCACTTGTCACACATACACACTTGATTCTCAGATTGAGAGTGGAGGAATAGAAAAAAATAATTGAAGAGTAGAGGCCCCAAATTTTCCAAATTTTATGAAAACTAAACCTACACAGCCAAAACATCAATAAAAGCAAAGAAAAAGAAAAATGAAACCACACAAGGATATATAATCAAATTTATGAAAAGCAATGATAAAGAATCCTAAGACCAGTGTATTCGTCCGTTTTCATTCTGCTGATAAAGACATACCCAAGACTGGGCAATTTATAAAAGAAAGATTTTATGGGACTTACAGTTCTGCATGGCTGGGGAAGCCTCACAATCATGGCAGAAGGCAAGGAGGAGCAAGTCACATCTTACATGGATGGCAGCAGGCAAGGAAAAAAAAAAAAAAAAAAGCTTGTGCAGGAAAAGTCCCCCTTATAACAACCATTAGCCGTTAGTTCTTGTGAGACTTACTCACTATCACGAGAACAGCGTGGGAAAGACCTGCCCCCATGATTCAATTACCTCCAACCCCAAAGTCTCAGCAAATTTCAGCATTAACTCAAAAGTCCACAGTCCAAAGTTTCACCTGGGAGAAGGCAAGTCCCTTCTGCCTATGAACCTGTAAAATCAAAAGCAAATTATTTACTTCCTAGATACAGTGAGGGTACAGGCATTCGATAAATACAGCCATTGTAAATGGGAGACATTGGCCAAAACAAAGGGGCTACAGGTCCCATGAAAGTCTGAAATCCAGTAGGGCAGTCAAATCTTAAAGCTCCAAAATGGTCCCCTTTGACTCCATGTTTCACATCCAGGTCACGCTGATACAAGAGGTGGATACCCATGGTCTTGGGCAACTTCACCCTTGTGGCTTTGCAAGGTATAGCCCCTCTCCTGGCTGCTTTTGCAGCCTGGCATTGAGTGTTTGTGGCTTTTCCAGGCACACGGTGAAAGCTGTCAGAGGATCTACCATCCTAGGGTCTGGAAGACTGTGGCCCTCTTCTCACAGCTCCACCAGGTAGTGCCCCAGCAGGGACTCTGTATGGAGTCTCCGATCCCACATTTCCCTTCTGCACTGCCCTAGCAGAGGTTCTCCGTGAGGGCTCTGCCCCTGCAGCAAACTTTGGCCTGGGCATCCAGGCATTTCCATACATTTTCTGAAATCTAGGCGGTGTTTCCCAAACCTCAGTTCTTGATGTCTGTTTACTTGCAGGCTCTATCCTCTGAAGCAACACTCCAAGCTGCAAATTTTCTGAAACATTTGAAACTTTTAAGAGAATACAGCACACCAGGGAGCCTATTATTATGACCCTCAGGAGGATAATACCAAGAGTTTGGAGTATGCTCCTTAGCCAGGGTCCCATGAAACAAACTAACTAAAATAAAATAGATCAAAGAATGAGTTAAAGAGTCTACTCTCTGTAACAAAACAGTTTGTTAATTCCCTACAACCTAATCTCTATAATAACAATGTATTTCTCCAAGGGCAACAAGAAGTGCCAGCAGCTGCACAGATACTTCTCTCTTTGGCAGTAACTAGAGTAATTCTATTATTTAGTATAACTTTCACAAGAGAATGTAAAGTCTGCTGTGTGACCACAACCTTTACAGAAGAATCTTGTATAAAGCCTATCATGAGGGATAAATTTCTTTGTTTTTTTTTTTTTTTTTTTTTTTTTTTTGAGACGGAGTCTCGCTCTGTTGCCCAGGCTGGAGTGCAGTGGTGTGATCTCAGCTCACTGCAAGCTCTGCCTCCCGGGTTCATGCTGTTCTCCTGCCTCAGCCTCCCGAGTAGCTGGGAGCACAGGCACCCACCACCACACCCAGCTAATTTTTTTCTTTGTATTTTTAGTGGAGACGGGGTTTCACCTTGTTAGCCAGGATGGTCTCCATCTCCTGACCTTGTGATCCTCCCACCTCGGCCTCCCAAAGTGCTGGGATTACAGTCATGAGCCACCACACCCAGCCTATGAGGGATAAATTTCTAATCATTGCCTCATTTACTCTAAACCATGGAAAAATAGACCAAAAAAAATGATGCCCATATAGAAGAGTAAAGACTTCTTGGCAATGCTTTCTTTAATGCATGATGTTGGTTAAGAGGAGTGGACCACAATGTTCTATTTCTGACTGATTATGAGGCAACAAATTTATCAGTAAAATTTCTCACCTATGTTAGGCCTTCATTTAACATCCCTCAAGGCATAAGTTTGTCCGTGTATAAGGCTACCTGCAAAATCTTTTACAAACTAAAGTATACCCCATGAGTGCACAAAACAGATCCCCCTTTCACTTCTATTGTTCATAGAAGCATAGGCAAAGAAACAAAAACTGAAGGATTAAGAGCCTCATGACAGCAGAGAAATCTCAATCCACAACCTTGGGAGAAAGCTGTCCGCATCATGGATGTCATCTTCTTCTGGCGAGAATCTTCCCTGGTTAACTTTACTAAGATTTCCAATGGGTATGCAGTTCCAAGAGTATGGAGGGACACTTCTGAATTGTGAGATTATGAACTCAAAATTTAAGGTCCTGAAGTTTTGCTTAAGTTTAGATGGCAAGGGAAGTCTATCTCTGATGTTCTCAGGAAATCAAATTTCAGGTTTTCGATTGTGAAGGAGTTGATTGTCCTCAGCAGCGGACCATGAAAAGCTTTTTTTACCTGGTGAAAATACACTTTGGCATAATTACGTACTGTTGTAATGTCAGCCTTCTTGCATAGGAAAGCTTTTATACAACCACAAAACATGCATTGAAAATTATAAGGGAATGAAATTTCTATAACTGTTTAAATGGCCCATCAGGTAGTAAAGATGTACCTGATGTTTTGATCATCTTCCCAGGAATATCGGTTTGACAAACCAAACAGTGGCCATAAAACCTATTTTAGCAATTTAGAACAGTCACAACACCAATATCTATATATATATATTTTAATTTGGATACTTTTCTCTTTTCCATGATGAGTCATGGAATGCAGAGCTTTTAATAATAAAAGCTTTAAGGACTCAGAAAAAACAAGGCAACCATCTAGGTTCTCCATGAATCCACGTTTAGCATTGGACTTATATCCTATTAAATACCAGTTGTTTCTCCAATTTAGGTGCATAGTACTGATAACTAAAAGGTTATTATAGACAATTTGATTGGAACCATGGAGTTCATTCAAATTGCCTGTCTAAGCAATTTTAGTACTGGCTGATTTAGCATAAAAATCTGGCAAGGTCTTTTCTTGGTGTTTAATTTTTGTTCTGGTTGGGTTAGCAATTTTATAAACCAGTATCTTACTTCAAGTTCTGAAAATTCTTACCCTGTCCAAATGATAAGGTCTTAAAGTTACCAGAAACCTGTATTAAAGGGTGCTTGCCAGGGTGCTTTCTATCCTTTCATGAACCTCCTTAAAGACACCATAGTCTAGGATTTTGTGTGCTTTGGAACTTTTCAGAAACTGCACCAAAATTAAGCAATTAACTGTGAAAATGACTTTAAATGGTCATAAAGACACAATTTACATGGAAATTTTATTATTTCTCTGTGGCCTACAATAACAACATTAAAACCATAATTATGACTGATGGCATATACCCAGACATACTAGAAATTTAGAAATTCCATACAATTTTGGAACATAAATTAATAAAATATTTATTAAAATATAACTTGAAGAAAGTTAAACATCATGTCTTATTTTAAAATGCTTCCCATGTAATTTAACATGTCAAATAATTCTTTTTGTCTCTCTTTTGGATGCTTCAGGGGCCCTGTGTAGCATCCCAAAGTTAGAGGTCAAGAAAGACTTTATTTTGCAGCTGAAATTTGATTTTGGGAAGCCTGTCAAATATGTCAAAGGTTTAAAACATTTGATCAAAATAGGATCACAGGTTGGCTTAAAATAATAGTCATTTATTTAGCTAAAGTGATCATTAAAACATTGTTTTTTTTAAAAAAAACAAAAACCTATATTCTTTGATAGAGGAGACTCAGTCTTCCAACAGTCAAAAGAGCCAAGGCAGAATGATACAGAAATCTGTCCTTTCTTCTTTCCTGTCTTTTTTTCCCCTTCTTGCAGTTTACTCACAAGTTGAATGAAAATGTTTTACTGTGTCTTATTAATACCAAACAAAACTTTTTAAAAAAGAAACCAAATTTTACTTTTGCATTAATGCATTATTTATACTAAGCTAATTTTAATAAAACATCATAAATAAATTTACCAAATCTGGCATCATTTAACCACACAAAATTTCCATAAATCTTTCATTTACATTTTCCCCTGGCTTTCTGTATTCATCTTGCTTTGTCTATTTTTTATTCCTTCAGTTTGAAAACTTTAAGTAACTTTAAACCAGAAAAAATTTTTTAAAATATATTTTTATGCCTTTATAACTTTCTTCATCAAAATGATATCTTGCTTTTGTTTATACACTCTGTATACAGAATTGTTTATTTTATATCTAGTAGCTTTAATTATATATGTTAACTACATTTTTATCTCTTGGTTACCCTAATTTCTTGTGAAAACCCTAGAAATTTATATTGAACCATTTTATATCAGTATTTCTAGATAAAAACTATTTTATCAGTTTTTACAAAGATTGTTCTTCAAACTATTTTTAGCAGATATAAATATATTTAGCTTTTCCATCCCATATAAAAATAACATGTGAAGGTATGTAGACTTAAACACATTTAATAATTAATATTTCAGTGTTCTAACTTACAAATGACTAAGACATTTTACGATTATCTGTTACTTAATTTAACATAACATAACATAGCTTCAAGATTTTAAATTACTGAAAAGAATTTTTACATAGGTACCCTTCCTGGGTTTGCCCAGCCATCATGGGTCCCAAGTAGCCACATGGCACACAGGAAGACTATGAAGGTCAGGGTCTGCCGGAGTCCTGAATTTACATACCAGCTCTAGAGGTTAGAAGACAGAACAGTGGAAACTCTCCCTGGAGTATCCAACCCCTCCCAAAATAGCCATTAGACAAGTAGGGAAAGCAAGGAAGAAGGGGGCATATTAGGCTTGATTCTGGCTTGTAATTGCTGTTCTATGCACTAAGAATATGTCTCCAGACCTCAACATGGCCACCTATCCAGACCCCTGAATCCAGAGGCTGTAAACCAAAAACAGCTCACACTCAAACCAAGCACATTTCTAATTATATCTACCTGATAATTTTGAAACCATTCCTATTTTATCAACAATTTTCAAGCTAGCTTTATTTACCAAATATTATCATATACACATAACATGAGTAGACATACAAACACAAAAGGAGATCTCACAGCTTTCAGAAAGGATTTTCATTTTCCCGCATTTAAATAGTTTTTCTTTTCCCCATTTGGTCTATTAGTCTTCCAATACCTATTTCATTGCTCTAAGCAATTGTTAACCAGGCAACAATTTGCATTTCTAAAGGGACAACTCTTAGGTTGAAACAAAAAAAAATATATTTCATAAGCACAGAGCTAAGATTTTAGGCCTAAATATTCTATCATCATTTGCTCAACCAAGGCAGAAACAGTGCTAGTGTAAAAGTTAAGTCAAGACAAGATGGCCAGAAAAGTACCTTAAACAGAGGTATGACTTATTCTTTAAATTTAAAACAAATGTTAAGAGTTTCTAATGCACCAAGGGAGATATCATTAAAAATGAAAATGTCCTTAATAGATGTAAATTTCTTTTACAAGAGGGTTTCAAGATAGCCAATAAAATTTCAGAAAGGCATATATTAGTTTGATAGGTGTTCTTTTTAACTTAGCTACTGCTTCTTAGCTAAAATTACTGAGTTAAGGGTGGATCCCATTTAGAACTAAGGCAAAGAAAACATTCTCTATGCCTGGACTGTGCATGGACAGATCTGAAAAAGAAGTGAGCCTGTTTTACCTGAGAGCCTCACTTTTATAAACACTTTACTTAGGATAGCTATCTTTTCACCTTCGGGTAGGTTAGTAAATAAGCCAAAAGTTTGGCAGATTCAATAATTCTTATCAGTTATTTGCTTAAGCTTTTTATTCACCTTTTATAAAGAGTATTTAAATAAAAATACTGAAATATTTTTAGAAACTTCTGCATATCATTAGGCATCCCTATATTAGACACTAGTTTGGGAGCCCTCATTTTCAAACGCACTTCTTCAGTGAAGTGTTGTTCATCTGGAGTGTTTTACTGTAACTCATCTTTAGTAAGATTTTGCAATTTCTGTAAGACTTTGCTGCTTCTCGGGCCTAATATTTATCCACGTATTAGCTGGAAAATACTCAGTTCTTCAGAAACTAAAGATCCAATTTTTATTTCAAATATTGGCTTTGGCTCTTAGTTCCCCTTGATGAACTTAGCCAGTTATTTGTTTTCCCTACCTAAGCATGCAAGAAAAAAAAGAAACCAAGGGGGTAGAACACTAAAATCTCTGCAAATTTCCAAAAGACAAATTTTATACTCCCTGCAATATTGCCATTTACTACCAGTTTCTTTCAGACCAAGACAGATATAAGAGGTTTGTAAGTGAATTCCAGCCAGGTAATTATCATATTCAATCTGATCTTGGACCTGGTCCAGTTTCTGTCATGACTTCCAAATCCAATTTGGATCCGAAATATGTTTAAAAAAAAAAAAAAAAGAAAAAGAAAAGAAAAAAACTCAGATAACTGAAAACACAAATTTGTGGAGCTTTGATTTCCAAAAGAGAACTTACCATGATCCCCAGTTGCTGTGAGAAAGCAATGGACACAATGGGTCAGGAACATACTTTGCTTGGTCACTTGGCACTACTGGGGGTAATTAGAAGTGCTACTTTGGATCCCACTTCTGACACCATCTGTTAAAGGAAAAACTTGAGTCAAATTCAATTTAAGAAAGTTTAAGTGAGCACAGAACAATTCACCTATCAGGCAGCCTCATGAGCCAGGGTAGGCTCCAAGATACTCCAGTGCAGCCACATTGTGGGATATTTATAGACAGAAAAAGGAAAATGACGTGCAGAAAACAGAAGTGATGTACAGAAACAGCCATATTGGTTACAGCTCCATATTTACCTCATATGAACATGGCTTGAACAGTTGACCCCCATTGGCTAAATCTCAGTAATTGGCACAAGAGTAGGTTACAGTCTCTTTACATCTCAATTTAGGTCATAGTTCAGTATGTACAGAGAAAGTTTTAGGCTGAGCTTAAAATATGTAAGGAGGCAACTTTAGGCCAAACTTGATTTAACAGTCTGGGTAGAGATATTTCA